>NC_138174.1:21808970-23009040 GCF_964165515.1 Mesoplodon bidens | reverse complement strand
CCAGCACTGCAGTGAAATCTACTTTGATTTCTCAGTAAGAGAAGTAAGAGAAATTAAAAGAAAAAACCCAGAGTAGAGGGCCATTACAGGAGAAAACATTTGTCACCGTGGACAGAATAAAAGTCCAACCGAAGGAAATAAAAGTCTGTGGGAAAAGACATGTCATTCTAGGGAAAGTACCCTGTTCCTTCTCCCTTGCTCTTCACTTAGTTTTTATCCACTCAGTGAGCCAAGCTTTATCTGCTCTCTTGCTCATTCTTCCATCTATGAAAGATGGGTGGATTAATTTCAGCCTTTAGGTAGGTCTTTGTCAGAAAGTACTTTCAGAATAAAAGTGGTTTACTTGGTACCATCTCAGAAGCAGAACACGCACTTCCAAAATAAAATGCTTGCTTTGCTAGCAAGCTCTGTCTTTAACTGAGCAACAATACCGTTAGTGATTTTTCGAGTTGTTAACGCACACACATTAAACAACCACCACCATCACCCTGTTCTATCCTAATAAATCATAGGGTGAGGACCCCTTGGCAGAGCTAAATGAAAACATGCTGGCTACTGAGATTTTATAATTTGAAAAATGTCATAATGATAACACTGGTTGATATTGACAAATGCAGTTTTGATTTTCAATGTTTCAAAATATAATTTATCAGCGAGGTCTTAGCTACTTGAAAGTACTTAATAAAATCTGATATATGTAGACACTCAATATAAATGTACTGGATCTATTCAGTTAGAATTTATGAACACAGAAATAAAACTTGTTTAATTAAGCCAACGTGGGGGATATTTTATTTCTAATATCCTTGTAACATCCCACAGAGTATCTAATAATAAGTATGAGAAGGATCACATCAAATTTCTTCTCATTTATATCCATCTCCCAATGAAATCAAAGGATTACAATCGGTGCATAACCTACTTCCACAGTTCTTATTGCAATAGGGTATGACTATTACCCATTTAAAAAATATCCCTCAAAATTAATAATAACTTCAGTGAGACAAATGGAAAAATTAACACAAACCTTAAGACCTCCAGCAGATCAGAAGACAAATGTGTTCTCTGGGAACTTGACTGAAACAAGGTATTCACACAACTCTTTTAAATGGAAGCTGTTCACAAAGGAAGTCCCATGGAAGACACGGTAGCTCTGACATGCCAGATGCTTCTGGAAGGAGAAAAAAAGCACACCATTAGGCTGTGTCCAAAGTACCATGACTGCCAGTAGCAGCCACTGTGGTCAGAAAGTGCTGTAGTAGCACCTACCGCTATAATTAAGATAACAGTATTAACTGCTATTACTTTTGTACCCCCAGATCTTCTTACTCATAAATGACAGGGTGGATAACCTTTCAGCATTGTGTTTAGAAACTTCTAAAGGCCAGCAGTATTTTATAACTATGTAAACTCTGCTTTTCCCCCTTATTTAACCAGACAAGCGTTGAAGGATGGTGCTCAGGTATGAGCATGAAGGCGGGAACACTACTTTTCATTGAGAACCCACCAGCTGTGAGGCACTGGGCACAGATTCTTTAATCTGAACAATGGCCCTGCAATTAGAGGGCACTGGCCCCCTTTTCCAGATAAGAAAGCTAAGGCACAGATTCCTGAAGTCAGGTTTACAGCCCAGGCATCAAGGCCTAAAAGGCCTCAGGGCTGACTCTTCCCCTCATTTCACTCTGTGGCCTGTGTGATTTAGAGAAATATTTCACTTGGTGCAGCCACTATGGAGAACAGTAAGAAGCTTCCTTCAAAAACTACAAATAAAGTTACCATATGATGCAGCAATCCCACTCCTGGGCATGTATCCAGAAAATAAGGAAACTCTAATTCAAAAAGATACGTGCACCCCCAATGTTCATAGCAGCACTATTTACAATAGCCAGGATATGGAAGCAACCTAAGTGTCCCTGGACAGATAAATGGATAAAAAGATGTGGCACATATATACTATGGAATATTACTCAGCCATAAAAAAGAATGAAATAAAGCCATTTGCAGCAACATGGATGGACCTAGAAATTATCATCCAAAGTGAAGTCAGTCAGACAGAGAAAGACAAATATCATATGATATCACTTATATGTGGAATCTAAAAAAAATGATACAAAAGAACTCATTTACAAAACAGAAATAGACTCACAGACATAGAAAACAAACCTATGGTTACCAAAGGGGTGGGGGAGGGATAAATTAGGAGTATAGGATCAACAGATACACACTACTATACATAAAATAGATAAACAACAAGGACCTACGCTATCGTACAGGGAACTATATTCAATATCTTGTAATAACCTACAATGGAAAAGAATCTGAAGAAGTATATATACAACTGAATCACTTTGCTCAACACCAGAAACTAACACATCATTGTAAATCAACTACACTTCAATAAAAAAAATATTTCATAAACAGAAATATTATTGACAAGAGAACAGGTAATGCTGCAATATACTAACGTAACTCACATACTACTAAATTGATCAAGAAAATTCCTCTCCTCGTTTGCTTTAGTTTTATATCAGACATTGTCTTATTGAGTCAGGCCCCACAGAAATACAGACAGCCAACTTTAAGCAGTGCACTTCCTCTCCCACCTTCCTCCTTATGCAAAGAGAGCTCTTTGGAAACCCAGTGGTGCCCATGGGTTGCGGGGCAGGTTTGTGTGCTGTGTGACATCAAGGAGATAGCAATGCAAATGGCCCATCTTCCTCTGATGCCTCCACGTGACCCACAGTGCCTCATCGTCCCAGTGAAAGAGAACATCACCTTTCCCTAAGGGGAATTGCATCCCTGATGCAACCAGGAATAGAGCCTGCGTCTTCTGAGGATGTCTCTGAGTGATAGGACTGCATCTCCTCGTAGCTATATCCATCTTAACGGCTAAGGGGTGGCTGACAAGTCTCGGCAGGGCTCCATCTAGATTTCCGTTCTTATTTTTAGTCAAAAATCTACATGTTTTGGGTTGTTCCATTGCCAACAGCTTACTCTCCACCAGCTGTCTCAGCACCCACTCTTACAGTATGTTTCAGGGTCACTGCCCACCAATCAATCACTTCAAAATTCCCCTCAAAGGGCCAGCTTTTAATGCCATAGCCTTCTGTATGAGCCTTGGAACTTCTAGGTCATAACTACACTATACTTGGGAAGCTCCTCGGAAAGGCTAGAGAAGGATAAAGCAGGAAAGTCACATGTAACTTTAAAAAATTTTTATTTTAATTTAGGCAACAAAAGCTTAAGGCATGAAAAAAGAAACAAGGAAGAACAACTGATAGAGTTTTCAGAGCTCTGCAGAACTGGAGCCTAGGATTATTACGTGGGGAGAGAAAAAAAAGAGAACAGAGCCAAACAGAGCCAGTTTATCTTTGCATAAAAGAAGGAAGAAGAGCTTGACAAAGAACAGGGAATGAAAATATCTGGACCATGGACTCTAACCTAAATGATGGGAATACAAAATGAATAGAAACTCTTCTTTTCTTTTTTTTTAAATAAATTTATTTATTTTATTTATTTATTTTTGGCTGTGTTGGGTCTTCGTTATTGGGCGTGGGCTTTCTCCAGTTGCGGCGAACGGGGGCCACTCTCCGCTGTGGTGCACGGGCCCCCCCACTGCGGCGGCCTCTCCCGTTGCGGAGCACGGGCTCCAGGAGCGTGGGCTCCAGAAGTTGTGGCTCGCGGGCTCTAGAGCGCAGGCTCAGCAGTTGTGGCGCACGGGCTTAGTTGCCCCGCAGCATGTGGGATCCTCCCGGACCACGGCTCAAACCCGTGTCCCCCGCATTGGCAGGCAGACTCCCAACCACCGTGCCACCAAGGAAGCCAGAAACTCTTCTTAAAATCTCATATACTAGCTTTCTGATTTCCTCACATCCCTTAAAAACAAAGTTTCAGGTGGTATGCCTAAATGTGTAGACCCTGTTTCCCATAAAACCTCGACGGCAATTTCCAAACATTCACTCAACCGCTATTTACTGCACACTTCTTTTATGCATACTTCTTTTATTTTTTAAATTTTAATTGAAATATAGTTGATTTATAATGTTGTGTTAGTTTCAGATGTATAGCAACATGATTCAATTATACATATATGTATATAAATATATATATTCCTTTTTACATTCTCTTCCATTATAGGTTATTATAAGATATTGAGTATAGTTCCCTGTGCTATACAGTGGGTCCTTGTTAGTTATCTATTTTATATATAGTAGTGTATGTATTTTAATCCTAAACTCCTAATTTATCCCTCTCCCCCTTTCCTCTTTGGTAACCATAAATTTGTTTTCTATGTCTGTGAGTCTATTTCTGTTTTAAAAATAAGTTCATTTGTATCCTTTTTTTAGATTCCACATATAAGTGATATCATATGATATTTGTCTTTCTCTAAGCCAGATGGAGAAAGACAAATATCATAGTGCATACTTCTGAGTCAGTCAGTATGTCAGAAAATTCCAGGAATACTGATAAAAGCAAGATAGCCTTTCCCTCAAGCATGTTACTGCTTTGGAAGTGGATGCAACTTGGACGTCAAAAATTATGAGAAGGTGGTACTAATACGTGTTTGAAGGAATGGGGTCTGGACCAGACTGCCTGGGGTTGTTCTTGCTTCATCACTTAGTAGCTGTATGATCTTGGGCAAGGTATTTAAACTCTTTAACCTTGGCTTCCTCATCTGCAAAATGCAGAAATGATATACTTCCCACGTAGGCTGCTGTGAGCATTAAGTAAGATACCCTGTACAAACTGCCTGGCACAATAAGGGGTGCATGGTAAGAGCTCATCAATTGTTAGGAAGGAGTGGTAGTGCTGTTATATAACAGAGCATGATGATGTCAGTCAGGGAAAACGTGCTCTGAAACTTTGAAAGGGCTGGTGATCCTCTTTCTCAGGGATGAGGGGAATCTAGAAGGCTTCAGTAAGGAAGGTAGCATTCAAGATCAACCATAACTAAACACACCCAAATAATTATGCTTTCACAGAAATCCTCTAATGATAATTGAAAAGCTAGAAAATGAGCTACTTTAGAAAAAAAAATAGGTCCATGAAATTAGACATTATTTTCCAGGATCTGGTGTGAAAGTAGATATCTACCATAACGACATAGCCAGGGAACAATCCAAAGAAGAAAATCTATGTATTGCTACCAAGAAAGATACAATATCCCACTGGGTCCTGTTCTATTCAACTGTAATCCAAAATGACACCAGGGCTTTTTAATGGAATTGGCAAGCTCTGAGCATACCATTTTTAAACTTAGCCTCAAATTTAAGTCACAGGGCTTGGGACTCAAATCTCCAACATGACCTTTACAGGGTATTGTTCAAGGAAACATGCCTGTCACTGCACAGAGAAACTATATGCCCTTTTATCCTAGAAAGTATGATGAAAAGATGCACTATATTGTTATAAGCACAGAGCCACAAAAGGATTCCGGCTTGATTCTCCAGAAGCAATGAAAACAAAGACTCTATCATTCTATCATGTAGAAATGCTGTCTTATTGCATTAATGAGCATTCCTATTTCCCCCATATTCTGGACTTTATTTAATTCAAAAGAAGCTTGGCAGGAATCTCATCATTTATGGATTTAAAATATAATGCCTCTGACTAAATCCCTCTTTCAAGGGCTTACTGAGCCACGCTACTTGTCTTTGTCAGACCTGTAGGATATTGTACTGAACAGTAGAGCTAAAAGCACACAGTGACTTGAATTCTCTCACCCCTTCTCTGCTTCCCAGCCCCGGGAGGTCTGCTTAAAGAGAGGGGCCTTGCAAAAGACGTGGTGTCATCATTCCTTTCTCACCTTTCTTTGTCCCTTCCACTGAATTAGGAAATCCTATCAACTCCTGTTCCCATTCATCCATCTCATGACATCACAGTTCACGTACTACCATATGCTTTTTGCTGGTGTTCCCTCTTGTAGCTCATCCTACAAACAGTCAAAAGATATGGCATCTTCTCTGACTGGTCTATGGTGGTGAGAAATAAATATCAGAATAAAAAAAATGAAAGAATGAATGCATAAATGAAATATTTTTTTAAATGTAACTCTAATTATATTCATCCACTACTCAAGAACTTACCGCGGCTCCCTATTTTCTTAAGGATCAGATCTACATCCTCATTAGGAATACCTGTTCCCACCACCCTCTCTAACCTTAAAACAGACTATTTATGACCCAAACCCTTGGGTCAATTAGAAATAGTTTGCTCATTATACTATAGTGAATCTCAACTAGGGATGCATCGCTAATTACCCAGGTCAACTAAATTGGAATCACCAGTGGAAAATCCTCACTATATGCATTTTTAAAATGCTCCACAGGTGATTCAGATGTACATCACTTGTTAGGAACTGCTGCTGTGTCTCCTCCTCCTCTAGGTGTATGAACCCACCTAGCACAGCACATGGAAGCCTCACCTTTTCTTTTAATAAATTTATTTATTTATTTATTTTTGGCTGCATTGGGTCTTTGTTGCCGTGCACGGGCTTCTCACTGCGGTGGCTTCTCTTGTTGCGGAGCACCGGCTCTAGGCGCACAGGCTTTAGTAGTTGTGGCTCGCGGGCTCTAGAGTGCAGGCTCAGTAGTCGTGGCGTGCGGGCTTAGTTGCTCTGGGGCATGTGGGGGAAGCCTCAACTTTTCAGTGAATCTACCTAGGCCATAACAATATTCCATCCCTTCTCTAGTTTCTCATCATAGAGTTAAAACATTTCAAACTAGAAAGGATCTTCCACTGATTCTCTTGATTGACTCTGTACTAGTATTCACACCCTTGTGTAATCCCCTCTCCTTCCCCACCTTGAGTGTGGGCTAGACCTAGTGTCTTCTGATGAACAGAGTATGGCAGAAGGGATGGGAAGGGACCTCTCTCTTGCCCTGACTCTAATGATGCCAGCTGCCATGTTGTGAAGTGCTCTATGGAGAGGGCCATTTGGCAAGGGACTGAGGCCCTCAGTCCACCCACCTGTCGGGAACTGAACCCTGTCAACAGCCACTGAGGGAACGTGAAAATGGATCCTGCCCCAGTTGAGCGGGGTGAACTGTAGATCCTGCCCCAGTTGTAATAACTGTGAGTCTGGCCAATATCTTGATTGAAGCCTTGTGAGAGACCATGAGCTGGAAGGACCCCTCTAAGCCATGGCCAGATTCCTGACTGTGATGGTTAATATTATGTGTCAATTTGGCTAGGCCACGGTACCCAGATATTTGGTCAGACACCAGTCACATGTTGCTGTGAAAGTATTTTTTAGATGAAATTAAGATTTAAATCAGTAGACACTGAGTAAAGCACATTATCCTGTGTAATATTGGTGGGTCTCATCCAGTCAGATGAGGGCCTTAAAAGAAAACAAGCTGAGATCTCCCAAGAAAGAGGCATTATGCCTGCAGACTGCCTCTGGACTTGAGCTGAAACATAACTCTTTCTTGGATCTCCAGCCTGCCCTGCAGAGTTTGGACTCTCCAGCCTCCATAATCACGTGAGCTAATTATCTGAAATAAAGTTCTCTATAAAATAGATGGGTGAAGATATATACCTGTATATCTCCCTATATTTGTGTATATATATATTTGCGTGTATAGATATATACACTACACTACACACACACACACACACACACACAAACACCCTGTTCTGTTTCTCTGGGGAATCTGCTAAGTTTCAGGGTAATTTGTTAAGCAGCAATACATAACTAATATGAGACTCCTTCCCCTCCACAGCACTATTACTTTTTAAATTCCTCTCTAATTAGGGCCTTCAAGCTCTGTCAAGGCAGGCACCATGTTCACCATGCTTGCAACCAAACCTACAGCTCCCAGTATTGTGCCTGGTATATGGCAGGTGCCCAATACATATTTGTTAAATAAACTAGTCAGTGATAAAGCTTTAGCAGCAGCATCTTCCTGTAACCAAAAAGTAAATAAAAACAAAAAACCAAATACTAAACAAAACAAAAAACAATGGAACAATTCCCCAACTAAGATTCTTACTGTCTACAAGTACAGGTACCTTCACAAGAGGTACAAATCAGTGTGAAATTTTTAAGGTGACACATATATCCCTTTACTAGTGAGCAAAAAAGTAAAGATGAGGAGGACTGAGACACATTTGGAGACTGGAGTGGAGATTTTATGGAGCTGAAGAATAAGACTAGAGTGTGAATTCCAGAATAACACATTTGAAATTTTGTTGACTGGCTTAGAGCTATTGGAAGTGTTTTTGTTTCAGGTGGATTTTGACTAGGAGTGTGTTTTTGAAGATAAATGTGGCATCAGTGTTCAGAATAAGTAAAAAAAAGGAGAGGACTATTGCTAACAGAGTGAATTAGAGAGACAGATGTGAAAATATAAAGGAAGGCCCAGATGGAAGAAAAAGCAGAGAATAAAGGAAATTCCGTGAATTAGATGGAATTCATGATAAAAAAGAAGAAACAGGGCTTCCCTGGTGGCGCAGTGGTTGAGAGTCCGCCTGCCGATGCAGGGGACACGGGTTCGTGCCCCGGTCCTGGAAGATCCCACATGCCGCGGAGCGGCTGGGCCCGTGAGCCATGGCCGCTGAGCCTGCGTGTCCGGAGCCTGAGCTCCGCAACGGGAGAGGCCACAACAGTGAGAGGCCCGTGTACCGCAAAAAAAAAAAAAAAAAAAAAAGAAGAAACAGTCAAAGATTATAAGAATATTTTAAGCCTGGGTTTGGCAAAAATTGTAAGAACACTGACAGAATGTGGAAATTCAAAGGGGGAAACTGCTGTGTGTCTCCATGTCCAGGAGAGTAGAAAGCAATAATCAAAGCTGCTTTAAGATTTAGAAAAGTCACATTCCTTCTATGATTATGAATATTGAAAACTCAAGGTCTGATAAATTCCCAAAGATCAGTATGGAATATCAAAGACTACGTCCTCAATTTTTTCAACTGGGATGTAATTTACATACAGTAAAATACACAGATTTTAAGTGTACATTTCAGTGAGCTCTGTCAAATGTAACCAACACAATAGTTAAGATAAAGAGCATTTTCATCACTCCAGAAAGTTCCTTTCCAGTCAAGCCCTTCCAAAAGGGGAGTTCTGGTTTCTATCACCATTGATATCTTTGCCTATACTTGAACTTCATATATATAGAATCATACATTCTAAGTTATTTTTTGTCTGGCTTCCTTTGCACAACACAGTGATTATGTATTATTAATTTTGTATCCTGCAACTATCTTTCTTTTTATATATCACTGCATTCTATTCCTAATTGTGGGTTAAATATTTTTGTGTCCATGGTCATGACAGATATCAGTGTGTATTTTTTTAATAGTGTCCTTATCAGAACTTGGTATTAAAGTAATACAGATCTCAGAAAATGACTTAGGAAGTGTACTACTCTATTTTCTGTATTTACCTAAGATTAATATTATTTCTTCCTCAAATATTTGAAGGAATTCATTAGTAATACCATCTGGATCTGGAGGGTTTTTTCTTTTTTTTTTTGGTTGTTGCTGTGGGAATGTTCAAGTCAATCAGTTAATTCAACAAATACAGAGCTAGTCTTATTTTCTATTTCTTCTTGTAACAGTTTTAGTTGATCTTTGTCTTACTAAACTAGAAATTTTGTCAACTTCATCTAAGATGATTTTGTCTCTTACTACTTCTCACACCCTAAAATAACAGTTCCTGCACTTATTTTTTTCCTTTCCACTTCACTTGACTAAACTAGATCCACCTCTCTAGGTTTCCTTTCTTGATATATTCAGATTAGTGTTATTTTTTTCCTCTTCTGTGAGCTTCTCCAGTCCTTACTAATTTAATCTTGTACTGCCTTGTATTTTCCATTATCTTTCATTAGTTTATTTTACCTCTGAAAATAGATTATAGAATTCTTGAAGGCAGAAATTATAACTTAAACTTCATTGTTCCCCATAGCAACTAGCATACTCATTTAACATTAAATAAATATTTATGAGATTACTGATTTTTCCACTCTGTGGGTTAGTTTAAGCATCTACTGTGGATGAGTTTAGAGCACCTTATATAGTGCCAGGAAGCATGGAGTGTTAAAAAATAATGATAGTGGGCTTCCCTGGTGGCGCAGTAGTTGAGAGTCCGCCTGCCGATGCAGGGGACACGGGTTTGTGCCCTGGTCCGGGAAGATCCCACATGCCGTGGAGCGGCTGGGCCTGTGAGCCATGGCCGCTGAGCCTGCATGTCTGGAGCCTGTGCTCCACAACAGGAGAGGCCACAGCAGTGAGAGGCCCGCATACCGCAAAAAAAAAAAAAAAAAGATAGTAACAAGAAACTAATATTGGGCATGTCAAAAGGCATAGAAGCCAACCTGAAAGAACTTCCAATGGACAAAACTGGAAAAATTTGAGAAACAAAACAAATAATTATAGTACCAGACCACATAACCCAAAGAAAAAAAATAGTATGAGTTCAGAATCCTATAAATAAATGATGATTGGATAAATAAATAAATAAATGGGAGAGGAGAGACTAGTCTTCCTTACAGACTATGTAGAAAATGTAGAGGGTTTGTACGCTTCAGCAGTTCATGGGATTAAAGTGAGAAAGATGAAGACATGGGTCCCAGGAAGATTAATGCAAGACAAGATGCCAAGATAACAGCTGCTCCAGTTTGGGACAGCAGGAAGTATCTAGGAAAAGGGAATACTGCAAAGAAGCTGAAAGTACTTAAGGATGCCATAAAGACAGATTATGGAAAGAAAAATAAAAACAATTAGAAACTCTAGGAAAAACAAATAGCTACAAAAAATAAGGCAATGTAATCACAGTATACTACTTCAGTCAGCAGTGAATAATAGTGCTTACATACTCATAATACTTTTTTGTTGAGGTTTTTAACCTTTAGAGTCAATCTACTGACAAAACGCTGAAGTCTTAATATGATTAAAAAGAGAATATAAATGATATCAACCTTAGTAGCGTAAAATTAAAAGCACAAGTGAGCAAAACTATAAAATATTAAAGGGAGAAGTTACAGAGGTAATATCTCATCTTATAAGGTAAGAATTCATTAGATACTGCCTGTAGCTAATAAGATAGAAATATAGGAATAAATATATTATTTAAAAATATGTAGGTAACAAAAGAAGAACTAAAAATGGTAGTATAAGGCTTCCCTGGTGGCGCAGTGGTTGGGAGTCCGCCTGCCGATGCAGGGGATGCGGGTTCGTGCCCCGGTCTGGGAGGATCCCACATGCCGCAGAGCGGCTGGGCCCGTGAGCCATGGCTGCTGGGCCTGCGTGTCCGGAGCCTGTGCTCAGCAGCGGGAGGGGCCGCAGCAGTGGGAGGCCCGCTTACCGCAAAAAAAAAAAAAAGGTAGTATATTGAGAGTGGGACAGTAGCAGTACAAATAGTCGAGATCCTTATTTATCATAATAGTAAGTCAATATAGTAATATCTAAATTTGACAAATCAACAAATGGTGATTATACACGTACACAAACACACACACGATACAGCCAATATCACAAATATATGTAGAGCTACAGCAGCAAAAGTATAAACAGAGAAACATACAAAAGAATTATAAGCTTTTCTCTGTGCTGGGGGTGAGGTCCATTTCATTATAGGCCTACTGTATCTTTCAATTTTTGAAAGTATATATATGTATATGTATATATATATGCATTTTATTGATAAAAATAAATATTTTTGTAATATTAAACATTTTGAATGTGAAATATTTATTAACATTTAAAAAAATCTATCTGGAAATCATCCCATTAGGCTATGCTTCATAGTGTAGCCCTTAGCATTTAAATAATGGTATTTTAGAAATTAAAATAGTACATTTTAAAGTCTCAAATAGAAATGTCTTCTACCAATCCTATCTTATGGCAGGCCATATCACAGAAACATTTCAGAATATATGACAAAATAGCCAACTTTAGGGACATTAGGTGTTGATGAAATTTAAAAACTCTGGTTAAAATATTTATGAAAAATATATGAGGTGGGTAAATGCCTGTCCTTCATGACTCTTCATGATGGCATCTGACACATATCAGAGAAAAAGGGGCACCTTGGTTTCCCACTCACTAACACAACAATGAAAAACCCCTTAAACTGGAGCCATCCTGAAATACCCTGAGTCTGTCATTTATTCCCTCTGTGATTGCCAATATATGAAATGACAGTGTCCGTCAGAATCAGGGTTTGTGAACTACATCCCTGACTTTCATTTCAAGGTGACAATACCTCCACTATCAAACATGATAAAGCTCAAAAGACTTTAGGCATAGTAGAACACCACAGAATTTATGTCACTTGAAATTTGGGATGTACCTGATGTGGCATGAATTTGAATTTTCTGGATATAATAAACTACTCTGTGATACAGATTTGGAAAAAGTAAAAATGAAGTGAAAAACTTTAAAAGGAGACAAATGTCAAAATACGAAAGACTGAAGAGTCTGTGGATGGTATTCTCATTCATCTTCAAATTTCCTTTGCTCCAGGTCCAAACATTTCAAATAAAGAATTTTTCCAATGTCATTTGATACAGGCAAACATCTGAAATTCAACAGCAGACTTTAAATACTTCCCATCTTGTAGGAGCTTTAAAAATGAATGCTGGCTTGCTTTTCCTAAAGAAAAAAAATATGCAGGCTTTTTTCCCCCTTCCTGAATGAGAATTTTCCAGCTGCTGCTAAGTTTCCAGACATATGTTCTCGGGGATGGAGAGTCCTACTACATGTATATTCTTTTTTAGCAAAAATTAGGGCTCGGAAAGGTTGACAAGTAGTAATGGACTTCAGATATCCGTTGGAAGTCTTTATGGGAAGAGTTTATCTGTGTGTGTGTGTGTACGTGTGTGTCTGTGTATACATATACATATACATCTAGAAGAGGAAGTCACCAAAATGTTTTTGCAATGGAATAACAACCAAAAAAGTAAATAATATATAAATGTTATAAGATCCCCTTCCTATGAATGAAATCAGAGCTTAAAAAGAGCCTTGAGATCATGGCATGTGAATTTTCACCAGCCTTCTAGAAGCAGGAAAGAACAAGATGTTGCCACCCTGCCTGCCTGCACTGCCTTTCTGAAGCATTCACATGTAGCAATGGTTGTTACTAACATTATAATTACTACAAAGTCCTTTTAAGTAGATAAGTTCCATGAGAGCCAGTTCCATGTCTCATTTACTATAGTATCCCATCTTCTGGAAGAGAATCTGACATATAACAGGTATTTTGTAAATTCTGTGCATTAATAACAACCTTTGAATTTTATTGTATTTACAGAGCAAAGGAGCAAGTCGAAGTGAAAGTGCTTTGCAAATTCTCAAACACTCTAAGATGCCAGTGATGACTGGTGCTATTCTGCATAATCCAATCCCCTGTTGGGGACAGCTCCTAAGGGCTCTGACAAAGCCATTCCCTGCACTTTGAATTCTAATACTGGGCTATAAAAATATATGTACCTACGGAGGTGAGAGACAGAATCATGCAGTTGTTTGGAGTATAAACTCTGGAACCAGGCTGCCTGGGTTCAAATTCCACCTCTGCAACTGACTTACTGGCTGTATGACCTTGAGCGGGTTATTTCACCTCTTTATACTTTGTTGGCTCATCTGTCAGTTGGGAGATAACAGTACCTAACTTACATGGCTGTTGTGAGAATTAAATGGGTTATGTTACATAACTCACTGAAAAAGGGCCTGGCACACAGAAAGCATTAAGTAGTGTTGTTGGTGCTGATGCTACTATTCCTATTATTGGGTTGGCCAAAAAGTTCGTTTGGGTTTTTCCATAACATGAAAAACCCAAACGAACTTTTTGGCCAACTCAATACTACAGGGAAGCAGAAAGAATATGAGGAAATTAGGTCATGTCCATACTGTGATTTTTAAAAATTTTTTTACCAGTGCCATACAAGGATAGAGTTTATATTCCTGAATTCCTCTGAATATTCAACTTGATGCCCTATTCCACATATTTAGCTCCTTAAAGAGCCCAGTGGAACTACAGCTTAGTAAGGTATATGTTTTGGATAAAACATGGATATTAGTTGAGGCATTTAATCATGGAGGCAGCTTCAGGGTCTCTGTTCACCCTGTGCATGTTTTTCAAAGCACATGGCTGAATGTGTTTTCTCTTTCATGAAGGCCTTTTAAAATGATGTGGACAAGACAAGCTTCTTTATACATAAAACTATTTTAATTTTTATTGAGATACGCTTTAGGAATGTTCTTAGTGTTGGTAAGCTGACACATGTTCTGACAGCAATTTCATTCAGAAGAGTTTAGTTTATGATTACTGTACACATGATGGAGTTTGTGCAGTTATATTTGTATTGACTCTTCGCTCCATTAGTACTGAAATCCAGATGTCACTTTACTTCAATGCAAACATATCAGATTGACCTGAATTCTTCCAGAGACTTAAAAGGAAAAATCCCAAACAAAACAACATGCCACTTCTGAACCACACTGTGCTGTGAGCAAGACCTTTCAGTTAGAACTTACTAAAATTAGGTCAAGGGGTTCTCTTGGGGGGGAAAAAAGTAGTTTGTCAAAGAAATTCTAAAATTCCAAAATAAAGCATAAAGCAATATGCCATTTCGCTGATTCTTATTTATGCTTTTATAGTGCTTTGGAAAATGTCAGACCATTGGTCTGCATCATTTCATCTCCTTGTAGGGGAAAAAACTGTCACCAGCAGCTGCTACTTCAAACTATAATAATCTTGCAGGTTTGTTCTAAGAGATCCTCAGAAATTTCCTTCCCATGGGTGACCATGCTAGTACCCTAGTGTAAAGCTTAAAACTGTGTGTGTGTCTGTGTGAGTGTGATTTATCTATTTATTTGTACTTTTATAAGATCAGGGTGAGCTTTTCTATTACTAGGAGGTCCAAAGATTGCTATTCAGATTTAAACCACTGCAAACAGTTACTTCAAAATCTTTCTAGCAACTAACTGCTGAACAATCATCAACAGGAAGACACCGGAACTCAGCAAAAAAGATACCCAACATCCAAAGACAAAGAAGAAGCCACAATGAGACGGCAGAAGGGGCGCAACCACAATAAAATCTAATCCCAAAACTGCTGGGTGTGTGACTCACAAAATGGAGAACAGTTATACCACAGAAGTCCACCCACTGGGGCGAAGGTTCTGAGCCCCATGTCAGGCTTCCCAACCTGGGGGTCCGGCAACGGGAGGAGGAATTCCTAGAGAATTAGACTTTGAAGCCTAGTGGGATTTGATTACAGGACTTTGACAGGACTGGGGGAAACAGAGACTCCACTCTTGGACGGTACACACAAAGGAGTGTATGCATCAGGACCCAGGGGAAGGAGCAGTGACCCCATAGGAGACTGAACCAGACCTACCTGCTAGTGTTGGAGGGTCTCCTGCAGAGGCGGAGGGGTGGCTGTGTCTCACCGTGAGGACAAGGACACTGGCAGCAGAAGTTCTGGGAAGTACTGCTTGGCGTGAGCCCTCCAAGAGTCTGCCATTAGCCACACCAAAGAGCCCGGGTAGGCTCCAGTTTTGGGTCACCTCAGGCTAAACAACCAACAGGGAGGGAACCCAGCTCCACCCATTAGCAGACAAGTGGATTAAAGTTTTACTGAGCTCTGCCCACCAGAGCAAGAGCCAACTCTACCCACCGCCAGTCCCTCCCATCAGGAAACTTGCACAAGCCTCTGAGATAGCCTAATCCACCAGAGGGCAGACAGCAGAAGCAAGGAGAACTATAATCCTGCAGCCTGTGGAACAAAAACCACATTCACAGAAAGATAAACAAGATGAAAAGGCAGAGGCCTACGTACCAGATGAAGGAACAAGATAAAACCCCAGAAAAACAACTAAATGAAAATGGAGATAGGCAACTTTCCAGAAAAAGAATTCAGAATAATGATAGTGAAGATGATCCAGGACCTCGGAACAAAAATGGAGGCAAAGATCGAGAAGATGCAAGAAATGTTTAAGAAAGACCTAGAAGAATTAAAGAACAAAGAGAGATGAACAATACAATAACTGAAATGAAAAATACACTAGAAGTCGTAAATACTGAGGCCCTGAACCAAGATGGTGGAGTAGAAGGATGTGCACTCACTCCGTCTTGTGAGAACACCAGAATCACAACTAACTGCTGGACAATCATCAAGAGGAAGACACTGGAACTCACCATAAAAGATACTCCACATGCAAAGACAAAGGAGAAGCCACAATGAGATGGTAGGAGGGGCTCAATCACAGTAAAATCAAATCCCATAACTGCTGGGTGGGTGACTCACAGACTGGAGAACACTTCTACCACAGAAGTCCACACACTGGAGCGAAGGTTCTGAGCCCCACATCAGGCGTCCCAACCTGGGGGTCCGGCAACAGGAGGAGGAATTCCTAGAGAATCAGACTTTGAAGCCTAGTGGGATTTTATTGCAGGACTTTGACAGGACTGGGGGAAACAGAAACTCCACTCTTGGAGGGCACACACAAAGGAGTGTGCGCATCGGGACCCAGGGGAAGGAGCAGTGACCCCAGCGGAGACTGAACCAGACCTACCTGCTAGTGTTGGAGGGTCTCCTGCAGAGGCAGGGGTGGCTGTGGCTCACCGTGGGGACAAGGACACTGGCAGCAGAAGTTCTGGGAAGTACTCCTTGGCGTGAGCCCACTCAGAGTCCGCCATTAGCCCCATCAAAGAGCCCAGGTAGGCTCCAGTGTTGGGTCGCCTCAGGCTAAACAACCAACAGGGAGAGAACCCAGCCCCACCCATCAGCAGACAAGCAGATTAAAGTTTTACTGAGCTCTGCCCACCAAAGCAACAGCCAGCTCTACCCACCACCAGTCCCTCCCATCAGCAAACTTGCACAAGCCTCTTAGACACCCTCATCTACCAGAGGGCAGACAGCAGAAGCAAGAACTATAATCCTGTAGCCTCTGGAACAAAAACAACATTCACAGAAAGATAGACAAGATGAAAAGGCAGAGGGCTATATACAAGATGAAAGAACAAGATAAAACTACAGAAAAACAAGTAAATGAAGTAGAGATAGGGAACCTTCCAGAAAAAGAATTCAGATGAAAATGATCAGATGGTAGTGAAGATGATCCAGGACCTCAGAACAAGAATGGAGGCAAAGACACAGAAGATGCAGGAAATATTTAACAAAGACTTAGAAGAATTAAAGAACAAACAAACAGAGATGAACAATACAATAACTGAAATGAAAACTACACTAGAAGAAATCAATAGCAGAATAACTGAGGCAGAAGAATGGATAAGTGACCTGGAAGACAGACTGGTGGAATTCACTGCTGTGGAACAGAATAAAGAAAAAAGAATGAAAAGAAATGAAAACAGCCTAAGAGACCTCTGGGACAACATTAAACACAACAACATTCACATCATAGGGGTTCCAGAAAGAGAAGAGAGAGAGAAAGGACCAGAGAAAATATTTGAAGAGGTTATAATCGAAAACTTCTCTAACATGGAAAAGGAAATAGCCACCCAGGTCCAGGAAGCGCAGAGAGTCCCATACAGGATAAACCCAAGGAGAAACAAACTGAGACACATAGTAATCAAACTGGTAAAAATTAAAGACAAAGAAAAATTATTGAAAGCAGCAAGGGAAAAATGACAAATAACATACAAGGGAACTCCCATAAGGTTAACAGCTGATTTCTCAGAAGAAACTCTACAAGCCAGAAGGGAGTGGCATGATATACTTAAAGTGATGAAAGGGAAGAACCTACAACCAAGATTACTCGACCCAGCAAGGATCTCATTCAGATTCGATGGAGAAATCAGAAACTTTACAGACAAGCAAAAGCTAAGAGAATTCAGCACCACCAAACCAGCTCTACAGCAAATGCTAAAGGAACTTCTCTAAGTGGGAAACACAAGAGAAGATAAGGACAAAAACAAACCCAAAACAATTAAGAAAATGGTCATAGGAACATACATATCGATAATTACCTTAAATGTGAATGGATTAAATGCTCCAACCAAAAGACACAGGCTTGCTGAATGGATACAAAAACAAGACCCATATATATGCTGTCTACAACAGACCCATGTCAGACCTAGGGACCCACAGAGACTGAAAGTGAGGGGATGGAAAAAAATATTCCATGCAAGTGGAAATCAAAAGAAAGCTGGAGTAGCAATACTCAGATGAAATAGACTTTAAAATAAAGAATGTTACAAGAGACAAGGAAGGACATTACATAATGATCAAGGGAACAATACAAGAAGAAGATATAACAATTATAAGTATATATGCACCCAACATAGGAGCACCTCAATACATAAGGCAACTGCTAACAGCTACAAAAGAGGAAATCGACTATAACACAAAAATAGTGGGGGACTTTAACACCTCACTTACACCAATGGACAGATCATCCAAAATGAAAATAAATAAGGAAACAGAAGCTTTAAATGACACAACAGACCAGATAGATTTAATTGATATTTATGGGACATTCCATCCCAAAACAGCAGATTACGCTTTCTTCTCAAGTGCGCACGAAACATACTCCACGACAGATTACATCTTGGGTCACAATTCAAGCCTCAGTAAATTTAAGAAAATTGAAATCATATCAAGCATCTTTACTGATCACAACGCTATGAGATTAGACATCAATTACAGAGAAAAAAACATAAAAAACACAAACACATGGAGGCTAAACAATACGTTACTAAATAACCAAGATATCACTGAAGAAATCAAAGAGGAACTCAAAAAATACATAGAGACAAATGAAAATGAAAACACAATGATCCAAAATCTGTGGGATGCATCAAAAGCAGTTCTAAGAGGGAAGTTTATAGCTATACAAGCCTACATCAAGAAACAAGAAAAACCTCAAATAAACAATCTAACCTTACACCTAAAGGAACTAGAGGAAGAAGAACAAACAAAACCCAAAGTTAGCAGAAGGAAAGAAATCATAAAGATCAGAGCAGAAATAAATGAAACAGAAACAAAGAAAACAATAGCAAAGATCAGTAAAACTAAAAGCTGGTTCCTTGAGAAGATAAACAAAATTGATAAACCATTAGCTAAACTCATCAAGAAAAAGAGGGAAAGGACTCAAATCAATAAAATTGGAAATAAAAAAGGAGAAGTTACAACAGACACAGCAGAAATACACAGCATCCTAAGAGACTACTACAAGCAACTCTATGCCAATAAAATGGACAACCTGGAAGAAATGGACAAATTCTTAGAAAGGTATAATCTTCCAAGACTGAACCAGGAAGAAACAGAAAATATGAACAGACCAATCACAAGTAATGAAATTTAAACTGTGATTAAAAATCTTTCAACAGACAAAAGTCCAGGACCAGATGGCTTCACAGGTGAATTCTACTGAACATTTAGAGAAGAGCTAACACCCATCCTTCTCAAACTCTTCCAAAAAATTGCTGAGGAAGGAACACTCCCAAACTCATTCTATGAGGCCACCATCACTCTGATACAAAAACCAGACAAAGATAGTACAAAAAAAGAAAATTACAGACCAATAACACTGATGAATACAGATGCAAAAATCCTCAACAAAATACTAGCAAACAAAATTCAACAACATATTAAAAGCATCAAACACCACGATTTACCCCAGGGATGCAAGGATTCTTCAATATATGCAAATTAATCAATGTGATACACCATATTAACAAATTGAAGAATAAAAACCATATGATCATCTCAATAGATGCAGAAAACGCTTTTGACAAAATTCAACACCTATTTATGATAAAAACTGTCCAGATTGTGGGCATAGAGGGAACCTACCTCAACATAATAAAGGCCATAAATGACAAACCCATGGCAAACATCATTCTCAACGGTGAAAAACTGAAAGCATTTCCTCTAAGATCAGGAACAAGGCAAAGTTGCCCACTCTCACCACTATTATTCAACATAATTTTGAAAGTCCTAGCCACAGCAGTCAGAGAAGAAAAAGAAATAAAAGGAATACAAATTGGAAAAGAAGAAGTAAAACTGTCACTCTTTGCAGATGACATGATACTATACATAGAGAATCCTAAAGATGCCACCAGAAAACTACTAGAGCTAATCAATGAATTTGGTAAAGTTGCAGGATACAAAATTAATGCAGAGAAATCTCCTGTGTTCCTATACACCAATGATGAAAAATCTGAAAGAGAAATTAAAGAAACACTCCCATTTACCACTGCAACAAAAAGAATAAAATGCCGAGGAATAAACCTACCTAGGGAGACAAAAGGCCTGTATGCAGAAAACTATAAGAGACTGATGAAAGAAATTAAAGACGATACAAACAGATGGAGAGATATACCATGTTCTTGGATTGGAAGAATCAATATTGTGAAAATGACTACACTACCCAAAACAATCTACAGATTCAGTGCAATCCCTATCCAATTACCAATGGCATTTTTCACAGAACTAGAAGAAAAATATCTTAAAATTTGTATGGAGACACAAAAGACCCCGAATAGCCAAAGGAGTCTTGAGGGAAAAAAATAGAGCTGGAGGAATCAGGCTCCTGGACTTCAGACTATACTACAAAGGTACAGTAATCAAGGCAATATGGTACTGGCACAAAAACAGAAATATAGATCAATGGAACAGGATAGATAGCCCAGAGATAAACCCATACACCTATGGTCAACTAATCTATGACAAAGGAGGCAAGGATATACAATGGTGAAAAGACAGTCTCTTCAGTAAGTGGTGCTGGGAAAACTGGACAGCTACACGTAAAAGAATGAAATTAAAACACTCCTTAACACCATACACAAAAATAAACTCAAAATGGATTAGAGACCTAAATGTAAGACCAGACACTATAAAACTCTTAGAGGAAAACATAGGAAGAACACTCTTTGACATAAATCACAGCAAGATATTTTTGATCCACTTCCTAGAGTGAGGGAAATAAAAACAAAAATAAACAAATGGAACCTAATGAAACTTTAAAGCTTTTACACAGCAAATGAAACCAGAAACAAGACAAAAAGACAACCCTCAGAATGGGAGAAAATATTTGTAAATGAAGCAAGTGACAAAGGATTAATCTCCAAAATATAGAAGCAGCTCATGCAGCTCAATATCAAAAAAACAAACAACCCAATCAAAAAATGGGCAGAAGACCTAAATAGACATTTCTCCAAAGAAGACATACAGATGGCCCAGAAGCACATGAAAAGCTGCTCAACATCACTAATTATTAGAGAAATGCAAATGAAAACTACAATGAGGTATCACCTCACACTAGTCAGAATGGCCATCATCAAAAAATCTACAAATAATAAATGCTGGAGAGGGTGTGGAGAAAAGGGAACCCTCTTGCACTGTTGTTGGGAATGTAAATTGATACAGCCCTTATGGAGAACAGTATGAAGGTTCCTTAAAAAACTAAAAATAGGACTACCGTACGACCCAGCAATCCCACTACTGAGCATATACCCTGAGAAAACCATAATTCAAAAAGAGTCATGTAGCACAATGTTCACTGCAGCTCTATTTACAATAGCCAGGACATGGAAGCAACCTAAATGTCCATCAACAGATGAATGTATAAAGAAGATGTGGCACATATATACAATGGAATATTACTCAGACATAAAAAGAAATGAAAATGAGTTACTGTAGTGAGGTGGATGGACCTAGAGTCTGTCATACAGAGTAAAGTAAGTCAGAAAGAGAAAAACAAATACCGTATGCTAACACACATATATGGAACTGAAGAAAAAAAAAAAAACAGTGGTTCTGAAGAACCTAGGGGCATGACAGGAATACAGACACAGACATAGAGAATGGACTTGAGGACACGGGGAGGGGGAAGGATAAGCTGGGAAGAAGTGAGAGAGTAGCATTTACATACATGCACTACCAAATGCAAAAGAGATAGCTAGTGGGAAAGTGCCATATAGCCTAGGGAGATCAGCTTGGTGCTTTGTGCCCATCTAGAGGGGTGGGATAGGGAGGGTGGGAGGGAGATTAAAGAGGGAGGGGATATGGGGATATATGTATACATATAGCTGATTCATTTTGTTATACAGCAGATGCTAACACAACATTGTAAAGCAATTATACTCCAATATAGATGTTAAAAAAAAAAGTATTACTATATGACCCAGCAATCCCACTACTGGGCATATAACCAGAGAAAACTGTAATTCAAGAAGACACATGCACCCCAGTGTTCACTGCAGCACTGTTTACAATAGCCAGGTCATGGAAGCAACCTAAATGCCCATCGACAGACAAATGGATAAAGAAGATGTGGTACATATATACAATGGAATATTATTCAGCCATAAAAAGGAACACAATTGGGTCATTTGTAAAGACGTGGATGGACCTAGAGACTGACATACAGAGTGAAGTAAGTCAGAACGAGAAAAGCAAATATTATCGCATATATGTGGAATCCAGAAAAATGGTATAGATGAACTGGTTTGCAAGGCAGACATAGAGATACAGATGTAGAGAACAAACGTATGGACACCAAGGGGCAAAAGCGGGGAGAGGGGGCAGTGGTGGTGGGATGAACTGGGAGATTGGGATTGACATATATACACTAATATGTATAAAATAGATAGTTAGTAAGAAGCTGCTGTCCAAAAGTAAATAAATAAAATAAAATTAATAAAAAAGAATAGCTTGTATGTTATGCATATTTTAGAAGAATAAAAAAGTAACTTTACCGTTAAAGAAAATAATAATCCTTCCAGAATGCAAGAGCCCTGAAAGCTAATTCTAACTTGCTTTCCTTCTGACTGTGCTATACACTTGTAGTTACACATGGTGTTTGAGGCACTTGTAGTTACACATGGTGTTTGAGGCACTTGTACCATTTTGCACAGTTTCATTCCCAGATTCAAACCTATTCCATCCTGAGAACAAAAGCTGGCAAGAGGCACTCAAGTGATGAGTGAACGAAATGCAACAGAAAAGCAACAAACTGACATGGAAATGTCATGTGAGTTGCTGAATGGCACGCAGCTCTAAAGTTTACCAAAATATTTTGAAATACTTTGCCAATGAGCGTATGATTGACTGAAAGACTTGTCAGCAGTGCCCTAGAAATGTCTAACGTACTATATAATAAAGAAAACCATTTACAAAAAATAGTTGCATGTTAAACTTTTAGAGAGCTTTCAAAACCAGTGTGCTTCCCCTCCCATTTTTGGCCAAGGAAATAATTGTGATATTATCAGCTTTCATATTTTGATGTTCATACTTTCCTCACTGCCTAACACTTGCATTTTTGCATGGCAGTCAAATAAATCAGTCAATGAACCTAAGCACCTAAGAAGGACACATTTCCTGGCTCAAACTGCTATTAGTAAGATTCTGACTCATGAGGTCAGAACCTACCCTCTTATGTGAGCATCATATTCTTCCATTCACCCATCTACCCATCCATACATCCATCAAGTCATCTATCTATCCATCTATCCATTTTTCTAACAAATATTAGTCAAGTATCTAAGATGTGTCAAGCAACCATTGTGCTGGTTGCCAGAGATATAACGAAAAAGGACAGAGCCCCTGCCATCATGGAATTTACGGTATAGCTTGGAAGACTCACGGTAAAAGGAATAATAATTATAATTTGTGCTAAGTCCTAGGATAAAGAAAGAATAGCAGGCTAGATAGGAAATAGAGAAAAAGGTCATAAAGGATTCCTAAAGAAATAGCATTTATCCTGAGGCCTTAAGAATAAGTAGTACTAGGTCTGAAAAAAATGAAGGGACTTAGGGGCCAGCCAGAACAGCACAATGGAGGGTGTGAAGCATTAAAAAAAACAAAACAGGGCTTCCCTGGTGGCGCAGTGGTTGAGAGTCCGCCTGCCGATGCAGGGGACACGGGTTCGTGCCCCGGTCGGGGAAGATCCCACATGCTGCGGAGTGGCTGGGCCTGTGAGTCATGGCCGCTGAGCCTGTGCGTCCGGAGCCTGTGCTCCGCAACGGGAGAGGCCACAACAGTGAGAGGCCCGCATACCGCAAAAACAAAAACAAAAACAAAAAAAAAACCCAAAACCCTCAAAGAATGAAGGGCTGGTGTGTAGAGAGCAAGCAGAGAAGTGGCAAGAAATAAGACTAGAGAGATGGGCACAATTTGGGACTATTCCTGTTTTTGCCCTTCTCCGATTATTTATTGTTTTAATCAACACTGGACAGGGTAACTCTAAAGACACTTCAGGGTAACCCTGAAGTAATAATAAACACGAAAAGTATTATTCCATTATTCATAACACAAACCTCACCTTGCAACCCAGTGAACTGTCTATAACTAAACATGAGCAACTATCCACCTACTCACTCAGGCAATTTGGGGGAGCTTTTAAATGACAGGTCGAGGGCTTCCCTGGTGGCGCAGTGGTTGAGAGTCCGCCTGCCGATGCAGGGGACGCGGGTTCGTGCCCCGGTCCGGGAAGATCCCACATGCCGCGGAGCGGCTGGGCCCGTGAGCCATGGCCGCTGAGCCTGCGCGTCCGGAGCCTGTGCTCCGCAACGGGAGAGGCCACAACGGTGAGAGGTCCGCGTACCGCAAAAAAAATAAAAATAAAATAAATGACAGGTCGAGTATCATGACCACATCTCCAAGTGTGGTTTATGTTTCCTTTGTGAGACTTATTATAATGAGAAAAAAGTAACACAAAAGTAATGAATACATTTAAAATCAATATATAAAAAAGGAGAAAAATCACAAGTACTCCTTCAAGTAAACTTCAACAAGTAAAAGTTCAACTTCAAGTAAATGTTCTCCCTTAGCTGTTGATCACATAGTTTGCAAAACAATAGTTTTCAAGGAAAAATAAGGATCTCAACACTACCATTTCGCATTAATGTATTATATAAACAATTGTTTTCCTAGAATACATCAAAATCTTTAACCATAAAATGCATATATTAATGCAATGCCTGTTTACATACAGACACATTTATGTACACATTTGTACGTGCATATATTTCTCTCTTCGCAGGCAGGGAGAGGAGCAGTAATGATTAGCTTTTATTCTTATGTGTTAAATAGAGCAAAAATACCTATTTCATATTCACCTCTAAAGACAAAGAGGTAACTGTGGATTTCAGTTCTTTTTCTTGTTGGATTCTATTAAAATTAAAGTGGAATAAAATAAAATTCAGACCAGTTATATACATCCTAAATTTCCAATTGAGTTGTTTTGTTTGTTTTTTTTTTTAGCCCTAATTAGTTAGTTGCATCACAGTAAGTCCCTATGGGTAGCTGCTAAATTCCTAAACCAGAAGCAACTATATTTCAGGAACACGTTTATATCTAATACCAAATATGTTTTTATCTTATTAAAAAATATCTCTCCTATCCTTTCGGTTTTTTCCTAAATTCTCTCTTCTCTCTTCACTTTGGCATGTGGACTTGTGGCTGCAGCCAAACGCGTTGGTTGAGGGGGAGTATTAACTTCAATAGCTGGGAGGGAACAGTGAACGGTATCTGCCAGACAACCCTCCTCTGTGTTCTCCCCACCCAAGTTCTGGGTTCTGGCCCCATGCAATTCAAACAGCCTGCTCTAATTAACCCTTCCACATTCAGTTGTCTAAAATGATAGGCTGAAATCTAGCATATCAAATGGTAGGCCTACTTTGGCTTAATCTGTAGAACTTTCTTATAACCAGAGTAGTCTAAAAATGGGACTGTTTACCTTATAAAGTAGTAACTCCCTTTATCTATGTCTGCTGAGCGCTGGAATATTAGCTGGATAATCATACAACAGAAAATATAGGTGGATTCCACAGAAAAACACGCCCAGAGGTCCAGCATCCATTACCCTCACCCTCTCCAATCCTAAAATAACCTTGTCATCAGGGCTGAGGCTTCCTGTCTGCCCAGCTGTGGGCTGAGGCCCCCTCCCTTTCAGTAACGAGACCACTCCACAATGGTCATCGGTTCACTGGTGCCTTTCAGATACACGTCTTGTTTCATTTTCATAGCAGAGCCATGCCAGTATTCACAGACAAATTCACGGATGTTCACAGCTTTAATCCACATGTCCAAGGTCACACAACCAGGAATTGGCAGAGCTGGGACCAGAACACAGGTCTTCTGAGTCCCTACAGGTCACTTGCTCTAAAAGGGAAAAGGCTTAGGCAAGGTCTCAAAAAGATTCTGGGACTGTGTGCATGAAAATCACTGATCACTGCAGGTGATTTTTTTAAATGCATGCTTCTGGATCCCAGCCAAGAGCTAGGAATTAAGATTCTCTGGAGGGTGGGGCCAAGCGTCTGCACTTTAACAAGCTCCCTGGGTAACTCTTACTTGCAGTAGAGTTGGTGGACTGCTGCTTTTCTTCCATGTCTAAACTTTCTGCAGGGTTTGTCAGCTTGTCATTAGGAACACTTCTGGGAATTTTTTATTCATCATTTGAGCGTCTTATATGAACAAGTCACTGCCCTGACCCTCCCAGTCTCACATATTTTACTTTACAAATACTTATATAGTATTGATATTTACTACATGCTAGGCCCTGTTACTTGATTAAATTCTCACCACAACCTCACGTAGGAGATGATATTATCATAATACTCATGTTATAGATGAGGAAACACATGCACAGAGAGGCTAAAGGGACTGGCCTCAAATCACACTCAAGACGTGAGTCCAGGCTGTCTGGCTTCAGTCCGTGTGTCAACCGTTGCACTAGGCTAGACCTGCAGCTTCAAAACCAAGATTTGCTATCGCCCTGACAGTGCTGGGGGAGCACTGCTCACAACACCTTCGATTTGAGCTTAATGGATTAATCAGCTTAGGGTTGCTCCAGGACGTCCCCCTACTCCATGCCCCATGCCTCCACGTGTTCGGTTCCCGCCGCCAGCATGCCCGGTACACCCCCAGCCCCCTCTTCAAACAGCTAATGCCTTCTCATCCGACAGAACCTGGACACCATGCCTGGACGTCCAAGATGAGTGAGAGTCCCCTCTGCTTCCCTTCCAGGGCCCAGAGCACACTGACCTCAAGGCACTGACTGCACTGAGCGACACCCACAGGTCTACTCCCATCTTCCACCGGAGACTCTAAAGCCCCTCGGGGCGGACATTAAGCCTTATTTATTTTCTGCCTCAGGTGTCTGGTGGTGAGTAGGAGCTCCCGAGATGCTTGTGGCATAGAAGAGTGGTTGTATGCAAAGTAAGGAATGGTTATTTGCTTTATGATAGAATTTACCAAAGGTTTCTAAACCCCTGTGCTCATTTACATACCATTAATTTCTGGACAGCAAGCCTGGAGAACAGAAAGTTAAAGCCACTGCCAACTGGAGATCAATCCAAATTTCCGATAAAATAATCTCTGAAATTATCATTTAAGTCAGTGGCAAATCTTCTATGGACCTATGAAAATGCGAATTAAACAGTGGTTTTCAGGGACACGCCTGTACACGTTAGCGCACTTTGGCTTCGGTGCTGTAAATGTGTAAGCAGATGGGGGAAGTGAAGCTTGGCTTGTGAATTTGGTCCTTTCCTCTCCAGCTGGAAGAAGCAAGAAACTTTGAGAGCTCTCTGCTTTCCTGACTACTGAAGGATCAAGTTTCCCAGCTCGGCAATGACCACTGAAGCCATCTGGGGAAAACAAAATTCTTTTGCACAAGAAGAACGTAGAGAACAATGGGAGGGATTGGTTCCTTGGCTCCTGCTTCTAGAAAAGTCTAGTTGGTGTTCTGTCTAACTTGTCTCTCAGTGGCCTAGTACATCAAACAGGATTGTTGCAAAACGTTCTACAGTCTTGGGGTCAGAATAGCCTACATGCCTAGAAAGCTACCCAAGTTGTAATTAAATTCCTCAAGCAAGCAAAGCGGCCCCAAACACAGAATATTAACTTCCCCATCTTACACGGTTTACTAAATTCTTTAGATTGCATACATGCTAAACAGACTCACTGACATTTTTCTTCCTTTAAAAGAGATTTAGTCTTTTCCCTCACATCAAAGAAACTATATCAAAGAAACACAAAATGGAATTTGTGATTAGTAGAAACAGACCGTATTAATTTTTCCTTCTAAACAATACCCTAAGACGAAAACAGGCTAAAGCCATTATGCTAATTCAGTGATGGAGAGCTCAGATTACCACATGAATAAACAATGTGTTTCAGATAAAACAGACTATACACTGTACCTCACAATTATATTTTATGGCAGAAAACATAGTTATGAAGCTTTTAGCCCGGTAATTTAAGGGAAATGCCCTCAAGTCTTCAAGTCCCTACAAGTTTCATGTGAAACATACAATTCTATGCATCCTACTACTTTAGGAACTAAAGTCCAGTCAACGTCTTTGAACAAAGAGTTCAGGAGGTAGTGCACTCTGCCTTGGTTGTAGGCCTGATAGGCCCTAGTGTGGGCCAGTTATCTCTGCTCCGCCCCATGGTCAAAGAATGCACTATTATTTTTCTTCGAAATGGAGCCTATGAGACAAGTCAGGGAGCCCTGATGGCGGATCAAAGACAGCAGCCCCCACACAAAACCAATCTAACGAATGCATTCCTCACTAGGAAGAACTCATCAACCATGTCAATAAAGTTTCCTCTCCTTTAAATACCCTGCCTCCTTCTCTCAGTTCATTCTCAGGAGGTGAGTTGTGAGAACTGATCCAAGCCAGTTTGATCATTCATGGATATTAGATTTCCTTTGATAGGTGAGACTGTCTCCTGTCCCACAGCCTGACTACACAACTCGGCCACATATGCAAACATCTATTAGCAAGCAGGCACAACAACAGGTATGTAGTCAGTTCCATGAGAAATCCCTCTTTCTGTTCTTTTTGGTGTTCCAACATCACTTTGGATCAAACGTTCAGTGCAGGCAGATATCATGATATTCTAATACAACATTCAGCTAACTCTCTTAGTTAGTTAAGGACAGTTTTTCATACAAGAGGGTGCTGAACTATAAACCGATGGTCATGTTCAACAGGTGACTGGCTTTCCCATATTTGGTTCACTAGATTCTAACATCTTGTTCATCCACAAATCTTGAACCCCTTCATTCCACCACTGGGGGAGAAATTCTAAATCCTCCTTGTTGATCAGATACAAAGATCACTGAAACATTTATCGTAACCATCTCATGAATCTTTCAAATACTAGCAAAAGGCCCTGAGCTGAATATTCTCAATTAGGAACTTCGTATTAGTTTTCCATCATTGTGATGTAAATTAATTCACATACAACACACACGCACACACACACCATTGCACCTACACTGAAGAATTTAAAAGTAAATTATAGAAAACATGACCAAGTAGAATATCCATTCATTTTAACATTCTTTCATTAAATTTAAGATTGAAATTAGTAATTCTAGGCAATACATGACAAAACTCTCTCTCCTACCCAAGTCGGAAATTCTTGCCAAATCTTACTTCCTTCTCATAGTATATGAAAGGCTTGGGGGCCTAAAGAGAGCATGGGTGGAGACTATGAAAAGCCTGGGTGCTAGTTCCAAGTATGCAAATAACCATGTA
This sequence comes from Mesoplodon bidens, assembly GCF_964165515.1. Lineage (NCBI taxonomy): Eukaryota > Metazoa > Chordata > Mammalia > Artiodactyla > Ziphiidae > Mesoplodon > Mesoplodon bidens. The sequence continues at coordinate 22,979,576 of NC_138174.1, read as the reverse complement.
GTGCCTTTTGGTTAGGAATCTTTGTGCAAAAGTTTCCTCAAGAGGTATTGTCAGAGCAACTGAGATGTATATTAATTCATGTCAAACTGCAACAGATTCAACTCAATTCAATTACATGACTGAACATGTGTGTGTTCCCCCCAATCTTACCATCCACCATATATACCAACTCTGACCCCACAGCCTGCAGCACTGCACTAATCACATGCTGGTTTGGGAAACAAAACAAAAACAAAAAGACAACAACAAAAAAAACTTATCTGCCTACTAATAAGGAATATATTCTCTGGCCTAAGAACAAAACTTCAACCTACCTCTCAGCCTACTTGGCCACCACTTTGACCATTTCTTCCCATTTCCTGTCTCTGTGCTTCAGCTCAAACTGTTCCCAGCACCTGAAATGCCTTTCCCCACACCCTCCAGGATCTCCCTTTAACTAGTTCTGAGACTGTGATGAGTTCATCTCAGCTTGCCCAGAGCACCTGGCAGAAAGCCTATACTGAGCACTTGGTTGGCAGCCAGACAAACTGGGCCTGGGAGAGTGAAGACCAGGACACCCCAGACCACAAAGCAGATCCCAGGAGCAGGCCATGGGGGGAGAAGGGAGTCGGTTAGCGAGAGGAGACAGAACCAAACACAGAACGTGCTCAGAACTCTTCATCCCAGGTGATCTTCTCTGACCTGTGCCATAACCAACCCTCTCGACCGTCCCAAACTCATACTCAATGCCCCTGTCTCTGCTCCCTTGTCCTTGACTTAGACTAAGGAAATGGATCCAGACTTCCAGTGGGTTCAGTGTCCCTGCTAGACCCCCTCTGTTACATATAACATCTCCATCCCTGAACATTTACACCACTTTTGAAGTGTCCACATATGTGTCTGCTTCCCCACTGGGCTATGAGCTTCCTGAATGAGCCTTGGCCTCATTCATCTTAGTGTTCCCAGAGCCCAGCAGAGCACTTGGCCCATAGTAAATGCTTTTAAAAATGTTCATCAAGTAATTGAATAAATAAACGAACTCTAGTTTAGAAATGTGACAGTGCCTACTGATGAACTGCTCTGCTGGCTTGGTGGCCAGGTTTCATCACAATGACCCTGGGCCACGCCCATCCTTTTGCTAACTCTCTGTAGGAGGTGAGAAGCAAGTCCTGGAGTGTCTTCCCCAGCAACCCTTGTTGGGATGTACTTCCACTGCTATTGCCCCTGGTTGTTCCTTATATTCCCTTAAGGATAATAGTCACCCTGTATACATAACTACCTTGATGTTCTCTTTATCTTACTAATAAGTCCTCCTAAGTACACAGCAAGTTTTTTGCTGTTTTTTTTTTTTTTTAATTTCGGAACTATATTTTATTTAAATTCTTAAAAACTCTCTAAAATCACTGCTATGGTGTGTGTTCCTTCAAATTCATATGTTGAAGCCGAATGTCCAATGCAATGGTATTAAAGGGAGGGGGCCTTTGGGGAGTGATTAGGTCATGAAAGTAAAGCCCTCATGGGTAGGATTAGTGTCCTCATAAAAGAGGCTTGAGAAAGATCCATTGCCTCTTCTGCCCTGTGAGGTTACGGTGAAAAGACACCAGGAAATGGGCCCTCACTGGAAACGGAATCTGCTGGCACCTTGATCTTGACCTTTGCAGCCTCCAGAACCTCAAGAAATAAATTTCTGTTGTTTATAAGCCACCAACCTATGGTATTTTTGTTACAGCAGCCTGATTAGACTAAGATAATTACTAATAAATACTGACTTATCTCCTGCTACATGCAAGAAAGTAGGCTAGCTGGGTGGGGTCCAGAAAATGATAAGACGTCTTTTTTCTCACAAGGGTTTTTGTCTAGATGGGGAGACACGGTATGTACCCACGAAGAAAACCACCAGCAAATGAGCTACCCAGATGTGGGACTAGAGGGCTTTGCTGCAGTGGCCGTCAGCCAGATGGAGTAGAGAGCGTTTGAAGAGAAGGTGGCACTGTGATGGAAGCATACTGTAAGCACTTAAGGGTCAAGGAAGTAATGACAAGCAGGTCCAGGTCCCAGGATGCTTTGCAACAACCCTGGCAGTGGGCAGGAAGAGACTTCAATGGAAAACCAGGAAGGAGGCAGGCTCTGGGTGAGGAACCACAGCATCACGGCAGCAGGCTCATCCCGGGCCCCAACCATCACCTGCAGTGACATCACTCTTTAAAAGCAATCCTTTCATGAACTCTCTCTTCCTCGTTAGACATCAGGATTAAAAAAAATTAAATTTACTAAACTAAGACAGCTAATAAATAATTGAAGCTGCTGAAAACTTTTCAGTGTGGCATATTTGTACTGGATGAAAAAAAAAAGAAAAAAAGTGACCTGGCAAAAGCAGGGTTGCTAAAATCACCACAGATGAACGCCAAATGGCCAATGGCTTTAGCAAACACCTCAGGAGATGTGCAATGAAAATGGGCCACATTAAGAGGTGAAGGACACAACTCTACAACATGGCAGAGCTTCACGTGTCTGCAAAGTTAATCTCTAACTGCATTTAACTCCATAAACCCAAGAGCCCCATTCTTTAGAAGTTTAGTTTTAAAGATCTAGCATAATAATTCTAGACTACTATATCCCGTTTCATAGGCACATCGTGAGACATTAGCAAAGTGCCATAAACTTTAATCAAAGTGAGGCTAAAGTGAGTTTCTCCAATGTAGAAAATGACACTTTTTCTTTTCTTCATTATCTGCAGAGTGTTTAGCATCAACTCTAAAAGTTAAACAGGAAATGATCCATACTTTCCAAAAAATATATTACTTCAGAGAGTTGAAACATAAAGCCTGTGCCTACGAACTACACTATAGAAAAGTGCACAGTCATTCTCTTTCTTTCACATAGAATCAAACCAGCTGAGAGAAAGGGAGGGAAACCAACACTTACTGGTTACCTTATTTAACTTCTGCAACCCTGTGCGATAGGTTTAATTATCTTCATTTTAATAGATGATGGAAGTGAGATTAGAAGAGTAATTTGTCCAAGGTCATGAAGCTAATAAGGGGTAGAGCTGGGACTCAAACCCTGACTTGAGTCCAAAAACTCTTGTGTCCTCATGCACAAGAGAACACGCTACGTTTAGTGAATGACGTAGAAGAACAGGCAAGAAAGGAGTGTGGTGTGTACAAAGGCTGCTTCATCCTTTGGCCCCACCACTGGCCAGGGTGAACTGTGATGCAAACACTTGTGACAACTGGGTAGGGCCAGGAAAGGCCAAATGGGGCTCAACTGAATGGTGTGGAGGGGAAGGGATGTTTGCAAAGACACGTGGAGTCCAGTGAATCAGAAAGCAGTAATTAGCCATAGGCTATCTTATGCCTATCAGAGGTTATGTTTTTAAAAAAAGAATGTGATGTCCAATAGCTCATGTAAAGAAACATAGCTGTGTAGATGCTTTGGCTACACCTGAAATCACCCTGGCCTGGCAACTGAGGAGAAAAGGTGGGTCTCCATCAGATGACCCCACTCATTCACTCTGTCACATGAGTCACTGATGCACAACTGCACGAACAATAGTTCACTGGTCAGTGTGGCAGACGTAGTTACATATGATTCCTGTCCTTAAGGAGCCACAGTACTGCAGGTGAAGACTGACAAACAACAAACATTCCAACGTGCCCTCAAATGCAGAACGTACACAATCTATAATACTTACCCTAAGAGTCCAGAGAAGGGAAGAACGTTGCTTCCCAGGACCCCAAGGTCCCTCCCAGCCCTTCACTCGTATCACCCCCCAGGCCAGGGAAAAGCAGAAAGGAATGAACTAGTAGGGCCATGTTTTCATCTACATGCAAACAACATGATTCCCTCTAGCTTAGCTAAAGGGAAGGAGGGAGGGAGGGAGGGAGGGAGTGGAGAAGAACGAACTGAGGGAAAGACAGGAGGAGGAACATTCTTATGCACTAACCTCTAGGAATTTGCCAGAACTCTGTATGATACAAACTTGGTGCGTATACTTTACCAGAAACGGTTTTCCCTAACATGGGGATACCTGAGAACATATCACTATTTTCTAAACAAAAGAAGAGTGTGCTCTGGCCCACACTCTCATTTGGAGCTCTGTGAAAAAGTCAACAGAATTTGACTTGTGTCCAGACCCTTTGCATGAGGTACACTGACCTCTTGTGTCTAGAAATAGGTTTTGTTTCTATAAGAGAACAATCAAATTCTATATTTTATAGGTACATGATGAAAGGCACAAATCGATAAACTCCAATGTTTTACTGACATGACCAATTGAATAATAAAACCCTTAGCAACAGTTTTAGAACAATGAGATATTCACTCTCAGAAGACATGCTTGGATATAACCTGATGTGATGACGCATGTTGTGCAGGATACTATAGACCCAGTAGACAGAAGCAGGCAGGATCGCCCAAAGACTAATGCCAGAGGCTCAGCCTAGTTTGCTTAACAACCGATCCTGGTCCGGTACTCTGGCTCCCACAGGAGGGACTATGCCCGAGTCCTCTTTCCCATGAGACCAGTGACTACCCTCACCTCCATGCGGAAGGCTGCCAAGTCCTCCCTATACCCTCTATACCTTGCATACAAGTCAAGTCCTTTGGTACCCAAGTAGTTCTTTGTCCCTGAGCCCTACAAGGCCACTCTCGTGTCCTTCCTCCTAAAAAGGAAGGACAGCAGAGGAGGGAAGCCCTCAACAGCCTCTGAACTTTATCAAGGGGGTTCAGTGAACCTAGGACCTCTCTGACCTAAAGTCCCAGCCTACACCCAAAGATACTTGGCCCTAAAAGGCCATTGCTTTGGACAAACATGAATAGAAGTTTAAGCTTAAAGACTGAAAATATAAATTGTCCGATACCGTATTTCTGCTGTATTTTAATCATTTATTTGTAAGACTAGCTCCTCTGCTGGACTAGGAGCTCCCTAAGGTCTGGGACTATGTCCTCAAGGCCTAGCTCAGTTCGGCAGATAGAGCAAGCTCATTACATGCTTGTCAAATACACGGAAAAATTAGTGCTACGAGGCAAGAGAGTTGCCCCCAAATGAAGTATGAATTTTTAAGCTGATGTGGCATTTAAGTATTTATAAGACACCACGGAGACTGATTAGTACAGCATCACGAACAGAATCAAATCCTAAGTATCTGACAATTTATTTGTGGACCAGAACATTTGTGAGGGCTTGTGGTTATCAAGGTGAGGCCACCTTCTGAGGAGTCAGAGGCTGATGCTCATTGGCATATACATCCAAGTTCTTGAATTAGGAGGAGAAACTCTATTTAAAAATAGGGAAATTGAAAAACATGAGTCTTGTATTAACGAGATTCAGATAATTCAATATTTTACTACTAAACCACAGAGATCTAGATTACTAGGGAATAGCAATTGCTTTGAGTTAACCACCAGTCTGGATAAGCCAGTGTTAGCTTAATGAGCTTTCCGTGTACTAGGCTTAATAAAAAATTGTATTAGCGTTTCATACAAATGCAGTAGAGTTGATGAATTACTCATAATGAAGGAAAGTAACTCCTAATCCATTTTAATAATTGCCTTATTTCAAAACATAGAAATTTATCCCTAGGCACACAGAATCCTAGAAGATGATACAAGCCTAGAGAAATGAATTGATTTGCTGAAGTCACATAGCTAATTAATGATCGAGATAAGATTAGAATCAAGGTCTGCCAATTCCTTGTCTGGTGTACTTCCCACCACCTCAGTGGTTCTCAAATGGTGCTCTGTGGAACTCCCCGGGCACCCAGAAGTGGGACACAGGGAGGCCTGGAGAGCCGAGTTCCACTGTTTGCCTCATGCTTTCTTTTCAGGTAGAGCCACTGGGCTTTTAGTGCTTTAGTATACAGATTTGTGGATTTCATGTCATTAAAAAAACTACTATATACAATTACCATCATGCCATAAAAGAAGAAGGGATATTTTGTTACTAAAAACATTTAGTATTAAAGAATCTCAGCATAAATGGAGATTCTTGATAAAACACAATACTGACTTACATTTTTCTCATTTCGCTATGGATCACAGAAAAAAAGCCAAACATGGAAAGGCACTGTTCTGTAGACCTGCATTTGGGAAGCAACAGTTTTGTGGGAAAAACATAGAATGTTGGGTCTCAACCACATCACAGTAGCAGGGCATCCTTGAGTGAGTTGTTTTGTTCTCTGCATTTTATCCATAAAGTTCAATAATAATTCCTGATCCACAAACTGCAGGGGTTCTTCCTTCACAAAAAATCGAGTCTGGTTATTCTCAAAATGTGGCCTCAAGACTACCTACAAAAGCAACGTCTGAGGTGCATATTAAAAACCCACGTTCCTTGGCCCTACCCTGGATGAGGCTCTCAGAAAACGAGGTCTAGTTCTAAGAGATGTGGGTTAGAAGGCGGGAAAACCTAGGTTCTTATTTTGTCAATGGTGGTGTACCGTATCTCCTCAATCCCTGCAGAGGCTGGTGGTAAGATTAAAAGGATGGAATTCCTTTGAATATCTGCACTAACTAGGAGATAACTAAAATGGGGAACATGAAAAGGAGGACAAGAGCAAGAAGGACCAGAATAAAGAGGACATCACTTATTCTCACAGTTGCTATTTTCCCACCTGACAAAGATTGTGAACGGGATCAGTGACTTTTTAACCCCGCTCTTTGCAGTTAAGCTATTTTCAAGCAGAATCTTTCGAGGAAAAAAAAAATCTTCCAACAGATGCAAAGCTGCTCGGGTAGAAGTGACCAGGGACCCTGTCCCTTGAGCCCCCTCTCTCAGACACCCTCCCCGCCCTCCAGGTAGTCTCTGAGGTCCCCTACACTGGACGATAACAGAAATACCCGCTCTCTGAGGTGTCTTTCTGGCTCTAGAGAAGGTAAATCTAAGCATTAAGCATCAGTCATCAACCAGTGCCCCTGGCTCGACTATAATTAGCACAGAAAATGTAGCCACTCAATCATCGGATTCTCCTTCTTAATGAGGGATTCATGTGCAGGTGAAGTGGCTGGCATGGCACACCACAAACACAACCAATGAGAAGACCCTACCCTTAACGTATTTTTTTTTTAATCCATTACTCTTCTTCCCACCAGCAGCGCACAAGTGTTCCATTTCTCCACATCCTTATCCACACTTGGTATTTAGTTTTGTTTTACTTTTTTGATAGCAGCCATTCTAAAGGGTGTGAGGAGATACCTCATTGTGGTTTTGATGTGCATTTCTCTAATGATAAGTAATGGTGAGCAACTTTTAAACTTGTTGGCCATGTGTATGTCTTCTTTGGAGGAAAGTCTATTCAAGTCCTTTGCCCATTTTTAAAATAAGTTTGTTTTTTTCTCTTGTTATTTGTGAGTTGTAGGAGTTCTTTATATATTCTGGATATTAATCCCTTAACAGATATATGATTTGCAAATATTTTCTCTCATTCAGTGGGTTGCTGAATAATATATATTTTTAATTCCTTGGATTGACTGATGTCCTCTTAACCTGCCCGTAATTTATTTTGGATGGTGTAATGCTAGAGAAGAGAGACGGGTCTGTTAGTCTTATTCGTGCAATTCTTAGCAAACAATACTCTATGCAGGCTTGATGCCTAAAGTTTTTTGAGGATTACTATGAAACAACGTAGGATACTATTTGGTATCGCTCTTCGTTCAATAATGGCCGACAAGTGGAAGTACAACTATTAATTAAAAGCACATAATGTTGCCTGATTATGAATAAAATGTCCCAGCTCACTAGAGCGTAATTTCTACAGCGTTAGTGGAGAATTAACTAACTTTATTAAAGATTTGGAGGACTAGTCACTTTTTCATCACCCTTTAATTAAAACCTCTACATCTTGCACTTAAAAGCCTTTGTTTCTTACCCATTATTTTCATCCTTTATTCTGGCCTTGAAAAATCAGGATGAAAAAAATTTTTTTAATTAATTAATTTTATTTATTTATTTTTGGCTGTTCGTTGCTGCGCGCAGGCTTTCTCTAGTTGCAGCGAGTGGGGGCTACTTTTCGTTGCAGCACGCGGGCTTCTCATTGCGGTGGCTTCTCTTGCTGCAGAGCACAGGCTCTAGGCGCACGGGCTTCAGCAGTTGCAGCTAACAGGCTCTAAAGCACAGGATCAGTAGTTGTGGCGCACGGGCTTAGTTGCTCCGCGGCATGTGGGATCTTCCCAGACCAGGGCTCGAACCCATGTCCCCTGCATTGGCAGGTGGATTCTTAACCACTGCGCCACCAGGGAAGCCCCTACATTCTTCTTAACTTGGAATTTGCTTTGAAGTAAATGGGAGGGCAAGACATAACCTCCCTCAACCTTGGGTCTCTTCCCCTCTCAAAGACCTACCCTTGAGTGCCTGGCACAGTACCTGATGCAGAGCAGACACTCAATAAGAGGAGTGTGTTAAGTAAACTAATAATTTAAATATATCAGCGAGGAGTTGTGGGGTATTATGTGCCAGGCTTTGTGCTGTGTGCTCCACAGCCATGATGTCACAACCCCAGGGACAGTTGTTGTCACTTCACAACCACTACACTCTACTATACTCAATTCTATACTTCTCCCCATAAACCCCAGTTACGGACTTTCTCTCCACTAAAAATTCTACTGTATGCTTCTTAAGGAAAGGAGAACTGACTTGGTATTTTTTCATATTGATTTCAGGACCCTCATTTCTCAATCCTTTTATATAAGTAGAGTTTATTAAGCTTGTTTCAGCCCAGCTGGGAAGAAATCTAGAAACAATGTATTTTTTGGTTTCATCCTTTGTCACTGAATTTGGCCTGATGCATCTTGCAAGAAATAAAAATGGATATGATGTATGTGATAAAGAATCTGAGTGATGGAGAGCAGTAAGCAAGGCAGCTATCTTTCTACCCAGTTATCCATATGATTAAAATATAAAGACACCTGAATTTATCTTTTCTGTTTATGCTGTTTGAGTCCCATTAAGTCCATGTTTCTGCTTTCTTCTAAATATTGTTTTCCATATTTCAAATGTCTAATTAAGTAAACACAATGTCAAGTGAGATGATATACTGTTTGGAAAACCATAAAATTATAGAGTAGATAGGTTTCCATTATAATCCAATTTTCACTCTGTCATAATTTTCCCAAAGGGTTTCCTTTGGGGTAGAAGCTTTCTAAGCTTGGTTTCGGCTCAAAACTGAATGTTTTGACTCACGTGAATTTGGAGAAGACTCAACTCCACCTTTTCTCTGCTGATCATATGTGTTTGTTTCCTGTAAAAGTAGATCAGGTTTCATCTCCTTTTTGCTGACGTAGCCTCTGCAAGACCCCCTCTCCTTCTGAGTTCTTGAGCACTTAATTACTTAAGTCACATAAATGGCACAGAAGACTAGTGAGATGACGTTCTTGGCTCAACACCAGCCCCCCAATTCTACCCCTTGCACATTGTACCCCCTAGTATATACTCTCTCTCTATACATAGGACTATTGTCTTACTACAGACACCTAGAACTGTTGGATCAAATGGAATGCAGATTTTAAATAGTAATATATGCTGCCACACTATCTTCCAAAATGACTGCACTAAATTATTATAATTTCACCCAAAGTACACATATGAGAGTACCTATTCCCTATACTCACCAACATTGAATTTTATCAATCTATTGGATAAAAATTTCTTCACTGTTACATAATATAACATTCCATCCTTGTTATGAGTTTGGATATTTTATTGTTCATTTTTTAATTGTCACTCATTTGCTTTTCATTTTGTTGTGTTAGATCTAGAAGTTATTTTTTGTAGAAGGTTGGGCACCTCTAAAAATATCTTTATGGTACCTTTATGTTTGAGATTTCTGGGTTCAAAATAATCTTCCATGACAATTTAATGTTTTAAACTTCACTATATTGCAGAATCCAGGGTGGCCAAAAAAAGTCTGCTAACATAATGTTTTCTTTCTTTTTTAGGTAGCTTTCTTTTTCATCCTTGGGAACAGAATTCTTTCTTTACCCTATCCTAGGAGTTCTAAAATTTCATCAAGATGCACCTAGGTATACAGGTTGTTTTCCTTTCATTTTGCTGGAAATTGGCCAAACCATTTAATCTCAAGACACAAGTCTATCTCCAACTTAGAGAAATTATCTTCTGCTATTTCTCTGATAATTTCTTTGATTATTTTCTTTTCTATTTTCTCTGCTCCCTTCTAGAACTCCTAGTCAATAAATGTTTGACCTCCTGGATTGATTTTCCATGCCCCTACATTTCTCTCATGCCTTCATTTTCTGTCTCATTTCTTTGGATTTGGGGAGGAGTGCCTTAACTTCCCAAATCACCATTCGGCATTCAGCATTTTCATTCTGTTATCCAGCTACTTCATTGATTTTTTTTTTTTTTAATTTGGGAACTTACATGTTTGCCAGTATCTCTTTCTGGTTCTCTCACTCTACTATTTCTTTTTTCTTATTTTTAAGTTTAAGCAATATCATGTTCTCCTACACTTGAAATTGTCTTTAATGAGGTTAGAGTATGCAAAACTTGATTCCCAAACTACATGTACTCTAATAAGGCACTTGAGTTTAGGTTGCTTAATGCAGAAATTGGGGAGAATTCTGTAACACTATTGTGTGCTTACCTAAATAGTGAATTATGGTGCTACTAACAATAACAGTAGTTAATACATGTTGAAATTTTTCTGCTTTTTAAAGTATTTTACATGTATTAGCTCATTTAACCCTCATAGAAACCCTGTTACTCCCATTTTACAGAAAAAGACATTGATAGAGACTAATTACTACTGGTAATTATTATTAATAGTGATCACTAGTAATACCAAATACTACTACTAGTATTATTGTTATTATTACTATAATACCAAATACTACTACTAGAGGTAGAGGAGCCAGGTTTGATCCCCAGCAGAGTATCTGCAGCACCCACTCAATTAAAAAAATCAATAGTCTAACAGTTGTTTGCACAACTATTAAAACAACAAACAAATAATTAATGCAGCTGTCACACTAAGCTGTCCAACCTGGACTAGTCTGAATTTAGATGCCAAGAATGCCTCTGACTCAGTAGCCCTCTGAATCAACCACTGAAGCTAGGACAACCCTCCTGGATATATGTTACATTTTAATATCCATCTAATATTTCATGTGGCGTGTGAGCGAAGGCTATCTTGGAGTAGACAGGAAATAACTAAAAGCATCCTATGTTCATAGTATTTCAAACAATACCTATCAGCTTTCATAGATCATCTGCTTCAATGGAAGTAACAAGCTGACACAGATATTGTTAAGAACTGAAGTATATAATCAGAGTAGACAAGATGTTTGGGGGATTTACTCTGTGATAGAAAGAGTACAATTTCTCCAAAAGAATCAAAGCTGCACAAAGGAAAGGTGCTGCCATTCAATTATTTCTCACTTATCACTTCTGATAGGAAGCCACGTGGGAGTGACCCTGCAGAGCCTACCTGTGTTAAAATGCCCTCAGCTAGAGCTCATCATACAAGTGATGCTAAGCAATTAAAATTACATGGCTTGGAAAATGGCTGTAGTTGAGTGCCAACCAGCAGAAATCTCTCCTATGCAGACATCACGCATCATCAGAATTTGAAAATTGTTATCTTTCCACATTAGCCCTAAGTGGTGTGTAGAATAAACCAGGTTGAGAATGATTAAAGTTAAAAGAGTGTAGTTATAGCGAAAATAACAATAAATGAAACTACCTAAAGTACCACTGGCTATTTTTTTTTTTTTTTTTTTTTTTGCGGTACGCGGGCCTCTCCCGTTGCGGAGCACAGGCTCCAGACGCGCAGGCGCAGTGGCCATGGCTCACGGGCCCAGCTGCTCCGTGGCATGTGGGATCTTCCCGGACCGGGGCACGAACCCGTGTCCTCTGCATCGGCAAGCGGACTCTCAACCACTGCGCCACCAGGGAAGCCCACCACTGGCTATTTTTTAAATCTTTAAGAACAAACAGGAATTTGCTAAATCATTAAAATCAAATTAGCATAATTTAGGATCTAAAATTATTAGAGTGTTAATGCAGTGATTACATTTCTTTAGAGTCGGTTAATGAAAAATCACTGTTACTTCCTGTTTGGAAGAAACTGCATTAACTAATATCATTGGGTACCATTTAGATTAGCCAGTTCATTTCCATAGGAGCCAAAATTTGTATCAGTAATAAGAATGCTAATATTTTATATATAATTAGGATGAAAGCTCTTGGCCATATACAATAATAAGTAGAAAAATGAATTTTCTACTACGCTATTCAAAATATATATACAAATTAATTAAAAACTAAAATGAACAAGAAGTAAAAACAAGTAAGTTCTGGCGATCTGTTGTACACACTGCCTATAGTTTACAACTCTGTATTGTACACTTAAAAAGATGAAGGTAGATCTCATGTTACGTGTTCTCACACCACAATAAAAGTTTTTTAAAAGGAGTTAAAACAATCTTCTTAGGGTAATGGGACTACAAGAGGTTTTGCATTTTGCTTAAAATTTCAAAATATTTAATTTCTATCATATTAAAGACTGAATCAATACCTGTTCTGTTATATTTTCTGTAAGAAATTCTATAAAATAAACAAAAAAGAAGAAAATAAAATGACCCCTAATTTTTCAATCCTGAGATATTACCATTGTTCAACAGTTTGATATGCACTTTCCAGTTTTTCTCTTTACTAGAAATATTTTTATTTAAGAAATGGGACAATTTTCTGTGTCCCTTTATCACTAATAGCCATGGACTTTTTCCCATGTTTTAAAATGTTTTCCATGACAGCAGTTCTCAAAGTATGGACTGCAGACTCGTAAGTGCCCCCTGACATTCTTTCTTTGGATCTGGGAAGTCAAATCTATTTTCATAATAATACTAAAATGTTATTTGCCTTTTTCACCATGTTGACCTTTGCACTGATGGGGCAAAGGCCATCGTGGGTAAAACTGCTATAGCCTTAAAAAAAAATCAAAGCAGTTTTTGAGTGTGGTACAGTATCAGAGAACAATGTCCACAATTATTTGAGAAGGCTATTGAAATACTCCTCCCATATATGTGTGGGGCGGGATTTTCTTTATATTCTTCAACTGAAACATATCATCAAACAGATTGAATAGTGAAGTACGTACGAGAATCCAGATGTCTCCTACTGAACCAGTCAAGTAAGATATTAAAGAGATTCGCGAAAATCAAAAAGAACACTTACTGTCCTCACTAATAATTTTGGTTTTGAAAAATATATTTTCCCAAAAGTGTGTGATTTAACAGGTAATATGCTTAATGTTGCTTATATATTATTTTTTCTATTTAATTTCTAATACAGTAAACATTGATAGATATAAATCACATGAACAAAAGTTCTTTGGCATCCTCAGTCATTCTGAAGGGTGTAAAGAAGCCCTGAGACCAAAATGTTTGGGAAAGGACTTTTATCAAAAGCACAGTGGTCTTTTTAATGGGCATGCCTTAAAGTATTTAACACCAGAACATACAGTTCTTGAAAGCAGGGACTACTAGGTAAATCCTAAAGGGCCTGGAGAGGGAGCTACAGCTCGTGGCAATCCTGTCCTTCCCCCAGGGATGGGCAGATTGAAGACAAAAACCAAAGGCTAAACTTCCCTCCGCTGTTTAGACACAACCACATTACTCTCCTGCTTAGCTTTTCTCTCTTCTCAATATTTTGTCTAATTTTTCTAGGATTTCCACAGAAATAATGTTCAAAGAAGGTGAAATACAAATTTATTTCAGAAAGCCAAATGATGTTTTCCTTGAACTCACCTTACACTTCTGATATCTTAACATTTCTGATAGCTTTTTAAAAAATTTCTGATCGATACTCAATCAGGTTGAGTCCTGAGCACCTTAACTTGGTCACTTACTCCCCTCCTATGTTCACGGCCTCTCAGTCAAACACTGGAGATCTGAATGGCCCTTAATAAATTAGAAGGATTACTTAAATCAGTCTTGTTTTTTTTAACAAGGTTAAGAATATATTTATAGTACTAAGAACTCATGGCCCAGTTTATCTATTTTGCAAATCCAGATTTTCTTAAATCAGGATTATCCACGTTGAATAATTGATTTTTTTTTTATTAATCTAGAATTTTAAAAATGTCTGATCAGAGTCCTAAAGCATAAAAATTCCATAAGGGCTTCCCTGGTGGCAGAGTGGTTAAGAATCTGCCTGCTAACGCAAGGGACACGGGTTCGAGCCCTGGTCCAGGAAGATCCCACATTCCACGGAGCAACTAAGCCTGTGCACCACAACTACTGAGCCTGCACTCTAGAGCCCACGAGCCACAACTACTGAGCCTGCACGCCTAGAGCCTGTGCTCTGCAACAAAAGAAGCCACCGCAATGTGAAGCCCACGCACCACAACGAAGACCCAACGCAGCCAAAAAATAAATAAATTAAATTAAATTTTAAAAAATTCCATAAAATGCCATTCTCTCATGCATTAATATTGCTTTCAATGAATTAAATATATACAGAGTTAGCCGAATTAATCTCAAATGGTCTCTCGGGGGCTTACCTAAGTAACTTTAAACACGACTATACTCCCTAAAATGTGTTCAGCAGTACTTAGAAATTTTCATTGTTATAGAGGTGCTTGAGTACCTATTTAAAGTAGTCTTGGTATCCATGCCAGAAGGCTAAAGAGAGTAGAACTAAAGGACAGTACAGCCACGTGAGGTTCTCAAACTGTGAACCCTGGAGCTACAGATCCTTACTGTAGTGCCCAATGAGTAAGGGACTCCTTATCAATGATTTTCAAATGTGAAAGTTGAATTCTCTCTCCAAAAATGTATACTGGATCTTCCTATTTTAAATCACACCACACCCTTCTGTCCAACTCACCCTTTCCATTTTACAAGTCAACAACAAACAGACGTAGAGTCCTCAATAAACAGAGATTCTCAAGAAACCTAAGAGTGGGGTATGAAACAATCCACTTGGGTCCTCTTCCCAACTTCCTTTGGGTCTGGGATACTTGCATTTGGCCAGGTCTTGTGTTCTCAAGACTAGGCACACTGTTGCTGCAACCAGTAAATTAAATTCCTCCTACCTCTACAGTACCCTTCACCCATGGCCCTGCTCCTAAATGTCTACCCTTTTCCTCTCCTAGGATAAGAAAGTGATTATTTGGACAGGTTCTTGTCATTTTTGAGGGATAATGTTTTTGCTCTCTTTCTCTCCTATAACAGAAGGAGAAAACATGGAAAAACCCAAAAAACTAAATACTGTTCCCTACCTCATCCCCTAACTCCTGGAGAGTGAAGACAGTAATGCCATCACAGAGGAAGGGAAATGCACCTAAGCTCGCTCTTCTAAGGGCTGTGGAAAGTGATGCTGTTGGTTTCTGGAAGGTATAGTAATTCCCAGGTGACCACAGTAGGAATCTGTGCTTCTGAAGTAGAGGCCTCACGTGGCCCTTCTCACTCTGGGACTTCTCAACCGGCAACGATTTTGCCCTCCAGAGACACTTTTGGTTGTCACAACTGGGAGAGCAGGAGTGGGGGAACACATTCCCCTGGCATCTAGTGGGTGGAAGGTAGGAATGCTGCTAAATACCCTACAAGGCACAGGTCAGCCCGCAAGGCAAAGTATTACCTGACACGAAATGCAACAGGTTAAGAAACCTTGCCCCAGTCTAATACAGCCTCTAGGTCCATGGATATAAATGGAAACACTGCTTGCATTACTCACTAGTTCGTTCAACTACTTGCATTTTTGTACTGTTTTCTTATCAGAGAGATCTGATCCCCAGCTCTTACACTTACTAGCTGTGGGACCTTGGGCAATGGGCTGAAACTCTGTGCATCATCAATGAATGAAAAAAATAAAAACCAACCAATAACATCTTCAAGACAACTGCCATGAAGATCACATTAGATAATACATATAAAATGCTCAGTGAGTAAATGTTTGCAGCTGCGGCTAGCACCATCATCATCACCAGCATTATTATCACTGCCAAATACTTAATAACTACCAAGTGCCTGACCCTGTGTTTGGACCTGAAAGTACACTAATGAAGAAAGACTTGGAACTTATCAGTAAAAAGCTCACAGACATACCCAGTAAGCAAACAAGCAATCAGGAGACATATCCTAAGGTTCTGAAATCCTAGAGAATTGTCCCAAAGCAAGACGTACGCTCGTGCGCCCCTTGACCACTGGGTGAGACCCACCTCCTCCTTCTCCTCCAGCATCACAGGGTGCTATGCTTGTCCTAACTGGGTCTTCTCATGCTGTGCTTCCCTGATACCTCTCCCTGCCACCACAACCCCAGGTCCTTTGGTTTGGGACCTCAGGCACTTTGTGGTGAAGAGTTACTCTCACACCAAGAGAAAAGAGCATTCAAGTGAAGTGGCATGACTTCCCGTGGGTCTCAGAAAGAAGGAGGGCTGACCATGTCACCATGCTCAAGATTCAGGGGTCAGAGGTCCAGCCCAGGGGGAGCATGTGGTCAGCATGTACCATCAGTATACCCATGCCCTGTGGCGTTTTTGGCGTGTGTCAGCTAGGAACTCTTAATTTAGCAGAAATAAGCATTTTTTCCAGGAAAATATTCCCCCAGTTAAAAGATTCTCCAGAATTTATCTTCTTTATTGTATCACATGACTTTTACTTATCCCTCTTATACCACCTGATACAGCTCTGCTTCTTGCTCTGTGCAAGAAAGTTATAATTGGCACATGCACACTATAACCTGTAACTGTACGAATGACTGCAGTGTCACATTCGCTATAACAATGACCTAGAGCATAAATAAATGGGGCTTGGAAGGAAGGCATAGTCCTTATGAGAATATCCTTTAAGCCCTACAGTTCAGAAATGAAGTTCTGTCTTGCATCATTCTACACATTCAACAGTAGGAAAAATTACTTGAAAGGTAAAAGCCCCATTTAGATGGTGCATATTTTTTGTGGATTTGGATTAAGCCCAAATGATTATTCTTCCATTAATGTAGAAACACTGTGGAAAAATGAATCATGTTTTAATTGCCATAATGATGTATCATTTATTTACACTAGAAATGACTGGTGAATCTGGTTTGGTGCTAAGTCCTAAACAAGCCAATTAGTACTCAGATTAACCTCTGTAATCACTCTCTAGCCAACTGCTTTCCATAGTTTTTTCATAAAATTTGTTTGCACTCATGTTTCTTAATGAGGCAGGTAACTAGCCTTGCATTTCAGGAATTTGGTACTCCAGCATAGGAGAGTTTACAGTATTTGCTTTGGAGAAATTTACTTGCATGTAATACAAAAATCCCCTATTTTGCTGAAAGGCTTCAAACCGTAAGAGGATACAAGATAATTAGTTTTGGGACTATTAAAAAACAGAGAGTTTCACTTTAAAAAAACTAGAGACTCCCCAGCTGCCTGGGAGGAATCTGAGGGAGCTAGCTGGAGCCCAAGAAACGCTGTTTTGTAACTGTTATGGTGACGTGTTTCTATTCCCAGGATGAAGGGGTTTGGGAAATACAGAAAATGTGCAGAAGTAATAATGATGACTGTGATAAGAGCTACTTTATTTTCTGTGTGGTTCTCGGCATTGTTTCTGTGAATTAGGACAACTGTATCAAAAGATTTCACTGGAAATTAATAAGCTCTCAAGTTAAATTATAAAAGACCCCGTGACGTGAGATACAATATCCAAAAGTATTGAACCAGGGGAAGGAAACTGCTGAAAATCAATGTTTCTTCTATCTTCTCATGATGATGAACCACAGACCTAAGAATTTTCTTGGCTTATTACTGATTGAAACCAAGAAGTAGAAGAACTACTGTTTCACTCACCTGGAGTCTAAGGATTACTTGGGGGCACCCCAGGCACCTGCCAAGCCTCTTACCCCAGGGCAAGGTCCTTCTGGCCACAGTTAACATCCACCAGGCAGAGTTCTCAGATACCTGGAAGCAGAAGTCACTCTACAGTGTAGAACTTACTTAGCCTCTGTCCTCCAAGCAGATGAAAGCGCTGCTTCTCAGTCAACTTGCATTTCCTGGTCTCTGGACACAGCCTCCCTGGACACAGGACAGCTGCCCATCTTCTCAGCACTAGCTGTTTTCTCTTGGCTTATCCTAGCTCTTGCCCTTGACCTGTGTTCTGGCCCTGGCCCTGACTTCCAATTCTGCGTTCCTCTCAATACGGGTATTCTCTCAGGCAATGTCTAACTTAAATTCATGATATTTAATCTATTCTTAACAACTTTATAGGCATTCTATGTGCTATCAACTATTAAAAGTATTCCCTTCATTTTTCTTTTATTTCGTCAATTTTTGATGATATCATAGAGAAAATGAGCAATTAAATATCAAATGGCACAGCACAGGTCTGAATGAGGTCAGAATGACCTCTGACAGGACACAGGCTTTAATTACAGATTTGGGGGGCACATATGCAAACTGTACTGTAGATTTGGGGGTGGATACCCTTTTCGGATTAAGAAAAGTTCCTTTTCTTCCTGGTATACTAAGAGTTACTATCATGAACTAATGGTGAAACTCAATCAATACTTTCTTGATATATAATGAAATAATCACACAATTTTTCTCCTTTATAAAATTAGTGTGGAATGTTACATTAAACCAATCTTGTGCTATACCTTAAACTCAATTTGCTCGTGTGGTAACTTTTTTGTATATTAATTGAGTTAACTTGCTAATATTTTCTTAAGAAATTTTACCCTTATTATAGTTGGTGATAATATTCTTCAATGTCTGCAAGGAACTATACTGATATCTTCTTTTTTCATTCCTATTTTATTCTTTTTTCTTGTTTGACCTTGCCATTTTTAACAGACTTTTCAAGAACAAACTGGCTTTGATGATGGCCTCTACTATACATTTTTTTTAAAATATGCATTATTTTTTGCTCTTCTGTTTGTTTTCTTCCTTCCTGCTACTTTCTTTCAGTTTATTTTTCCTTCCTTGTTGAGATGGATGTTCAGTGAATTAATTTGCAGTCTTTATTCTAACATATGCGTTAAATTAAAATTTCCCTTAAAGATGGCTTTAGTTGCATTTTTATATATGAAATTTTGAGATGTCAAAATTTCATTATCATTCAGGTAAAAATATTTTCTAATTACCATTGTTATTTCTTTGACCCATTTCATTATTTATGTAGAAGAATAATTCTTAATTTTTAAATATGAAAATACTCAAGATTTTAGTGTTGTTTTCAAGATTATTGACACTGATGTAGCTTGAATAGTGATCAACTTTTAATACTTTGTGAGATTTTTATCCTTTCAAATATCTTGAGACTTGACTTTTGATCTGGTCAAGTTTTGTATATGTTCTGTGTATATTAGACAAAAATGGTTTTCTGGATTTGTTGTGTGTTCAATGTTCTTTATGTGTCCATAAGTAAAGTTTGTTATAGTGTTCAAAATAGCACAGGGAGATCGGCTCGGTGCTTTGTGACCGCCTGGAGGGGTGGGATGGGGAGGGGTGGGATGGGGAGGGTGGGAGGGAGGGAGACGCAGGAGGGAAGGGATGTGGGAACAGATGTATATGTACGACTGATTCACTTTGTTATAAAGCAGAAACTAATAAAAAAATTGAAAAAAAAACAAAACAAACTTCTAAATGCTTACTAACTTTTTGTCTGTTCGCTCTATTACTGAGAGAGATATATCACCATCTCTTACTATCTGTTGTTTTTTAAACAATTCTTCTCTTAGTTCCATCACTTTTTGCTCTAATTAGCTCATATTATTAAGTGGCTAAAATTTGAGGATTATTATAACTTCCAGGTGAATTAAAGCTCTCACCATTGTAAAATACCCTCTTTATATCTGGTAATGTTTTTTGCTTTAAAAATCATTGTATTATTAATACAGCTACCACTGTCTTTTTGGGGCGGATGGAGAGACAACATTGGTATTTGCATTTTATGCTTTTTCCCATCTTTTCACTTCCGACCTTTTTACATCCTTATGTTTTATATATATATATATATATATATATATATATATATATATATATATATATATATATATATATATATAAGTACCATTAAGTCAGGTCTTATCCAATCTAACAACCTTTGTCCTTTAATTAGAGCATTATGCCTATTTACAATTAATACAATTGCTAATATATTTAGATTGATATTACCATCTACTATATTACCATCTACTTAGCTTTCTGAGGATCAGTATCAACTTCAATCATGGTTCTTATGAAAATTTTAAAAATTTTAATGAGAAGATTTGTACAAGTGCTTTGGAAATTATAATATCCTAAATCAAACTTTGTATTAGTAAATATTCTCCCACCGAAGATTTAAAAACAAACAAACAAAAAAACCTCTGCAATGCAGGCTCCTGAATGCAGTTTCAAAGACGTTTTAAAAATATATCAGGTATGTAGCACAGGGAACTATACTCAATATTTTGTAATAACCTACAATGGAAGATAATATTAAAAAAAAAAAAATATATATATATATATATATAACAGAATCACTTTGCTGTACTCCTGAAACACAGCATTGTAAATCAACAATGTTTCAATAAAAATTTTAAAAATATATCAAGTAATGGCAGCACCACAAGAATATACACACAATCTTCTGAGATGACTCCTTTGAAACAAACAAAACTCATGACGTTTGGAGTCAAAAGGTGTGAAGGAAGGGTCTGAGTAGGAAAGGGGCTTGGTGAGTTTAAGTAAGGGAAAGGAAGTATGGCAGGAAGTGATGAGATTAGTGACATGGGCATAAGCTAGATCCTGTAGAGCTTTATGGGGTTGTTGACTGTATTAGAAATGCACTTCCCAGTATACAGGGCAATGTCATGGTCTGATTTATGTTTGTAATAGTCTACTTGGGCAGCTCCAGTAAAAGCTGATTAGAATAGGCAAGAATGGAAGTGGGTGGACAATAAGGTAGTCATTGCAGACTCCTAACGACGTCTCCCCTCCAAAGACATGTCTTTCACTTGAGAAACAGAAGGAGGTGGATTCGAGGTATCTCTCAGGGTAGAATCATTAGGAGATAATTAATAATGGCTCAGGTGGGCAGTGAGGGACAGGGTGGTGTTAACATGATGGCGTTGTGATTCCGGCTCAAGCAACATACTGATGGGAAGTGTTTGTAATGAATTTTTATCTACAACGAAGTCTAATAATTATAGACCTTTTATCAAAACTACTGATTATTATCTTATCATTATTTCATTTTCATTATTTAATACATTTTCCAAATTGCAAGCTTATGAAAACCTCTCACGGTTCCACGATCAAACTCCCATCTCTTTAATATTTTTCCTTTGCAGTTTGTGTGCTAAAAATGATTTCAAAGAAAACTGAACAGTGCACCACAGACTATCCAATACTATTCTTCTCACAAAAGACATTATAAGGTTTGGTCAGAAACCTTCAGTGGTTCAGACCAGGTTAACGCTGACTCTAAAAAAATTAAAACGAAACTTTTGTTCTATTGCACTTTTCACAAGAAAACAAAATTGAAGCAGACAATTCTGCTGAACGACAATGTGTTTTTCCCTAACACAAAATTTCAGTACCGCTACTTTCAAAAGAAGCATTTCTATTATAAAAACCATCATGTTTGTAATGGAAATGGTCACCCTCAAAACATTTATTGGGCCTACATTTCATTTAGGTTTTCAAGTTTTGACCTCTCTCTTGAAAATAAAAGGAAAAGTTCCTAATGGAATTGTAAGACTGTTGAGTACCAAGCTTTTCTTTATTTTTTTTTCCTCCGGTTATAAAAGTTATGTCAAAAAGCATCCAAAAGAAAGAATATTTTCTGAACGTTAGAGAAGCTTCATTTATGGGGGTGGGGGGGACCCTCAACAATCATAATCCGCAGAGCACCAATAATAAATAATACACATCCCTCGTCGGCAAAAGTGAACGGGTACAGATACCAGAGGTCCCTGGAATTTAAAGCACAGGTATGTGTGGAAGGTCCGGGGGCGGGAGGCACGTGTGTTGTACATGGGATCGTGGAATGAGAAAGGGGTGAAGGAGGGGAAGGGTGTTAGTGCCTCTACTGTTTGCCGTAGAGATGTTTCTCCTGGGGTTAAGGAATGAAGAGAGGAGAGGAAAAAAAATTTGATGGATTAGATAGAGCCTTGCTTTTCAAACATCATGTCGTGAGCCATCAGTACATGGCTCATTACCAGAATTTGTTTTATAAGCTAGAGTAGAAGGTATCAGAGTATATCATGTAACAAAGGTAATGTTTCATGAAATACTTGTTTCACATATATATGTGAAAGTATTTTGTGAGAATATATAAATGTGTATTATTGATTTGTCATATAAACTGCTTTTTAACTCTGTGGTTTGTCATAAAAAGTGAGTCACTGAGCTACAGTATTTAAGGTTCCCCGCCCCCTTCTTCTAACAGGAAAGGACCTTATGTTAAAGATCTGCTGTTGCTCATTTTTTACCTTGGGCTTTATACCTTCAAAATAAAACTCCGAGCTTTCGCCTTATCCCTGTTCCCAGTCATAGAACAGAGAAGAAAACCTTGCTTCAAACGTCTCAGAAATTATCCCTTCTTTCTCTCATTCTGTGTCACATGTTGATTCTCTTTAAGTAGTCCTCAAATCCTTTAGCCACACTAGATCACTGGGCTTTTAAACATTAAGAAGATCCTCTCTCTCCTTTGGGTATCTCTTTTGTCAGAGGGTCTTAAAAACTGGCCTATGATCTGGCTTTATTTGAAAATACATTCCTATCTAAATTATTGTCCAACTGAAAAAGAATTAAAAAGTATGCAGTGAATCAGAATCACTTCCGCCCTGTATAAACTTGGAAAGTTATTCATCCTCTCTGAGTCTTAGTTTCTTTGGCTGTAAATTAAAGTTAATACTATCTCCTTAGCCAGACTGTTGCAAGGAGTGGAGATGATTCACGCAAGTGCCTGACAAAAGTTAGGCATTTGATAAACGACTATTTTGAATTATAATAACATAAGAACCCAAGCACACAACTGCTTCTTATCCTTCATCCTGTATAAGCAGGCATCTTGTTTTCTACCCTCACGATGAGCACTTTTCATCTCTTTTCATCCCCTGAGTGCAACACAGGGCCTGACACCCGGGAGATGCTTGATAAAAGTTGACAGAGTTGAATTTAAAACAGGTGCCGTTGTATTTTCTTGATAAGACAGTATCCCTATTGCCAAAACAATTACGAGGGCCAATCTTCATGCCCATATTACCTCACCGGGGTTTTTTTTGGACTAGGAATGTAATCTCAACAGGAAACACCCACCTCCCAAATGGCCCGACTACAAAAGGAACCGAAGTCAAGTTCCATCAGGTAAGCTGCATCTCCCCTGACCGGAAGTTAGCGCGTCTCTCTGCTCTGGGAAGAAGCCAATAATTGAAGGCACATGGGGGTCAAGACAAGCCGTGCACTTAAGACTGCGGAGAGAGTGGTATTTTTGCTTAATTTCAAAAGCAAAGAATGGGTTGATAAGAGAGAACAGTTGTTTTGCTTGGAAACAAGCCTATGACAAGCCATACTGAATAGAGGCCAATCCTGATTTTCTTTTCCAAACTTCCTTCTGCTCCCACCTCCGCACAAGTACCTCACACCCCTAACTGCTTCCTGTGCTCTGTGCTCCCAACCCCTGGCGCCTTGAGGTGACAGGGCACCTCTGAGCACCTGTCCAAGCTGACCTCGCCGGCAGCCCCGCCCTCTTGTAACCACGGAGCTGTGTCTGAGGGTGGAGGGGAACCAGAGGGCTGATGATGCTTCTCTGCCATCTCAGAAGAATTCCAGGTATCACTTACGCAAAAAGCCTGTGCCTCCCATTGAAACAGGCCACACGTGTATCAGTAAACAGACAGTCATCTCCAAAGGATCCCTAGGTGTACGAAGGTGCTGAGTTTTCTCATCCTGCCGTCTTCAAAGTGACAAGGAAAATACAATTCTTACACATCTAGTCTTTCCGGCTGACCCGAGGGTGGTATTCACTTTCTATTCTGCCTTTAAACTGCTTCACAAAAATCATCTTTTTGTCAGGTCTATTTCTGTGTCCTCTCTTACACAAATAAGAGGCCCCAGGGGAGAAGGAAATACAAGGGTGGGGAGGGACGGACTAGAATCCCACGAATGGCGTCAGTCAGTGGTCTGGTCTGTGGGCCCCCAGTCTCTATGAAAGATCGACTGGGAATGCTGAGCTTCCTGCTTCTCTCCCTGCTTTTCTGCCAGGCGGCAGGGTTACACAATTTCATAAAGCAAAGCCAAAGGTCACATGTGGAAAAATGGCAAGAAACTTTCGGGGACTTGTGGATTTTCGAAGGTTGACATCCACACTGTGTAACACTGTGTGTGTTTCCTGGGGGCGAAGGGGTGGATGCTGTTTGTGTCAGACGATGTTTCAGAGGAAGGTGTCTCCTCCAAGCCAATGATATGTCTGACAGTTTGCATCCACTGTTCTTCTCTTTCAGCCAATCAAACTGGCCACCTGGTCTGAGCCACAGGGACCTCCGATAGGTGTGGGGTGAAGGGAGGTGGTGTTATGTCAACTGGTTGAAGTCTTCCCGGCAACGGCAAGGGGCAACTGAACTATCGACATTGGTTTATGTTTGATTCATATATAACAGTGGATCAGCATTTGAACGGGTCTAGAAAATTCGGATATTCATTGTTAATTGAGCCCCTATATTGTGCTAAATGATATTTAAGTGCTGGGAAGACTTAGTTATATTGGTGGTGGTGTTATATACTCACCACTTATTCAGTGATGAATAAGGTCCCCATCCTCATGGAACATGTATTTTTTAAAAATTGTACAGACAGTTTTATTAGGTGGCATTTTACTGAGGGGTTGGAACTTAGCCTGCAAGTCAAGAAAAATTAAGTAAATGAAAAACTGTAGCAAAAAATGTTGTGCTCCAGGCACAATAAACAAACAAAGAAACAATCAAAACTTTAAGAAAGAAAACATGATCACAGTACTTGGCTAAAATATTTTAAAAAGGAAACACAAAAAACAAAGTGCATGAAATTATTGTACACAAAAGGAGACAAAGCATAAGTAATTATGCTAGTCCATGAATTCTAGTGGGAGCAGGAAATAGATGAGCTAAAGGACAATTTCAAATAGTGATAAATGCTATGAAGGTGGTAAAACGTGGTCACTGGCTGGAATGACTGGGTAAGAAGTGGAGGAAGTTTTAAGCGGGTTTAGAGAAGGTCCTTGGAGGGGCTGGCATTCAAGCTGAAAGCTAAAGAATCAAAAGAAGCCACCAAGTTCTGGTTCTGGTCAAGAGCAGCATAGGTAGCAGATGCAAATGCCCTGTGCAACGGTGGAGGGGAACCTCGACCTGTACACCTGGAGTCTGCTAACAGTGGGCAAGTGGCATGAGGAGGGGTCACGGGGGCAGGAGGGGCATCTCACAGGGGCTTGTGGACAGTAGGAAGGAGTCCCCATGTCACTCTCACAGCAAAGGGAGGCCACTGGAAGAGACCTAAATCAAAATAAATCCCCTTTGCCTCCTCACTGCATGTCTCCAGCTCAGTGCCTTCTAAGGATCCATGCCTTGAAAGGCTGCAGATTTCAACAGCAGAGATATGTGCCCTGAACCCCCAATTTCTACTTTTTTAGTTGTGAAAAACATTCAATCAAGACCTATCATCAAAAGAAGACCTTTTACCTACCACCACAGTCTCACTTACCACTCCTAAGTACTTCAGAATGGCTTGAACAGAAAGAAACAGGAACGAGAAAATAGAAGAGTACAAATTAAGTTATCCTTCTCACAACATCCCTGGGTTTGACTTGCCAAGTCTCGACGTCAGGTTGAATTCCTTGGAAATGAGTACCTTCTGCAAAGTATCTCAGACACAGACAATGCAGGCTGGACTAAACTGCTTTTCTCCCCATATGAGTTGTTAGCATCTCCCTTTGGACCAATTGAGGATTATTGTTTCAACGCGGCATGCAAGCTCACTGTTTGTTACGCTGGCTCAGCCAACCATTAAATCACAGGAGAGATGGACCTGGCCCGTCCTCTTGCCTCTGAACTGGATCACAGTTAACTTCTCCAAGAACCCCACCCTAGGTCCAAAGACCAACTGGGGAACGAGGCTCTTTAGCAAAGTCTGAATTTTATTTTAGTTCCCTAATACAATCAACTACTTTTGCCAAGTTAATGTTCTTAAGTCTACACCTGCTTTTTTTTTGCCTTAAATGAAAACAAACCAGAGACAAAATATGGAAATGCATGGAAATGCAATGGTTTCAAAGTGCCAGAGAACCCATAGAAGAACACATTAACTTAATTTGTACCCCCAGATAAATGACAAGATATGTGTATAAGGGGAACAAACGTTTACAAAAGTCATTAATGATGTGTGAAGATGAAAGTTATCTCTGATTGAAAAGGTAACTTAAAAAGACATCAGAGAGAAAGCTCTGAGAGTGCACTTGCTAAATAATCACCAGATGAGACAGACAGAGGTGCAATGTGGGTTTGTTTTAGTCTTGTAGGTCCCAAGGGAATGTTTTCATTTTTGAAATACTGGTGAGCCAATTTTACTATTTGGAATGACTAGACTGAGTTAACGACGGATGATCAGATACTACAAAAAATGTGTTTTGCCTGAATACATCTGCATATCTTCAGATGGCTCGAAAAACTGCAGTGAGACTAAACAAGAGATGACTTCTTCCGAGTCACTTCTAGAAAGTGGGAATCTCTGGTGCTCGGGTATCACTGCAAACCCAGAAAAGAGAGGGGTCTGAGACCCCAAGTGCTGTCAGGTAAGGCAGGTGCAGACCTGAAAATGGTGTTCAGGTTTAACTTCCCAACTGCCAGGGCCATCCGTGTCTAGAAACCTAAGTTCTCCTCAGTAAGCGGGGGGGCTAGAGCATATATAAAAACAAAATAAAATTTTATA
The DNA here is from genome assembly GCF_964165515.1 of Mesoplodon bidens. NCBI lineage: Eukaryota > Metazoa > Chordata > Mammalia > Artiodactyla > Ziphiidae > Mesoplodon > Mesoplodon bidens. The sequence goes on along the minus strand of NC_138174.1, from coordinate 22,952,712 downwards.
TAAAATTAACAACTTTCTGTGTCTAAAATTTGGTGATAGTCTTCTTTTGTGTATAATTGACATAAAATGCTGTTCTGAAATAAGACTTTTAGAACTAAGCTTAATTTCTGATAAATAATCCGTACACGTAAAAAGAAGAAATAAGCTTCCCTTTCAGAGGAAATATTAGGAAACTGCCACAGTTTCTTTTTAAGTCAAAAGTAACAAAATTTCTTTAAAAACCCCCCAAAACCCAAAATAGTTTATTAGAACTGTTCCAGTTTCAAATGACAGAAACCCAATTCAAAGTAGCTAAAGTAAAAAGGAGCACTTATTGGCACACTCAGCTGAAAAGTCCAAGGGATAATGGATTCAGGTACGGCTCGATCTAGCTGCTTAATTTATATTATCAGAAGCTTTCTCCTTAATTCTGCTACCCTCTGCAGTGGCTTTCTTTTTAAGCAAGTTATCATTAATAGAGCTAAAATAATTACCAGAAATTCTGTATCATGTAACAACCTAAGCTTAAAACAAAACAAAACAAATTTCTTCCATGAGTTCAAGAAATATTTTAAGATTGGTCTAATTAACCTGGCTTGGTTCACATGCCATCTCTGTGGTTTGCAAGCAGGGTGAGGGAGTAATACTCTGAGTGGGATGATGTCAGCACCACTTGAATTCCACAGGTTAAGAAGAGACCTGGTTCCCAAAGGAAAACTTGAGGTGTTGTTACCAGGAAAGGAATGCACACCACCATGTAAGACCAACAGATATTTACTATGTGATGTCTACGCCTCCATTCACCTCTTTCCTCCTCTTTCATCAAAATCCTATCCAAACTGATTTCAGATACTCCCTCCAGCCAAAACCCTCCCAAATTCCAATGAATTGTTCACTTTAAAGTGATTAATTTTTTCAAAAGTCTCTCTCCAGACTCTCACCCTGTGGTTTCGGGCCCCTTTCTGGAACTCCCACTGACTCTTGTGCTTCCCTCTGCCACCGAATTTACTACACTTTTTGAAACTCTCTGCTTCTATGTTCATCTTAAATATAAAAAATTCCCCAAAGGCTTTTTATCCTTGCCATCTAGGACCATCCTTGGCACAAAATAGCAAATATTTATGGAATTAGACTGTTGTTGACAGAGACAGTTCTTCCGTGGTGTCACACTGAATTTATTCAGAAATAGCAATGAAATAGTCTCCAGAAGACCCTACATCTTTAAGGCCTCTGTCTTGCGAATGGAAATCTGAAAATTCAGTCACTGAGAAATGCATTTTTACCTAGTCCCTAAAGCCCAACTCAGACAAGAATAGCAAAACATTAACCGCTGAAGTATTTTAAAATAATTCATTAGGAAGTGTTAGCCTCTCTATCCAACCCACACCTAGTGAAATAACTTCAATTCATCTCTAACTCCATTTATATTTTCAGTTTATATTGTTGATGTCATAAAAATAGAAGTTTCGTGTTACACTACGATCAAAGATACTTCATGTAAAAATAGCCTATGGAACAGCAATACATGCCTTTTCAGATGATGTCATTTTAAACACTGCATAAATTTACTATTACTTAAAATACTAATGGCATAAGTGGATACTAGAAGATACTGCTCTGCATCTTGCAAATGTACATAGGCTCTGAGCCTCACTCCCATCTGTGTCCTCCTCGGTGTCGGATGAAAATGAGGACCATCTCGCAATAACCCGGTTCTCAGTTCAGAACCGTCCACTTCAAGTCAAACTCTTGTGATCAAGGCCTTAAAGCCGTACTGAATCCCACATTCAGGTCCTGTTGGTTCAGGAAAGACAGATACCAAGGTCCTCGGAGCAAGGGGAAGAGAAACCAATACTAGCTGCGGAAGGTCTGGGGTTGGGTATCTTACACACACATGGTGGGTGTCCCACCATATGCAAGTTTTCACACAACATGGGGTCTTCCTCCAGAGCTCACTATCAGCTACCCAGTCTCATGCTGGAGGGAAAAATGGGCTGTGCAGGACTTCCCAAGAGATAGTGCAAGCAGGCAGAGAACCACGTTTGTCATTCTTTATAGGCAATTTAGGGACAGTTCAAGCATAGCTTTGCCTACACATCTTTCTCTTCTTGTACCTGACTGCAGATAAGGTACAGCTATCCCTTCTAGAAATAAGATGCAATTCCACTGCTCAGAGAATCAACCACCACCAAAACTCTGAAAGATAGATAAATATTACTGGTCTGGTTGATACATGAGAAAATGAAGCCTCAGAGAGGTCAAGTAACTTTCCCACAATAATGTGCTCAAAAACGCCAATTCTCCTCCTTCCAAAGATTGAAAGACCTATCTTCAAGACACCTGTACACAGCAAAAGAGTTGCACTTTGTATTGTGTTGAAAAGAGAGCTAATCTCTGATGAACCTTTTGAGATGTTACAACAGAATTTAAATCACTGTTTTATGCTATTACAGCAAGGGTTTCATATCACAAAATATGTCTCTTAATTACTGAAAAGCTTAGACCATAAACAACCCATATTTAAAGAGTAAATCCCTAGTGTATTTGTGTCTTATCCCAGCAACGTCCTTCAAATACTCTAATAATGCAAGAGACCTTTTTCTTTTTTGAGGAACTTTAGGTAACTCTCAAAAAAACACAGAATCTTAAATTTAATTTCACTTGGCTTTTAAAAATAAAATCAAGGTCGCAGATGCTACCCCCTCAAGACACTCTTTCTCGGATCTTCCTCCAAGCATGACACACCTAACAGATAATGAGTTGACATTTGAGGTGAGGCCTCAAAATGGGGCAATTAAATTGAGTTTCGGGGATTGCTTATCTTCTAAAAAAATTACATAGCATATTTCTGCTCCAGGCAGCTGCTCACCTTTAAAAGCTACAAAGCATTTTTATATAACAAAAGCATTTTCTTTTGTCTTAAGAGGTACCTTATAATTTGATCAAATTTAGTAGTCATTGGTTTCTAAGCTACAACCATTACTGATTATGTTTGACTGCAGAGCAAAAGAACATTTCCTATCCTAACACCATTTAAATCCCACCTGACATCACGGTGGCCCAACTGCCCACAAAGCTGCTCTAGCCTCCTGGGGGCTTCCTTCCACGGCTACACCTGGCCAGGGCAGGAGAGGATGGGCCCAGTGCAACTGCACGTGGGCACCAACCCAGACAAGATAAGGCTGTTTTGACTTAACACGTATACAGTGAGCTTAGTGTGTTTAACTTTTCCTCACAAACCCTTAACTCCCCTCCACCCCACTACTTCAGTTTAGCAAACATTCACTTTATAAGGAGATTGGACTTTGTTCTTAGCCAGCCCTCATCTCTACCTGATGTTTCCGTGCATCATCTCTCCAACCTCTGCCAGGAAGGAGCAGGTTTTAACCCCGATCCTCTGAGAGATTTCTGATATACTACGAACTCTCTCTGAGGGTTCTGGCTTAGGAAAGAAAATGCTTAAAAAGAAAATGCTGAAGTATTTATTGACAGGCTCCACCTCCCGTGGGAGATGCTCTGTGATGTCACAGAAGGGGCATGCCAGGGGAGCCACATGCCAATTGATTTTTTGAAATTCCCAGAAGCCACAGAAAAGGGCTCACCTCTGCTCTAGGTGGCAAACATGCATCATAATACATTTATTAATCTGAGGCTCTTAGTTAAAAAATGCAGCTTTTACTGTATTCCCAGAACCTTCCCACTTCCCTTTTCATTCTTATTTCCTCCCTTTTTCTTTCTCATTTACATAGAATTTTAGGGTCAGAAGAGATTTTGATGGTTAAATAATTCAACTCCCTTGGCTATACTTTCTCCTCGCTTTGTTTCCACTGCATCTCCATGCCCCAGATTGCTTCCTCTCATCTCTGAAACTGGACTTCCTCTCCCTTCCTCCCTGCTTCCTCCTCTCTTTCTTCCTGCTTCCTCCTCCCTTTCTTCCTCCTTCCTCCTCCCTTTCTTCCTCCTCCCACTTGCTCTGAGATCGCTGCTGCCTAGGGTAGGATCATGCAGACGCAGGATCATGCACTCCCGGGATGAATAGCAGGACCCAAACAAGAGTGACTTAAGGGTTTAGACCATGTCATAATTTAAGGTCCAGGACCAACCGACCGGAAAGGACCTACCTGACTTCACGGTCCTTTATCTGTCTTAACATATGACAGTAAGACTAGGCACTCAGTTATCTACTGAACTAATGAATGAACAAATTATTGTTTATCCACATAAGTAGCATATTTGAAGACTATCATTTTCCTTTAAAATGGAAATATACCCATAGAATTAAGGGAGGGGTTTTCACTGGTTACAGAGATCTTATTATGAATTAGTTTAATCATATTACTTTTTCCTAATTTAATCAGCCAGAATTAGAGAAAAAAAATGGAAGTTTGTAATGACACTAAGAGGAAGAAGTAATTTTGGAGCCTGGGCTTTTTTGTAGGTGGGCAGGTGGAAGGTTGGGGGTGGAAGTTGAGAGGTCCTGAAACAAAATGGGAACTTTGGACAGTCAGAGGCAACCTAAGGACACAATGGGCACCTAAAGGTAAGAGGGGACACTAGGACATGGCAAAGGTATATAAACAGGAAAGATGGCAACAGCGGAGAACATAAGTATTACTATTTGGCTTAGGATTATATAGCTGTAGTTACAGCACCTATGTACTGAATTGGTGAACCTGCCTTGAGTGGTCTATGAAGAAGTCATGACAAAAGTCAATGGTGAATGTAGGACTACCACCATTCCACAAGTATTTTAATTTTCCAAAACAAAACAAACAAGAAAAGAAAAAAAAAGCTGCCCCATAAGACACACTGGGCTTGACACTTGGCTGCTCTGATGACAAAGTCTGAAGAGAAAGCTCATACTTCACTGGGGTCAAATACTCACCATTTCTCAGAACTGGCTCACTAAAATACCTCCTTCCTTTCTGATGTCATTTGTATGATTCAATTTTGTTTTGGTTTCTGTTCTTACAAATTGTCAGTTCCCGTAGAAAATGACAAGTAGAGGGATTAAAGGAAGTGCAGGATAATGAAGAAACAAAAAGCACAGCATAAATCAGGCACATGGCGGATGTTTATTTAAGGTAGATACACTGAAGTATTGGTTTGTTGTTGTTATTGTCTCCATTCTAGGCCTAGAATACTGGGAGAAAGCACAACATTATCTTTCCAAGTGCACTAATGCCACTTGGGAAAATATACATAATTACAGGTGGGTGCTTGTAATAATATAATAAATACAGGAGACATTCCTTGTTATTTCCAAAGAGATTCCACAATCTTCTTTGGAGATTCTAAAGAGATTTTCCATCCCTTCCAAAATGTATACAAGATACAAAAAGACAGGTGTACACAAAGATACAACTACACATCAGAAGGAACAGAGACAAAATAGGAAGCAACATTACTAATTAAACAGTAGTCTGGATTGCAATCCTATTTCTGCCTACGTTTATCTCAAAAGGAACCCTTCACTGGCCCATATGTAATTTAAATGAGATACCGGAAGATTGTTAGAATTAATAAACTAATTCAGTAAAGGTAAAGGGTACAAAATCAACATACAAAAGTCAGTCATGTTTCTATATAAAAAGGAAGACAGCAACCAAATCAATAAACAAATCTACCAATGATAATAAGCTCTAAATACTAAACTAAGATATACATAAAACCAGAAACAAATTAGATGCAGAAAGCAAAACCCAAGTCTACAGTTACTCTCCATGTCCACCTCCTCAGTTTTGGGATGATTTGTTGTCTATTCAGGTATTCCACAGATGCAGGGTTCATCAAGTTGATTGTGGAGATTTATTCTGCTGCTCCTGAGGCTGCTGGGAGTGGTTTCCCTTTCTCTTCTTTGTTCGCACAGCTCCTGAGGTTCAGCTTTGGATTTGGGCCTGCGTCTGCGTGTAGGTCGCCTCAGGGCATGTGTTCCCCGCCCAGACAGGATGGGGTTAAAGGAGCAACTGATTTGGGGGCTATGGCTCACTCAGGCCTGGGGGAGGGAGGGGTACGGAATGCGGGGCGAGCCTGCGGGTGGCAGAGGCCAGCATGACGTTGCACCAGCCTGAGGCGTGCCACGCGCTCTCCCAGGGAAGTTGTCCCTGGATCACGGGACCCTGGCAGTGGTGGGCTGCACAGGCTCCCGAGAGGGGAGGTGTGGAGAGTGACCTGTCCTCGCACACAGGCTTCTTGGTGGCTGCAGCCGCAGCCTTAGCGTTTCATGCCCGTCTCTGGTGTCCGCATTGATAGCTGCGGCTCCTGCCCGTCTCTGGAGCTCGTTTCGGCGGTGCTCTGAATCCCAACTCCTCGCGCACCCTGAAACAATGGTCTCTTTGCCACTTAAGCAGTTCCAGACTTTTCCCCGGACTCCCTCCCAGCTAGCTGTGGCACACTAGCCCCCTTCAGGCTGTGTTCATGCAGCCAACCTCAGTCCTCTCCCTGGGATCTGACCTCCAAAGCCTGAGCCTCAGCTCCCAGCCCCTGCCTGCCCCAGCAGGTTAGCAGATAAGCCTCTCGGGCTGGTGAGTGCTGGTCGCCACCGATCCTCTGTGCGGGAATCTCTCCGCTTTGCCCTCTGCAGCCCCGTTGCTGTGCTCTCCTCCATGGCTCTGAAGCTTTCCCCCTGCCCACCCCCCATCTCCACCAGTGAAGGGGCTTCTTAGTGTGTGGAAACTTTTCCTCCTTCACTGCTCCCTCGCAGAGGTGGAGGTCCCGTCCCTATTCTTTTGTCTCTGTTTTTTCTTTTTTCTTTTGCCCTACCCAGGTACGTGGGGACTTTCTTGCCTTTTGGTAAGTCTGATGTCATCTGCCAGTGTTCAGTAGGTGTTCTGTAGGAGTTGTTCCACATGTAGATGTATTTCTGATATACCTGTGGGGAGGAAGATGATCCCCATGTCTTACTCCTCCGCCATCTTGAAGGTCCCTCCCCTATTTTTAAAAATCAGGTTTTTGTTTATTTTGTTGTTGTTGAGTTGTATGGGTTCTTTATATATTTTGGATATAAACCCCTTATTGGATATATGATTTGGAAATATTTTCGCCCATTCAGTAGGGTGCCTTTTTTTTTTTTGAAATAGATTTATTTTATTTATTTATTTATCTTTGGCTGCACTGGGTCTTTGTCGCTGCACGTGGGCTTTCTCTAGTTGCGGCGAGTGGAGGCTACTCTTCGTTGCGGTGCGCAGGCTTCTCATTGCAGGGGCTCCTCTTGTTGCAGAGCACGGGCTCTAGGCACACGGGCTCTAGGTGCGCAGGCTTTAGAGCGCAGGCTCAGTGGTTGTGGTGCACGGGCTTAGCTGCTTCGTGGTATGTGGGATCTTCCCAGACCAGGGCTCGAACCCGTGTCGCCTGCACTGGCAGGCGGATTCTTAACCAATACACCACCAGGAAAGCCCTAGGGTGCCTTTTAACTGTGATTATGGTTTCCTTCACCATGCAGAAGCTTTTAGTTGGATATAGCCCCATTTGTTTATTTTCTAGCATTCTTTTAAATTTTCAAAATTGGGCTAATTATACCTTGGCAATAAGTAAGACTTCTAAGACATTTTGGAAGTACAAAGTAGCTTTATCTATAACAAAATGATACTTGTATTTTTAACATGTCTTTACACCCAAGAGCTCGTGCTGAACGATATATTCCTGTACGTAGTTATCTCGAGATACTAAACTCTGAAAAGTAAATCTACAGTAAACTCAAACCCACTAATATCCCAAATCTTTCAAAAGTAAACAGAAGCTAGGATCAAGGAGAGAAGCTATGGAGGAAAAGTGCTATTATTACATCACCCTATCTGTGTCTTAATAATCACACAAAGGACAACTGCCATCAGTAGCACATGTGTCCCCAACGATTAGTATTCTCAACCCTTGCTTCTTTACTTTGTACCCAACTTTGCTAATTTCACAGTACTGGAGTGTACTTCTTTGTATTATTTAAAGTGCCCTATTTAGACATGTTCCCTTCACTAATTAGTCTGTACCTGACTTTTCCCACCGCTTTGATAAGTGAGATAATTGCAGAGGAAAGGCCAAAGCCTTTATGGTCAATCAGATGACGAGAAAGGGAATACGGTCTTTCAGCTGAGGAAAATGTAAAACATTATGTGGCAAGGCAGAAGCTATTAGCAGAATCAATATTTCTCCTAGTACCTTAATAACTCATTATATTAAAGCCCCAACAGGATGGAGAAAACCTCAGTCTACCTACATGGAAGCTTCTAAGCTGGAAAATAAAATTTCATTTAAATTACAAAGACTTAATTGGCGTACAAAGGAAATGACAAGTTACAAAATCAGCCTCCAGATTCTGAATGCCTTAGGAGTTTTTAGATCATTAGTGCAGAAAGAAAAGCAGAAAGACAAAGAACAGTGCTACTCTCCGGGCTGCACATTTATAATTTGCAACTGGTAAATATGTATGAATATGCTCCACTGCAGCTCAGGATGACATACTGCTTGATAGAGTCAGCACAGAGCAGAGGAATCAAAGCAGAGAAAGGCTCAGCAGTTATAGCCCACCTTCTCCCACACTTAAGAGTTTTCAATCTTCCCAAATCTCCCCTTACTTAAAATACTCTCATTTAGGAATGTTTTCTTCAAATGAAAAGTACTTTGATGCCAATGGACGTTCAAAGCACAGCAAAAAGTGTCCCATGGTCAGCTCTAACTGTATCATGAGGCATAAATAATAGTATTTTTTCCTAAACTTTTAACCTTCCCCGTTCTCTTTGATGCTTCCAAGAAAACAAGCAAGCGATTAAAAACAGTTACTAGGCTTAGTTGTCCAGTTGTTTTAACCATAGAACTAATTGTGTTTCTTTCCTAATAGGTAGCAAAAGACAAAAGAAGCATTTTGTAGTAATTGAAATGGGGAACATTAGGTTTTCCTTGAAGAACACTGTATCTCCTTATTTCTAGAGATGACGGTGAATATGGACACTACTTTGATTCTACTACAAACTTTTACTTTGTACTTATGACGTTTAGTTAAAAACATTTTTTTTTTCTTACAAGCTCAAATGACCTTACTGTAGCTCTCTCAAATCTCATGGCAAGTTAAAACTGGGAGTTCACATCCGGAAATTTGTTTAGGAAAGGCCACAGCTGGCAAACCAGCAACAAAAGAAGGCCAGGCTCCCTAACGTCTTAAGATACTCTTCATGATTGACTAATTCTTTCTTACATTCCACAAACACTTATCAGACACTTAAATATCAGACATAGGTTTGATGAGAATTATATGGAAGAAAGTTCCCAGCAGGTTCTCTCTTCAAAGAGCTCGACAATCTAAACAGATCTGGAAGGCACACAACACCGAAAAGTTATACAGCATTACAGGATTTAAATTATAATACAAAATAATAGTCAGCTGTCACAATCACTGCATATAATTATGGGCCAAAGAGGGGCTACAGGAAAACTTAAAGAAGAAATCTCTATTGGCAGGAGTTTTCAAGGAAAGGACTAGGGGAAAAGGTAAGAGAGTTGAGTGAGACAGGATGTGAGTGGGTGAAAAAAGAAAACAACAAATATTCCAACAAGCAAGGGCAAGCCAGTGAGAGCACACAGTCCATTGTAAAGCAGGAGAAGATTTACATGACTTATCAGAGCAGATAAGGAAAGAAAAGTCCACCCAAATGACCAGGAAGGGTAGTGGCAGGATTGCCTGCAACTCAAGGTGAGAAAGTTTTCTACTTAAAATGGGACAAGAAATGGAGAGTCAGGAGATGCTCATACCATCTCCAAGTCCAGGAGCATTTGGGGCGTAGAAATTGCACAGGGAGGATATCCTCTCTACAGAAGAGGCAAGTTTCAGATACAGCCAGAGTTGTATAAAGAAGTCTGAGCTCTCAGAAGACCTAGGAGCAAACCACAACTTCAGGGAAGGGGCACTGGCAGGATGGTTCTTGCAGAAGAAACCTGCTGATGGGAACAGAAATGACTGTACGTGAGAGGACCCCTGTGCGGACGGCTTCCGTGCCAGGAGGGACAAAGGTGGCTGAGATGAGAAGCACAGTGGCTTTGATCTGGTCCTAAACACAATCTGGTGTCACACAGCTTCCAGAGCTTCACTAAGTGCTAGAAATAGCACCCTCCGCCCACCTCACCTGTCACTGGCAAGGATCATATCCTAAGATGCTTTACAGTTAAACTGTCAGGTTCCAACAGCTTAAAGAGCTGGGCTGAAAGCAAAAGATTCATTTTGTGGATATACATAGAAAAAACAGGAATGGTAAGAAGCAAGATATAGGGAGACTGTTGGTTAGGAGGTCATACCTGATGGGGCCTAGAAGACTTACTAGAACTGATATTCTTCCACCATCACCCATATCCCCTGCCTTGTGAAATTCCAGCAAATCTAGGCCCCGTGTCCCACTGCCAGAAATCACAACAAAGAGAAGAGCTGAAAGGGTCCTGTCTGTGAGAGCCATACTCTTGGGCCAACGCTACTTGGAAGGCTGTGTCTGTGTCACGTTCTGAGGGCTGGGAAACCAACATGGTGTTGGGTTGTCAATAAGGCAGCATCTGCTGATCTGGGTACCTCCGGGGAGAACAGGAAATGACTTTGCTAGGCTTCGAGTTGGCAGCTGCCCTTTCCGCTTTCCATAGGCAACTGGCTAACTGCTGTCATGTTTTCAGCAGAAAGGCCATCAGCCGTTGCATCAATGCCAGGGCTTGAGCGGCTGGGAGAATTCTATCCCATCTCCAGTGTGGACTGTCCCTCTGGGTGTCCTTATTCAAGCAGCAGCGAACTGGAGAACAATCAGTCTTTGTTCACTTCCTTGAGGCCGAGCAAGGCTGGATGGGTGAGCCGGCAGGACCAGGGTTCCAGCACCACACTGAGGGAGCCAGAATATTTCCAGGATGGGTCTGGGTTTGTGTCGGCAGCAGGGAAAGTCCAGCGTTTCTATCACTGATCGCAGTGAGTTAGTCACTGATTTGCCTTAGTGACTCTGACAAGCTTTCATTTATTTATTTTTGCCTCTGTGACAAGGACACACTTCTGCCTTTCAACATTAAATAGGTCGGACAATTCAATATTTTTCATTCCTCTTTTTTTTTTTTTCCACTCTTCCGGGTGAAGGGCAAAATGGATCATTCTGGTGAATTATAGGTGGGAAATCGACATAAGACACAAAGATTAAAGAGAAGTAGATTTTTATAAGAAAATTATTGGATTTTTTTTTTTAATGTTTTCATGTAGCAGAACTTCCTTTTACCAGCTGGTCAATACAGTCTTGGGGACTGAGAGATCTTTCTGATTAAAGAGCATTTCTCTTCTGCTACTTCATCATCTACTTCTATCCTCTAACCACACTTTGTCCCCTTAAAGAGGACAAAAGCAACATGAGGAAACTTCTCTTGTTTCCAGCCTCCCAGCCCTTGCCCCTCTTCTCTCAACTATCTGGCTTCCCTTACGAAAAAGGTGCTACAAACAGAGCATAAGTGTGTTACTAAGGACACTTCTTCAGTTCTCTGCACCACTCGCTCAGCTAAATCTGGCAGACTCACTCACATCTGGCCCACTGGCAAGTCTCAGTGGAATTCAGCTGTGCTGGTCTAGGGGAGCAGGGGGACGGCACTTAGAGTGAGACCCACCAACTGGCCTGCTGATTCCTTAAATGTGCAAGGGTCACAGGCCACAAAAATACCTCCTCCAAACCCATGCACCCTTACTTGATGTTTTTATAGTTTTTCTTTTCTCATTTTCAATGCTCCATTCTCTCCTTTAATAAAAAACCAGTTTTGTCCTTTGGCTGTTTATAAACCACACCGGAATGCAGTACTCTGTGCACAAGCTTACTTTCTGCACAGCATGGGAGAAAACAGATTCGGGGAGATTTTTTAATCTGTGGACCCCAAACCCACTGCAGATTCTGCAGATTTAGATCTCACTGTCTCTCAGTCAGTTCAAAACAGCTTCTGAAAAGGAATACTTATTTAAGTATGCTTCCTCTATGGTTCTTGAGGTATAATAAAGCATCACAAATCATAAATATCCAGAATCACGAACAAGAGAATAAGAATCATAATTGCAGAGAATACGTGGAATTTCCTCCTTCAAGTCAGTAGCCAAAGGTAATACAGCAGGAAGGGAACCGTCCAGAACAGTGGTGGGAGTGAGAGACTGGCAAAATGTATGGCTCTTAGAATGTATAACAAAGAAAATCTTAATTTCTAACAGGAATTACAACATGCCAGGAGCATGGACCACAAGAAAAAATATCTAGTTCTTCTCTGTAAGTGACTTTCTAAAAATGCTGAAATATATTCTCCTTTAATAAAGTCCTTTAAATATACCCTAAATGGGGTTTTTCTTCAAAACTAATATATGATTAAAATAAGAATTTCAACTAGTTCAAAAGACTAACCAAGAAATAAAGGCTTCCCAACAACCAGAGTCCCGCTTTCTAGAGATAATAACCAAAACAGTTTCATGTACAGCCCATGCATACAAAAGCATATATATCTGCATATTTGCACATGTGCATATTTGCTGGTACATGCTTAAACTATATGGAAACATTTGCTAGTTTCTTCAGATATGCTCAACTGTATATAAAATTCCTGCAGCATTGGTCCATATCATTGTCATAGATTGACTTGCTATTTTTAACAGCTGCTTTGTATCTTATTGAACAGGTCACTATAAACACCTATATTCCTATTCATAAACTTTCAGGTTACTTCCAAGTTTTAACTGTTACAAGAGAAAATGCAATATGCTTTCCTGCAGTTAGAGCTGCATATTTTGTACAGATAGACCAAAACTCTTGCAAAAAACAACTTTTGCCAATCTACACTCCTTCTTACAGTGTGAAAACTTTTCACCATCACTAGTAACACCACTTGTTTAAACTGTTTTCAATTGACAAGTGAAAAATACCATCTTATTTTAACTTTTTTTTTCTTTCATCATTAATGAGGCCATGTTTCTTGGCTAACTAACCATTCACATTCTTTACTTGTTTTCTTTTACTGGGTTGTTACTGTTTATTGATACAAACACAGGAGCCCCTTGTTTAGCAAGGAAATTAGCCCATCATCTGTCATATATATTACAAATACTTCTCCTCACTTTTCATTTGTCTGACTTTAGTTTTGTTTTGGAGTAGGAGGCAGTCTTCTAGAAAATTAGATGTGTTAAACAATACATCAGCAGCTGTACTGTATGCATGGTGCGAACTGTGACCTGCTTTATTCAGGTGTTAAGGTTATCTCAGGTAGCAAGGTGACCAGGACTAATTGACAGAAACTCCCTCAATTTTCACAGAGTCACAGAGGCCCCTACAATGGGGTCACCTTCACCTTGCGGCCTCTTGCCTTATCCTCAGATGGGAACCTGACCCAAAAGTGCCCGCTCCTTTTATCTCGTCACTCAAAAGGCAGTAAACATTTCTTTTATTTGTTCCCCCTCCTTCCTTACCAACAATTTAGGGAAGAGTCGGAGAGAAAAGAATTCATTTGATAAAATAAATTCAGCAACTTCCTAGGATTCCTTTTCCATCCTCCCAGTGATTCACCCGGATCTTACATTCCAGGGTTTTGCATCCTCTCCCTCATCATCACCCCTGACACGGGTCATTGAGGGTGTGCTCCCTGTAGGGTGCTGACCGGACTTGCTACTGGTATGCACAGAATGACAGGGCAGGAGTCCAGCCAACAGAGAGCTCGCCTGTACTTGTGCAAGTGGGGAGCTGGCGACAAGGTGCAAATCCTGGCCCCCGAATTGTTCACTGTGTTACAGATAGCCAGTTAACCTCCAGGGCTCAGAATCCTTATCTATAAGATACCTATAAGTACAGTGTGTCAGAATAGTAAGAGCAGCTACATCATAGGACTCCTATACAGGTAAAGGAGTTATTACGCAGAGCAGCCCCTGGCACGTGGCAAGTCTTAAATAAACATGGTCTGTTAATAACAGTGAGACCAGCGAGCAATATAAGCAGAGTATGATAAAATCCAACAAGCCTTACTTAAGTACTACGTGACCACAGAAAGGGGAGCCCCAAAGGATCAGTCAAGTAATGCAGCAGGGAACAAGCAGGACTTGAGAAGGAGGCCTAAGATAACCAAAGACAAGTGTGTGCATTCCAAAGGCGGGGAAGAGCCTTAAAACATCCAGCACCTCAGGGACCACGAGTAAACCAGTGTGAGCGCAACAAAAGGGGCACTGAGACAGAAGAAGGAAACAACTTTAAAAATGTAGACTGCTGCGGAGTTAGCCTCTCAGACAGCTCAACTCTGTTTGTTTAAATAAGAAAATGGTGACTTACTCTTTGCTCTCAAGGAATAAACTGGATCAACTGTTATCTCAGAAGGAGAGCTAATCCCTAACAGAAGAAAGGAAAGCTGCATTCCCAAACTTTATCTCTAGGGCACATGTTTGAAAAAAGACATGCCTGTCCCACAGAAACCCTGCCATAAAGGACGGAGAACTTTCCAGGCTGGTCCCTGCAGCCCCTGGCGATAAGAGCTGCTAAGGCAGAGTTGGAAGACTACCATCCGGTTCATTCATTCATTCATTCGTGTGTTCATTTATTCGTGCATTCGTTCATTCGACATTTAAGGACCGCCTACCTCCAGTGCGCGGCTCTCCTAAGAAAGGGGTGACCGTCATGATCAGAGAGACATGAGGGGTCCACACTCACGGGGCTTGTAGTTCAGTGTCGGGGAGGGAGGAGGGAGGGGCACAGAGCATAAGATTAAACCAATGGATGAAGGAGGCTCGGTGGGACGGTGAAAAGCACCGTGGAGACGGTAAAAGCAGGAGCTGTCGTGGGGTGGAAGGCCCCTCTGAGGAAGTGACACCAGATGACATCTGAATGAGGAGACAGAAGATGAGCAGCAGGAAGTTCCGGGCAGACAGAACGATCAGAGCAAAGCTGCGGCGGCTGGCAAAGGCTTGGTGTGTTCCCAGCACACAGCGGCCAGCGAGGCTGGAGCTGAGGGAAGGCGAAAGGGCCAGGGACGATGCTTCCTCAACAAAAAGTGACCTCGAGTTCCAGCTTTGGACATCAAGCCCACATGTCCCCCTTTCCTCTGCCTTGGTTTTCGTTGGCAGCGCCTGCCAGGGGTTTAGCAGCTCCTCAGCGGCTCACACAGAATGCGTGAGGTCGGGACCTCAGAAGCGCCCACAGCCAACGGGTCCCACTCAGGGATCCAGGAGGGGGTCTTGGGATCCCAAGAGCCTGATGGGAGGAAAGGGAAAGGGCTGGGTGAGTGAAGGGTAACTAGGTGCTCACAGCTCCGGGACCCATGAAGACACAACCTGGGGAGGCGGGGGTGGGGGTGGGGGAGGGTGGATTTCAACTCATCTTCAGCAGAATTTTAGTCTGACTTAGTTAAGGGAAAGATAGATGCCTCTTTTCCCTTATTTGCCTGCGAGTTTCCAAATTAGCACTTGGGACAAAATCAACTGGCAACAGCAGAGGTTCCAAGGGTGCCCTACGTACAAAGCAAGACCAGGGGAATGAAGACAACTGTTGACATATCACTAAGATTTAGGGAGAAACAAAATAACCCCCAAAATGCCACCCTAGTAAATGTCCCTTAGGATGACTCTGAAAAGCAAAACAAAGCCACTGATGGATGGAAATGAATCTCACCTAGTATGATAACTTTTAAAGAAAATTTCCTACTTTATTGTTGGCCTCTTTTTTAAAACTTAAAGTTTATAATCACCTTGCATGATATAGTATCAAAATAACTTGTGACTGATGATAATTAAGAATAGGAAAGTTAAGAAATGCCTGCTTTTCTAAGCTGAGTTTCAGCTAAATGTGTTTACTACTAAAATCATGCCTTCTCATACAAATGTGGAATGTAAGTAAGTTGCTCTGGAGAGGTTAAGGTTTACATTTCTTCCCCCTCTGTCATTTATTAGCATGGATTAATAGGCCAGTTTATACTTGACACTAGATTTCTTTATTCTTAAAATAATAAGACCAAATTTCTCTATGAGGTCATACTGCTTTCTTAAAAAGGATGCTTATGCCACAGTCACAAGGAGTCAGACGCAATGAACTTCTCCACAAAGTTTAGGCATTTTGAACATTTTGGGTATGGTCATTTTAGGGCAAACCATCAATGCATGGGTCGGAGAATTTTATACTTATTATACCACATGAATTCTATTCTACTAGTATTTCTAAAGAAGATGAACACCCCCAGGTGAATAAATGTATTTTATTTCTGGGTTCAGAATATACAAATTGTTATTTTCAATGGCAATAGCATATCTATCAAGTCCTATGTGCAGCTGTACAGAAGAAACTTTGGTTATATGGGGAATAAACTATTATTTCTGAAAGACAGAGCTAAAACTAGAAGCTAAGAACTCTAAGAACTTAGTGTTGTTTGGATTGGTATCACTTGATAGGAGAACAATTAAAAGACATTGTTTCCACTCTCAGAAGAAAAGGTACACAACTTTGAATATTTAATAATGTAGTAAACTATACTTATATTCTAAATAAAGTGAGTTTACACATTCAGGTGTGTGAAAATGTTTTACAAATTATGAAATACTGTAAAGTGCAAGGACATGCCATTATTATTGGAGTTGTTTTATTGTGCCAATTATCACTAAAGTCCTGTCCATAATTAGTTTTTCAGTGACTGGGCCCAGATCATTTAGAATAAGAATGAGCAGTCGATCTGAGCTCCTAGAATTAGAAACGGCTAATGGAAAAAGTTATTTCATCTGTGAAATGAACGTGTTTATTCATAATCTGAGCAAAGTACCTCCATGTCAATTCCTGACTGGTTTTTCCAAGCATTTTTTAAAACTCACCAGAAAAGATGAAGCAAAAAAGATACAACTAAAACCTGAGAGTGTAATTAGTGGCCTGGAAACTTGGAATAAAAACCATGTAATAACCATATCTTTAATAGGAAGTCAATATCAGGGCACATTCCTTACACTTAACTCTGAAGAGTTAGCATAGTAGCACATTTTAATAGAAAATCAGCATCGAGGGCTTTTTCACCATGTCACTATTAATTTATAATATTTTAACCCCTATTATTTTTTTAAAAATCATGTGATCTGCAGTCCAATGAGTTCTATCACTTTCATCTAATCATTCTATAATAGTTTTAAATGTCTAATATGCTTTAAAATGGACAAAATTATACCCAATAAATAAACTGCTTGCCAAGAGGTACTTTGTTTAAAAAAAAAAAAGGTTAAAATTGCCTGAAATGATAAATATAATTCCTAAAGTTAATTTTACCCCTGTCTAGGTATGGCCCAATAAATAATTAATTAATCTACATATATTTATAAAAAGTAGAATGAGAATCAAAATATCCCAAATTTAGAGGAGAGAAACTGAGGTTCCGAGAGATAAGTATCTTGTTAGAGAAAGGATTAGTACTTAATCTACACGTCTACTGTGCTTCCTTCCTACAATCAGAGCCGCAAGGAAGAGAAACAGGATTTATAAAGTAGATTCATAAATCATGGTAACATGAGTCAGGGTATGGTTATGTAACCTCAAACATCTGTGATTTTAAAAGCTAGAAACCCAGAGCTTGATATTTATTGAATTACATACATGCCTTTCCTTGTTGTCTTGTTTACAATAAATTTGTAATAAATATTTACAGGATATTTCAACTTGTGAATTCTAGCCAGTCTGCTTTCTAATGAGAAATATAGCCTATTTGGGTTTTAAAGCTTTCTGACATTTGAAAATGTTTACTTTGGGTCTCTCAAAACCACAGAAAATGCTTCCCTACTATAAAAATCCTCATCAGTTGTACTTTCAAAACAAAATATGAAAAATCCCTAGATGATGGATTTTTCTTTGTGATAGAATAACACTCCTTTTTTTCATTCTTTGACAATCGGCACTATTATGTATACACTTGAGTTAAATTGGATAGAATATACTTACAGCTACAATATTTTGATCAAAGGTGTCAGATAAATGCTTTGCCTCAAAAGGATAATCCACAAACCATTTTCCCCCTTCCCTGATATGCATGAAACCTTCTATAACAGCCGGAACTTCACTCACTGTCCATGGAGAATGACGTATGTTACAAATACCCAAAATCTGAATTAAAATTTCAGCCTTTGACAAGGAAGGGCTATCCTTAACAAACATGTCAGGGTGCCTTTGGAAGGAAGGTTGAGAATCCTCTGGCCATTTCTGTCCCTAAGAAAGAGAAAAACCACACTTTCACCAAAACCAATGTTGGCGTGATAAACTCCTCCCGGACAGCCCACTCCAGCTGAGGTTCTGAGGGTCAGGTCAGATCACGAGCTGACAGAAGAGAGTGCAGCACGAACAAGAAAGAACCAAGCTCTGAAAACAATGCCTCCAGACACGGTCATTAGTTCTAGCCTCAGCCACTCTACCTGGAGCAGGCCCGAAAATTCCAGAGTTGGGTTTTTCTGGGTCTGCCAAAATTCAACCTCCCACATGAATTTGTTGACTTGGATCCATTATTAGCATAATCATTACTTTCATCGCCACAATCATTAAGTTTATAAAACTCATTTTATTGATGAAATTAGACAGAGAAAGGCAAACAGACTCCATTGCTAAAGCCAATTTTGGACTATTCGTAGTGGCAGCCCAGGGGACTGCACTGAGAAGCATTCCGAGGCTGGGGACGGTAGGAGAGTGCAACCTACTGATTTCACGCTGTTCACTATGGGTGCAGGCGTGTCAAACCTCCAGGGCTTATAGCACATGTAAGGTAATCAGTAAGTATTTATTAAAATATTCAATAATATAGGCTTCCTTGGTGGCACAGTGGTTGAGAATCTGCCTGCCAATGCAGGGGACATGGGTTCGAGCCCTGGTCTGGGAAGATCCCACATGCCGCGGAGCAACTAGGCCCGTGAGCCACAACTGCTGAGCCTGCGCATCTGGAGCTTGTGCTCCGCAACAGGAGAGGCCGCGACAGTGAGAGGCCCGTGCACCGCGATGAAGAGTGGCCCCCGCTCACCGCAATTAGAGAAAGTCCTCGCACAGAAATGAAGACCCAACACAGCCCAAAATAAATAAATTAATTAATTAAGTTTTAAAAAAAATCAATAATAATACTTCAATAGTTGCTTCAGAGATCTTCCTGCCTCCATCCTCAGCCTTTTCCAAACCACATTGCTTTAAAATGACATTTTCTATAATTGTGTTGGATCATGTCTGCCCTTCTCATCCCTGGTTCTTTATTCTTATTGGGCTCACTTAGGAAGCATGGCATACAACTTATAAAAACCAGCCATGGCAGACAGATAAATAGAGTGGATGGATGGATGGATGGATGGCAGGTAGGCAGGTAAGTAGGGATGCTCGCTGGCTGGCTGGCTGGATGAATCAATGAGTAGATAGAAAGAAGGAAAGATAGAAAGACAGACCCCAGATATTCACCCAGGACATCTTCATTGATCAATTGATCAATTATTAATTAGAGAATAATTTTTCTGTTCTCCTAATCTCCTTTGCTTTGGCTCACAGGCCTTCTTGAAAGCTCTGATTTCATTGTAACCCACAGGCTTGGGTAAAAGACACTCCCAGTGAGACTCTCAGCAGAGGAAGAGTCCCCTGGTATTCCTACGTGGAGAAGCATATGGAGACAATGCCTCTTTATTAAAGTCTTTTACTTGGAGCAGAAAGGGCAAGCTCCTTGGCAGTACAGACCCTGTCTTTCTCCATTTGGCCTCTGCTGCTCTCGCTCAGCTTCATCTACCACCAATCCTCATTCCCTAAGGAAAAGTTCTCATGAGTTTAAATTAACATCTGCAATTGTTGAGAGCAGAAATTTTGTCTTAATTTGTCTCTGTTTTCTTAGCACCCAGAACAGTTTGGACACACTGAATAAAAGTGAGATACCTTCAGAGCTTGTCAGGTTAGGAGGCAAAGGGAATAGTGATGATGTTAACCAAGACAGGGGATGAGAAATAAAAGCAGACTGTAATTTGTTTCATTTGGAGATGCTCAAATTTCAAAGTTCCAGTAAGATGTGCCCCCAAAGAAACCAGAAAGTTGGGAAATCTGGTCCTAGAGCTTGGGAAAGCGGTTAGGGCTGAAGGGGGTAGTCACTTGGGAATTATCTGTATGTAGGTAGCAGTGGAAGCCATGGATAGATAAAGAGGACCTAGTAAAAGACAAGAAAAGGAGATAAGAACCCTGTAGAAAGGCTTTGGGGAAGAATAACATATCAAAAGACTTAGGAGGCCAAAGGCATTAAAAAGTTAAAAGAAGAAGGAGTATCAATCATGTTAGTGTCTCATAATGGTCAACGGGGATGAAAAATATACTTTAAAGATTTTTTTGATGTGGACCATTTTTAAAGTCTTTATTGAATTTGTTACAATATTGCTTCTGTTTTATGTTTTGGCCACGAGGCATGTGGGATCGTAGCTCCCTGACCAGGGATCGAACCCGCACCCCCCGCATTGGAAGGCAACGTCTTAACCACTGGACCACCAGGGATGTACCAAGTGGGATGAAAATTAAACAGAGATGATGGATTTTACAAGCTGGGGGGATGGGGTGCAGAGAAAAGTGAGACATCACTGAGAGCAAATTCACTGCAGGGAAAGGACCAGGGAAAAACAGACTGTGGTTGTTTACAATGAATGAGTATCTTTCATTCAGACTCATTACTGAGACTATGTGTGTGGATGAAAGATGGCTTGAGCAGGAAGTCTTCAGTGGCCACCTGGGTGGGAGTGGAGGAAGCCGTGGTGAGAAGCATGGTGAGAAGGTATTAGCAAACACGCAAAAGCAAGAAGGATCCTACTGTTCCCACTGCAACCTTACTTTATATTTTGGGCCAGATGTTCTTAGGAAAATGGTTCCATGATTCCTACTGGCGATGAATGTTTATCCCCACCTCCTCACCCCCATTCCTCGTGCTTCCACAGAGGTTAAGGGAACATCAGCTTCACAAGAAGATACAGTCTCTGCCTTCCCATTTACTTCTCCTTAAAAAGGAGTAATTTATCTGATTTTTATGTTTGGGCAAAGTTATTGAGCTTGTCCAGCTCATCACCTTCCTTCTTTAAAATCATAGGTGGCATGGGACCTCCTATTCATCTTGCTTTCAAGAGCCTGCCACAGCTGGGCAAGACTGCAACTGTCTAACTCTGCCTGTAACTGAAGGGTCAGTTTATATCAAAGGGGCTGTATTAAGAAGCCCATGTGGTCACAGATGTAAGCCACAGTCTCCAATTCAGTCATATTGATAAATAAACCCTATGATATGTGCTCCATTTGTCTGACTCCCGTGTTTGCTTCTCAACTGGATGGGAATTCAAGGCAACAATCCGTGCTTAATCATTGCCACCTTAAAACTACCTTTCAAGGAGTTTGTTAAAGAGGAGACACAGAAATATAAGTCCTCTAATTCCTCGTTTGAGATTTGAAGGGATGGAAGTAGATAATACCTAAAGTCCCTTTCATCCATTTCTAAACATTTGTTTGTTACTGTGTACAAGTTCATAAGAGATAAGTAGGAAGAACCAGGAGTCAGAGACATCTCAGGAGCTAAAGGAAGTGAGAATTTCAAGTACTGTAGAAGCAGGCAGTCAACCATGTAGTATACCAGAAAAATCTCCTAGGATGAAGACACATTAAGGGATCAGAGGGTACCTTATGAAGAGCATTCTCCAAGAGAGGAAGGGATCAAAGGAATAAAGACTGCTGTATATAAACAGAAATGTATTTACACACCTATAGACACAGAGAAAAAGACATAGACAAACAAAAGAAAGAAAATAAAGAATCAACCTGGAAAAAAATTCCTCCCAATTCCACCGGCTAGACTTTTCTAGGCTTATATAAGCCTCTTCCTCCAGTAGATTACAAAACTTTGTGCTTTTGCATCTAAATTTTCCCAGAGAAAAAAACAAACAGCCACGAAATGCTTAAAAGGAAATGCTAAGAACTGTTTTGCTCAAAGAAAAAAACAGAGTTTTAACTGAGGTGAAGACAGTAGAATATTATTTTGCTCTCTTGTCCCTTGGAAGCTCTGAGACCTTTTCAGAGCTTAGGTGGGGAGGGTGTCCAGGCTCTGAGCACGGTGGGGACAATGATGATTCGGGCTGGGGGTGTCATGGAACTTGTGCCTTAAGAACTAATGGGTTTCGTCTGATTCATCAGTGAGCACCTCTGGGAACAGAGGGAAGAAAGCAATTTTTTTTTTTTTTCTTCTGCTGTAAACAGAAATCTCACTCAGCCCTGTCCTGAATTCTTGCACAGGAAATCTCTGCTCACCTGCCTTTTGAGACGCAGGTCTCCAGTGGGCACCCTCCAGAGGTAGAAGCGAATGTGTTCCATGCAGTGAAATCAGTTGCTATGTGTTCCACTGTGGCGACCACAATTCCCAGGGGCAAATCCCCCTGGAATCTATCCCTGCTGTTTGAGGGATAATTATCTGGTTATCCCCGAGGCCAGTTCTTACAGTTTCCACATAAAAATCACCTCTTGCATGAGACATGAAATTTAAAATCATCCCTTCATAGATATCACTGAGTCACTCCATTACCTCTGGGACAGATATAAATTATGCATTCTTGGAGTCTCTTTGAAATTTTGGAGGCACAGGGGGACAGAGAAGGATCTCATTGACACTAAAAATAATATAAGGCATTCCAGAAAGAAACAATAACTTGTGTGATATTAACTGCTCCAAAGGCTCCCTGCTTGGTCAAGGAAATCACATAAAGCGTGGAAAACTAACAGCAGGCTTGCATGCTAATGACGGCTGGTGACAAGGACTCATTGAATGTCACTGCTTCCTGTCCTCATGCTGCTCGTTTTTCTTGTCTCAGTGACTTCTCCCTTCACAAGACTGATGTACCCCGTGAATTAGCATCCTTCTGGGTGTCTGCAACCATGAAGGCACTCAGAAATGTCTGCATTCGAACCCTAAGCACTCTTATGCCTGCCCTTCCCCCAATGCCACTGCTTAATCCTGAGAGTTATTTGTTTGTACTGTGGAGACGGTGTTGTAGGAATCCTCTGGAGCTAGTCTGCTTTTTACCCCTAGATGCTGCCAAGGCCTGCTATCACGCGTGTATTCTTATTTCAGAGAGGGCGAGACATTTTCTCAATTAGCATGAGTAAAACGCAATGGCTGTCACCGCAAGAATGAAGAGATGTGCGTGTTCTCGTGCTCTCCTGCTACCACGACCTATTTCACACCAGCATCTGTTCAGTGCCGAGGAGCGATTCCAGATGTGGGCCAGACGTCCACAGCCCAGCAAGGATGTTACCCAGACGTCCATCCGTTGCACAGCCGATGCTCACTAGAGCATCTTTCCTTCCTCCCCCTGCTCCCTCCCCTGCTGCAGCTCCTTCTTTTGGAAAGTAGAAGTAAGTGAAAGAAACAAACTCCCAAGCAAATCACAGTGCTCTGACCTCCACGGTCACTAACACTACAGATGTTTCATGCCACGGTCCGTATTCAACAGGACCTGCACTCATTTTTTTTCCCATTATTCTTCTCATTAAAAAAACCTTCCTTAGAGAGTCAGACCCATGCTAGTCGATATAGTGTTTGCCTCGGGTGCCTGAGATAACCTGAAGACAATTAAAACAGCATCCCCCCAAATCAGTCTTGCCACAGAGGTTAATTCAATTGCTTGGTCTTTTAACGGCTGCTGGGGATAGTTTGAGGAGTTCTGTGACTGGTGGGAAAAGTTGAGACCAACTTCCGTTTCCTGCTTGAAAGCCTTCCCTCAGGCAAAATGCACCATGTAATACTAGCTTTTCAATTTAAAAATTAGAGAGATCCGGAAACCACTGTTCCCTCCAACCAGGAGAGAAAAGCACTGTTCAGATGCTAAAATGCGTACCCCTGTCACCAAAAACATATGCCAATTCTGTACAAGATGCTTTGAAGCCCTTGACCTAATGAGGTTAGTGACAGGGATACGATGACTAGAACAGAGAACGAAACTGAGAAAGAATTTTGTGCCATATTTCTCCTGTCATTTAACCCATTTTCTCCCTCAAAATTACAACATGGATGGCAAATCTTCACGGCTAGTGCTGCATAGGGCAGACTAAGTGCTGTTTAAAATGTAATAGAATATGTGTGTCCATCCGATAGGAGAAAACAAGGGCCCATGGGAAGGACTTTTCAGATAGGTAGGGGTCTTAGAAGGTTATAAAGATGCCCATCAGGAAACTGAATCACAGAACAGCTACTCCCAGCCAATTAGAAAAGTGCAGTGTGGTCCATGGATTCTGCAAAGGAAAGTGTCCTTTCAGCCTCTCGGCCGCATGTACCCACTCCATTCCCTTGACCTCCAACTTATAACCCATTAATTTCTACTAAAATTAACGCTGTGGGTTAAAATCAGAGCTTGGAAGGCGTTAATGGAAACGGTTTGATGTGTGCGCCGTACATACTGCTCTCCAAGTTTCCCGTCTTTGTAATTCACTATCAGACAGGCGAGGACGTGCAGAATGCTGGCACCTCCACTGCTGATCAAAATAGACTTTCATTTTCCACTTTAATCCCAGCAGGGCATCTGTGCTGTCTCAACACCTGTCACGCTCGAATTCTCAGGCAAGAGGAACCACAGGTTTGCGACAAACATACTTCATCATCGTAGGGGACTCCCTGCTCCAGAATCACTACATGGATATTTACACTGATTCGCTGCAGAGATACGGGGTGTGGAAGATCCAGGACACTCAAGATTCCTCCGCAGTGACTGACATCCAGGATGAGAGACTCCGAACTGCACTGTGCCTGCACCTGCTTGATGCTCTAGGAAATGTGCATCAGACTGAAATGGGATAGAGAGGGAAATGGACTAATTAAAGCGGGATGTTCTTTTTCCTTCCCTCAGGGAAGTTTCTGCAAAGTGGGGGTCTGAAAACAGAGACAAGACTAAGAAGATACATAGGGTCATGGGATACAGAAGACAAACAGGACCAGGAAGGCTCAAGCTCTTTTTAACCACTTGAGAGGTGGACAAACTGGGCAGGAGATAGCAGCAACAGGGAAAACAGTTTCCTGGAGGGAGGGCACAGGAGAGACCCAGATGCCTGGCAGGAGTTTACTGCTTGACAAGGTTTGGGCTAAAGTTCACCTGAATTTAAACTTTGTTTTAAGCACCTACAACTAAAGAATATTTTCCATTCTGAAAGAAAAGGTGCAAGCATCAAGTATGGAGAGACTCACCTGGCCCTTTAATATTTTACTTTACTGAAAACACATCAGTATAAAGCCCTCCTGAAAGGAGGCAGAGAGGACTGAGTACGGCCTTCTCATTTGGTGTTTTAATGAGAACTATGAGAAAGTTGGACTCCACCTGACACTTTCAATCTCTGAGGTCTCCTTGGACAAAGAAGTAAGCACTACCTGCCTACCAGGTGACAGTTGAGAGGAAAGTCTGCCAAGCTTAGACTGTTTTCGTAAAACAAACTAGGTCAATCTCTGGAAACTCCACCACTGCTGCTTTCATTGCCTCCATGCCCCGCCTCTGATGAGTGGAAAATATATCAGCTGCTCTCTGGACAGAGGCAAGTGACACAGAAGATTTCAGTAGGCAGCCTTCGGGCCATATCTTCCAGGCAGCTAAAATCAGTTTTATTAAACTGTTCCTAAGAAGTGCCTCTGCCTTCCTGCTGACCCATCAATCCTTAAACTCTTCTCCAGAGGTTCGTGTTACAGGATGTCTTTATACTGTGGCTATTAACAAGTGACCATTTATCCCAGTGGCTCAGAACAGCAAGACTAGGACTGTCACCAGAAGAATAAGACACAGATTCCTCAGTCATTCAGCAAAGTGCCGGCTGAAGTTCTCTTCACCCAGTAAAATGCCTGCCTGGCCATTTGGAATTTTACACCAGGTTCTCCTTTCTAAGATCAACCAACACAGGGGGCATGACCTTCTATTAGTTACAAGGGATGAGGATGTACACGTTGACTGTATCTAAGGGCTAATTAACGCCTGGGAAATACACTGTAATATGTAAGTTCCCAAAGACTAAAAAGAAAAAATATGAAATAATTTATATTCTGTTGAAATGTATTGACCTTGTAGTCTAATGAGAAACTTGTGAGAGTGGATAATGGAACAAAAAATATTTTCTTCAATTAAAAAGACAACTGAGGGAGAAATGTTGAGAATGAAGAAAATGGGATCTTAAAAGCAGTCAGAGTTAACTGCCTGTCTTAGGAATGCACATCTAGTCCCATCATTTCCCTACTTAAGACTGGCCCCAAATCCTTAACAGGCAGAGTAACTGCCTGTCTTAGAAATGCATATCTAGTCCCATCATTTCCCTACCTAGACTGGCCCCAAATCCTTAACTGGCCCCAAATCCCCAAATCTTGCCATAGGACCACAGAAGCTATTTGAGGGTTTTAAACTGGGAGAGAAGGAGAGTATCTCATCTCTCCTTCTGCTTTTTAAGACACAACCCACCTGTTATTCAGGTTTCTTCTTTATCCAGGAAATCTTCCCACACCAATGGGGTTAGGTTCCCTATAGTGTGATCTCACAGGACTCTGTGCTTTTTCTTAATACAAATCACACTTGTACTTATTTTTCCATGTCTCTCTATCCCCCCTAGATCTGGGCTGTCCGATATGGTAGGCACTAGTCACACATGGCTATTGAGACTTGAAATGTGGCTAGTTCAAACTGAGATGCGCTTTCATGTAAAACATGTATCGATCAGATTTGGAAGGTTTTATGTGAATTCATCCAGAAGGAATGTAGCCTAGCTGACACCTTGATTTTTAGCACAGTGGGAACTACATTAGTCTTCTGACCTTCAGTTCTGTAAGAGAATAAATGTGGGTTGTTTTAAGCCACTCAGTTAGTGGTCATTGTTACAGCAGTAACAGAAAACTAATACATGTGGCTGGTAGAAGGTTTATATATATGGATCACATAATATAGCTGTTGGATAGCATTGGGTTCAATTATAAGCTTCAGGAGGGCAAGGACTCTGTGTGTCATTCACAGCTCCCTACCCTGCCCCCAGCACACTGTCTGGTTCATGCTGGTTAGTCCAAAATAGCAGGAATGAATGAGGCAACTGAAATAGAGACAGTTCCTCTCCTTTCAGAAATTTGTAATCCATTCATTATTCTGATAAACATTGATTAAGCACTCACTCTGAGCCAGGTATTGCTCAAGGCCCGGAGGATACAAAAATAAACAAGAAGTGGCTGCCAGAGGCTGAGGGGGGAGATGGACAGAGAGCAACTGCTTGACCTGTATGGGATTTCCGTTTGGGGATGATGAAACTGTTTTGGAACTAGATAGCAATGGTGGTTGCATAACTCTGTGAATGTACAAAATGCCACTGAATTGTTCACTTTAAAATGTCTTTTTTGTGGGACTTCCCTGGAGGTCCAGTGGTTAAGACTTTGCCTTCCAATGCAGAGGGTTCGATCCCTGGCCGGGGAGCTAAGATTCCACATGCCTCAGGGCCCAAAAAAACCCAAACAAACCATAAAACAGAAACAGTATTGTAACGAATTCAATAAAAAGACTTTAAGAAATGTTCCTCATCAAATAAAAATCTTAAAAAAAATTTTTTTTGTTATGTGAATTTCATTTCGATAAAAAATAACAAAACAAGATGGCATGGTCCCTGGTCCCTGACTTCAAGGATCTCAGTGTAGCTCAGAGCTGTATGTACATGCCACAAAGCACTACAGGCCTTAGGCCAGATAGCCGTATCCAGGACACAGCCGCTTAGGAAGGAGCAATGGCCAGGTGGAGGATGGGCCTGGGTAAAAAAATGGGGGCCAGGAAACGCTTGAAAAGATAATGGCAGCTGTTTTTGATAAATCTTCTAAGATGAGTAGGATTTTTTCTTTTTAACCATGCAAACTGTGGAAGGAGTATTCCAGGCAGAAAGCTCAAACATTTATAGCAACCCTAAGTGACTTTTCAAACTCTTGGCATTCTCTATCAATCTCTGTCTGCTTCCATGTCTCTATCCTAATTCATAGTCCTTACAGAGGAAAGCCTCAATCCTTAAAGCCACAGCTACTGTAATTACCCACAATCACAGAACCCTTGGAGTAAAGAGCTATTTAAAATGGGAAACTACAGAGAAAGGGAAATAGGAACCAGAGGCTTGATTGAGCCTATGGACAATCCAATAAAATGTTCATGTAATGTATAGTTAGAGAGAAAGGAGGAAAGAACAAAACAAAACTAGCTTTGTTCAGAGTTTATCTGACATCCATAGGACAGCCATTTGAAGCCATCTGGCTTCTGATACAAGCAAGATGTACAGACCTAAACACAACTTGGGAAGAACACCAAGAGGTCATCAAAATCACAGGACAGACAAGGCAGATGAGACCATTTGGCTTCTCTTATGGTTAGGAAAGATTTAAATACAACCTGGAAGTATCAACAAAAGTTATCTCAACTAAGAGCTGACTCGAACTCAACTGTATTCTAAATAAAGGGGAAGAGGTAAGTTGGGAAAATATATATTTATATATTTTTAAATTAATTAATTATTTTATTTTTGGCTGTGTTGGGTCTTTGTTGCTGCGCACAGGCTTCCTCTAGCTGTGGCGAGCCGGAGCTACTCTTTGTTGCGGTGCGTAGCCTTCTCATTGCGGTGGCTTCTCTTGTTGCGGAGCATGTGCTCTAGGCGTGCGGGCTTCAGTAGTTGTGACTCGTGGGCTCTAGAGAGCAGGCTCAGTAGTTGTGGCACACGGGCTTAGTTGCTCCGCGGCATGTGGGATCTTCCCAGACCAGGGCTCGTACCGTGTCCCCTGCCTTCACAGGCAGATTCTCAACCACTGCGAGACCAGGGAAGCCCGGGAAAAATATACTTTGATCAAGGAGGATTTTCTTTTGTTTCCAAAAATCGTGACACATATGAAAACTTTTATTTCTAATTCTTAATAATAATGAATGAAAAATCAAATATTTGCTCTCAATTCAAATGTTACTTCCTCAGAAAGGCCTTCCTATCAAAAGCAGAATCACTCAACAGTTATAATACAGTCACCTTGCTTTATTTCCCTCATATCATTATCTGATACTTTCCTGTTCACTATCTGTTTGCTTCTGCCTTCCTCTTTCTAGAATGTCAGCTTGATTTGAGTCCAGCTGGTATGTCTCGTTCACTGCTTATCCGCAGCATCTATAAGAGTGCCAAGTCACAGAAGGTACCTTTGCTGAATGAATGAATGAATGAATGAACAAGAAATTCAAATATTATTACCTGACTTAATTCCACATCCCATCTCTTCCCCCCAATGATTTATAAAGCTTTATAACTGGAAGACGTTTTAAGTTTATATCTATTCTATAGGTCATCCTCGATTTATTGAGTATTGTAGGATTAATTAAGAGCATGGGACCAGAAGTCCTATTGCCTAGATAGGAATTCTAGTTCCTTATGTTTTTTTCCTCTAGTGTGTGACCTTGGGTAAGCTATTTAACCTTTCTATGGCTTGGGTTTCCTCATCGGTAAAATCAAGGTATGTCATAGAGTTGCTTGACAACTAAAAGTATCTAGAATAATGCCTGGAACCTACTAAGCACTCAATAAATAGAACTCCATAATGGGCTGAAGTCACAGAGAAAAGAATAGTGGCTTAACAAAATGTAGAATTTTTAATCCTTAGATGGTTTTAGGAGTGAGTTTTCTGTACCCAGAAGTGTTCAAACAGAGATTTAATTATCCACTTGATGGAGATATTGGAGAGAGGATGTACACAGCCGAAAGCCATTTACATGAGGTAACTTTTAACATCCCCCTTCCTATTCCTGCAAGCTTAAGATCCTATGGTCATGACTAACACAGTCAACTGAAGCTAAGAAGGATATAGCACAGTTCCCCAGTGCAAAATCAAAGAGCATCTTAGGCTCCAGTACTCAGCAGGTACATTTGCCCTATTTTCACAGGAGAGCTGATGTCTTTCCTGTACATGGGGAACTTTCCGGTTGACTTCTGACCATTGGTGTCTATGTTCTTGACCTCCTCACGAGACTACAAGGAATGAGGGGTAGATGAACATGGGGACCGGGGCTCAGATGTTCTTGGAGACACAAAAAGTTAGACTTGCTTAGAAGGCTCATGATAAAGCAAACTAAAAGGAGCCTGAAAGGAGATCTGCCAATGTGTGTTAGCTTCAGCTAACCATTAATTCTTAATCAGAAAGGAAGAATTTAAATATATTCACATTTAAAGAAGGCCATGTCTTACCGCAGAGAGACGTATAGGAAACTGGGAACAAGCCGACCTGTCCCAAAGAGGTCCTCGATAGAGTAGGGCAAAGTAGTCTCAAGGAGCTCTTTGAGATGGCCACCAAGACAACCACCAGAGAGGGCAGGGGTCAGCGGTAAGGGCTATGTGTGCAGGGGGTCCACCCAGGTGTAAGCAGCTGGTAGCGGGTCTTTTTAAAGGAAAGTGAGACCTGAAAAATCTAAATCTAGGTTCAGAGTGAAAGAATGAATCAGTGGGCTTCTTCTAAATCTGTGGTACCAAGACATTACCTGGGACATTCATGTCCTTTAGAAACACAAAATCCGACACCACTTGCAACACCAGGAAAGACCATTAAACGGCATTCTGCATTCATTTTTACATTAAGTGGATTTTTGTCATATTACATTCACTACAAATTAGCAATCTGCACGTGCTGAGTCAGCTGACCTTCAGCATTCTTAGTTTTTGGAAACTATAATGGACCCTTTTAGTACCAACAAGTAATGTTATGAGCATTCACAGACATATTATAACTTAATTCTCACCAGTGGTAGATGTGGAGCAGCTTCTCTACGAGGTATTTTCAAGTGCTGACCAGAATAGCTGCACTGAGAACAGTTCCGTATGCTCAGGTGAATACCTAAAAATACACACTTATTCTCCTTTCCAGCAGTGAAAGTCATTTTCAACAACCCTAAAAAAGACTTTGATGTCAATGTGTGTTAGCTTCAGCTAAGCTGTTTCAAATCCTATCCACACATTCAGGGGGATTCTTTCAAATTCTGATGAGCTAACTGAAAGTTACTTTGAAATTGTTATATTCCTTCAACACTGTTTGCATACAATTTTTAGTAAGCTCATCTTGAGTTCTAAGAACTTCAGAGTTTATTTTTATAGATAAGGTTCCGCCCTCTTTCAATGGAATCCTGATGTTTTTTGTGTTATATATACAGAAATTTGCTTGAGTCGTTAGGAATTTATTTTAGAACTAAAGAATTTAGTTTAAAATTTCATGTATGTATGTTATTTAGTATGCCATATTTACATTCAAGAACTTGTCAATTTTACACAGCTTGCCCGTTAGGAGATTAATTGCAGCAGATGGTAATGAAAGTCAGAATTCTGTTGAAATATATAGAGACTTATTTTAAGGCTATTGGAAGAATTAGTCTATTTGGTAGACCTTTCTTGCAGTTTCTTGCACCCTAACGAGAGCAAAATATTGGAATGGAAAGGGTCTGACTCAAGCAATTTTAGCAATCTCTGATTCCTACTGGCTTCTTCTGCCATCACTATTTAATTAATTTCATCAGAACCTCATAAAGGAAAAAAATTGTTTCATACATAATTTTAAATAATTTTTTTTAAAAATCTTAAATTTTCTCATAAGACATAGAACTATCATATAAATGAGAGGAAAGAAAGATTTAAAAACATATTTTCCAACCACGAGTGGTTTTAAGTTACAAATAATACTGTCTCTACAAACCTAGGGGATATTTTCGGTTGTCAAAATAAATTGGAGGCGTCTACCGGCCTAAACTGTATAGAAGCCGGAAAAGGTAAACATCCTGCAACACACAGGGCAGACATTCACAATGAAGAATTGTCCCTACCCAAAATGTCAACAGGGGACATGAGGATAAAATACAGAAACAGATAGGAGCAGAAAAGTATTTCTTTCCACTTGTGATACATCAAGTGTACAAAAAAATAGGTAATAATTTAGAATATCTGAAAACTAATAATTTAATAATTAATAATCTGATTTAATAATCAGATTTAATAATCTGAAAACTAATAATTTATCTAATAATTTAAATAGCAGATCTAATTAGTATAGATCATATCTGCACCCTGAAAACAAAGAAAATATCTTCTTTTCCAGTATCTGTCAAACAGGCATAAAAATTGAAAATGTATTATGCCACAAATAAGACATCAATAAATTTCACCAAATAGGAAAGTGTAGAAAACATTCTTTTATCATGATGCAATAAATCTGTTAATTACTAACAAAACTAGAAAAAAGTATACCATATCTTCCAAAAATTTTAACCCTCTCATAATTTGGGGGTCAAGAATATTACATCTAGAAAACAACTATATGGAAAAAAAACCCTATGGGGTAGTTAAAGCAGTGCTCAAAGGAAAATTCATAGACTTAAACAGTTTATTAATAAACAAGAACGAATAAAAAATAAATTGAGCATTTGAGTTAGGATGTTAAAAGAAACAAAAACTATAGAAAGCAGAAAAAGGAATATACATAAGTATAAATTAATTAGAAGAAAAAAGACTAGAGGATTAATAAATAAATCAAAAAGCTAGTACTTACACTGTTAGCTAACCAAATCACAGGGGACAAGGAAGAAAGCTGATACAATTATCAACATAAGGAACAATAAGAGGTAAATAACACCGATATAGAAGACATTTCTAAAAAAATCGTAAGAGATTTCTTTGCTCAACTCTATACAAATAAACTTCAAAACTTGGATGAAAGAGATGATTTTACAGAACATATGGTATCACAAACTGCCTCCAGAAAAAGAAAGATCTATTCAGACCAATTACCATGCAAATAAAGAAAGTAAATGGTTACCCCCAAAACTGGACACACACACACACACACACACACACATAAGGCCTAGATGGTTTCACAGTACAATCTGCCAGAACTTTAAAGTTACAGATAATTCTAATATCATATAAACTCTTCCAGAGCATAAGGAAAAAAAACAAGGGTGATTTCCAAGCTCTTCTTACAAAGCAATAGTAACACTGATACCAAAACCTGACAGACCAAACCAAATAGAAAACTACAGTGCAAACTCAGGAATAGCAATGCGGAAATCTGAAACCAAATATTGACAAACAAAATCTGGTAACAAATAAAATAATATGCATGGCCAGATGGAATTTATTTCAGGAATGTAAAGAATAAAAACCTTAGGAAGAAATCTGTCAACACCAAATTCCTCACTAGTGCACTTGATGTCTTTTAGAGAGTGATAGTTTTCCTTTCCACATTAATCCCACCACTCCAATGACAGCCACATGTCATTCAGCCTTCCACATACTTAATGCGATTTCTTATCTCTTGACCTCTGCTAATTTTCTATGTGTTTGGAATGTCATGGGCCCCAACTTCTTCCCAGTTCTAAATATTCTATCCACCCATCAAAACCGCATTTAAATATTAACTCATAAGAAAAGCTTCCTTGATTCTCTCCACAAACAGAAACCTCTCTCCTGCTAAACCACTGAAAAGCACTCTCGCGCTCTCTCGCTCTCTCCCCACCCCTCCTTCCCTCCCTCCCTCCCCCCTCTCTCTCATAGCACACGTATTTAACCCTGTATACAGATATTTATGCCTGTAAGGCACTACTTCTCCTATTAGACTGGAAAGTTTTTTGAGGGTAAGGGCCATGTTTTAGGTGCCTTTGTATGCCAATCATCCCAAGCACCAATCCTTCCCTACTTGAATGTTGTGGTGCACGGACACCAACAGAATATAAATGAAGAAAGCAAGCTGAACACTTGTGAGAAATGGTTTTCCTTAAAATGTTACTGCGTGTGAGCAGAACAAAAAGTTAGAATCTGAAAGTCAGCAGGGCAGTAACGCCAGCCCCACTCTCACCCCACAGCTGGAATCAGGGTAGCATGAAATATGCTCAAGCTCCTGACGGAGGAACTCTAATTACCTTCGGCCAGCCAGTAAGCTGACAGCAACAGCTACTGCAGAAGCCAAAAAGCTGCTAGACCCATCAATTCAAGGCATGGGGGGTGGGGAATAAGTGAGTAAAGGAGTCAGGATGGAACTGTTGGTTTCATTAGCTTGTTGGTTGGTTAAGCAGGTACTTCACACCCCCCCACACACACACCCTGCCATGCATACTCATCCTCTTCACACGTTCATTTTCATGAAGCCCAGATATTAACCTGTATTCTAAAATTTCACTGGAAATGTGTAAACTTGCGAGACAGTCATAATGTCGAGTTTCAAAATGTATGTGTAATTTGTTATGTGCAGCGGGGTCAACAGTCCTATCAGAACTGCACCAGAAGGTTTGCTAAGAACAGAATATTAAACAGAGCAGAGACTATGGGGTATAACGTGAGAAACTGACGCTACATTAGAACGGTACCAAAATGTCATACTCCAACCACTGTTGATAAACTTTTTGAGAACTGGACTTTCAACATAAACCTGTTACACAGCTATCAGATGCCACTTCAAAAGCAATGAAATCTGATGACATGCCAAATTTCTGGATCATTCTGAATACAGGAGCTACAGTTTAAGACCACATAAAACAAAGTTGACATACCTAGCGGTTTCCTAGAAGGGAAATGTAGTGCTTTATTTTTGGCCTGCCCCTCACGTTGATCCATCCCTCCTTCAGAATGGGCCCTTCTTAGACATTTGAGATGCCAGCTCTTGGTTTTCCTCCTGCTTCTCTCATGCTCCCTTATCTTTGCAGACCTCTCCTTCTCCACCTGCCCTTATATTTCAGTGGTCCCCAGACGTCCATATTCAGCCCTCATCTCATCTCACACCACACGCTCTGCCATTTCAGAGCTTAATATTATTCACGGTTTCAACCCAAAACTAAAATCAAAGTCTTATGTCATCAAAATGTCTATCTCAGATAAGAATCCTGTACCCAAATTTCCCCAGGTGGTTATCAACTGCATATGCTTAAACGGAACTCACTTTCTCCGCCCCAACCAAGAGAGACGAAATGATGGTCCTCCCAAAGATGCCTGTGTCCTAATCCCCAGAATCTCTGATTATGTGTGGCAAAAGGGATTTTGTAGATGTGAGTTGGTTAAGGATCTTGAAATTATCTGTTTGGGCTCAATACACAGTCACAAAGGTGCTGATAAACGTGAGGCAGAAGAGTCAGTGTTGAGTGATTCAATGTGGGAAAGACCTGACTGGCCATTGCTGCTTTTGAAGACAGAAGGGGGACATGAAGCAAAGAATGTAAACAGCCTCTAGGAGCTGGAAGAAGCAAGAAGGGATTCCTCCCTAAAGTGTCTGGAGGGAATGCAGCCATGCTGACACCTAAATTTCCGCCCAGTGAAACCCTTCTCAGACTTCTGGCCTCCAGAATGATAAGATAACAATTTTGTACTGTTGCAAACCACTTATTTTGTGGTAATTTGTGGCAGCAGCCACAGGACACTAATGTCACCAATTTTCTCCTTAGTCTATGGTACCACCTTGAAGCATCCTGAGATTCATCAATCACTCTTGATTACCACTCTGCCACATGAGTTGCCAAGAACTACGGACTGTGCCTCGTAAATGCTTCAGGTTCCCTCCCAACCATCTGTTCTTACCTCCATGGGTACTCCCTGAGACAGATCTGCATCCTAGAGTCTTCACTAGTCTCCCTGAATCTACTTAAGCCACTCCCTCCACCCAGCCCCAACCTAGGCAAGGTTAGTCTTCAAACTGTCCCCAGAGAATGTCTACATGACCCAAAACTGATCAAGCTCAAGCAAAATGGCTCACTACTGACAACAGAATGACAACACATTTCTTTACCTAAAAAAAGGGTCTTCCTATTTTGACACCCACCTAACCATCCAATTTTAATCTCTGCCCTCTGTCTAAACTTGGTGCTTCACACAGCATTCCATTCATACTTGGTACTTCATCTTTACTCTCTGTCTGATGTTCCCTCACTACTTGACTAAGTGGCAAACTCCTACATATCTTTCAATACTGAACCAACTGTGTTCTCAACAACGACCTCCTTGAAGGCTGGGGCCTCTCTCCATCTCTTTCTCAGTGCTTAGCCCAGCCCGCACTCTGAACCAACAGAAGGGACAAGCTTTCCCTTCTCATGGCCTCTGACTTATGCCTGCCTTATCTTTCTCCTTGTTTTGGCTCATAGTTGGCTTTGGAATTACTTTGAGAAGTAACTCAGTAAGACACCACGCCCTCATACTCCTTAAATCTCAATGAACAGGTGCTAGATTTGAGAAGTGATACAAGAACAACCAACCCTGGCATCAGGGCCACTTCTTCTAGTGCAAGAACTTTACCTTAAAAGATAGACTTCGGACAAGAGACTCTGTCAGTCTCAGTTCTGCTATAGATGAGACCTACTCAAAGCGACTCTTACACAAGCTCTTCACTTTTCCTTCTTGGTTATAAAGAATTCTGCTTTCTTTCGGTTTGCAGCATAGATAAGTTTTTGTACTTTCAAATAATTTCCACCCCTTTTCTCTGGCCCATATCAAATTTCCTAATAGTGTGCTTAAAATATGGAAATGAAAGTTAGACTCTAATACGGGCTTTATCAATGTTTAACACAGTGAGTGAATTATTTCATGATTCTTGTGTGTTACATTCTGGTTAATACAACCCAGATAATGTTGGCCTTTTTGATAACAGTCCTATACTGCTGACTCATATCCCTGAGTAACAGGCTGAGAATGACTTTTTACCTGCAGAATACTTATATGTCAATTCCATTCTATATGACGGCTAGGATAATTTATCAGTATTTTTTTTTCTAGAATAAAAAAAACTCACACTTTCTGCAAAGAACTGTCTGATACACTGACAGTACAGTTCATCTTGAGTTATGTTCCACTCGATCACTGCAACCATTAGACTCAAATCATGTTACGTATTATTCATTACATGCATAAAATATTTCATTAAAATCCTAAAAAAGTGCTGTGGAAGGGAGTGAGTGGCAAACCCTGGGCAAAATTGGGGACTCGGCCAGGTATGTCTTTGATTCCCCCCCACCCGCGTCTTTCCTCAGACTTAAAGGCACATCTTATAGGTTCCAGCCACAAATCCTGCCAAAGGATAACCAAGGTTTGGGCTCATAAAAGTTTCAGGTAACACGTCCCAAGGAACCTTTGAAATGAACAGATAAGCTTTGGCTTTGAAGTCCTCCCGATAAGCCCCACATCTGCCTGGTGTCATCTTCTCCCTGGGGCGCCCCACCCCCACCACACAAGCTACTCAATGGAGGTGACTGGGGCGACGTGCCACCACTTCAAAAAGCTTTCTGGAGCTTCTTCTAGACTAATTACTCCTAATTATCACAATGCTCTGTATGTATTTTTCACAGTATATGGCCGGCAAGTTTTTAATCATTCATCTTAGTGGGGAAAAAAAATCATCTGAACCTCTTTTGGACAGATATGAAATGTGAAAGAAATCCAAGGAAATGTACCAGTACAATGTCTTGTGATTAGATATCTATTTAAACGTAAGTGACTTCTAGATTTAAGACTTTTGTGGCTTGTCAGCTGATCAATGTTTCCTGAAACATTCAGTACTTATAAACATAACTTAGTATATTTGTATTAATTTAACATCTTGAGTGTCTGAGACAGGTAAAAATGTGTGATTAAGTAACTTCTGGGAAGATTCATGTGGTTTTATTCATAGGTTATTAAAAATACTATCGCTGTTTTAATAAAAATAAATACACATAGAATGAAAAACAAAATCCTAGGGAAAAAAAGTTAAGGGATAGACTACTTGATTTACTCTTGTACATAATAGGACATCAGTGTATCTATTAGTATGTGATTTAAGTTAATTCCTCAAAATTAGTTTGGTTGCATTTTTATTTATTTGCATATTTTAAACATTTATTTATTTATTTTTAGCATCTTTATTGGAGTATTATTACTTCACAGTGTTGTGTTAGTTTTGCTGTATAACAAGGTGAATCAGCTGTATGTATACATATATCCCCATTGGTTGGATTTTTAAATTTTTACATCGGTATGCAAAAGTTACTGGTATAGATTTTTCTATGCTGAAAATGCAATCTTAATGAGATATATTATGGAAGGAAGGAAGGGAGGGAGGGACGGAGAAAAGAAGAAAAAAAGAAAGGAATTAGACTTTTGCTAAAGGCAGCCTACATGATTCAATTAAGCCAACTTAAGGTGCACTGATATTTGCCAGCTTACTATCCTTCTCTGCAGAGAAAAGGTCCTAAAACTTCTATTGTTTATCACAAACTCTCCGAAAGTCAAATTTGGATCTGATAAAGTCAACAATTCTTCAGCACTCTGAAAATCAATCTCAAGTAGAAGCTGCTAATAATTATTCCTTTACCGGGTACCCATACAAAAACAATGTCAGAAATTCCTAAAGTTCTACTTGATATTCTACATCAGGGGGTCCTCAACCCCTGGGCCATGGACCGGTACCAGTCTGTGGCCTGTTAGGAACCAGGCTGCACAGCAGGAGGTGAGTGGCAGTGGAGCAGCCAAAGCTTCATCTGCATTTACAGCCGCTCCCCATCACTTGCTAATATTACCACCTGAGCTCCACCTCCACCTGAGCTCCACCTCCACCTGAGCTCCACCTCCTGTCAGATCAGTGGCAGTTATCAGATTCTCACAGGAGCACGAACCCTACTGTGACCTGTGCATACAAGGGATCTAGGTTGCATGCTCCTTATGAGAATCTAATACCTGATGATCTGAGGTGGAGCTGAGGCGGTGATGCCAGCGCTGGGGAGCGGCTGCAAATACAGATTATCATTAGCAGAGAGGTTTGACTGCACAGAGACCATAATAAATCAGTTGCTTGCAGACTCATATCAAAACCCTATCAGTGAGTGGGAAGTGACAATTAAGCTGCAGCTGGTGGCAG
Organism: Mesoplodon bidens; assembly: GCF_964165515.1. NCBI lineage: Eukaryota > Metazoa > Chordata > Mammalia > Artiodactyla > Ziphiidae > Mesoplodon > Mesoplodon bidens. The sequence continues at coordinate 22,913,892 of NC_138174.1, read as the reverse complement.
GCTACAGTGGCAAGTGAGTTGATGGGCTTCAATTGTACAGCTGCACCTGGTAGCAGGCTTTAAGTCAGAACCCAACACTTATTTTAGTCTGTACGTGGCCTGCCCATTATTCTATTTACCACTTCCGTCACGCCTCTTTCCCGCACCGCGCACTTGTCTCAGTCACAGTTTTGGTAAGCCCTCAGGCTAACCCTAGCCAAAATGAGTAAAAAACAAACGCTGCTGGAGAGCTTCTTTGAAAAGGGGGAAAGACCCAACGATGAGACAGCGGAAGGTTCTAAGACTGCCCACCAAAAGAAAGCTGCGTTTCAAAGAAAGCACCAAGAGTCCTACTTAATTTACGGGCTCACTGCAACAGGTGATTCACATTCTCCAAACCCGCTTTGTATAATATGCAGCGACCAGCTATGCAGCGAAGCCGTTTGGAAACGTTCAAAACTGTTTCACCACATGGGGACCAAGCACCCTGCATTAAAAGACAAGCCTCTGGAGTCTTTTTTTTTTTTTTTTTTTTTAACGTGAACACGAAGAACAGATGCAATTATTGAAGGCCACCTCTTCACCAAATGTGTCTGCACTGAGAGCATCATTCTTAGTGGCTGACCGCATTGATAAAGGTAAGAAGCCCTTTCCTATTGGTGAAGAGTCGATCCTGCCTGTTGCAAGGACATTTGTCGCGAACTTTTAGGAGAAGCTGCAGTTCAAAAGGTGGCACGTGTTCCTCTTTTGGCTAATACCATAACTAGATGAACTGATGAAATAGCAGAGGATACTGAGGCACAACTGTCAGAGAGGTTTAAAGAGTCACTGTGGTACGCAATCCAGGCTGACGAGTCTACCAGTGTTCACAACAAGGTAACAATGCTTGTTTTGTGCGATATGCTTTTCAGGAGGATGTGCATGAGGATATGCTACGTGCACTTTTGTTACCAACCAACACCACAGCTGCAGAACTATTCAAGTCTTTGAATGATTACATAGCAGGAAGACTGAACTGGCCATTTTGTGTCAGTGTATGCACAGATGGAGTGGCTGCCATGAGTGGTTTCACTACTCCAGTCAAAGAGGTCGCTTCTGAATGTGAGTCTACGGGCTGTGTCATCCATAGAGAAGTGCTGGCTAGCCAAAAAACGTCACCTGAACTTAACAACGTTTTGCGGGATGTGATTAAAATTATCAACCACATTAAAGTGTATGCCCTTAACTCACGTCTGTCCACGTGGCTCTGGAAGAAGACAGACGCAGAGTACACACGTCTTCTCTTATACACAGAAGTGAGATGGCTGTCTAAAGGGAGATCCCTGGCCAGAGTTTTTGAGGTCCAAGAGCCACTCCAGAGATTTCGTTTAGAAAAACAGTCACCACTGGCAGCACATTTCAGTGACACAGAATGGGTCGCAAAACTTGCTTCCTTGTGTGACATGTTCCACCTGCTCAGCGAACTCAATCTGTCACTTCAGGGGAGAACGACAGCTGTGTTCAAGTCGGCAGATAAAGTGGCTGCATTCAAAGCCAAGCTGGAATTCTGGGGGCGACGAGTGAACACTGGGATTTTTGACATGTTTCAAACAGTAGCAGAGATTTTGAAAGAGACTGAACCAGGGCCTTCTTTCTATCACCTATTGCAGCTTTCAAAAGAGTTTGAGCATTACTTCGCAACCACAAAAGATCCCCGAACTGGGAGGGAATGGATCCGTGACCCATTTGTGAATAAGCCAGGTGAATCGACTTTGTGTGTGCTACAAGAGGATCAACCTCTTGAGACCTCAAATGACGGTGGCCTTAAAAGTATGTCTGACAACTTCAAATCTCCATACGTTCTGGGTTAAAGTCAAGACAGAATATTCTGAGATTGCCATAAAAGCACTGTAAAGCCTGCTTCCATTTCCAAAATCCTGTCTTTGTGAAGCAGAGTTTTCTGCAGTGACAGCAACCAAAACGAGACCACGGAGTAGACTAGACATAAGCAACTCACGTCGGGTGTCACTGTCTCCCATCACCCCCAGATGGGACCGGCCAGTTGCAGGAAAACAAGCTCAGGGCTCCCACTGATTCTGCATTATGGTGAGTGGTATAACTATTTCATTATACATCACAATGTAATAATAATAGAAATAAAGTGCACAATAGATGTAATGTGCTGGAATCATCCCGAAACCATTCCCCACCCCACTCGGGTCTGTGGAAAACCTGTCTTCCATGAAACCGGTCCCTGGTGCCAAAAAGTTTGCAGACCACTGTTCTACATCACTGAAGTTCTCAAAAATATTAGTACCTCTCATAATAATTACTCAGTAACAATATTTGGCTAGTGTTTCGTATATTAACAGAATAAATACCAACGAATTCCAAAAACTGCTAGTATGCTTGGTTTAAATTTTTTGCTAAAAACAGCAGCAGTCTAGGGTCTGGTAGCCACTGCTTCCTGGAGTGACTTCCTCACCTATTTACCTTCCAGCAGGTTGTGTGGATCGACCGTTTTGCAGACGGCAAAGGAATTCTACTGTTTTGCCCAGAATGCACCTTCCAGGGAAAAGGACCAAAATAAAGAAACAATTTCATAGCCTTACCTACTGATGGCTCAGAAATAAAGTTGTTTGGGGATGCGGTGAGCAGAGAGCGAGTCTGGGAGAGTGCTATAGGAGGGCCCCTCCAAGTCTCTGAGTCAGCTGCAAATTCCCCAATTTCCTTCTCTTCGTGACCCTGTCTGTAGTGAAACCCTTAAAATGAAACCCTTAAAATAAGTTTTTTGTAAAAAAGAGATGCCTCTTTTCTTTTAGCAGATGTACGCTACCAGTTGAAACAATCACAAGACAGCGCAGATTTCAGAGGAGGGGACGGAGTCCCTAAAATAAAAAAAGCAGCCCTTCAAAACCTTCAAAGCTTATCTGGAAGATGAAGTCAACTGGGAGGAGCTACAGAACATGTTCCCTGCTTAGCAGGAATCAGAGAGGGAGGGTGGGGAAGCCCTGCTCTTGAGGACCCGTTTGGATTTGTAATTCTGTGGCTTTCCCCCACTCCAGCACACACAGGCACCCCTTTTCAAACAATTTGTCGGCCTTCCTCCAGGGGAAGATCTTGACTACTTAAAACTCAATTCACAGTGAGGATGCTCCATAAATATTAGTCATCTGAACTCCTCCCCCTTCTCCTCTTGTCAAAATACATGATCTGTTTTGCACAGAAGCTGAGAGATGGAGTTTGGAAGCACGCTGAAACTAGAAGTTCAGGCAGTTGAAACCATCTGGGTTTTTGGACCACAGTCTGATCCTCATATCTTCAAGTTCCAGCAGGATCTCTACAAGGTCAGCCAGCTGATTCTCTCTTACGGAGCCCCACCAACACCAACCCCATTTGCTCTCGCGTGGGTGAAAGTATGTGGAATTGCAAGGAAAGAAGGCAGCAGAAACTCCCAAGATGTGCAGACAATCTGCTCTTTAAAATATTTCTCCTCCCTCTTCAACCTGGAATGTGGACCGCAGGAATGTAGTACGATCCTTGGACTAGACAAGTTCAATCATGAGCAAGTGTGAATGTCTGTGATGAAAATAGCAGCTGACTTGGGTCCATAAACAGAGGTCAAGGACATCTTTCCACATGCACCGTTACCAGTGCCTGCCTGGTGTAATAGTGTGAATAAAGATTAGTCTGTACACACACACACGCACACACACATTATTCTTCAAAACAGCATCTTCATATGAGGAGACTTATATTTGTATAAAAGAATGTGTTTGAAAATTACAGGCAATGTAGCAACAATTCCTGAATTACTCTCTTGTTTGTTTAGTACTTCAGTTCAAAAGGCTAATCAGTATTTTGTTTAAGTTGCAGGAAGCAGGGCCTGAGGCTGACACATAGGACCTACAGCATCTAATTTCCGGCTGATACAGTAGGTGGTTAGGATATGCCAGACACCGTGCTGCCTTCCATTTATCACCTCACTGAATTTACACCGCAGCCCTGGCAAGTAGGTTTTATCATCTTGACTTTACAAATGAAGAAACAAAGCTTGAGTGAATTTACGTAACTTCCTATGTCCCATAGCTAACTACTGGTGGAGCCAACATTCCAACAAACCCAGGCCTAACTCGAAATTCCACACTTGAAGCTACACCGCTGTTTATTGGGAGGTGGGGCGTGTGGAGGCCATGGAATCACCCTGCTCCAGCCTCCCTTCAAGACAGCCTGCTCCAGGAAGCCTGGCTAACACACAGTTGCTGGACCTTTGCATCCACCGTGGCTCTCCTCTGAGACCACGATTCCCTGGGGCTTCTCTCCACCCATTTGAACTTGACCAGAATTGGCCCATTCCCACCAGACCTGGGATTCCTCTAAAGCTGCACCATCTAATTCAGCTGCCACCAGCAGCACGTGACAATCGAGCACCTCAAATGTGGGTAGTGTGGCTAAGGAGATAAATATTTAATTGTATTTCATTTTAATTAATTTAAGTCTAAGTAGCCCCAAGCGGCTACTGGCTACCATACTGGATAACAAAGACCCAAAACATTTCTGGGGCTGCAGAAGTTCTATTAAACTGCATTGCCCTAAACGGACAACTTCTGCTTAAAGAGATCATCGGACTGAAATCCTCAAAGATCCACAGGAGAGGTGAAAACGACTTACCTGAGAGGCACTTCCCTTTGAGATAGTCGTCCCAGAAGAGCCCGCAGACACTAGGAAGATCGTCAGAGGTGGGTGGACAGCAGGAAGGCAGCAACATGGAGCTCAGGTGACTCAGAGACACACTGCTTCTCTGGGGCTGGTTGCACAGCTGGGGAAACAAAGCGTATCTTAGAAAGGGGAGAGTAGCATACCTGGGTCAATGGGGCTGAGCGAGCAGGATTTTATGTGGAACAAGGACCCGCATGAGGTAAAGGTCTAGGAGCAATACCAGGTAGGAGGAGTTAGGTACATTTTTTTCCATCGTTTTCTCTTACTCTTTTCTTTCTCCCTGATTATCTGCCTCTGATCTCCTTACAAAATCCTTATTGTCCCTCGTTCTCCTCCACCCTCCAGTCACCAGAAAAAAGAAATACCTGCAATAAATACTTTACTTCTTTTATGTCTTAGAGTTTCATGTTCATTAGTCTTCATGCAGATTAACTGAACATTAAATTTTTTTTCTCAAGAAAAGTTAACTGTTCTTTGAACATGTATTATGACCCTCAGTTAACATTCTTTCATTAGGTCACAGAGTCAGTGGTAAGATGAGGTTATACTTTTTACCTTCATCAGAGGTATTTTCACAGGAAAATGTTGGCTAACGCTAGCTTTCTTGTATAAAATACGGATAAAAAATCTTGCGAAAATAAAATACACTGAAAAAATATGTACATACAATTTCACTTACTGAAAAGCTATAATCAAGGCAAAGGTCTTGTCTTAAAACAATCAACTTTAGGAGCGACTTGCAAATTAATGTGTTCTTTTCTTTAACAGTCATTAGCCTGAATTGGTACCTAAGCCATAACATGAGAAAATACAAGATTCATATCAACAGTTTTAAATTCTGTAGCCTCAATTCCCAGATATACTCTTATTAGTTGGGTTTATGAATTTCTCTTCAAAATGTGTGAAATTAATACATTCATCTGAAAAGGCAACTGAGAATTCATACACAGCTCAAAAATACAAACTTCAGAAACACAGATGTTCTACCAAATTCTCACTTGCTTACTCCCAGCTAAATTCATCACTGAGCGTTAAAAAGATTTTCTGAACTGTCGAGGACAACAACAACAACAACAAAATAGTATTATACACTCACATCTGGCTCTGTCACCATCTAGGGCATGTTACTATAGACACTGAACATCTGGGCAGGAGGAAAGGATCTATTTGGGAGCTTTCGGCTACCATGGCAACTGAGTGTACGTCTCTCAAACAGTTCGGTCTCTGCTCTACTTTGAACACCACCACAAGCCTTTCATTTTTATTCCAAAAGCCCAGAGTAGGTACCCTTTGAAAACAACAATCCCCATAGTACATAATATTTACGTGTAGGAAGTCAGTTCCTAGAGCATGTTTCCCTTGCTTCTGTCCTAGTTTATTACTGTGGGTAGGACAAATTCTTTCTAATTGCAGTGATGCAGTTAGTTTGGACTTTATGGCTTTTAGATGAGGAAGTCCTCTATTTCTGAGTTACTCAAGAGATGGTGCTTAGTGAAAAAGTCTTACTGAAAATTAGCCACCATTATTTTTCCCATGAAGAAGCCTCCCTTCTGGATGTCAAAAATCTTGATAAAGATTCTAAATGACACAGAATCTGGAAAATAATAATTACAGCTTCCATGTAGTCCTGTTTTCTGTATACTGGATGTGCAATGCACTTTGTACACATCATTTTATATTTATTCTTCAAGACTACCTGTAAAGTTGGTATTATTATTTAGATCTCACAGTTATGGAAACTAAACTATGGAGAAAGGTGTAAGAACATTCACTCCACAAATATTTACTGAGTGCCTACTGTGTGCTAGGCACCAGGGGTATAATGGTATAAAGCATTATAGCATGTCCCTACTTCCGTGGAGCTAATCATGCGTGGGCAAAGGGAAACAAACAGCTAGTAAGGGACAGAGGCAGTAATAGAGAAGCTAATTCTGGTTTGAGCATCCAAGATGGCAGAGTAGGAAGCCCCGAACTCACCTCCTTCCATGGACACACCAATATCATAACTATTTACAGAGAAACCATCTATGAAGAAGATCTGAAGACTAGAAGAAAGTATTTTCCACAACTAAAGATATAAAGAAGGAACTGAAATGAGATAGGTAAGGGATGGAGAATTGGTATAGTCAGAACCCACACCGCCAGGTAGGTGAGCTACAAACGGGAGGATAATCACAATTGCAGAGGTTCTCCCCAAGGACTGAGTGGTCTGAGCCCCGCACTGGGCTCCCCAGCCTGGAGGTCCTACACTAGGAAAACAAGCCCCCAGAACAACAGGCTTTGAAGGCCAGCAGGGTTTGCATTTGAGAGAGGTGGAGGGCTATAGGAAACAGAGACTCCACTCCTAAGGGCACACGCAAATCTCACACACTCCAAGTGCAGCACAGAGGCAGTGATTTGAAAGGAGCCTGGTTTGGACCCACTTGCTCACCTTGGAGAGCCTCCTGGAGAGGCAAGAGGCAACTGGGACTCCATTGGGAACAAAGACACTGGCAGCAGACATTTTTAGGAGCTCACTTAACCACGAGGACACTGACGATGGTGAGCACCATTTTGGACTCCTCCCTCTAGCTTATTAGTGCCAGGGACTTACCTGCCCACCAGTAGGCTGACACCAGCCCCAGGCACACTCAGGGCTACACAGCCAGCCAAGCTGGGACCTGGCCCCATCCACCAGCAGGCTGGCAGGCACCGCATGAGGCAGGGCCTGGTAGTCACCCGAGCCAGGAGTCTTCCCTGCATATCACCACACCCAAAGTAGCCAGCCCACCACAACAGAAGGGCCCAGAGAGCCCACAAAAAAGCATATCGCTAGAGCATATAGCTCTGGTGACCCGAGGGGGAGTGTGCGGCTGGTCCCAAAGGATGCCTCCTAATTCTCTCTCTGTGCACAAAAAGAAACTAAAAATGGATTAAAGACTTGAAGAGCTGAAACCATAAAACTTCTAGAAGAAAACATGCACAGAATGCCTTTTCACATCGGTCTTACAATACTGTTTTGGATATATCTCCTCAGGCAAGGAAACAAAAGCAAAAATAATCAAATGGGACTACATCAAACAAAAAGTTTTTGCACAGTGAACAAACTGAAAAAGTAGCCTACTGAATGGGAGAAGATATTTGCAAATCATATATCTAACAAGGGGCTACTACCCAAAATGTGCAAAGAACTCATACAGTTCAACATGAGAAAAACAAGCAACTGGTTTAAAAAATGGACAGAGGACCTGAATAGACGTTTTTCCAAAGAAGACCTACAGATGGCCAACAAACACGTGAGAAGATGCTGAACATCACTAAACATCAGGGAAACACAAATCAAAACCACAATGAGGTATCACTTCACACCTGTCAAAGTCAGCACTGCAAAAAAGACAACAAATAACAAGTCCTGAAGAGATATGGAGAAAAGGGAAGCCTTGTGCATTGTCAGTGGGAATGTAAATTGGTGCAGCCCCTGTGGAAAACACTATGGAGCTTCCTCAAAAAAAACAGATTGCTGGTTATACACCTCTCTCCCCAACTCCCATTCACACTGGTAGCCTGAAATTAGCCATGCTTGGCAAATGCTAAAAATTAGGCCTCTTTTCTCCCTGAGAGCCAAATTACTAGCATAGCACTCTCCTCCTAAAAATATACTGCCCCTCCCACAAGGAAATATGCTTCATGAAGGTAGAGTTTTGTCTGTTTTGATCAATGCTTTCTCCACAAGACCTATAGTGCTTGGCACATTGTAAGAGGTAAATATTTGCTGAATGAAATAATATTTTGTCGTAGCTCCTACGCTCAAGCAGATTGAAAGACGACTACCTCAACTCCAATATTCCATTTTCAGAACTTGTATAAACACATTCTGCGGTTCAGAAAGTCTGGCCCTTTCCCAAGCCTACTTCATCTGCTCATAAAGGGGTCTCCTCAAAAAGGGAACCCTCCTACATTGTTGGTGGGAATGTAAGTTGGTGCAGTCACTGTGGAAAACAGTATGGAGGTTCCTCAGAAAACTAAAAATAGAATTACCATATGATCCAGCAATCCCACTTCTGGGCATATATCCAGACAAAACTATAATTCAAAAAGATACATGCACCATGTTCATAACAGCAGTATTCGCAATAGCCAAGACATGGAAACAACCTAAATGTCCATCGACAGATGAATGGATAAAGAAGATGTAGTACATATATACAATGGAATACTACTCAGCCATAAAAAAATAACAAAATAATGCCATTTGCAGCAACATGGATGCAACTAGAGATGATCATATTAAGTGAAGTAAGTCAGACAGAGGAAGGTAAATACCACATATCACTTATACATGGAATGTAAAATATGACACAAATGAACCTATCTATGAAACAGAAACAGAATCATGGACACAGAGAAGAGACTGGTGGTTGCCAAGGGAAAGGGGGCTGGGGAAGGGATGGAGTGGGAGGTTGGGGTGAGCAGACGTCAGCTTTTATATATAGGATGGGTAAACAACAAGGTCCTACTGTAGAGCACAGAGAACTATATTCAGTACCCCATGATAAACCATAATGGAAAAGATTATAAAGAAAGAATGTGTGTGTGTGTATATATATATATATATATATATATATATATGTATAACTGAATCATTTTGCTGCACAGCAGTAATTAATACAACACTGTAAATTAACTATACTTCAATTAAAAAAATAAAAAAGAAAAAATTTAAACAAATAAATAAATAAATTAAATAAAGGGGCCTCCTCTCTGCCTGCATGGTTGCTGAGCAGAAGGTACAGGACTCGCCAGTGAACCTTAGTCCCTGGAAATACCTCCAACTGAAAAAGGGCAAATAGCAAATTGTGAAAAGTATGACACAGCTGGCTTTCACTTTTACTGTAACCTGTTAGAACAAATACCAAACTACAGGCGATATGGTGTGCTATGAATAAAATTGCAGAAAAAGGTTTGGGCTCCTTTAAAATACACTATTTAGAATGTGAAACTACTTTTTTTTTTAAAGTCAAGGAGCAGTTTACCAGGAGCTCTGAAAGGAACACCAAGCTGACAAGGACCTGTAGAGTTGAAATAGGATTCTTTCACTCATCTAAGGATAGCTCTGTGTTAGGATTCTTTCACTCATCTAAGGATAGCTCTGTGTTAAGTGGGATGTTTCCATCAGAGACAGAACATTGCTGACCCGCTGAAAAGTGTTAACAGGATCTTAACTAGATTTTAGTGAAAATAGTTGAGTGTTAGCGAGCTTTCTGAAATCCGTGGAGGCGGTCAGAATTCTGTTGGGAAGCTGGGAGAGTCTCTGGCAAAGATAATAGATGCAAAGTATTGGATTAATTGGGCCAAGAGTACATAGTTTGTACTTAGTGTACAAAGAGGTTCATTTTTCATAAATAACACTTCCTAACTTTCCTTACATAGGTGTTACCAATATATCCCAAATAACTCATTTATAATTGCATAGTTTATTACTAAAAAGTTCCTTATAATTTTCCTTATTTTCAACCATTATTAGTGGTAGTAAGTTAAGACATCCTTGGCAGCAAAGTTACCAAAACTCTCGTCTGGCCACAGAGGAACCCGGGCCTGATGTGTGTCTAGTGCTTTCGATCCCCTCAATGCATCAGACCCATTATTTCACATGATCTACCAACAATTCTGTAGGGCGGATATGACAATCCTCATGTTATAATTATGAAAACCAAAGCCCAAGGAGGTTACAGCTTACCAGTTAGGGCAAATATGGTCACTAAAATCCCAGACCACAGACTCAAGAAACCTACTGCTCTGTCTACCACATGATGCGGGGTCTACTGGAATAAAATTTAGTCTCTTTGGGGATGTGCTGGGCCTGGGTAGACGTGAGGATGCCCTAGCTGAGCCTCAGGTAGAGGCATCTTACGGAAGCTCTACGGTCCTGATCCCTGAGTCTTATCTGGCTAAATTCCACCTTGAGCTTAGGGTACTGCATAAGGCTTACAGCCAGTAGCACCCAAGTCACTGAGCTGAGACGGGAATAGGCAGGAGTAGGGGACCTCTGCCTGGTGCCTACAATGCAGGTTGGCAGGAAATAATCCCTTCATGTGACACCACCTGTACAATATCTTCCTCTGTTAAATGTTCCTGAAAAATGTCTTAGAAACACATCCTCTGCATTACTAAAGACACTTCAGTAACTGAACCCTGAATTCAATACATGAAAACATCATCTTATTTTGAGGGGTGAGAACGGGTAGGAGTATGGGAAGGGCAATGTATTATTTCGGGTTGAGTCTCCTGATAATAAAAATACTGGCTTTTAAACAACATAATTCTTTTTCCCCAAAACATAAATTATTTCTCTTTCTAGAGTAGATTTTTACATGTGTCTACCTTCTTAAGAATATTATTATACAGCTTTTTCTTGGTGACTTAGGGCATCATTACGAATATCCGCTGCTGTCCTGACAACAGCAATGGGCGCAGCTGTAGTTAAGTTAACCAAGAATTTGCCATCCACCTCTTTGAATTGGCTAGATGGATGGATGGATGGATGGACAGACAGATACAAATATCCCTTTGCGCTCTGGTCTTTTTCCCATTCTTCCCATGCCGTATATGAACTAAAGACCTGCCATGTGACAAATGTGCGTTGAACAAGCACAGAACTGCCTTTAGTCCTCACTGCGGCACAGGGAGGGCTGAAGCCTTCTGCTGAGCACCCTGCTGAGTCCCCAGAGCTGCCCTGAAGGTCACTTCTTACTGCTGGGCCTCTCTCTGACGTCAGTGTCACCCACCCACCCCCCTCTTGTCACCTGAATCTCCACACCGCTGGCACCCCCCACTTCCAATCTCTGCCCATTACTCTGTGACTCTTCACTCTTTTGTTGTCCTCGAATTAGACTGTACCTAAGATGCCTAGCAGAGGGCAGTCACAGAGCAGGCGCTGGAGAAAGGCTGGTTTTTGACGTGACACTCTTCCCAGTCTCTGCATCTTTCACAGGATCACGTAGATACATACAAGATACTGCTCCTCTTTGCGGTCAGCAAACCCACAAATCACAATCCATCACTTCTTATTTGTGCATATCTGTGAATAAAGTTGTCTTTTTTTCCTCTCACCTCTGCACGACACTCATTATGCTTGCCGTAACTCATTCGTAACGGTATAGTCCAATAGCTTAAAAGCTCCTTATTATTTTCATAAATTTTCTCCACCCAGCAGTTCTATTTTAATAAAATAGTCACTTTGGCTTTATTTATATTTTTATAAATAAGTTATATTTTGGTTGTAACGAATAATCTGGGTCTGAGTTATGTTGTCGTGGATACACAATTTGAGCTTTCTAGAAGCAGCATCACCGCCATTCCAATGTTGCTTCCTCTTACCTAATGATGACAAACCTACAGATGAGATGAAAGTCTAAGGTTCGCAGCTAAAAGGCAAAGCAATTATAAAGGTTGGCACGTGTAGCATCTGACTATTTCTCTCCGTATAACTTCACACTTGCATTTGAAAAAAAAATGTTCTTGTCTTATTTGTAATATAAACCATGTTATGGAATCCTTTTATTTTTTATTTTATTTTATTTTTGGCTGCGTTGGGTCTTTGTTGCTGCATGCAGGCTTTCTCTAGTTGTGGTGAGCGAGGGCTACTCTTCATTGTGGTGTGCGGGCTTCTCATTGCGTTGGCTTCTCTTGTCGTGGAGCACAGGCTCTAGGCGCACGGGATTCAGTAGTTGCAGCACGCAGGCTCAGTAGTTGCAGCACGCAGGCCCCAGAGAGCACGGGCTTCAGTAGTTGTGGTGCACGGGCTCAGTAGTTGCAGTGCATGGGCTCTAGGGTGCACAGGCTCAGTAGTCGTGGCTCGCAGGCTCAGTAGTTGTGGCTCAAGGGCTTAGCTGCTCCGTGGCATGTGGGAGCTTCCCAGACCAGGGATTGAACCCGTGTCCCTGGAGAATCCTTTTATTTTAATCTCCTTGCAGGCTCTCCTTAAAGCTAGCACACATATAATTGCATTGAAAACTGATAACTATTACACTATTATGGCATAAGAATTAACATAAGGTGCATTAACAAATATTAAAATAACTGTTACAAATACAAGAAAAACATGACTGCACTACACTCTTAGGGGCTTCATTTATGTAAGAATTTTTCCCATCTCCTTCCTGTTCACCCAGACAACAGCCAGATAAATGACAGTCTCTGATCTTTACTAATAGGGTTGTTTTCTCAGAGAATAACTTCCTATGATACCCCCATTTTGAAATTTTGCACCTCTCATGAGTATATGAAAATCCCAGCATTTCACTTTGCCCCATTTCAAATTTATATGGCAGAGTTCCAAATGCTGGGAGCTGCAAAGTGCCCATTCTTAGGACGTACCAACCATCTGCCCTGGTCATCAAGACCAGAGTCCAGACATCAAAGTGCTCATGGCATTTATGTAATGTTTTTGTGATATTTTGCAGGTGATAAATGGAGTCTAGCTTTTCCCAACTCAGACCCATCTAATTCCATGCATGTGAGTATTTCTCTTGTGCTGTGTATTCAATTGTGCATGTTTGTACTTGCTCACTTGCCTCTCCCCCCCACCCCTGCCATCTCTCTCTCTCTCTCTCTCTCTCACACACACACACACACACAGTCTGAGAGCAAATCATGTAGGTGTCCCAGAAAGGCTAAAGGTTTGATACCCATTCAAACTGATATTTCTAAAGTATTTACTCAATGTTTATTAAGTGGAATTGGGGAAAACTTATTTTCTATTAAGAAAAGTGTGTATCTCTTCATGGCTAGTTAACAGAGCTAGTTCACACACTGAATGAACATATCACTTTCTCGAGCTTCAATTTCTTTTTTCACAATGTTTTGGTTTCACTGCTGGCTAAAATTAGTTACTCATACTCATGAGGGCAGCAGTAACCTACACATATAGAGTTACAAAGGGGATCGCAAAGTTCCTTGGTTTGTTTGTTTACGTTCAGGTTGTCAAAACATTTTCCACTTTTCCCTGGTCCTTTTCTCAGTTCAGTCTTCTTTTCTCTTCAGTCTTCTTGGCTTCTTACGATTTACCAAACCAAGCAAAATCTTGGAAAGCACACTAACAACTTTCAAATTTAGATACTAAAAATAAATGTATGGCATGGTGACGATAGTTAATAACACTGTAATATATTTGAAATCTCCTAAGAAAATATATCTTAAAAGTTTCCATCACGGGCTTCCCTGGTGGCGCAGTGGTTGGGAGTCCGCCTGCCGATGCAGAGGATGCGGGTTCGTGCCCTGGTCCGGGAGGATTCCACGTGCCGCGGAGCGGCTGGGCCCGTGAGCCGTGGACGCTGAACCTGCACGTCCAGAGCCTGTGCTCTGCGGCAGGAGAGGCCACAGCAGTGAGAGGCCCGCGTACCGAAAAAAAAAAAAAAAAAAAAAGTTTCCACCACAAGAAAGAAAAATTGTAATTGTGTGTGGTGATGGATGTTAACTAGACTTATTATAGCGATCATTTTACAATATATACATATATCAAATCATTATGTTGTACACCTGAAACTAATATAATGTTATATGTCAATTATACCTCAGTAAAAGAAAATAAATTTAAAAATAAATAAATCACTCATTTCCAATAAACAGACCTATATAAAATACTACTCAGTATAAGAATTTCAACTGACTGTGAATTGCCAAATTCAGGTGATTGATTGCAATTGTGGGGAGGCTTGCTGTAACATTGTGCAACATATCTAGTATAGTTCAGCAATGCCAACAATTATTATTGTTATCTTGCTCCCACCCCTATGAGGGGGCTGGAGTAAGTTTTGTCTTGCCAACTGCCTAAGTGTTACACATGGAAACCTGAGTTAATAGGTGCCATGTTTCCTGTTTACACCAATGATATTCCATTGGTATACACTGGTGCCAGAAGAAGCTGCCTTTCCTTAATTCAGATCTGTTCACCCAGATACGCACATGTATCCCTGGATCCATCTGTTAGGCATCAAGAATTACAATACTTGGAAGACTAATCCTCCAGTCTAAACGTTTACATGTTAAATGCTAAATTACATTGCAGGATCTGAAGCAAGGAACTTGCAAACATGACTCAGTCACACATCTGCTGCAGCCCTGTCCAGATGTCAGAATGCATCAGTCATTTCGGATTAATTTATAACGAGAGAAATCAAGGCACGACCCATGTAGCCTCAAAGGTCTACTTAGATGATAGTGAAGACCTATGATGCTCCCTGAAGTATGGCTGACTCTCTGATCTTATTAAGGATATATGTTTCTGACATTTTAAATATCTTAAGTCAGTGATTTTAGCCACTTGGGAAAAACAATGTTGCAGCATGTGATTTAAGGTCATTTCAACAGAGCCAGTTCAATCTTAAATCATCATTTCTAATGCATTCTAGCAATGCTTCTTTTGTGAAGCCACTCTGCACAATAGTGCCAGTGACCATGGAATGTGACTGAACAACAAATTACTTGTAGAGTTTGCAAAACAAGTCAACCTCTCAGCAGTTGGGAGCTTTGCCTAAGAGCCTGTGCTTGCCCCTGGCATGGCACCTTGCTCTTCTTCATCAGTTTCAGCAATGCCACATTGCTTTCCAGCCTCCTAACTCACTGGCCTCACAAACACAGACTCCCTAAGTGCTCTCAAAGATGCTGGTTATCACCTTCCGGGGAGACACTTTCTTTTCCTTTCTGCAAACTCTGCATTTTTTTTCTGTCATTCATATCCAATCAATCACTGTCAACAGTCATCTTCACATATGAATGTTAATACTAATATTATTAGAGAATTCTTGGAATCTGTTTTGTGGGTAGAGTTGAAAGGGGGTGACCATAAGCAAGCAATCCAAAGGAAAATCATTTCAACTACTCTGAAAGCTGACCTCTGTGAAGCAGTCAGAGAGAGCAGATTAATGTCCCAGGTAGGCTCATTGTGAATAAGATGGTGTGTATTACAGCTAGGAAGGGCCAACCAAGTAGATCTCACTTGACCGGCCCAGTTGACAGTAGCAGAACATGTGGAAAATGAAAACACAGATATATCCTGTATGGGTTAATCATATTCTTTTAAGTCACTAATTTGAGAGCATCATATCTGATGATTGAGAAAGATCTGGAAGGGAATTGGATTATCATTGACAAATAGTTCTAAATGGATAGAAATAATATCTTTGTTGGTGCCCCATCTGTCATCAGCTATAATGGGCAGATTTTTTATTATTATGATTATTATTATTATTATTTTTTTTTTGCTAAAGTCATAGGAATAGAATTATGGATTCTTTCCAAAAGAGTAAAACGAAAGCAGACTTTATGACTCCTGGAAAGTTTTTACCCAAGAATTCCTGCAGGGTGATTTGGAAATTAATGCTTTTTCCTCCAGGGGAACTTGTATAAAAAAAGTTAATTTGATAACCAATTAATTATCATGAATTCTCCTCAGTATTTTTCTCACCAAGACTTTTATGACTCTCAAAATAAATCAGCAGCATTATGATCTGTGCCTTCCACTACAGCCCAGTACTTTGTTCCATAAGTGCAATACAATTCATTTCATTTCCCATCATCTAACACTATCTTTGCAAACAAATATTAAGCCTTACATTTTATAATAAATAGTTCCGGATGATAAAAACTGTACTTAAATACTTCTGAGTGATAACAAAAGTTTACACTAGTTGCCTGCTTAGTTTTTTCAGACATTGCCGCACTGTTTTCCAAGGTGGCTATACAATTTCACATTCCTACCAGCAATCTATCAGTGATCTAGTTTCTCTGCATCCTTGCCAGCACTTGATGTTGTCACTAGTTTTAATTTAGCCATTCTGATAGATGTATAGTGATTTGGCATTGTGGTTTTAATATGCATTTACATGATGACTAATACTATCCAACGTTTTCACATGTTTATTGGCTACCTGCATATACCCTTTGGTGAAATTCTTCAGGACTTTTCCCAACTTTCTAATTAGATTGTTTTTCAGTGTTGACTTTTGAGAGTTCTTTATATATTCTAGGGTAGTAGTTCTTTCTCAGATTAGTGGTTTGCAAACATTTTCTCCCAGTCTGTAGCTTCTATTTTTATTCTCCCAACAGAGTCTTTGGCAGAGCAAAACATTTTAATCTTAGTGAAATCTGAAAAATTCTGATTTATTTTTTCTTTTGTGGATCATGCTTTTGGCATCAAGTTTAAGAACTCTTTGTCTATGCCTAGATCCCAAAGATTTCATCCTACTTTTTTCTAACAGTTTTGTACTTAACTCCATGATCTATTTTGAGTTAATTTTTATATAAGCTGTGAAACTAAGATTGAGGTTCATTTTTCACCTATAAATGTTATTGCTCCAGCACTGTGTGTTATAAAAGGTATCCTGCCTCCTTTGAATTGCATTTGCACCTCTGTCAAAAGTCAATTGTGCACATCTGTATGGGTCTTTGACTGGGGTCTCAATTCTCCCCCATTGATTTATGCATCTATCCCTCCACCAAAACCACAGTCTTGATTATAGTGTCTATATAATAAGTCATGGAACTGGGTAGATTGAATCCTCTCATGCTGCTTTTTTCAAAATTGTTTAAACTAGTCTAGTTCTTTTGCCTTTCTATATAAAATTTAGAGTAATCTTGTCAATAGCCACAAAATTATTCCTGTGATTTTGATAGGAATTGCTAGCAAACCTATATATCAGCTTGAGGATAACCGACATCTTCCACTCCATGAACATGGTATGCCTTTCCATTTGTTTAAATCTTTTTTTATTTCTTTCATCAGTATTGTGTAGCTTTTAGTATACAAGTCTTGTATATTTTGTTAGATTTACACCTAAACACTTCCCTTCTTTTGAGCAACTGTAAGCAGTATTGTATTTCTGAATTTCTGTGTCAATGTGTTCATTGCTAGTATACAGAAATACAACTGACTGTATGTTTAGCTGCATCCTGTGATCTTCCTGAACTCACTTATTAGTTCTAGGGTTTTTTAAAAACATAGATTCTTTGTGATTTTCTATATATACAACCACGTTGTCTGTAAATAACGGCAGTTTTATTTCTTCCTTCCCAATCTATGTGTTTTTTGTTCCTCACTTTATAGTACTCTGTTGAGTAAGAATGGTGAGGGTGGATATCCTTGCCTTGTTCCCAATCATAAGGAGAAAGCATTCAGCCTTTCATCTTTAACTGTGAAGTTCTGTGTAGGCTTTTTCTGTAGATTGTCACATATCAAATTGGGAAAGCTCCTCTATCCCTATTTTTTAATGAGATTTTTAAAATCATGAATAGGTGTTGAATTTTGTCAAATGCTTTTTCTGTATCAATTGATATGGTCATGTGTTTTCTCTAACTTATTAATATAGTGGATTACATGGATGGATTTTCAAATACTGAACCAGCTATTTTTCCATGGAATAAATCCTACCAGGTCATGGCTTACAATTGTTACATATATTGTTGAATTCTATTTGTTACTATTTTGATAAGGATTTTTGCATCTCTATATGAGAAATATTGGTATATAGTTTTCTATTTTGTATTGTCTTTGTCTGGTTTTGGTATCAGGGCAATGCTAGCATCCCATAATGAACTGAGAAGAGTTCTCTTCTACTTTCTGGAAGGGACTACGGAATTGGTATTAATTATTCTTTAAATGTGCAATAGACCTCTTCAGAAAAAAAAATCAACTGGGCCTGGAGATTCCTTCTGGGGGAATTTTAAAATTATGAATACCATTTCCTTAATAGTTACAGGGCTATTCAAATTATCTACATCATATTGGGTGAGTTGTATTATTTTGTGTTTTTAAAGGAATTAGTCTATTCCATCTAGGCTGCCTACTTCATATAGGTAAGACTGTTCATAGTATCACCTTTCTTTTTGAAGCCTACAGGGTCTGTAGTGATATCTGTTGTTTCATTCCTGATATTAGTTATTTCTATCTTCTCTCTTTTTTTCTTTGTCAGTCTTGCTAGAGATTTGTCAATTTTATTGATTTTTTTCCAAGAAGCAGTTCCTCGTTCTATTGATTTTTCTGTTTTTCTGTTCTCAATTTCACTGATTTTGACTTTTACCCTTATTATTTCCTTTTTTTTACTTGCGTTGGGTTTAGTTTGCTGTTCTTTTTCCAGCTTCTTGAGGTGGGAACTTAGATTACTGATTCAAGATATTCCTAATTTTTATATGAATTTAGTCCTATGAATTTCCCTCTCAAAACTGCTTTAGCTGCTGCCCACAAATTTTATGTTGTATCTTCATTTTCATTTAGTTCAACATATTTTTTATTTTCCTTTGATACTTCTTCTTTGACCTGTGGATTATTTAGAATTTTGTTGCTTAGTTTCAAAGTGTTAAGAGATCATCCTGTTATATTTCTGTTATTGATTTCTAGTTTAATTCTATTGGGGTCAGAGAACATACTCTATATAGTTTCAGTTGCTTTAAATTTGTTAAGTTTGTCTTATGACCCAGTACATAGTCTTCCTGGGCACTTGAAAAAAATGTGTATTCTGCTGTTGTGTAGAGTAGTTTCTAAATGTCAATTAGATCTTGTTGATTTGTTGATTAATGTTATGAGTTCTTCTATATCCTTGCTGATTTTCTGTGTAGTTATGCTGTCAACTGTCGAGAACAGGTTGAAATCTCCACCTGTAATTGTGGATTTGCATATTTCTCCCTTCAGCTCTATCAGTTTTTTTTTTTTTTCCACACATTTTGTAGCTCTGTTGTTTGCTGCAGTCACATTTAGGACAGCTATATCTTCATGGTAGATTAACCCTTTTATCATTATAAAGTTCAGCTCTTTCTCTGGTGATTTTCTTTGTCTACATTATCTGATGTTACAACCTTGAATTCCCTTGATGAATGTTGACATGATATATATTTTTCTGTCCTTTAACTTTCAATGTTCCTATATTGTTATATTTGAAGTGAGTTCCCTGTAGACAGCATATAGTTGGTTTTTGTTTTTTAATCCATCCTGACAATTTGCCTTTTACTTGCTATTTTTAGATTATCTGCATTAATGTAATTATTGATATATTAGGGCTTCTGTCATCTTATTTTTAATTGTTTGTTCTGTTTTTCATTTCTCTATTTTTTTCTTGTGCTTCAAGTAAATTAGATGAACACTGTAGAATTCCATTTTGATTTATCTGTAGTGTTTTTGAATGCATCTCTCTGTATAATTTTTCAATGGCTTCTCTAGGTATTACGTATATACCTAACTTGCCACAGTCTATTAGTGGCCTCATTTTACCAGTTCAAGTGCAAGAGAGAAAACTTACCTACTTTTATGTCACTTTACCTTCCCTATTTAAAATATAATTGTAACCAATATTTCCTCTACATTAATTTAGAAGCTATATCAGACAGTGTTATAATTTTCATTTCAACTACTGAACACAATTTGGAAAATGCAAGAGAAGAAAATCTAATATATTTACCCATATTTTTGCTTACCATGTTATTTCTTCTTTTCTGAGTGCCCTGAATCCCTTTTATTTATTGTTTCCTTTCTGTTCAGAGAAATTCTTCAAGCCACTTTTGTAGTACAGGTCGACTGGGGTCTAATTCTCTTAGTTTTCCTTATTCTGAAAATGTCTTGATTTCTGCTTCATTCCTGAAGGATATTTTTACTGGGTTTAGGACTATGAGTTGACAGTTCTTTTCTTTCAGCACACGAAAAATATTGTGCCACTTCCTTCTGGCTTCCATTGTTTCTAATGAGAAATCTGCCCTTTTAATTTTTTTTCTCCTGTAGGTAAAGGGTTGTTTCCTCTTGCTGTTTTCAAGACGTATCCTTGAAAATAGTTTTGAAATTTAATTATAATGTGTGGTGGTGTGGATCTGTGTTTATTCTTTTGGGGATTTGTTCAGCTTCTTGAATCTGTAAGTTTATGTCTCTTGCCAAATTTAGGAAGCTTTCAGCCACTGTATCTTTTTTTTTTTTTTTTTGCCATTATAATTTCAAGTTGTTTTTCAGCACACTCTCTTACTCCTTTCCTTCTGGTATTTCAATGCCATGAATATTAGATTTTTTGTTATAATTCCACAGGTCCCTGATCCTCTATTCATTGAGAACTTTTTTCCCATTCTATTTTCCCTCTGTTGTTCACATTGGGTTAATTTTTCTCATTCTGTCTTCCAGTTCACTGATTCTTTCTTCTATCCCCTCCATTCTTCTGTTTAGCACATCCACTGAGATTTTTATTTTGGTTTTTGTATTTTCAGTTCTAAAATGTCTACTTGGTTCTTCTTTATATTTTACGTTTCCTCGTTGAGGTTTTCTATTTCTTTGCTGGGGCTTTCTAGTGTTTTCATTTATTTCAACAGTGTTTGTAGTTGCTTATGGAAGCGTTTTTATCATGAATGCTTTAAAATCCTTGTTAGATAATTCTGACTGTCATCTCGATGTTGGCGTAAATAGATTACCTTTTTTCATACAACCTGAGATATTCCCAGTTCTGGGTATGAAGAGTGATTTTCAATTAAAACGTGAACATATTTGTATTATACTCTGAGACACTGGATCTTATTTAAACCTTCTATTTTAATAGGCTTTCCCTGATATCATCTGATAGGGATAGGGATGATACCATCTCATTATTGCCAAGTGAAGGTAGAAGTCCAGCTTCCCTACTGAGCTTCCATTGACACACAAGTGCAGGATTTTGTTAGATGAGTATCCATTTTCAGTTGTTTAGCCCTTGCATTTGATTATATCGCACCTTTATTTTCCAGACTTTTTTGCCTCATAGTCCTTAAGTGCTATTTCAACAACAGTGGGAACAGACTATTCCAAGAATAGGGCAGCAATAGAATATCATTTACAACAAGAATACAATTAAAACACCCTCTCCCCAGTTAAAGCTTACTGCCATTAATACATAGTCCCTAAAACAGGTTTTGTTTATTTTGTTTAATTCAAAAGATGAAGCTCCTTCTTTTCTCTACAAAGAAATACACGCACAGAAAAGGATTAACTCCTTGCAGACCTCAATGTAGTATATAAAGGTGTGTGTGTGTGTGTGTGTGTGTGTGTGTGTGTGTACAAACTTCTGATAATATTTGCTCACAGTAGAATACTTTGGGGAAAGAGAAATGCATAAAAATATAACTCTACATAATACCATCTAGCTATAAACTACTCTTACGTTTTCTTTGGAGTAGTCCACTCTAATTTCTTCCTATGCACTTATTATTTTCTTCTCTTTATACAATGGGCTTATACTATAATAAATACCATTTGGAACCCTGCTTTATCCACTTAACATAATAATGGGTTTTCCCATTTGGTTAAATGGTCTTTAAAAACATGAGTCTTTAATGGCTATAATAATATTCCACCTTATGAAGGTGTCATAATTTTTTTCTTTTTTCTTTTTTTTTGCGGTACGTGGGCCTCTCACTGTTGTGGCCTCTTCTGTTGCAGAGCACAGGCTCCAGACGCGCAGGCTTAGCGGCCATGGCTCACGGGCCCAGCTGCTCCACAGCATGTGGGATCTTCCCGGACCAGGGCACAAACCCATGTCCCCTGCATCGGCAGGCAGGCTCTCAACCACTGCACCACCAGGGAAGCCCTATGAAGCTGCCATAATTTATTTAAACATTCTTCTATTTGAGGATATGTTTTTACATTTTTGCTGTTTTTAATAATACCGCAATACATATTTCTTAACATAAATCTTTGATTTTTTTTTTCCCCTTAGGGCAGACTGCTAGAATTTGGATTACTGGATTGCAGCTACTAACAGCACAAGGCTCCCTCCTAGAGCAGGAAACACTGGTGTGGGTCAGGGCCAAGTTAACCCTTGGCCGTGGCATTGAAAAGAGTTTGCAAATTCTGCATCCTTCTAGCGACACACTGTTGGGGTTCTCTTTAGGGTACTTATATCCTGTGCAGTAGTGTGGCCAGGCAAGCCTGAGGCTCCTCCGGCTTACACCAAGAACTAGTTGCTTCCTCTGTTCCTTAGAAGAGCTGCTGGGAACCAGGGAAACTGAGTCATGTGTGTGCTTCCTCTGGTCTGTATCCTGTCTCTTTTCACCACTGGAGTAGTAAGGGCCAAGATGACAGTGAGTCAGAGGAACGGTGTGAGACATATTTCGCAGGAAGCCTTACTTGCTAATTTATTTTAGGACAAATAAAAGAGAGTCCATGCTGTAAGGAAATAGTATCTTTAAAACAAAATTGGGAACACAATTATCTATATGTAAGTACCTTTCTGTCTATCTATCTATCATCTACCTATCACCAAAATTTAGGCGACTCGACAGTTTCATCACACTGTGATTGTGCTGTATCTAATTACATATTGCTCTCAATAAAGTACTTTTAAGCTATTTTATTTTCCATAATAGATCTTGTAAGTTATTTAATTGTAAAAATGTACAATGCCTTCCAATATTACATTCTTTAAAACAAGAATGTTTTCCACTGCTGACAAGACAAACAGCAGTACCTTTACACAAAAGAAGAACTCATTTGTCAGCTTACTTTGTAACACCCAATTTCCATCAGCCGTTTGCTCTTCCTAGAGAAGCCTGAGCGGGGGAGAATTTACATTTTATTTATTCATGCTCTTTGTTCATTTTTCTATTGAGGTGTTAGGGTTTCTTTTTCTTATGAATTTGGGAAATTCCTTTAATTATTGATGATATTAACCTTATGTCTGTCATATTTGTTGCAAATATTTTCCCCAGTTTTCAGAGCCAGTTGATTCTGTATATGGTGCATTTCTTATAATTCAGAAATGTTTAAATTTAGTACATTAAAATGTCTTTTGCTTTAGCATTTTTTCTTTTGTATAGTTAGTATACCTTCCCAAGTCCAAAATCACATATATATTAAGCTATATAAATGAGTTTAATATCATTTTTGAGAAATAATTTGATTCTTCATTGATTTTGATACCATTTTTATCATATACTAAATTATTTCATCTACTGGATGTCTTTTTTTTTTTTTCTACTGGATCTTTTAAAGCCCTTGTAGTTGTACCACTGTGTTATCTGATGATTCTTAGATTGTTTACTGAGGGAATCTTGTAAGGCAAGTATTCTTTCCTTCACTACCATTTACCTTTTCTTTTCCTCAAAATTTTAAACAGCTCACCCATTTATTCTTCCAAATGAATTTCACAGTCAATAATTCAAGTTTCAAAATAAAAATTCTCTTAGATTTTAAACGTAAAATTTAAATTTTATGATTATTAAAGATGTTTACACTGGTAAACATGTGAAAAGGTACTGACTTTCACTACTAATCATAGCACTGCAAGTGATCTGCCATCCTAAAGTAAATAAAAATTTTTAAGTTTGATAATGTTTGGTGTTGGTATAAGTATGTGGGAAATTAGCACTTTCATAGACCACTGATGACAAAGGAAATTGGTAGTTATTTTAGAAGAAGTTTGTCACATCTGTCAAAATGTAAAATGCGTGCACCATTTGATCCAACAATTCCTCTTCTAGGACTCTGTCCCATAGACATTTTTACACATGTACATAAAGATACAAGGCAGGTCATTGTACCATTGTTTGTAATAAGCCCATATTGGATTCCACATAAAAATCTGCCTCAGGGGAATGATAAACTATGGCGTGCCCATATGGTGGAATACTGTACAGCTATTAAGTAGAATAAAGTAGATTTATATGTAATAATATGGAAAAAAATCTCTAAGATACAGTAGTCCCCACTTATGTGCAGTTTTGCTTTCTGAGGTTTCAGTTACCCACAGTCAATACAGTCCGAAAATATTAAATGGAAAATTCCAGAGATAAACAATTCATAAGATTTAAATAGTACATCATTCTAAGTAGCATGATGAAATCTCATGCCATCCTGATCTGTCCCATGCGGGATGTGAATCATCCCTTTGACCAGAGTATCCCACTTGTTAGTCACTTAGTAGCTGTCTCAGTTATCAGATCAACTGTTGCAATATCACAGTGCTTGTGTTCAACTCACCACCCTCTTTTTACTTAATAATCGCCCCAAAGCACAAGAGTAGTGATTCTGGCAATTCAGATGAGCCAAAGAGAAGCCATAAAGTGCCTCCTTTAAGTGAAAATGTGAAAGTTCTTGACTAATATGGAAAGAAAAAAAATCATATGCTGAGGTTGCTAAGATCTATGGTAAGAACAAATCTTCTGTGAAATTGTGAAGGAGGAAAAAAGAAATTCGTGCTAGTTTTGCTGTTGCACCTCAACTGCAAAAGTTACAGCCACAGTGCATGATAAGCACTTAGTTAAGATGAAAAAAGCATTAAATGTGCACAATAAGATAGTTTGAAAAATCAAAACTACAATGAGGTACCACCTCACACAAGTCAGAACTGCCATCATTAAAAAGTCTACAAATAACAAATGCTGGAGAGGGTGTGGAGAAAAGGGAACCCTCCTACACTGTAGGTGGGAATGCAAGTTGGTGCAGCCACTGTGGAAAACAGTATGGCGGTTCCTCAGAAAACTAAAAATAGAACTACCATATGATCCAGCAATCCCACTCCTGAGCACATATCCAGACAAAGCTATAATTCAAAAAGATACACGCACCCCTATGTTCACAGCAGCACTATTCGCAACAGCCAAGACATGCAAACAACCTAAATGTCCATCGACAGATGAATGGATAAAGAAGATGTGGTACATATATACGATGCAATACTACTCAGCCATAAAAAAGAATGAGATAATGCCACTGGCAGCAACATGGATGTAACTAGAGATTATCATACCAAGTGAAGTAAGTCAGAAAGAGAAAGACAAATACCAGATGATATCACTTATATGTGGAATCTAAACTATGCCACAAATGAACCTATGTATGAAACAGAAACAGAATCACTGACATAAAGAATAGACTGGGTGGCTGCCAAGGGGGAGGGGGTTGGGAGAGAGATGGAGTAGGAGGCTGGGGTGAGCAGATGGAAGCTTTTATATGTAGAATGGATAAACAATAAACAAGGTCCTACTGTAGAGCACAGGGAACTGTATTCAGTATCCTACGATAAACCATAATGGAAAAGAATATTTTTTTAAAAAAGGTATTTTGAGAGATAGACACACATATTCACACAACTTTTATTACAGTATATTGTTATAATCGTCCTATTTTATTATTATTTTTAGTCTCTTACTGTGCCTAATTCATAAAGTAAACTTTATGATAGGCATGTATGTATAGGAAAAAACAATATATAGAGGGTTCAGTACTATCCAAGGTTTCAGGCATCCACTGGGGGCCTTGGGATGTCTCCCCCACAGATAAAGAGGACTACTGTATATTATCAAATAAAGAATAAATTTGAGAACAATATGACCAACATAACGCTATTTCTATTTTAAAGTATGTCTTCTTGTGTGGGGGGGGAGGGGTAGTATGTGTATGTATAAAAAATATTTAGAAAGGCAGACACTAAAAGGGTAATTATATTTACTTCTGGGGAGGTAAGTGAAATTACAGAGTAAAAAGAAAGACTATAACTGTTAATCTAAGTATCTGTACATTGTTTTATTTATCTACTGTAATACTGTGTTCATATACAACTTATATGTTTTATTAAAAAACTTAAAACAACACCTAGTCGCTATTAACGTTATCTTTTCCTGGACTACAATTTTGGGTTTCTATGTGTTTATTTACTCTCTAACTGGGAGAAAGTTATTCATACTTAGTTGGCCAACAGATAACACGTGTGAGCTCCTGGCTGGCGATGCCCCTGGGGTGGTGGTTTCTGAATCCCCTTCTGAGTTCCACCTTATGGTACAAGTTAGTCTGGAAACTTTTAGGGTTTAGCTAGCATTCATCCCGGACTACCCTAAGTGACTGGGGTGAGATTTCTTTTTTCCTCATTGCATATTTCTCTATCCCCAAACCCCAGCAAACACAGAGTGAGAGAAAAGCTACAATCCTTGGTGTGTTACATGGGGAAGGGACTTCACCACCTGGGATGGATTTTATTCTTCCCCTTCTGCACCACCCACTAAAAAAGGACAGTAAACTACTGGGAATTGCAGTCTATGAAGATACATAAAAATTTGGTGCAGAGCAGCTCTGCTACAGGTTTTTTTTTTTTTTTTTTTGGTCTGCACCACACAGCTTGTGGGATCTCAGTTCCCCGACCAGAGACTGAACCCGGGCCCCAGCAGTGAAAGCCCAGAATCCTAACCACTAGGCCACCAGGGAACTCTCATCTGCTATAGTGTTTTGAACATGTCAAAAAGCACATGACCCACAGGAGAGAGCTGCTCAGGCTTTCTACTGGTACAGAAATCCAATGCTGGCCAACAACTTTTATTCTCAGTTCAGCTCTATCAGCCTCATAATCAGTAGAAATTCCTTCAGGAATCCTGCAAAAGGCTATCAGTCTCATTTTCCACTGGTATTACGTCTTTATCTTTTTTGTGTCACCACTGATACTTAAATGGAAAGTTGGAAGGGGCTGTATCAGGGCCTATCAGCCAGATGACACTATAAATGTGTTATTTTGCAAATAAAAGTCAAGTCCCAAAACCTAATACAACACTGCTAATGGACAAAAGAGGCCATAAACACAAAAGGTGTATGTGGACAAACACAACCGTTAGAACTTTTCTACACCGCAGTGGTGTATCTGTCACTTACTAATCAAGCATGGCGGCTCTCCAGGGCGCTAATTCTCCCAAGGACCAAATACCCATTTACTGTGTATGTGTGCAGAGAACGTTTCAGTGACAGCTGCTCAGAAGATAAGGACCAAGGGGAGAGAAAGGAATGAAACGCAGCATTACAATACAGAGAGACCAAAAACTGAGTGGAAATAAAGACAGACAGTGGGGAATAAACAGGAGATTAATACCTATGAAGTGGTGAAAGAGGATAGAGTCCCAGAAGGGGTACCAGAGAAAAATTCTATAAATTATCAGTGGGAAACGGAAGCTCTGCTGGGAAAGACCTTCAGCCTAATTTTTTTCAAACTTAAAACTGGGATTTTTGTGCCTTGAGGAAATAATAGGTAAGCGGGGAAGCTAAGGCAATTTATCACAGTGATCATTTCCACTGATAAGCGTTTCTTTGTTTGAACAAATGCCCACTCTTAGAAACCAAGTTGCAACTGAACTAACAACTCGGTTTCCAGTGACGTTCCCTGTTTAAAAAAAAAAAAAAACTTCCAAAAAAGGTAATATAAAAAGAGTGAATATACAATATATTTTTGGTCTTTTGACAGAGATCAATGCGCTAGAAGGACACCTGCCACTCTTGACTTTAAACGTGGAAATCGTGGGTTGGCCTAAAAGATGTAACAGGTTATAGAAAAACCCGAACGAACTTTTTGGCCAGCCCATATGTTCGATCCATATACCTTCTATAATTTCCACACGTGAGAGGTGAGAATATGTTTAAAGATATCCAATATCAGAAAAATATGATGTATATCGGGATTCTGTTGGATCTTGTCAGCTACTCGTAGCAAGATAAGCCAGCAAAGGAGGGGCCAGAACTTGCACTAGACTTGCCGCTGGAGCAAGTGCATGTGTGCAGAGTGGGCAAAGAATAATGCTCACGCTGACCTCTACTCAGGACGAAAGAAAACTAGGGAGTCCCAGAACCCAGGGCCATATGCAGAAAGAGGCCCGGCAGTCCTTGGAAGCCGTCCTGCAATGGTCCACAGACACTTATCTGTCAATGGGGAAGCAGCAGGGCCCTGTCCCTGGGCTGGACTTCTCCCCAGCATAGCCACTGGTGCAGCCAGTGGAGTTAGTTGGGCCTCGCTCCTACAAGAGAGACCAAATGATTGAATAAGAAGAGAGTTGTGACCTGGACCACATTCAAGCCACCTGAGGTTTGGGAAGTCAAGACACAGAAGGTTTGCTGTTACTAAGAAGGTTAACATCAAGAAGGGTTAACATCAAATGGGCTGACAATGCACCACTGGGACTGGGGACCATGCCCAGGGCCATGCAAGTAATAGTGACACAGAGCAAACACTACAAAAGGGTCTCCTATTGGTAGGAGTAGCATAACATCACATCCAATTTCAAATGATGGAATCTCCTCAAAGGTGAAATTTTGCACTTGAAGTCTGTGGTTAACAACTGCTTCATGGAATCGTGGGACGCTGACTCTGGAAAAGCAGGCAGACCGTCAGCCTAGGCTGCCCAGGCTCCAGTATAACTTGCCGCTTAGCTTTGAGCATCATCACCTAAGCTTCCAGGGCCTCCGTTTTCTCATCCCAACAGTCTCTATGGCCACCTCTGGAAACTCTTGAAGGCCATGAATTTTTGTTATGAGCCTCCTATCACAAACACAATCTTAGTAAAAATGATCCTATACTGTGGCATTCCTACTTATTCAACAAATCTAAAGGGGATAATCACACTCCAAAATGGATGTTCCGAACAGTCCAGCTTCCTTCACCCAGATCCTTTGAAAAGCAGACATGGTAACAAGCCAACCAAAACCTTGTTAAGACTGACCATGAAATAAATCATGTTCATCGCAGCTGAGCACAGTCTCCCTCACCCCTCTGTGCCCAGCTCAGTCTTCCCTCCATCAAGGGCTGGTGTGTCAGGACTGGCTTTGTCCCGCAGCAGCTGGAGGCCATCGGTCCCGGCTGCCCTCTGCGGGCTGGACACAGCTGTGGCGAGGCTGGGCGATGGAACAGTGCCGGGTTTCATGAGGAGGCAGGAAGGAGAAGGTCTGATCTTAGAGACACACAGGAAGTGGGGTGGGGGGACTGGGTATAAGGGACACAGGTGTGCCCGGCCCAATCCAATCAGGAGGAGTTCCCAGCACGACCCAGGGTTCCTAGTACAGCTTGCCCCTGTAAGCAGCTTTTTTGGCAGCAAAGAGCTGCTTGCAGGAAAGGGGTCTCTGCAGGAGGCCCCTTTTGTCTTGTCACTAACCTTAAACCAGGCACCCCCATGCTCTACTCAACTCCAGCCCCAGCACACCTTTCAAATCTCTTGATCACGTCATACCTTACCTAACTTTTTGGTTCTTTCCATAGATAAAGAGGTAGAAATGAAGAATAAGTAATTAACATATGACGAGATCTCTTCCCTAGCTTCCCCTTCAGTAACCTCACGAACAAACTGTGTGAAGCAGGTAGCATCTAAGGAACGATCACAAGAAGTCCACAAGCCCGCACAGAGGGGGATGGGGACGACTCTGACACTCCATCTCAATGATTAACTGAGGTTACTTCCCTTTTTCTCTTTAAAAATGTTCCTGGCTGAGCAAAATCTTTGGAGGTGGTTTTGTTGGGGGACACGGAGTCTACCATCTCCCCAGATCATCAGCGTTATGGTTAAAAGCAGCTTTCCTTTCTACCAACATTTGCCTCTCTCTCGAGTACTGATTTTTGAGCAGTGAGCAGCCAGACCTGAGTTCGGAACCCCCCCAGTTCTCCAGGGAAGGCCACCCCCAGATCAGTCCTACTCCAAACACAAGTCTCAGCCAGAGTCTCTCCCAGGCCCACAGGAGCCTAGACAGCTACATGGGGACCTCCCAGGCCTAACTCAACCAGCACTTCTCTGTGGTCTTGGCACCAGAGGGGGAAACTGGAAAGAAAGGGGCTGGAGGGGAAAAAAACTTTTATATGGTTCTAACTTTATGGAGAACAGCACAAGCTTTCTAATGGTGCCGCTTGGAAGCACGTCGACGTAAAGCCCAGGGGACCCAACTCACAGCCCCTCATCTTTCATAGAATTCCAATCCTGGCACAATCCTTGTATGAGGATTAAATTTATTCAGAACCAATTTTCCAAGAGCTCAAAATATTGCACACAAGTATGTGTTTTTACTAATCTACTAAATCTTTACAACATTCCTTTTCCTTTGGTTAGAAATGAACAAAGCAGGGTTAATCTCTACATCTTTTTCAACCATGGAAGCACAACTGAAAGAGAACAATCTACCGCAGGTAATAAAGTTAAGGAGGATCCTCGGAAAAACCGGTCCTGAGGGGAGGAAAAGATCACTAGCACAAGCCCTTGCCCCACGAAGCCCCATAGTCCACGGACAGCCAGCAGAGGCCAGGCCTACCCAGAACCCTCCCTATTCTCAGATACCCATGGAACAGGAGGCAAATTCTGAGGATGTACAGATTGGGTTTTTCTGATCTCAGTGGGCAGTTGCCACATTTGAATTCAAGTCCTTTAAGAATCCACTCACAAATGCTGAGCATCCCTGCTTTATCTACAGAGATTTTCAAAACACTCACCTCCTGTCTCTCCCTACTCTTTTTTTTTTTTGCGGTACGCGGGTCTCTCACTGTTGTGGCCCCTCCCGTTGCGGAGCACAGGCTCCGGACGCACAGGCTCAGCGGCCATGGCTCACGGGCCCAGCCGCTCCGCGGCATGTGGGATCTTCCCGGACCGGGGCACGAACCCGCGTCCCCTGCATCGGCAGGCGGACTCTCAACCACTGCGCCACCAGGGAAGCCCTCTCCCTACTCTTAATAACATCATCCCCCAACATTCACTGTATAACTGTAAAGAAGCAGGACCCATGGGGCCTTCTGGGGATAACCCCTCTCCCCATCTCCGAAGTACCTAGACAACTGTCTCTGATGCACAATTCCTGAGTTGTTTTACAGATGCTAAAACCCCCACCAAATAGAAGACTTTAACTACCTGATGGCCATGAGCACATAGGCCCCAGATCTACTGGAGCCTGAGGACTGATAGTATTAATCCCTGTGATACCGCCCTGCTATCTCACGATCAACCAATCAAAGAACTATGCACGAACTGAGCACACACCCTGCCACGTGACTCTCCTCTCTCACGCTGCCTTTAAAAATGCTTTCCTGAAACCCATCAAGGAGTTCAGGGGTATTTTGAGCGCTAACTGCCCTGGATGCCTTGTCTGCTGCCTTACAATAAACGCTGCGCTTTCCGTCACCACGACCCGGGGTGGGTAGATTGGGAAGCCGACCCAAGTAACGTAATGAATCTCTAACCGTTCCTCAACAAACAAGTCTGAAAATGGCAGGCACGTTTCGCCTTTGTCCTACCAGGATTTTACAAGGTTGAGAACGATGGATTTCAGTTTGAAATCTCCTTAGCTGGCAAAGGGAAACATCCCAATCACAGTTCTCTGCTGAGCATCATTAGAGGAAGCCAAAGAAAGAGCGGGAGCAGGAAAATGGGTCAAAGAGCAACTCTTTAACTTACGAAAGCACAGGCCACTTTGCCCAACTCACAAAATCAGAGCCTGCTTTATTCAGCTCATCCCCTCAGGACCATGTACAGACGAGGAGATTTTTATCACTGCAGTCTCATTCTACAAAATAGGACTCCATTTCCTCATCTTTCTGGATGGCCATGAAATAATGTACATCTTGTAAATAGAGGTTGGTTACTTCAGGGAGGGGGATAGGAATTAATTTCAAACCTATCGCATAGTTTCAGGTTATTTCCCGTGAGATTTCATGGGGGCTGGGGGGTGAGGGCCAGCACTGGAAGCCATAATTTCCATATTTATTGGAAATTGCATCTCAGCCAAAGTGGTACATTGTGTCCTCACAGTGAGACCTCACCCAGAGAAACTGAATTAACTCACCCTATCATCGTAAGTGTTCAGGGTCTTTTTCAGAAAACTGTAATATTTGACCCTCTAATTCAGAGACTGTTTCTTTAAATGCACTGCATTTTAGCAGACTGTAATTTAAGGAACTGATTTCTAACCTAATAAACTTCTTTGCCAACTAAACCAGAGTTTATATCTGTGCAGTGCATAGGAAGTGATAATAGAACCAAATGGCAACTTTTTTTGAATCAGACATCTCCCAGCCAGATTGCTTAGCTGGGTCTTTATTTATTTATGGCTACGTATTTTCTTCTCTAAGGCTGTTTCATAATCTTCTAAAATATATTTTTATATAAAAATATGTATTTTTATATATTTTATATATGTGGAAACTACATGTGCTTATGTATGTGTTTACATGTCTACACATGTGTTTATGTGTGTACGCATGTGTATGTATGTGTGAGTGTATGTGTGTACAGACTGGCACAAATTTAGACTGTGAGGAAACGACTGATAAACGATGCTGCATATTTCATGTATAATATATCTGAATACTGGATTTTACAACCACTGCTGATGGCATTATGCTGTTTTATTAAAATTACATTATGCACATTATGTAATTAATTCACTGAGGCTTCCAGCTCAGAACACAACCCTCCACAAATCTGGATTTTTAGTTTTAGTTTTCTTTTGTTTTAGGAGTATTAACACCTCTTTAAGAAGACAGCATGGGGTTGGCATGAACATTAACACATATACCACAAAAAATGTGACACATACAAACTCTTGCATTAAGAGAAAGAGTTTGAGAAATTAAGTAAAATTAGTTAATGAGAAAATAAATTGGCTATTATATCAAAATGTTAAGAACCCAATATTTTCTTAAGGAGATTTACACTGAAGATAGTTGACATTAGTCTTAGATCACCAGTACCCGATTTGACTCATTAACTGAACTGAAATACAAATAAACAGTACTGATTAGAACAGTCAGAGTTAGGGGCAAGCATTTAACCTTTGGAGTTGACAATAGTACCCTCCCACAGTATATCCTATGGTAGATCAGGAGCCTGACCCAGCATGGTTTTTATGTTTTTGGGTGATTTTTTTTAATGTCTTTAACAATGCCCTTTGCATCTATAAGTGATTTATTTAGAAATTTTTCAATGCTGTTTTTATTAAATAAATGAAAGTCTTTCTCTACTGTTATTCTTCATTTTATTATATAAAAATATAGATTTTGGCAGCCTTGCAAAATTAATCTTAAAATATTTCCCCCAAATTATTACATTCCAAGTATATATCCTCAAAAAGGAACATCTGTGTTATCTCTGAGTAGTTGAAATCATGTAATGTTTATGCCCTACTTTAAAATATCATCTAAGGGAAAAAATTAAATTTTCAGGTTCATCATATCTACACTCATAGCTCCTCAATTACAGGATATGTATTTTTTTCACATTTTAACATTTTTGAAAATGAGATACATCCTAAAATAATAGCCACATTCAATTTGGATTTACTCCTTATTTTCTCCTAAAACACTATTAATGCATCTAGCAATCCACAGTGTAACAGACATGAGAAAATACATTATTTTCCACATGCCTACGACTTACTAAGTGTGTAGGTTCTGCCACATGCTTAATATAACAGTACTTCTCACACACAGAAATCCCTAGAAGCAGCCTAATACCCCCAATCAATCACCTTTTTGCTTGAAAGAGAGGGAAAGGGTGGCACCAGGAGCCACCACAAAGAATAGAAAAGTGAAGTACATACTTCTCCAGTACCCTGTTCGGCAAGCGATGTTCATGTGATTCACTTCTGGCCAATGAGAAGCAAGCAGAGAAGTGGCAGTTCTAGGAACGCTTACATTCAACCAACAAAGAGAAAAGACTTGGCTGGTGTGACCTCTTTTCTTCCCTTCCTCCTGTCTTACTCTTTAAGGATAAGAGTACCAAGGCTCAGAGAGGTTAAAATAACTCACCCCAAACCATGCAGTTGGTAAGTGGCAAAGCCAGAGGCAAATCAGCCTCAGGGCAATAGCCAATTCCTTAGGAGCTAATTTCTTCAGAAGTGCTAAATAAAACGTTATTGGGGTAATATGCACCAGTCAAATCAAATTTCATCATGCAATCCTTTATGTAGCTAGCAAAATGTAAAAACAGCACTCTCAGGTAGTTAAAAGCCTGTCCCATTCCCCACCCACTCACCCACTCACACAAAGAAAGCCTGCCCAGAATCACTCATCTATCTTGTTGGAGTAACCCACAGTTACTGCCCCCTAAAATTCTGGAATCAAATAAGCATGGCTGGTGCTCTCTGACTCAAGCAATTGAGAGATTTTATTATCTAATATGTAAATCTCTTAATACACATCCCAACTACTTGACTGAGAACACACACACACACACACACAGTCTACAGTAAAATCAAGAAAAACTAAAATAGAGAAACTTTCACTAATTTTACCCCCAGAACATTGATCCTGCCTTGACCAAAGTAAATAAATCAGTGAAGCTGTAAATACATTATATTTTCATTACAGACAATCATTTTCCCCATGCCTTCATTCAATAAGTGTTGAACAAATATTTAAAGACTAGAGATTTGGAGGGATGTCTAACCAAGAAGCCCCACACGCCTTGGACCAGAACTGAGCAGAGCCGGAACTCAAATCTCAGGTCCTTTTGCCTCCAATTCTAGCTTTAGGACCTTAGACATCCTGAGCCCAAAAAGTGAACCTAGTAACCCCACGCAAGTGAGAAACTAAATCCAGATGCCAGAGCTCTGTCCAAATTTGCTGAGCACTTGCTCTGAATAAAGCTCTACCCAGAAGGTGATATACATTAGAATAAAACACGCTCCTGCCCTCAAGGCCCCTGAGTCCCTGTGACCATTGTGTGATTTAAATAATTCAAGTGAAATCAGAGACATTATCAGTAACAGAAAAAATTTAAAAAGAAATCTCATGTGCCTCTTAAGATATCTCAAATTAAAATGAAGCTTTCCATTTGACAAAACCCTAAAATATATACTAATCAAGATAAAAATGACCAGAATGATAATGGCCACAATGATAGCATTTATTATTGAGCACTTACTATGTACCAGGCACTATTTCAAATGCTTTCCAACTTCTAATACACAACCAGAGCATTAGATATTATTATTATCCTAATTTTACAAATGAGTTCACAAAAAAGCTTAGAGAATTACTTCATAACTTGTCCAAATTTACACATGCTAATAACCACTATACAATTCAGCCTCCAATTTCAAAAAATCCTGCCACTATTCTATAGTTCTTTAAAAAGGGATAACAACTCCCGTACACACAGACACGTAGTTTTATCTGTCTCTATAGGTCTGTTTGCTTTGAATATCCCAAAATTTAATCAATATCAGGGAAGAAAGCTAGGAGCTAGAAGCTGAGAGAAATACTACCCATATGGGATGGGCCATTTGTGGTAAAAAAAAAAAAAAAAGAAGAAAACGAAATCAGTAAGGGGAAGAAAATGAAGAGTTTAACAAGAAAGTTTCCAACACTTCATACTTTGCTGACCCTGCAGCTTTGTGCAGACGACTGCTGTTGCCTCAACAACTCTATTTATTGGAATATCCATTTTCCTGTCTAATAGAGCCCAGCCCAGAGTTGGAACTTCCTCCACTTGAGCTGATTCTCTACTGCTTCATTTATGCTACAGCTGTGTTTGTACTACGTGTGAGATATTTATCTCCATGATCACATACAGTCCAAGCAAGGTAAAGAAAAATACAGGTAGAAAATGAAAAGGAAGAGACACTCCTTTCACTGTCTTTCAAAGTAGAACAATAACAATTAGGTAGGGGAAAAAATACCTGTAAAAATGAACTCAAATCATTTTTTTACTTATAGAGGAAAACCGCTAACATAAGCAAACTGATGTAAATTGTGTATGTGTGTCCTCTCTCACCAATGTGCAAGTTTCCCTACTGGATTATAAGGTTCTTGAGGGCAAGGGTTAGATTCAAGAAACCTCATCTCTTACATGGGATGCTGCCAAGGCCTGGGCCGTGGTGTCTGTGTTCCCCACTGTGTACTCTCTGGTTGTGAAGGAGCTGAGAAGATTTGCTGATGATCGTGGCCAGGTTAGTCACTACAGACCCAGGGCAGCACCCTGCCCACGGGAGGTGCTTATTTAATATGAGTTGGACTGAATGGAAATAATATCAGCATTACCCAGTTACCTCCATTAACAACCAGTTTAGATGAGCTTTGATACTTTCCAAATTGTTCGTTTGTTTTCTCCTTTTAGAATTGTTACTATTTAAAAGTTTAGGCATATGGTAACACTTAGCTGGAAGTAAATGTTTAACCCAATCTCTACTAAGTAAAGTCCTTAACATTTTATATGCAGTCTGAAGACATACCTAAAAAGATACATATACATACACACACACATTTGGAATAAAAGCTGGTCTCGTCATAGAGTGCTGTTTTCTATGTGGTAGCAGCGAATAGAGATTTACACTTCAGGAGGAGGCAGGCACCTTACCATTTATCTTCCTTCAGCCCATCAACTTCCCTCTCCCCCTCTCCCTCTCCAGTCATGGGTGCTTCATATTCAGAACACAGCAGCTGCTTATTTTTAAAAGTCCAGAACTTCACAGCGGCTCGCTGTGCTTTCTCGTTCCATTCTCATTGCAAAGCTGTCATGTTGTTTGTCAAGTCTGAAAATCTCTTTCCTACTTTTCATCGGAGACATTGATTAAATGGATAAAAATAGAATCCCAAACTGTCATAGCTCTTTCAGTCATCTTAATTAATTGTAATTAGTTTTTAAATATTCAGTTCCTGATTTCCCATAAAACTGAGGGCATCACACATGCGTGAGCTGTCGTTATTTCTTAATACTAGCAGTGGTAATAGTAAGGTACCTGTCCATTCTTCCCTGTGGTATTTATACTTTCAACCCTGATTAGTATGTGTGTGGCTGGTAAATAATTGATTTGATTTTATAGTGAGTGACATATTTTGAAATCTGCAAAGCATCTTATGCTGGGAATTTAAGCCAACCCTTTTCCCGAGATAGCTCTGGGCGCTCCTGCAATAATAAGTTGGAGCAGATCTTGACTTTCCTATTAGCATCTCACAATTTATGAGCTTTTGATAGCCATGAGATGATTTTTAAAGGATGATTTTAATTCCCCAATGCACCTAGATAACTAGAAAAATAACAGACAATAAATGAGTGCTTTAAAGAAGGAATTTAAGAATTTTAAAGCTTCACCCAAGCTGAAAGTAATTTAAAAAACTTTATAATGGTCCTGAACTGACTTCAATATTCCCTTGACATTATTAAAGGAATGTATCAGCTTTGAATAACGTACTCCATTTAGGCTGCACAACTATCCTATGATGCAGTAGTCATTATCTACAGTTGTTATATGAGGAGATTGAGGCTCAGATATTTTAGGCAAATTACAGAATTCGGAATTGGCAGATCTGAAGTTCAATCCAGATCCAGCTGCATTCAGTCTAGATCCAGCCACATTCACAGCCCTCACCAACTCCCAGGAAGAATGTGAGTCCTTGAACTTCCTGACATTTACAGCACCGTGTGGGTCCTTATATCAAGTTTAAACCTAAAAAAATTCCAAATTCATTTATTTCATGGATATCCAAGACTTTGGGGTTCAATTTATCACTGGCTAGGTACTGAGTAGGAAATGATCGGGCTACAATTTTCAACCATGATCATAAGTAAAGATTTAACATATTTGGGGAATTATCTGAAAAACCAAATATAAAGAAACTTGTACCTCAAATAATAATTTTCCCAGTAGAATTCGCCTAGCAAGTTTATTGTGGAAGTCAAAGAAAAGTGTGTATGGTTCTAAGCAAAACTCTTTAGGTAAGTTTCTATCAGTATCATCCACTGTCAAAGTGTTAAATTCTTACTTTTGTTACTCCTGTAACCAAAGCTGATCAAACAATCAATCACACGCCTTCTGCATGCTCCAGTAAACCACTTTTAATTAAAATATCCTTCAATTACCAACTCATTAGAAATTCTGAACTCCATGGTAATTGAGAATTTAAGCAACAAGTTTGGCTGAATCACCATCCGAAAATACTGAGTAGAACTCAGTAAGTGAAGAGAATTAGAAATGAATTTTTTTCCTAAGGAGAACTCAGGTTATATCAACTCACTGCTACAATTCCGTGTATTTAAAGACAAACACCTTTGACAGGTCATTATTAGGAATTTAGCTAATTATGCATTAGTTTCTATTGGGAAGCTTTACTACATGTCTTGTGATGGCATTTATACCAAACTATCTTTACAAGGGTGTCTGTAAATTAAACAGCCTGGAAGTATGAAGATGGCATCTCCCTCCAGGACAGAGGACAGATTGGTTACCTGACCAGGATAATAAAGGCTGAGTACATTTGCCAGCAGCTCTTTATAAGACTGGTGGCTTCCTAAACTCTGCCTTCCTCAGCTGTGACGCAGACCCACCAGGTTTGAAGTACCCACCTGGCGTCACTCAGTGTTGCCCCCTGGGAACTGGGGGCCAAGGGAAACTGAAGCAAGCAGGAAGCTCGCGCCACAGGCTGTGCCATGTGGAACAGAATCCTATGTGTCTGACCCAGGAGTTTTGTGTCTTTTTCCAACATGTATGGAACTGTGGCAGGCTCACTTATTAGCTCACAGGCAGGGTAAAATCTCAGAACCTTCACTGCTCTTGACAGTTATGTGTGATTGATCAAGTATTTGCAGAGGCTCACCAACTCCACGGGAAGTTTTTGCACCTCCCTCTGAAGCCTGAAACTCACAGCCATCACTTGCGCTCACACAATCACGGCAAACCCACTACAGAAAACCACCTTCCTATAAGACCTGGCCACCCGATAGCTACTAAAATGAGGGGCGATGGGAACAAGTGGAGGAGGCTTGCCCACTGCCGGGTTATTAGCACCATCGTGACCGTGGACCTATACGCCCCGAACAAGATATCCTTCTTACTCCCTGATGGATTACATGCTTTCCCAGGCTGACCTGTAAATCCCTGCCATCAATCAGTCTCGTGGGAAGAAAATCTCGTATCTTGCTCCCTCTCTTCAGGCTACCCCAAGGGTGACACAAGCCAGACAGGTTTTTGAGGCACTGAGGTGCCCCAACTTGCTTCCTTTTCCCCACCTTGCTGGTCAGGCTCATGGACAGTAATAACCAATATTTACAGAGTACTTCTTAATAATCATTTGATCCTTCTCTCACCTGGAGATGCAGACAATTTGTAGGCTCTCTTCACAGAGGCTCAGCGAATCCAAGGGGCTTCGCCCAAACCCATAACTGGTAACTGATGAAGCGGACACGTCAGCTTGGGGCTTCCAACTCTTTCTTCTGTAACCGTTCCACCCTGTACGCCACGAAACCCAGACGCCCAGCAAACGGTTCAGCCAGGGGCTCAGACCGCGGCTCCTCGGGCTGCGCCTCACAGGGAACGCCCATGGGCGGCGTGGTTCTGCATCCTCCCAGCACGGAAAGCACCTCCCACGTGCCCCACCGCGCCCCGGGAGGAGGGCTGCGCCTGCGCACAGTGCCATCTGGCCCAGGTTCCAGAAGCGGAAACCCAGGGGTCCAATCAACCACCCCCCAACACACCTGCACAGAAGCTGAGGCTGTGCCCTCCAGACCCCACTCTGGCCCTCTCATTCGCTCCTTCAGCTACTCTCTGAGTGGCCCCATGAGAGGCAGGGGAGTACAGTGGTTAGGGAGCAGGGTCTAGAGCCAGAGGACATGGGATTTTTAACCCTGGCTCAATCACTTATTACTTCTAAGATCTTAGGCGACTTATTTAACCTCTTTGTGCCTTAGTTTCATTATCTGTATAATAGGGATAATAACAGTATGTCTATTACAGGATTGCTGTACAGATTGCATGAATTAAATAAATTACTCCAAACAGGCCTATACTCAATAAATGTTATCTGTCAACCACCACTATAGCTGCTATGAGTCCCCACTGGACACACTGATCCCATTTTGGTTAGCACCCCAATTTCTCACCGTCAGGCCTGGGCCTGAATTCAGGTGAACTTCTCCAAGTTCCCCACACCCAACCCTACAAAACCCTACAAAACAGCAATCTAGCCTCGCCCACTCTGCCATCAGAAACAAAACTGTCAAAGAGAGTGTGATGAGCTCCAGAAATCTTTCTTACTGAATGAATAAATGTGTTGGGAAGACTCTGTCCTTCACAATATATATTCTGGGAATACGATGTTATGGGCTGGAGCATCCTCTACCTGCTCTGTGAGTAAATCCACACGGTAGGCAGAATAATGACCCCTTTCCCCCCCGCACCCAAGATGTCCACATCCTTTTCCTGGAACCTGTGACTATGTTACCTTACCTGGCAAAAAGGACTTTACCGATATGAGTAACAAGGACATTGAGATGGCAGATTTTCCTAAATTATCCAAGTAAACCCAATCTAATCAGGAGTCCTTAAAAGCAGAGAAACTTCCCCAGCTGTAGTGAATCAGAGAGATGGCAGTCAGAAAGATTCAGCTCATCATTGCTGGCTTTGAACATCTTGAAAGGGGCTACAAATCAGGGAATGTGCGTGGTCTCTAGAACCTGAAAAAGGCAAGAAAATAGATTTCCTCTGGAGCCTCCAGAGAGTAACGCAGCCCTGCTAACAGTCTGATGTTAAACCAGTGAGATCTGTGCTGGACTTCTAATCTCTAGAACTTTAAGATAATAAATCTGTACTGTTTAAGTCGCTAAGTTTGTGGTAACGTCTTACTGCAACAATAGAAAACTAACAGAGTCCCTCTGGATTCTCCTACTAGGGAAAGACCACAAGCCAGTAACTGGGCAGTATGCTGTGGAATTAAGCAAGAGAAAACCACATACTTCCTCACTAATTCATTCTTTCATTGAGTCACTCAATGAACTTCTGAAGCACCTGCCATATGCCAGGCACTGTTCTATGTGCTCCAGAAAACAACAGTAAAACAGAGAGAAACCGTTGGCTTCTGTTCCATGGAGCTTATGTCCCAGAGGTAAGAGAGAGAGACAGTAAACAGGCCAATAAAGAAATAAAACAATTTCAAACAGTGATAGGTGCTGTGAAGAAAATGAAACAAAATGAAGAGATAGAGAACACTGGGGCAGAGCCAGGGGAAGGAAACCCCAGACTGGGTGGGAGGAAGGCTCTCTAAGAAATGACATTTGAGCTGAAATCAAAAAGGCACAAGGAGTCAGCAAGGCAAAGATCCAAGTCAGATCCTGAGCTGCTAACCCATGGCTGACCGAGGCATTCTTACTGAGAAGGTAAAAGATGAAATAGCCGCTCTGAGAAATTGACACAACTTCTTGCCCCAAAGAAAAGTACACCGTGTGAATTGCTTCACTCATTTTCCTGTCCTCACTCTTCACAAGCATGACTTTTAAGGCTTTTTTTTTTTTTTTTTTTTTTTTTTTTTGCGGTACGCGGGCCTCTCTCTGCCATGGCCTCTCCCGTTGCGGAGCACAGGCTCCGGACGGCCATGGCTCACGGGCCCAGCCGCTCCGCGGCAGGCGGGACCCTCCCGGACCGGGACACGAACCCGTGTTCCCTGCATCCGCTGGCGGACCCCCAACCACTGCGCCACCAGGGAAGCCCAAGCCTTTATTTTTTAACATACTTTATGTTCAGTGTAAAGGCAGCATTACCCCAGAGTCCCCAATATCTCTCTCAGTGAGATCACTCAGTGCTCTTCTTATCTGAATATGGATGCGGTTAGATTCCTGGGACGGCTAGATTGCTCTCATTGTGATGGATTTCCCTGTGGCTGGCTGTTTCCTGTATCAGTGACACTGGCTCCAGGACCAAATGCATTGCTCAGGTTCACACCCAGATGGAGAGCCAGAGCCGATGCAGACCCAGCTGGCTCCCCCGCACACTTAATTAGGAGGAAAAATATCAGTCTCTAGATGGTGAGTAAATGTGTAAACTTCTCTCTCCTGTCTTATCAGGTAGGAATGATGGTCTTTGCCATCCAAATCACACAACAAGCCACTCGATTTATCTATTATTGATAAATAGTATCTTGCTCTGACATCTATGGTAAAATAGTGAAAGCCACTCCAATTTTGATTAAGATTGTCGTAGTGTCATTAATTATTTCTCACAATTGCTCCTTTCATAGGTTCTTTATGAAGGTCAAGCTAGAATGGCCAAGCAATCTGTCTCAAGCCAGCGTTCCCAGACATACACAAACAATCCAGAGCAGCGCAAGCCAGCTTGTACACCTGCTAAGACTCTCTCCCACATATACTTTGCCATGTGAGAAAGTTACAAAGGTGAGATATGCAAAATGATTCCAGTTCTAGAGCTATTCTACCCATTTTTGTTGTTTTATATGTTAACGTAAGAAACTTACATATAGACTTCATATTGAGTGCAAAGCCTTTTGTGTTGGGGAGTTGGGGTGCAGAGTTAATACTTCACAGTGATAATTCACTGACCCTGAGGATGGTGCTCAGGTTTTAGAGCCAGAATATGAGTCTGATTTCCAACCCCACCATGTAACAACTGTACGACCTTGAACAGGACACACCTCTGACCAAGCATCAATCCTTTCTTCTCTATAGATTGAAGTCGAAAGAAACGCCCTTTCATCTGTTTCAGAGGGTTCTCACAATTCCAAAATGAGATGTACTTTGTGAACTAAATATAAGTGTAAACGCAAAGTCCCCCCCACCCCAGCCTCCTCACTCATGGTGCTACAAATATGTTGCGTTTAAGGCAAAAGCCCGGGTCCTGGTTCTCCGCACTCCACCCAGGATTCCTCTCCTCAGTGACTCCCTATGGGAGGCCCTGGTGCTTGTGGGCATGGCCGTTCCCGCACCTGAGAGCATTCCTCTCCTCTTGGCTGTGCTTTTCGTGGGCTCCACTGACCTTCGTTACTCTGCTACCCACAAGACACCATCGACCCCCCCCAACAGCATTCTCTGGACAAATAACTTCCTCTAAAATGCCAACCTCCAGGCCCGGCCATTGGGGAAACCATTTCCACTCTCGGGCTTTGCTCTTTCAAAAAGGGACCACCAAGAAGAAGTCGTTAGGCACTGAGACCAGTTCTTTGCAGGGACTGCAAAACTTCATCTTTAAGGGCCAGATAATAAAGATTTCAGGCTTCAAAGGCTTAAGTAATGTATCTCTGTAACACATTCTTCTTTGTTTTGTTTTTACAATGCTTTAAAACCATAAAAACAATTCTTAGCCTTTCATCCTTACAAAAACAGGTCACAGGCTGGATTTGTCCCGAGGGCCGGAGTATGCCAACCCATGCCGTACGTATGCCACAGTCTCGTTCATGCCAGAGCATACTTGTGTGTGTGTGTGAGCAGGTGTCTTCTGTTGGTAAGGGGAGCTGAGGGGAAGCTAGTTAAGTCAGGAGAGGTACCTGGAGCCTCGGTTCCCTCGGACACCCAGGCTGTCGCTCGGTCTGGTCCCACGGGCAGATTTCTTCCCACGCGGCTTTCTCTCTGTCCAGCCTCTTTTGGGGAATCCTAAGCTATGGGAGAGATCAGTCCATGTCTGAGCTCCAGAAGTAAGCCAGGCTCAAGGCCTCACCCTCAGGGCTCCTGAGCGGTATGTAAATCAAGCATGTGGCTTCCATGCCCCCGAACATTCTGTGACAGTTAGAAGGCCGCTCTGCCCACAGCACATGGATGGAACCTGGTGGCTGCACTTACTTATGATACAATCCAGCCTGGTAAAAATGCATCACGGAGCCACCCAAAATATTTTAGACATTTATAATCTGCTATGCTTACTACCAAAAAAGAAGAGGAGGGGGAGGAGGAAGAGGGGAGGAAAGAAGAGGGAAAAAAGAGGGGAAGAGGGAAGGGAAGAGGAAGGAGAAGAGAAAGACGCAGAATGTTTCGCTTGGACATCATTATTACCACAAAATCATTTCACCTGGTACTTATATCACATTTATCAAACACTGTCACATAATCCAAAAGCAGAAGTACGATTCCCCACCATTCACAGTTTCTAAAGGAGAGAGAGTAGATTTGGTCTTCCTTTGGGTGTTTTCTCCTCTTCAGAGAAAACTTCATTTCAGTTCTTGATTTTCACATATGTGTCTTGAGTTAAGGCCTCCCCAAGTGCAGAGGGTGCCCATCTGCAAATTAGTAAGTGATGCCACCTTGGGCCACAAAGGAGCTAGAAAATGGGGCCCCTTCGGCTCTGTGTCTCAGCAGAGTTTGGTTACTGAAGGTGCCTTTGTCGGGGGATGAGTGGGGGGGGTGGAAGGC
This sequence comes from Mesoplodon bidens, assembly GCF_964165515.1. Taxonomy (NCBI): domain Eukaryota; kingdom Metazoa; phylum Chordata; class Mammalia; order Artiodactyla; family Ziphiidae; genus Mesoplodon; species Mesoplodon bidens. The sequence continues at coordinate 22,869,402 of NC_138174.1, read as the reverse complement.
ACCTCTTACCCTGGCAGATACAGCTGTGCCCAAGGACACCCATGTGGGTGAGCAGAGCCAAAATGGCTTCTCACCCTGACTTATGTCCTTGCCAGGCTGCACGATAACACACAGAGGCCCTGACTTGGTCCGCGAGTCAATACCTACAGGCCGGATGAATTTAGTCCATTTTTATTTTTTTTTATTTATTTATTTATTATTTTTTTTTTGTGGTACGTGGGCCCCTCACTGCTGTGGCCTCTCCCGTTGCGGAGCACAGGCTCCAGGCGTGCAGGCCCAGCGTCCATGGCTCACGGGCCCAGCCGCTCCACGGCATGTGGGATGCTCCTGGACCAGGGCACGAACCCATGTCCCCTGCATCGGCAGGCGGACTCTCAACCACTGTGCCTCCAGGGAAGCCCAAATTTAATCCATTTTATGCAACTACTAGCACTATGCTGACACAGAAGCTGGTGATAATATTTATGGCGTTGACTATGCTGGTGCTGGAACCATCACCAACTTGTCAGCTGGAGATCCTTTGCTCGTTATCACTTAAGGAGGGCTGATTTTGAGAGGGACGGAGACATCTCAGAGATAGCTAGAGAGGGTAAAGGCATCCACAGTGTGGGTAAGTTGTAGGAGGAGGGTGACTAATAGCCATGAAGATGAACAGAAAGAGAAGGGTAACTAACTAGTATAACAGAGCCGACAGCTGAAGCTGAGGATGGAAGCCTGTTCCCTGCAGAGGATGCTGAACGCCTGGAGGCTTAAACTGAAAGAGGACTTTCTTCAATGGTGGGAAGGAAGATTTGGGAAACCTTGTTTGCACTGATGAAAGAGGTACACAGCTGAGAAGCCAGGAGGCTGGTGATGAGGTTTCAATCGCCCAGAGCGGAAAGAATAGACACAGGTGGGGGCCTGGAGATGTGAAAGGAGGAAAATCTGAAGCTGCCTGGAAGCTGCCGGGGCAGAACCAGCGATAGGTTGGAAGGGGGAGGAGGGAAGGGCTTGGTGGAGTCGGGGCTGACTGGAGTTCCTGGCCCAGGAAAGGACTGATGGCTGTGTTTTGGTTGCCAAGACAACAGGCCTAAATGGCAGCCGGAGAGGCCTCAGAGTCTCTCTCTGGGATCCTCCTGCTCTGGGTCATGCCGTGCAGACCTGATGTTCTCCCATTAAACGTACAATATGTCCATGCCTCTCTTTCGCTTTGTCACAGCTTACCCTTCCCCCTCCCCATATCCTCAAGTCCATTCTCAAGTAGGTCTGTACACTACCAAACGTAAGGTAGACAGATAGTGGGAAGCAGCCGCAGAGCACAGGGAGATCAGCTCGGTGCTTTGTGACCGCCTGGAGGGGTGGGATGGGGAGGGTGGGAGGGAGGGAGATGCATGAGGGAAGGGATGTGGGAACAGATGTATATGTATGACTGATTCACTTTGTTATAAAGCAGAAACTAATAAAAAAAATTATTAAAAAAAACAAACGTACAATATGTACTCTTGTTGCCTGAGGTATGTTTATCACCTGAAAGGACTCTCCCTCCCCATTGTATCAGGATGCTGTGGGTTGCAATCATGTTTCAGAAACACATATTTTTCAGCATTGTTAAGGGAAACAAACATCTGTGACAACTAATCCGAACCCATTCATAGGAAAGATAAATAAAAGCATTCTAACCTGTAGCATTATATGTAACTTCTTTAAACACGGAGAACGTTACAGCAGAGCTCTACCTTTCCAGCAGAGAATGTACTCCATATCTTCCTCTGGAAACTAAAGATACTACATATAAATTTGAAATCATATATCTCTTCAAAGCATTAATTTTTAACAAGGCCAAAATTGCTAACAACCAGGGAGAGTACCAATTTATAAATTATGTGCTCGGTACATAGTATACATTGTGAATTTGCATGCATATGAAATGCAAATAACCAGAAGAGCATAACACTAAAGCTTCAAATTTATATATGCAAAAGACAGTAAATCCTAACATTAAAGTTCTTCCCAGAAAATATTAACTCCCTACATCCCATGCAATGGCTGCACAGTCAGGGGAGTGGTCTCAGTACAGAGTTTAGGAAGAGTATAACTTGTATCATCCATGCCACCCACCCACCAGATGGAGCAGACAAGACCGTCTGCATCCTGTGCGACAGAAGTAAGGTGCCGATGCTGCCCAGCTTTTGAAAGTTTTTTTTTCTTTTTTTTCATAATTTGACAGGAAAAAAGGTACCACCAAAACTGCCACTTTTGAATCACTAAGAAAATCTTTCTTCATTGTAAAGATTTCAACATTGAGGAAACGGGACAAAACACAGCTAACTTTGCTCTTCCGCCAAAGTAAAAATCAGAGGTATGTGATGTCAACTTGGTGGCTTTGGTGCCCAGTTATTTGGTCCAACACTAGTTTAGCTGTTGCTGTAAAGGTATTTTTGTAGATGTAATTCACAGTATCCCTCAGTTAACTTTGGGTGAAGGTGAGTACCCAGGATAATCTGAGTGGGTGTCATATAATCAGTTGAAGGCCTTAGGAGCAAAAACTGAGTTTCCAGGAGGAAAAAGAATTCTTCCTGAAAACTGTAACATAGAAATCCTGCCTAGGGCTTCCCTGGTGGCACAGGGGTTAAGAATCCGCCTGCCAATGCAGGGGACACGGGTTTGAGCCCTGGTCCGGGAAGATCCCACATGCCACGGAGCAACTAAGCCCGTGTGCCACAACTACTGAGCCTGTGCTCTAGAACCCACGAGCCACAACTACTGAGCCCGTGTGCCACAACTACTGAAGCCCGCGGGCCTAGAGCCTGTGCTCCCCAACATGAGAAGCCACCGCAATGAGAAGCCTGCGCACTGCAACAAAGAGTAGCCCTCGCTCACCGCAACTAGAGAAAGCCCACGCGCAGCAACGAAGACCCAGTGCAGCCAAAAATAGAATAAATAAAATAATTTAAAAAAAAAAGAAATCCTGCCTAAGTTTCCAGCCTGCTGACTTGCCCTACAGATTCCAGATTCAAGGCTACGACATCAACTCCTGCCTGCTGGCCACCCCTATGAGTTATAGACTTGCCAGCTCCCACAGTTATGTGAACCAATTACTTAAAATAAATATACTATATGTACATACACACAGGCATAGATGTGTGCATATCTATTGATTCTGTTTCTCTGGAAAACCCGGACTGATACAAGACTCAAAGGGATTTCCCACTTAGAACAAAGTGTTCAGTATTATAATCCATCCTGGTGGTTGGGTGAGTGCTGCTCGATTTTGATTACAATGTAAAAATTAATGTATTCTCTTTTTAAAAATTTTTTTATTGGGAGACATATAACATTATGTTAGTTTCAGATGTACAACATAATGATTTAATATACGAATATACTGCAAAATGATCACCATAAGAAGTCTGGTTAACATCCATCATCACACATAGCTATAAATTTTTTTTTCTTGGGATGACAACTTTTAAGATCTACTCTCTTAGCAATGTTCAAATGTACAATACACTGTTATTAACTAGAGTTACCATGTTCTACACTACATCCCCACGACTTATTTATTTTATAACTGGAAGTCTGTACCTTTTGACCACTTTCACTCTTTTTGTTCAAATAGCTCCACCACTATGGAGTGCAGGACTTTCTTGAAAATTTCCTTCCTGATACTCATTTAAAAACTTCTCACTCTAAGAGGATGACTCTAAGAAGAATAATGGGGAATTATATTTGTAAAAGAGGCTCATGAAAATCTTTCTGGTGGCTAAACATCTGCTCAGCAAGGCTGCTTTGGGGGCTTGCCTTTCTGTATTTATATTGTGAATTCTCTGTGGATGCTAAGTCTTGGAGGATGGAACTGTCCCCTCATTTATGGCCTAAAAGCACAAGTCATACGATCAGCTCTAATGGAGCAAATATCCCTGTCAAGTTCAGGTCAGTTTCACGGGTTTAATGCCACTCTGACTGCTTCTTCTCTGTCTCCTTTCCTCCCTTGGCCTCAAAAGGCAGCTTACTGTGTGTGCTCTCCAGCCTCGGCTCTTCCCATCTCCTCTCTGTGACATGGAATGCTTATCCCCACACCCGGATCCAATTACTGTGTGTGCACAGCCCATCCCGGGCCTGTGCTCCCTTCCCGACAGCTAACTCTTCTCACACCCCTTTATTTACTGCCGACTGTAGGATCTCCCGGGAGTGGGAGGAATGAGGGAAAGGGTCGTAGCACGTCCAAAGGAGAACCGACCAAATTTCTATCTTTTGCAAACTGTTCCATTTGCCACGGTTCCATGACCTGTAAGCTGGGAAGAGAACTGATCTATTCTAGAAGGCATTTGGACATCTGCTGTATATAATCTTTTGGCTACGCCTTTTTTTTTTTTTTTTTGCGGTACACGGGCCTCTCACTGTTGTGGCCTCTCCCGTTGCGGAGCACAGGCTCCGGACACGCAGGCTCAGCGGCCAAGGCTCACGGGCCCAGCCGCTCCGTGGCATGTGGGATCCTCCCGGACCGGGGCACGAACCCGCGTCCACTGCATCGGCAGGCGGACTCTCAACCACTGCGCCACCAGGGAAGCCCCGCCCTCTGTTTTCTTCGGACCAGTAGGCATGGGAGGAGTTCTCCGAGGCAGCCACCCAGCCTTGACTGAAAGTTCACAGTAAGCTCTCCTCATCTTCTGTCTTCTCTATCAGTCCTGTCACGAAGGCCAATCTCTTCTCCTTCTCCCTTCCTCACTGCAGCTCTTCTCACCACGTGCCTGCCTTCTCCCTCTTCTGAGTTACTGCATAACCCACAGCAAGAATCACCTCCCCCCAATATACACTACCAAACGTAAAACAGATAGCTAGTGGGAAGCAGCCGCATAGCACAGGGAGATCAGCTCGGTGCTTTGTGACCACCTAGAGGGGTGGGATAGGGAGGGTGGGAGGGAGACGCAAGAGGGAGGGGATATGGGGATATATGTATACGTATAACTGATTCACTTTGTTATACAGCAGAAACTGACACACCATTGTAAAGCAATTATGCTCCAATAAAGATGTTTAAAAAAACAAATTACCTCCCCCAAATGTCACTTTGATCAATCATGTGACATGTTGCCAAGTGTTCCAAATGTTTCTTCTGAAATTAAATTTCCGCCCCGGACATCCACCAGCTCACTCCCTGCTTTCCCCTCACTCTCCTCCTTTCTAGCTGTGCCGGCAGCTCAGAGGCCCCACCCCTGTGCCCTGCCCCCTCTCTGCTCTCCAGAAGGCGGGGCTAACCCTTCTCTCTTAAGACTCCTTCCCTAATACATTCCTGCTGTCCTTGAATCTCTACTCGGAAGGAATTCCCTTAACATTAAAAAATAACCCCTGCTCGTTTTTCACAGGGAAAATTCAAGAGGCGATGGGCTTCTGGATCCCACATCCCAAATAACTCACTGTGGTTTTCCACCATTCCTGATTCAGATCCTGAGGTTGGGACTCACGTACAGCTCACATCCAGGAAATCCTGGGGCAAAAAGTCAGTTACTACCTGAGTAATAACTCGCTTGATTTCATCTGAAAGCAACCCTATTTGTTCCGTCCTCGGAGCAAAGTCGCAAATGAGAAACCTCCCCCGAATGTAACCTTTCCTCTCGGCAAATTCTCTTAGACACGGAAACTAATCTACACAAGTATTATTAGGCATGCATATCAGAATATATTTCCCATTGTGATTTATGCACATGTTACATACAGTTATGGATGTATTTTTGGAAGATTGTTTTTTAAAAATTTAATAGCCATTAAACGGGTAAAATAATATGCTGCTCCTTATGGAACAGTGAAAAGTCATCCTAGCACTTTTTGCAAGTATTTGCAATTGTAATCAGTAATGCAGGCAGAAAGAATGCCAATGGTTTTCAATCATCACTGGTAAAAATGTAAATTTTTAAAAATTAAGACTCTGAAGTTCACCTGCATTAATCTACTGCTAATGCAAGCTGGGGCTATTTTCTAGGATTCTGAGTGGCTTAACATCATCGAGACATGTCACAAGCTCCATCCAAATTATTCAGTACGTACCATGCATTATTCTGAACCTCTCAGAAGATGAAACAAGGAGAGGCAATGAGAGTGTCTGAAGAACAAAAGGAAAAATGAAGCACAGAGGCCTCAGGCTAAAAGTATAAAACCCTTGAGAGGGTTTTAAGGACATTTTAGAGGCCTGAAAAATGAGAACAAATCAGCAGGCCCATTAACTCAGCAGCGAATTAAAGCACCACTGTTTCCAATTTCAGCCTTGAATATGGAGGGCACCAAATGGACCACGTTCTGCTTCCCCTCTGTAGAAGGAGAGTGAGAAGTCACCGCTCTGTATTCTTAACTGCCTTTCTTCTTTTCCAGCTAATTTAGTGAAAGAGTGACTATCCATTTCCTAACTCTTCTCCTAAAACATGATTACTAACTTCCCTAGGACCATGTTAAAGGGACAGCAAGAAAATAAACAATGGGAGATTCAAAACACAAGTTCTATTCCCCATTAATTTCAATTTTTCTTCTTCCTTTTGGTAAAAGATGAAGTTTACTATCCTCAGTTGTATTGTTCTTTACCTTCATACTTGAGACAAAATGGTAAAAAACAGCATGTGGTTAATCCACAAACTGAAGAGCCTCTGCATTTAAGAAGTGGGCCATATTCCACAATTACATATATTTTATTGTCTCGCCTCATGGAAACGGGGTTCAATGCAGCTCCTTCCAATCCCTGGATGAAGTAAAAGGTCTGGAAGATCTAATAATGACCACATGAGAGATATTCCTTGAGAATCAATTTGTATTTATACCAATTCGTTCGTAACACAGTCTCACCTGTTAAGTAGTGCTAGGCCCGCAGGTTAACTGCTTACAACTTTTTAAGTCATTATTTGGGACTCTGCTTCCACATCTAGAAATCAGTGCATCCCAGCCGGTAGGTCTCAGCACACTGCTGTGCTGTGACTTGGTTCCAGGTTTGCTATGAGGTCCTGACACCCCTCAGCCTCAGAGAAGCAGGTGGGGCCCCGTGCAGCTGGAGAGGTCACAGATGGCCATCAGCTTCCCCACAGTCCAAAGGCACAGTCGCCACTGCTCTGCTGAGAAGCACTGCATGTCCAGGGACACCCATGTTAACAGGCTGCTGCAGAAGGCACCACTGCCCTTCTGGAGAAGCGGTCCATGCAGCTGCGGGAGGCATTTGCATTCCAGATGTGCAAGGTACAGCTGGCTGAAGGTGGGCCTCTAGTAAGTTGGGGAGGGGGAACTGGTGGGCAAAGCTCTTGGTATCAGCTCCCCAAATTCTCTCTTTATGGGTTTCAGAAACTTCTTTCCACTGGGGGCTAATGTGCCCTTTCACTGGCATCCAAGCTACCTATGGGGTGAGTGCTCTGACAATGAACATGCATTTTACCAATTAGGGCCCCGTCATCATTTTTAATTACTTCATAGAAAAAAAATTCAAAGGGCAGTATCGGAGTATTGCATTTATAGAGCAAAGAAAATGATTAAAGCTGTTGGATTTTTTAAACATAATTTTAACTGTTGTAAAATTTGGAATAGTGGTGAAACAGCTTGAATATTTCTTTATCGATGCCTGTGTAGTATCTGACAGTGACTAATATGAATTCCAAGAGGAGAATCACTGACATCTCGATCAAGAATTCTATTTAGCTATTTAGGGAAATAGCAATATGAAAAGAAGTTATGTTCATGAAAGCAAATTCAGGTTTCTCATTAGAAAATTTGAAAAGATTTTATTTGGAAGTTTCTTGGCTATACAATAGTCCCCAAATGGATGTCCCCAGCTTACTACGTTGTTAAGTATCTGTTCCTATGTGCGCCACATTGAGGCAAAATTGAGAACTGATTTTAACAACATGCTTGTATCACTATTTCTTGGTTTTTCAATTTTAGGCGTTATCTATTGGGCTTTCAATAAGGAAGATGAGAGTTGGTTGGTTGGTTAGTTTTCATCCACCTATACTTGTCCCATGTTCCTATCCTCAGAATTCTAGCACAATTTTGGTTATATTAAATACCCATTTTAAATCATTATAGCTACAGAGACATTATTAGTATCTGAGTCATGTAATAGTCTATGATTACATTTCCTTTTCTGCATTCCTTTTTCACTTTCCTGTTACATTTCATTGAAATGTTTTGCTTCAATGTAACAAATCAGTGTTACATTTCACTTTGGTTAGTTTCCTTATATAATTATCCTGAGGTTATCCCCAAAGCCTCCCCCAGATTTGTAAATCTCCTCTCAATAGGAATAGATCAGGTGTTTTATCAATTTCACCATCTTCAAGCGGTCTCTCCTGAAGCTCTCTACCAATCCTGTTGCGATCAGTGGATCACTTGTCCCTCTGTACAGCTGGCTCTTACGTTGGTCCCGTCTCTAGGATCTGGGGTCTTTTTGGTTTACCCTGTCATTTATTGGAGCACATCATAGTGTTGTCAAGTTTCATGACTATGTACTGGTATTACCTTTAATTGGGAACCTCCTATCTTTGGTTGGGGGAGATTTTGTCAAATTATTCCTTGGATGGTTTTCTGTCCTCTGTTTTCTATATTCTCTCAAGCTGGTGCTGCTGTTTTTGGACACTGGACCTCATGAACCAATCCTATAAATTTCTTATTTTTTCTATATTATTTTCTATTCTTTCTCTTTTACTTCACATTCTGGGAAATTTCCTTAACTTTATCTCCCAACCCTTATAAATTCTCTTCTGTTTCACAGTTGTAATATCACACCTTATCTATCTGAAGATACAAATGATTTCTTTTTTTAAGATTTTTTCTTCCTGCAAAGGTTGTTTTCCTCCAAGTTGCTTTATTTCTGTTTGCATGTTTTAGTTTCTGTCTCTCATAACAGAGACTTCCCTTAAATGTCTGATGATCCTTGGCTGTCTGCTGGTAATTATTGGCAAGGCCCGAGAAAGTCAACAGGAAGGTTTTGTGTGGGGGGAGGGGTTGATTTGAGATGTATTTTAGGATTGTTCTAGTTAGGCCTCTTCTTTGGGAACCCCTGATGTCAGTATCCTTCAGTTTTATTTTTTGGTCATAATCCCAGGGAAGTCTCCTGCAGATAGGGTATCATCCTGGCTGCCCTCAGGCCAGGGGGCAGGGAGAAGAAGGTAGTTATGGTTCTCGGGATTTGGTAAATCAGTACAATCTCCCTGATTTCAAGACTATATAATACCACTTGACTTTTCCTGATACCTTCCAATCCAGAAACCTCTATTTTATCATTTGTACAGAAAAAAAAAGTCTCCATTCCTATTATGGAGTGAAAGAGGGGCAGTTAGTTACCTGCTTGTATGAAGTTGGGGAGCAGATCTGAACTTTCAGCCAATACTCCTAATTTTAGTCCTATCTCCACTCTCATTTCCAAGGGGTTCTGGTTGCTGAAAATTCCTGAGCTTCGCAGAAGTCGTCTGTGTAAATTAGGCTACTTCTTCCTTTCTCCTCTGCTCAGTAAGCTATCACTCATCCACCTGTATCCCAGATTCCAAAACGCTATGGCTGTTGCCCCATTCCTTTGTTCTTATAGATATGTAACTTAAAAAAAAAATCCCTTAAAAGTGTCACTTTAATCGTGTTTCAGGAAGTGCCAGGAACTAAATAAAACATGTACCATCTCTCTTTTTTTTTTTTTTTTTTTTTTTTTGCGGTACGCGGGCCTCTCACTGTTGTGGTCTCTCCCTTTGCAGAGCACAGGCTCCGGACGCACAGGCTCAGTGGCCATAGCTCACGGGCCCAGCCACTCCACAGCACGTGGGATCTTCCCGGACCGGGGCACGAACCCGTGTCCCCTGCATCGGCAGGTGGACGGACTCTCAACCACTGTGCCACCAGGGAAGTCCAAAACATGTACCATCTTTAACCTGAAACCTATTAGTCACTCTTCATCCTTTCACATTGACATTGAAATGCGGATTACTCAATTTAAAAAAAAAAATTTTTTAACCATTTAGACAAGACCCAATGTTCAGGTGGAATAGGAAATAGGGAAAAGAGAAATTTGGTGTGAAACTGAATTTAATCATTGTATGTTTTTTGTAAACAAGGATGTCACATTGTCCTAACGATGCATTGGGCATTGTGGGAAATAAAAACATGTCCTTATTTCAGAACAGCCTTTAAAAATTCTCAAGAAGGTTAAATATTAAAGAGGTCCTTGAATGGATAATTAGCCTAAAAAAGGGTATCTGGAGGGGGGAAAACCATGACAGAAGAGTGGAACGGTAAGAGGCAAACTCAATGGAGGACAAAGGACTTAAACTCAGTTTCGAAGAATAAACGTTACACACATTTCTACTGTACAGTCTGCATAATGTGTATTAGATACAAAGTGATCCGTTGATGGAGAAATAAGATTTATTTAATGCAGACTAAGGCAGAAAGGAAAAAAAGCTCTTCTACTTAAAATACAACTGCTTTAAGTTTTTACTCTCAGTTTTTCACCATAGCGGGTCATTACGCTGAAATCATTTTCTAAAATACTAGTTTAGTTCACTACAAACTTGTGAAAAGGGATACAGTGAAATATACTTTTCAGTGATGTTCCGGTTTTGAAGTTATGCTCCTATGGATATTGAAAACACCATTATCATTGAAATACCTGCTGGTAAAACAACCTTGTTACTGTGTGCCTGCCACCCTCCAGTTCCTAACGCCATTCATCTCACTGAAATAAACGTCTTCACAGCGTGATTCTTGATAACACACAGTTTTAAGGACTCTCATGATTGCCTTGGGCAGACTGACTCTAATTGGATGGATCTACATATGAGAAGAAGAATTCCAAGGAGAGCGTTGTGCCTGTTTGAAAATGGGATGATGCCGTGCAGAGACCAATCTGCCTTCCGCATCGGGCCTGCGTAGGGGCAGGTGGGAGTTCAGTGTGGATAGGCTGTGGGAGAAGTCTAAACGCAGAAGCTCTGTCGGGTGGGGAAGGGACTCTAAAGGATTAATGAGCCTGTAACTTGGGAGACAAAGGGGAGACACTGAAGTTTTCTGAAGAGGCAGAAATGTCATCAAAGAGATATTTCTCAAAATCATGTAATCTGCTGGTGCTCTACAGGGCCGAAAACCAAGTCACAGGCCACTGGTCAGACCCTAAGTAATACAGAGATCCAAGGTCACGCGAGGCTGGCCTGGGCTGCCCGGCAATGGACGTGTGAGAGAACTCACTGCAGAGATCAATGAAACTGAATCATCTCTACTTACAGTATGACAGACACAGTCCATCAAGGAAAAAGGATGGGACTGAATGAGCACCGACGAAAGGACTTACACTGAAGTCGTGTTTCAACTAAATCCATGGTCTCCTTTGGCTTTTTTTTTTTTTTTTTTTTTTTTTTGCGGTACGCAGGCCTCTCACTGTTGTGGCCTCTCCCATTGCGGAGCACAGGCTCCGGACGCGCAGGCTCAGCGGCCATGGCTCACGGGTCCAGCCGCTCCGCAGCATGTGGGATCCTCCCAGACCAGGGCACGAACCCATGTCCCCTGCATCGGCAGGCGGGCTCTCAACCACTGCACCACCAGGGAAGCCCTCCTTTGGCTTTTAATTCAAGACACGTTTCCTGAGTATCTACTATGTGCAAGGCAGATGGGCTTTGCTCATCGCTTTGTCTCGTTACCTTATAAGCTGAATGTAAAAAATTCCAGCTAATTGATTTCACAGACTGATTGATGTTCTTCTGTGAAAACAACAGATTGATTCTTCTATAGACAGCAATACTAATTCTTCCATTATGTTCTTCTCTCCCGGTGCACAGAGTCGAATGGACTTTAGGGCCAACTCGATATGAATAGCAGAAGAGAGGCATTAAGAGAACAAGGTCCATTAGGCCCAATATTGCCTCAATTACTTTAATTCCATTATTCCTGTTCACATTACTCCTTTAATCGATCTCTCCTTTCAGTTATTCATACTTACCCTTCTCAAAATCACAACTAATAGGATTATGGTCTTTTGAGCTCAGTGGCAGCAGACTTTCAATATATTTATATGAATATTTATATAAATATATATTTATATTTCTGAATTTGTGATTGTCTCCAGATCTGCAATGGAGAAGTCTTAAATTGAATCAAGTCTTCCAGAGGCCATCTCTTAGAAAGATGCAGAGCTTCTTAATGCAATATAGGTGCTTTTACCTGTTATGTCATTTGTCACTGGCTGTCAAGACCAGGCACACGTGGCTTAATGGCTTTCTAAGCTTCTTCTTCCCATGTCTCAGCCTTAGGGCGGTTTAACTGGTTTTCAAAGTGGACCGCTTTTCTGTCCATATCCCAGCTTTTTGTTTAATGTAATCCTTCTCCCTTCACCGACAATTATTCTGCCCTGCAAGAGTGTCATCTGGACCTTACATTAACCACTGCCTCTTCCATACGACAAGTAATCAACCCCTCGGTTCCACCTCTGTAGCAGCCTTACAAATTAAAGGAACTCTGTTTTCCCTCCACTCTTAACAAACGTCAATGCAGCATTTATAATATGTAAGAGGCTGCACTTTGAGCACAAACAGGACACGTAATAGGTATATAGCCCGTTTCCTCAGCACCTGCCAGCCCTTCTGAGGGTGTGAGAGAACTAACCCATGAGATAAGAGAGGCATGTGACACTGTGATGTGAGGAGTACACTGAAAGTACCCCTGCAGTGAGGAAGGGTTAAATTACTCATGAGTGGAGAAAAGTTTCATAAAGGGGATGGATTTGAGTGAGGTCCTGAAGGATGGGGGGTTCTGAAGATGGAGGCTGGAAGGACAAAGGAACAAACTGTGTGTGAGAAGCAAAGCAGGCGAGTGCAGCCAGAACAGATGATTTACAGAGTAAATGACCCAGCAATCCAACTACTGGGCATCTACCCGGAGGAAACCATAATTCAAAGAGAGTCATGTACCACCATGTTCACTGCAGCTCTATTTATAATAGCCAGGACATGGAAGCAACCTATGTGTCCAATGACAGGTGAATGGATAAAGTAGATGTGGCACATATATACAATGGAATACTACTCAGCCATAAAAAGGAACGAAATTGAACTATTTGTAGTGAGGTGGATGGACCCCAGAGACTGTCATACAGAGTCAAGTAAGCCAGAAAGAGAAAAACAAATACTGTATGCTAATGCATATATATATATATGGAATCTAAAAAAAAAATGGTTCTCATGAACCTAGGGGCAAGACAAGAATAAAGACCCAGACGTAGAGAATGGACTTGAGGACACGGGGAGGGGGAAGGGTAAGCTGGGATGAAGTGAGAGAGTGGCATGGACATATAGACACTACCAAACGTAAGATAGATAGCTAGTGGGAAGCAGCCACATAGCACAGGGAGATCAGCTCGGTGCTTTGTGACCACCTAGAGGGGTGGGATAGGGAGGGTGGGAGGGAGGGAGTTGCAAGAGGGAGGGGATATGAGGATAGATGTATATGTATAGCTGATTCACTTTGTTATACAGCAGCAACTAACACACCATTGCAAAGCAATTATACTCCAATAAAGATGTTAAAAAAAAGAGAGAGAGGGCGCTGAGCTCTTCGAGAGCCAGGTTAGGAAGCCCTGACTTGCCTCTAGCAGCAGTGAGGCTGGGAGGAGTTTGGCAGGAGGTAAGCCTGTTAACACAGGCAGCCTCCTTGCAAGGTGCAGGATGAACCCGAGGCAACTGCAGGTTGCAGACCCGAGATGGAAGGAAGGCTCACAGTATGTAGGGGGACCTTCTCCATCGATGCCTGCTTTCCCGCAGAGCCTCAGCCAGCCCTACCCGCTCCCTCCCACCTCACGCTCCAGCAACGGCGCCCAAACAGCGAGCGGTACACACACACCCTGCTCCCCACACCTCCCTGCTAGGCCGCCCGCCCTTTCTCCTTTAGAATGTTCTCTCTCCACCACATTGGTCCATCTGGCAAGGTTCTTACTCTTTTCAATCTCCACTCAAATGCCACCTTCTCTTTGAAGCATTTCCTGACTTCCCCAAGCCAGCTCCGTTGCTCTTTTTCCTGTGTGCGAGGATACAGAGCCCCATCGCAGCAACAATTTCTGCACGACCATCTCCTACCTAAACTGTGACCACCTTGATGCTATCCCCAGAGCCATTTTTGGCACATGTGAGAAGGACAATACTCGAATGGATGAGTGAGTGAATGAACAAATGAACAAAACTGAATGGTCATATAAACGAACAAAAACAAAAGGAAGGAAAAGCCACAAAAATGATGGTCATAGATGAAAAGGGGAAAAGAAAGTGAAAATGTGAAAGAATTATGGAAAACTTGATAGAGCTTAGTGAGAGCTAAATGTCAGGGCAGCAAGACATGGAGAAGTATGCTGAGCTTCTGAGCTCTCTGCCAGAAGCTCTCTGCTCTTCATGACTTCTATATTATCAGCTTAAAAGCTCTGAGTATAAACTTACAGATTTAAGAGAAAAAAAGAACTGTCAGGAGACAGGCAGAAAAAGAACCCAAAGAGAACAAACACTAAGATTCGTATCTTAACTTACCCGTGTGCAAATATTTTCTGAGAAAGTCTGATAGAATCTTTTTTTTTTTTTTTTTTTTTGCGGTACGCGGGCCTCTCACTGTTGTGGCCTCTCCCGTTGTGGAGCACAGGCTCCAGACGCGCAGGCTCAGCTGCCATGGCTCACGGGCCCAGCCGCTCCGCAGCACGTGGGATCCTCCCAGACAGGGGCACGAACCCGTGTCCCCTGCATCGGCAGGCGGACTCTCAACCACTGCACCACCAGGGAAGCCCTGATAGAATCTTGATTCAAAGTAATTTCTTTAATTAAAATGTTTCCCGTGTATCATAAAAACACTCTAAAATTTCAGAGGTCTTAAAACTACCATGTTAATTATTAACTAAAAAAACATAAAAATCATTTCCCCTTTCTTCAAAAGTCAGAGTTTCACAGTGAATACGCATATTATTAACAATTCCATGGAACAGGTATATCTGAATTTTCAGAAATCTCAGATTAGAGAAATTGGAAAGTGCACAATGGAAGAGGGGAAAAAACTCAGCAGCAATAAGTTAGTTTTTAGTTTTCAAGACACTTGAGGTTTCATTTCTGGTTTATTTCTCTTTAATGGTAGAGAAGTGTTAGGTACACACAAAATAACCTAGTTATTAAAATAAGATTTATTAGAATGTTATAATTGTAGCAGTGCCACTTTAGGGTACTAAACAAGCTGTTTAAGGACTGTTTAACGACCAAGATGCAATTGCCCACTGAACCCGACACGTCATCATAAAGAGCTCTTCCACCATCACTCTGATATGTCATTGCATGACCAAAACAAATTGTTTTACTTTTAATTTAGGCCTGTAGACATTCTCACACACCAAACGAGGGGATTCACATGGAAGTTATTATAGAAGGATAGTAAGCACTTGTCATAGAGGGTAGTCAGCACTTCAGTAAAATGGAAAGGACAAGCAGGCAGTGGAGGCGCCAGGATGAAGTTATACAACCATATACGATGGTATTTGGTGGAATCGTGCCTGCAGGCATCACACACACCATAAAAATTTGCCTTGTGATTCACCAATTTTGTTAGGACTAATGTCAGCGTGAAAAAGGCTAAAATGAATTTTTATTTTCATTTTCATTTTCTACTGCCTGTCATCATCTTATCAATCCAGTGCTGTGTAGGCCAACACTATCCCTTGGCCATGGGATGACCTGCAGTCCCACCCCCAGGAATAGGAAAGCTTCCGTGGGGTCGGGAAGCCTGGAAGTCGATTATCCCAGCCCACCTGATGTCCAGCCTTGGGGAGGCCAGGTGGGAGCCACACAGTCTGTATCTAGATGTTGGCCTGCCCACCTGCAGCACTAACCCGGGGCCTGAAATCAATTCACAGGGTCTCTAAAGATGCCTGCTTCATTCCCAGGATCAAGTCCCCACTGGCCTTGGACTTCCCTCAGCAGGAGGCTTCCTTTTGGGACAGAAAGGTAATCCTTTCCTGGAAGTCACAGTAGATACGTCCAGAAAGCTCTACCCTTGCAGGAAATAAGGGTTTTCTAAATAAACATCGCTGAGGAACGGATCATTTAAGTGCTATCTTGAGACCAGGATCCTCACATGTTACCAATACTCAAATCTAAGCAACACGCAAAAGACCATTGCTAATAATTTCTACCCGAGGAAGCACAGAGAAGAGTGAAGACACAATGGTAGCAGACCCATTTCAGGACTGCATTTAGAGATGAGAGCTCTGGAACAGACGTTAAATTTAATAAGCCCAAAGTGATGCAGCTGGAAAGAAAGAATAGCCCGGCTAAGTATGATTGCGATGGTATTGAATTAGCTGGAAAGATATCTTGATATCCTGATAGAGGTGGCATGTAAATTGCCAGCTCAGCCTGCCATGCCGTAGAGAAAGCGGGCCTGGCTCACAGAGAGGGCTACATTTTAGAAAAAGTCTACTTGCTCTTACTTTTAAAGGAAAGTTCGTGTCCCGTTTATGATGTTGTTGAACTTGGACTATCCTAAAAGTCAGAGGTCACTGAGGGTAAGGCAGCAGAAGAGCTGCCCACCTCTGGTCACTGCACTTTGCTTTTGCCAATGAATTTGACCACGGTCATTATGGTCTTTGCCATTCACTCATTCAACCAATATTAAGCAACAAGCTTTGTGCTAGTTTCTTTAGGGAAAACCAAGAGGAACGAAGTCCCCTTCCCTTAGATAGTGTTATGGGTTGAATTACGTGTGCCAAAAAGTATGTGGACGTCTTAATGAAATGTGGCCTCATTTAGATGTAGAATCTATGCAGATGGTCAAATTATGATGAAGTCATTAATGGAGTCCCTAATCCAATATGATAGGTGTCTTTAAAAGGGCAGAACTTTGAACACAGAGATAAACAATGCGAAGACACAGGAAGAAGATGGCCGTTCATAGGCCAAGGAACACCTGAGGCTACCAGAAGCTAGGAGAAAGGCATGGACCATATTCTCCCTCACAGCTCTCAGGAAGAACCAAGCCTGCTGACACCTTGATTTCGGATTTCTAGCCTCCACCACCGCGTGATGATTAAGTGTCTGTTGTTTAAGCCACCCAGTTTGTGTTCCTTTGTTACAGCAGCCAGAGAAAACTAATACAGACTGGGTCACAAAAGAAGCAAGGCTGATGACCAAATTGCCATGGTCAATGGAACTCCTGTGCAGGTCTATCCATAGATGGTCTAATTCAATTAACAGGGCCAGGTTCAGTCAATGGACCAGAGATCACCACCATCTCTGTCCGTTCCATAAAGACCATCAAGGAAAGAGGTGGTTTATATCCTATACAGAGGCTGACCCAAAGTTTAATACTCTAAAAAGACGATTAGAAAGAAAGAAGCCATAAAGGTTAATGGAAAATTAATCTTGGTGACCTACTGGGGCACATCAAAGTTGTGGGACATACATTTATTTAAAAGGAAAATGCAAAGAATCTTTGGAAGGGCAACTTCAGATAAGGGGACAGAGATAAGACCTTCATTAGAAGAGTCTTCAGTATTCACCTGTTTACATCAATGTTGAAAAGATTAAAGCCTTCTGATAAGGTAATAAAGATGAACAATAGCAATAACTCTATGTTAACACTGTAAAAGATGGAAAGAGATTCCAGGTGACCGGTCCTGTTTCCTCCCTGGCTGTCTACAGAGCCCCTGTTGTAGGTACTCTGAGATGCTCCCCAAATGCACATGAGTTCACTGAGACCACCCATGACTGGCCCTCGGCACCCCACTATAAGTGAGTAAAACACAAGAGAATGATGTCAACTGAATGATTAAGCTGCATCACTTCTCATTCAGTGACAAGCAACCTGCCAGTGGCCGTGCTCGTCGCTTGCTGTACCCACCATCCCTTTACCTGGACATGGTGGGTGCTCTCTCCTCCACGGGTTATAAAGATGGCACCATGCTGGCTGCAAAGGACCTGTAAAATAAAGGCAGCCGTGTTAGAGAAAACTTCCAACAGCAAACTCAGAGAGCTGTTGGAATATATATAAGCAGATGCAAGGTTCCGCTTGCAAAGTTCGAGCTGAATGTTGCCCCTTCCTACTCCCAGCCATTCTAATGGACTGTCCTTGGAGAAGGTCTCTGTGTGGTCACAATCCATAAATGCAAAGGTCTCATCATAAACACAGCCCTTGAACTGTCGACCTTCCACAGAATATTTCTGCTTTAAAAGTCATCCTTGTTGCTAACGTAGCTACACCAGGGCTAGGGTCAGGGCCAGGGCCTCCCAAATCTGGAAAAGCCTACATAAATAAAGCTGTATATTAGTTAAGGGCAGTACAACCTAGAGTATCATTTGAAAGCAGTTTTGGGGGGCTGATCAGTATAGGGTTACTCTTTTTAAGTGTAGGAAAGACTTCCTGCAAATTTCCAAGTGGACATAAGGGTTAGATATTTCTAGGTTTTCTCTTAGGAAGTCTGTGGTTCCTCAAACTATAAAAATGCATCTGTATATTTCCATCGAATAAATCCCAACTTTATTTACGAGAAAGTATTTTAAAATCTTGTTACTAGAGTCAGGTCTACGGACCAGCCACATCAGCATCACCAGGGAGCCTGAAATGCTGAAACCTCCTGAAACAGTCTGTATTTTCACAGGATCCTCAAGTGATTCCTATGCACATTCATGTCTGAGAAGCATGGTTTTGAAGCTCCTTATCTATCTGACCTGCAATTACTAGAATCACAAGAAATAGATTGCCTGAAACTTCAAGACTGTCCTCTGGTGTCCAGAAGTTAATGGAATCACAGTCTCTTTATTATAGCTGAATAAAGTCCCCAGAAATCCCTTACTGCTGGCTAAGTCAACTTTTCTCTTCCAGAATACATGGGCTAATTGTACACTTATACCTAAAGCATAGTTGATTCTAGAAGACTTTTGTTTTACACTGACAAAAGCAGCACCATAGCCATCCATTCATTCCATAAGCAGTTAGTGAACATCTGTTTAGATGCTCCATAATATCCAACATTGGGTAAAGAGCCCAAAGTGTAGGGAAGAACAGAAATTACAACAGGAATGGGAGCTCTAATAGGGAAAGGTTGGCACCAGAAGCCAGGGTGCAGAGGAGGGCACTGGTGCACACTTAGAAACCACCTGACCCAGACCTGGAACACTGCGAGGGCTTCCTGAGCTGAGCTTCGAAAAAAGAAGAGGAAAGATGTTTCAAGAAGCAGCCCACCTGTAGGCGCAGTGAGTGTGGTGCTGGGTTAGGGCAAGTACCCAGCCCAGCAATGAAGGAGTCAACTACCTTTACTTAGAAAAAATATTGGATTGTGACTGTATAGAGTTTTTCCCAGCTGCTTTGAATATTTGTATGCATGAGCTCTGAAGGTGGCAGCCGTTAGGAACATTTTTTTTTTTTTACATCTTTATTGGAGTATAATTGCTTTACAATGGTGTGCTAGTTTCTGCTTTATAACAAAGTGAATCAGTTATACATATACATATGTTCCCATATCTCTTCCGTCTTGCGTCTCCCTCCCTCCCACCCTCCCTATCCCACCCCTCCAGGTGGTCACAAAGCACCGAGCTGATCTCCCTGTGCTATGCGGCTGCTTCCCACTAACTATCTACCTTACGTTTGGTAGTGTATATATGTCCATGACACTCTCTCACTTTGTCACAGCTTACCCTTCCTGCTCCCCATATCCTCAAGTCCATTCTCTAGTAGGTCTGTGTCTTTATTCCTGTCTTACCCATGTAAGACATGTCTTACCCATTCCTGTCTTCCCATGTTCCTAGGTTCTTCATGACTTTTTTTTTCTTCAATTCCATATATATGTGTTAGCATATGGTATTTGTCTTTCTCTTTCTGACTTACTTCACTCTGTGTGACAGACTCTAGGTCTATCCACCTCATTACAAATAGCTCAATTTCATTTCTTTTTATGGCTGAGTAATATTCCATTGTATATATGTGCCACATCTTCTTTATCCATTCATCCGATGATGGACACTTAGCAAAGGAACATTTTTTCCCTTTCAGCTCCCCTACCTGTAGACAAGGAGGAATGGCAGACACCAAATGCAAGCAGCACTGACTCAGAAGTCTGCCGAACACTGCAAGGGGGCAGGGACAACAGAACTAAGTCTCTGCTCTCTGATCACAGAGTGTCAATGCAGCTGCAACCAGCAATACAGGGACCATAAAGAGAATGGCATTAAAGTTAATACAAAAGTCAGGAAAGTGTCTTCGGGGAGGGACACTGGCTATTTGGCTACTGCATCACTGGGAGCAATTGAAGGCTCTCGGTGAGACCACAGCGTGCATGCCCCTCTCTGTGCCTGTCTCCTCTCCCTCCCTATATTTAAGTCGTCCTTATCCTGCCTCCTTCCCCCTCGCTTCCTCTGACTCATCCTCCTTCTCCCTTACCACCTCCAAGTGCCCTCCCATCTCTAGTTCAACTCCCTTCTTCTCCTTTTCAGTCTGCCTGCCTTCTCACCCCCTCCTGCTATGCGAAGAAGGAGATGAGGGAGAGAAGCGAGGAAAACAGAGCATCTTTCTACCTTTTCCCCCCTTGATCTCTTTTCCCTGATCCTCACTAATGTGGCCGTACACCTTTCCCCTCTTCTAGGCTCTCTCCTTTCCCAGAGTCGAACCTCCGTCATCAGTGTATAGCCAGACCTCCCAGGCACAGAGCTTGGAAATTATAGGAAAGTTGCTGGGCTCGTCTGCTGTCCCATCGTCACACTTGGAGTTCACAGATTCTCCCAACCTGCTGCCAGGTCAACAGTTGAGAAGGCAAAAAAAACAAACTTTAGGGACTTCCCTGGTGGCACAGTGGTTAAGAATTCGCCTGCCAGTTCAGGGGACACGGGTTCGCGCCCTGGTCCGGGAAGATCCCATATGCCATGGAGCAACTAAGCCCGTGCGCCACAACTACTGAGCCTGCTCACCACAGCTACAGAAGCCTGCACGCCTAGAGCCCGTGCTCCACAACAAGAGAAGCCACCGCAATGAGAAGCCCGCGCACCGCAACAAAGAGTAGCCCCCGCTTGCCGCAACTAGAGAAAGCCCGCGTGCAGAAACGAAGACCCACTGCAGCCAAAAATAAATAAATAAATTTATTTTAAAAAAAACTTTATAAATGTAGTAAGCTAGCATTTTCTTAGCAGTTTTCAAAATGTAGAACAATGCTGGGCTATTCAGCTGCTGTGCTCAAAGGGTACCGAGACGTAAAATATACTAGGCAAAAGGATTTCATTCTATCTCCGGTGTTTCCTAAGGACGCTCCCTTCAACCCACCATGAATCCAACACTTTCCTTACTGTTCGTCTTACCCCTCTTTGTGCCAATCCCCCAAACCCTCCTGGAATGACTGAAATGGGCCTCATTACAGGCAGGAGTTACCAGAGTGCTTCCTGACAAAGACACAATGCAGCACACAAAAAGGCTCATTTAACGCCCCATCAGGAAGCCTTACAAGTTACAGCTTAATAAATATATGAAGATTATTATAATACAGAAAATGTCTGGTACCACCACTTCCTGCATGAAATGCACTTACAGAGTACTCTACAGAGTTGGCTGTGATATGGCAATCTCACACGTACTCTTTGAATTACAGAAAAGCAATTTGGCTTTCTTTAGGTATTTCACGCTTATTTTCACCCCTGTGAAGGATCAGCAAAACTCTGTAGACAAATCTGCTTTGCTCACCCTTTTATCCCAGCGCCTAGATGTAGTATGTGTCCCTGGCATATAGTATATGCTCCCCGAAATGTCTGATGAATGAATGAATTAATCAAAGAATCAACTGACCAATCAGTATTAGCCTAAGACACAACAGAATTAAGCAGCTGAAGGGAAATACTATGGCACATGGATGCACTTTGAAAATTTCCCCTAGGCTTTTGGCAGGGCACCTAATCATAAGGTAAACACAGGGCTGTGGATGTAACTCACCTCCAAGAAGTAGAAAGGGCAGAGAGTCTGACTGGGCAGGGATACTGAGTGGTCAAATGTGACAACTAACATTCTCATGGCAAATGAGCAAACAGAAAAACTCTAGAGAACAGACAAAAGTTCTCCAAAAGAAATACAGTAGCCTGGGATAAATGAGTCAGCCCCTCCATTTGTCCCCATGATACTTTGTCCAGACCCTATAATTACTGATGCTCTCATCACACCTTTACACCTTCTTCAACAGTTCTGAGTCAAACCGGGAAGTAAGGACCTGATCATAGCTCACCAAGATTTCGTAGGCAAGCCAAGAAGGCTCCAGAATGGATTCGCTCTGTAGACCAGGAAAGGGATTGCAATCCTATCTTGGAAAAGGGAAAGACGAGACACGACAGGTGGAGCTAGGTCTAAATAGAACCCCAAGAGGTCCTGCCTCTCTGGATTCATGTCAGAGTTCAGAGACCACGTTAGCAGTTCCCCGAAACAGGGATGCAAGTCACTCCATATCAACCAACCAAGAGTTCGAGCAGAGCTGGCTTAGCCGGCAGTGTAATTTGTTATATCTGGCTCTGAATCTCTTAAAAATGTATTTCATCAACAGTATATAATCAGTAGGATTTCTAAAATCAGCATGTACTTTCTTTGTGTTCAAAAATCATGAGTGTTTCTTTTTAACATTAACACCATGAAAACCATTGGGCTGAGATGGTCACCCCTCCAGAAAAGGCCTCTTCAGAAACCCATCCAATTTTCACATAGAAAGAGCCTCCGACGTTAACTTTCAACTCCCTGCCCCCTGCGACCTGAAACAGTTTTAACGAAAGCCCTGCACTCACATCTGAAAAGGATTTGCCTCTTGAGGAGAAAACTTTGACAACTCTAGGACGCATGTATTTTAATTGAAATCTGACCCAGAGTAAAGTACCTCAATGACCCATCAATGGAAAAAAAAAAATATCTTTAAACGATCCCTAGATGTTACTTACATTACCACATCTGCGTATCATGGGGCCTAGATTTGTTACCATTCGACAGACAGTGCTTTCTAATAATGAGGAATTGAGGAAAAGATAGCATGTTTTAATCTTTCGTCCCCTTAAGTAGTCTGAGGTTTCTGGCAATATAGTTTCCTAGCTATATATGGACCACAGACAGCTCTACAATTTCAGTGCTACCTATACAACATTATAAATATTTAGAGGAAGAAAAATAGTTGTATTTGCCATCTGTATCCACTCCCTAAAGCTCTACAGCTATGTTTTTTTTTGTTGTTTTTTTGGTTTTTTTTTTGCAGTACGCGGGCCTCTCACTGTCGTGGCCTCTCCCATTGTGGAGCACAGGCTCCGGACGCACAGGCTCAGCAGCCATGGCTTGTGAGCCCAGCCGCTCTGCAGCATGTGGGATCCTCCCGGACCGGGGCACGAACCCGTGTCCCCTGCATCGGCAGGCGGACCCCCAACCACCGCGCCACCAGGGAAGCCCCTACAGCTATGTTTTTGCACTGGTCACCACCCAAAGCCAGTTCTGAGTGCCAGCTCCACCTGTGATTCACACAATTCCTTTTCCAGATCAACTCCCTGTTCAGTTTACCAGCACCTCAACATTTGTGGATTTCTTCTAATCTCACCTCAATAAGCTACTGCTTATGGGAGGGTAAAAACCCACTTCTTCCCACATTTGGGTGCATGTGTGTATTTGAGTGTTTGTCTCTCATGTGATTTCCAAGTTAGAACTCAAGGTCAAGTAGACAAACAGTGCTTACACAACAAGAGCTACAGCATGAAAACAGATCAAGGAAGGGGGGCCCCCTCCCATCACTTCCACTACATCCCTGAAAGATATGATCCAGATAATTCCCTTCCCAGCCCCTAGATCCAGCCAACCCCTCCATTAAGCAGACCTTCCTGAGAGAGGGGTCTGGGTGAATGCCACTGTAAGAGACGGCCACGTATTTCCACAGTTTATGAGGATAAAGCAATTACACCGTCAGCCATTCATGAATAAAGCCTCTTTAACATTTTAATGAGAACATTAAACTCAGCTTCACTTGGTTTGGTCTCCCTAGAAAGTCTGTTAGGTTGAAAAAAGTTTCTTCAAGAAGCAGTAATGAAATTGCAGGTCACTCTGTGCCGCCAGGGCATGACTGGGCCACAAACACTGGCTGCATGACGCCTCTCCTGAACGAGCCCATATATTCTGATAAGGCTACAGTTTGGTAAATGAGAAGAGGCATCTGGAGAAATACCTTCCTCTCTGCAGTATTTGTGGGCTTGTGTGTGCTCACTCATTTCATATCTGACTTGTCTCCTAATTCGTTTTTTATGTTATACACAACTTGGAGTACAATGTGTGACTCAATAAATGTAAAATTATACTTTTCTGCTATTTTCCCTTAATCATTTTCTACCGCCTTTGTTCTCTCTTGCACAAGCCTCCCAACTTCCGCTTGCCTGGAGGCCCATTAAATTCAGCAGACAACCAAGAGAGCTTCAGAAGCCAAAGGTGAACAAGAAATAATTCTCAGACTCAGTGACTTAACATAAATGTCTGCCTCTTCCTCCGAACAAAACCTGGAGCAGTGTGAATGAAAGAGTTTGTCACCTTGAAGACCAACTAGGAGGGAAGAGTAAAGCTAAAGAGGGTTCATATATTGAAGGTCACTGATGCATTCAACTCTCCCAACATTTACTGAGCATCTGCTATGCACTAAGAACTGTTCTAGACACTGGGGCGCAACCAGGAGTGAGGCAGACAAGACCTTCACTACCACAGAGCTTGAAATCTCACGGGAGAGACAGGTAGTAAACAATAAAAGAAAATGTCAGAGGGTAACAAGTGCTAGAAAGAACCTGCAAGAAGGTGATGTGACAAGAGAGGCTAGTTAAATAGGGTGGACAGGAAAAGGCAAGCAGAGCAAAAAGGTAAAGCAAAATCCTTAAGGTCATGGAAAGACAGGGAAGAATCTCAAATGCATATCACTAAGTGAAAGAAACTATTCGGAAAAGGCGACACACTGTATGATTCCAAGTGTAAGACATTCTAGGAAAGGCAAAACTATGGAGACAGTTAAAAGATCAGGGGTTGCCAGGGATGAGAAGAGGGAGAGAGGAATAGGAAGGGCACAGAGAATTACTGGGGCAGTGAAACTTCTGTATGATACTATATTATGGTAGACGCATGTCATCATCCGTTTGTCAAAAGCCATAGAATGAACAGCATCAAGAGTGAACCCTAAGGTTAACTATGGACCTTGGGTGACAGTGATGTGTCAATGTAGATTCATCAGTTGTCACAAATGCATCGCTCTGGTGGGGGGGGGCGGGTATCCATAGTGGGAGAGACTGTACACATGGGCAGGAGATATATGAAAACTCTCTGTACTTTCTCCTCAATTTTTATGAACCTAAAACTGCTCTAAAAAAGATAAAGCTTATTTTTAAAAATTCTTAAGGTAAGAAAGTGTGGGGTGTTGAAGAACAAAAAGGAGTCAAGCTTCACTAGAGCTTAGTGAACCAGGCAGGGAGGGGAAGGCCACCAAGGAAGCTAAGGAGGCCATGGTTAGAAGTTCGAATTTCATTCTAGAAGCACCAGGAGCCGCAGGCTAGTCTGAAGCAGGGCTCGACAAAATGTGTTTTACATTTCTGAAAAGTCACTCTGGCTCCCGTGTGGAAGATGGATTACAGAGAGGAATTAACAGAGGCTGATGATGGTGACAGCGGTAGAAGTGGGTGGATTTGAAATATGCTTTGAAAGAAGGGCTGCCAGGATTGGTGATGGATAGATGGGAAATGAGAGGTGAGGGAGAAAGAGAAATCAAAGCTGATTTCTGAATAAGTAGAGAGACCATTCCCTGAGAGAGGGAAGACCCTTGGGAAACGACCTATGAAGACCACACAAGGTGCCATGTAGAGCCCTAAGGAAGCGGTGGGGGTCCAAGTTCACCAAGGGAACTCAAGGTCCACTTGTCTGACCTCTGCCTTAATGTGAGTAGCAGATGTGTGCATGTGTGTGATACATACACTCACATACGTGGATATATGCAAATACATGTCATGTTTAATAGATGGGTTTTGCAATTCAAAGCAAATCTGAGGTCATTTCAACAATCTTCCAAGGAAGAAAGAGTTGTGTTATTGTTGTCGTTTCCATTAACGTGCAAGGAAGCTGAGGGCAAATAGGGGGAAAAGTCTTTCCGGAGGTCTCCCAGCAAGGGGTCAGCAGAGCTGAAACAAGGAACCAGGTTTCCCTGCAGGAGTTCACACCTCATATCACAGTCTCTGTAAATCATCCCGGACGTTCAGGGCACCCGCGAGCGCCACTCTTCATGCGGGAACACGCACCCCGGATGAGGGAAGGGTGGGGTTGACGCGGCCGCCTTTCCTATCGCAGCTCATCCTGTCTGGGTGCTATCGAAATGATCCATCAAATGTGGCTGACAAATCGAAAAAATCAATAACATGAAAGCAAACCTCACAGACAGCAAATCAAATATTCAAGTGCAATGGGACATTTATTTTTAAACAGACTTTGCACAGGCTCCGGACGCGCAGGCTCAGCGGCCATGGCTCACGGCCCCAGCCGTGCCGCGGCATGTGGGATCTTCCCGGACCGGGACACGAACCCGTGTCCCCTGCATCAGCAGGCAGACTCTCAACCACTGCGCCACCAGGGAAGCCTAACAGACATTTTAATTATGAACAACAAGGCCTCTCAGGCACAAGCCCTTCAGAAACCTCCTCGGGGTTACACATAACGAGCTTCCTCAGAAATGGAAGCAGCTGGCCTAACACCTCTTCATACACCTCCTCAGGACCTCCTCCCCTGTGCCTTAGGTTTCCCGAAGAACACCCAAAGCACTGAACACATTTTAGGAAAAGGGAAAACCAGAGTTGACAGGTCAGGTTTTTGCAATTTTGTTTTTTCTTGCGGTACGCAGGCCTCTCTCTGCTGTGGCCTCTCCCGTTGCGGAGCACAGGCTCCGGACGCGCAGGCTCAGCAGCCATGGCTCACGGGCCCAGCCGCTCCGCGGCATGTGGGATCTTCCCGGACCGGGGCACGAACCCGTGTCCCCTGCATCGGCAGGCGGACTCTCAACCACTGCACCACCAGGGAAGCCCTGCAATATTATTTAAAGGAGTAAAATTCAACTAGATGAAATCCCCACTAAAGCCATTCCGGTCATATTTGAAGAAGACAGGGGCCAGCCCCGGGAGGACTGGGCACGCTATCTTGTCTGCAGGCCACCTCTACATGGCTTCAAAATAGACTCTCCTTTTCCATCTACCAGGCTCTCCCTCATCATCCACCAGGCTCTCCCTGAGAAGCTGCAAGGTGTCTCACCTTGACGTTTTGAAGTCTGAAAGGGAAACAAAGAGGGGGTGTCTGCCTCTGTGTTTCTTGCTGTGAGTCCTACACGCCCTGCTCTTACTGAATGTAGGCTGTTTGTTTTCTGGTTGGTTTGCAGACTTCCTCTCTGCTGCTCTTCTCTAATAATGTGTTTCCAAAGGACCTCTACAATGGCCAGCACAGGCCGGCTCATGGGCAAGACCACAGCAAGTGGTACCCACAGTAACTGGACTGAGGGCGCCCAAAGGAGGAGGTTCGGGAGAAAGGAGTTTGAGATGCTTGGCCAGCTTCACCCTGTCCTCCTAGCTGGAGATTTAGAAAATCACCTGTGAGGGTTAAAACCTCATGTAAAGATGGGAATCACTCCCCCCACAACACTGATTTTCTTACCGAATGTTTTCACAGAGGTACATACGACTGACAGGCTCTCTGCACACACAGAGGAGAGTGGACACTTGCCCTATTGTTAGATAAGATGCTCAGGCAGCTGACTCCCTGAAACTACCCACAGGCTCCCACTCACATCAATATCCTCCACCAGGCCCTATCCCCCCGTCCGCTCTGCCCTACAGAATTCTGTGTCCTGCTCATACACATCATTTTCCCTAACTCTGTCTTCTCCTAGCAGTAAAGTTTTCTTGCTTTCTTGGTAGTGTGGTTACTGAGATTCGCAAAGAGCGTTCAGGAAAGACAGATGGCAAGAAGGCAGGCAAACGGGGGATAATCACAGGGGACCTGATTCAGGGAGTCTGTTCCTAGGAAGCGCCTAGTCAGCGAGCAAGATGGGCCGATGGCGGGAGGCCTGGAGAGCAGATGGGCACACAAGTAGGAATGACCAAAAGCAAGCAGTGGATTAGAAACCAGGGGGGCATTCGAAGCAGTGGGCCTTCGACACCACTGTGAGACATCTTAGAGGCAACCCCGGAGGCTGGAAGCAGAAGGCCGCAGGATGCCAGTGGTACCTGTCACTAGAAATGGCTAGGAACAGAGTAGGCAAAAATAAGGCAAATGCTCACACTCTTGTCCCTTTATAGTCATAACGATCCCTCTGTACAGCTCTGTTTCTTGTCTTTCCTTCACAGCTTGGGTCCAATGTCAAATGCTCTTTTATCCTCACAAGACACCTGAGACCCTGGCCAGACAATTATCGGAGTGATGATCCTATCTTTACACAATTAAACACTACAGGTTTCTTTGCCAAGCATTTTTCACATATACCATGTCTTTTCATTCCCATAACACTATGTGACATAAACACTATTGAATCAGTAAATCCAGGCTCAAAGAGATTTAAAAATTTTGCACAATGCCACCCAAGTGAAAGAGCCTTCATTCAAACCCAGATCTTGTGGCTTGAGATCCTGTGCTTTCTAGAACACGCTGTTAGTATATTTCTTGTTCTCTAACTCTATGTGCTATAAATTTCACCAATCTAGGCTTCACTAATTCAGAGCTGCCGAGGCAATAAACCACCATCAAGTGATACCCCACTTACTTGGAATCTGGGAGGTGCTACAATAAATGTGCATCCAATATCATACAGGGTGCCAGATGAGGAAGCTACCAACCTAAATGTGGAGAAAAAGAAAGCTTGCCTTTGTTTAGCCATGAGGCCTACATCACCAACTTAGCACCAATATGCATTTAAAAAATTAATTTGCTGGGCTTCCCTGGTGGCGCAGTGGTTGAGAGTCCGCTTGCCAATGCAGGGGACACGGGTTCGTGCCCTAGTCCAGGAAGATCCCACATGGTACGGAGCGGCTGGGCCCGGGAGCCATGGCCACTGAGCCTGCGCGTCTGGAGCCTGTGCTCCGCAACGGGAGAGGCCACAACAGTGAGAGGCCCACGTACCGCAAAAAAAAAAAAAAAAAAAAAATTAATTTGCTAACTACAAATGATTTAATTCTGTTCTCACGGCTAATCAATGTTTTTTAAAATTCAAAAAAAATAATTCCTCCAAATATAAGAGATATAATCTTAAAGTGGTGGCACTGAGTCTATAGTCTAAATTAAAAACCACCACGGTCATATAGTTTTGTCATGAACTTTTATTATTTATTATATTATCCCGTAGCTCAAATTACTATTAATTCATATCTGCACCTCCTTAAGGAGTCCAGCATAAAGCTGGTCTCCAAATATTTGCTGAATGGATGGATGGATACATAAATGAATGAATGCATGTGTCCATCACGCTACACTCCATGCCAGTGGAAGAGGGAAATGCCACTTGCTTCAAGGACAATGGACCAAGCCACAGAGACACACATCCAAATCCTGCTATTTGCCAACTATGTCATTGTGGGCAAATTAACTCGATTCTGAGCTTCCTCATTGGCAAATGGGGACGACTGAGTGCCACACAGAATTGGTGTGAGGATCAAATGAAGTCACAGACTTGGCACATTGCCTGGGTTGCAGAAGTTGCTGTAGCTTATTTATTTCCCCGTCTCTCTCCTGCATTTAGCGTGACCTCTTTCATCCCAACCTTCACAATGGTGCTTCAGTACACAAAACCCTGCTGTAAAGTTAACGGCCAAACATCAATATTATTTACAGTGACGACCGATCTCCCCTCCACTAACATCAAACTTATTTATTCATGGTCTAGAGATAAGCTGTTATGCATAAAAGGTGTTCAACAGATTTCGATGACTAAATGTTTTGAGGACTAAACGAGTAAATGTCCCAGAGAAGTGAAGCTCATCGATGCTCTTTATATTTGAAAGCTAAAATGTAATGTATACTTAACCACTTTGCTAAAAGAACAGGTTGAAAGAACTTTAACTTTTTCTTGACTCGGGGCTGTCAACATGAATTTAAGTTTTAGCACTGGAATAAGAAGTTGCAGGGATTTCCCTGGTGGTCCAGTGGTATAGAATCTGCCTTCCAATGCAGGGGACACGGGTTCGATCCCTGGTCAGGGAACTAAGATCCCACGCGCAGCAGGGCAACTAAGCCCGTGCGCCGCAACTACCGGGCCGGCACGCTCTAGAGCCCGTGTGCCACAACTAGAGAGAGAAAACCTGCACACCACAACTAGAGAGAAGCCTGCGCGCCATAACAAAAGATCCCGCGTGCCGCAACTAACACCCGACGCAGCCAATAAATAAATAAATAAATAAATGTTATAATTCCTTGTGGGCTTTTTAAGTCAGTAGATTTGCTAACACTAAATGTTCCCAGATTTCAACACTGTGGTCACAGCTTTCATTTCTTCCTGTGGTCGGCGGCTTCATCCCCTGGAGGGCATGAGACACTGGGGAATTAACAAGACAAATTCCCTGTCATCATCAATATATGTATATGTATAGCTGATTCACTGTGTTATTAAGCAGAAACTAACACATCATCATAAAGCAATTATACTCCAATAAAGATGTTAAAAAAAAAAGTTCATCAGGACTCATTCTCAGATATTTCTCATCTGTGTCCTCATGACACATAGGTTTGGTAAGAGCTTGAAGGAGGGCCTGTACCTTCCCTAGACCAAGGAGGACTGCTCTACCCCTAATGTCTTCCACATTATGAGGTACTCAACAAATACTTATAAAGTAAATTAATAGGGTAAATAGTATGCAACCTTTGTAATTATCATTTTCTATTTGAAGACTTTATTCTAATCCATGACCAGGTCCCTTAGTTGTTTGAGGCTGTACTTTTTCATCTGCAAAATAAGGCAGTTGGGTTAAAGGATCTCTAAGACCCCTTCCAACATTAATCTTCCATGATCCTATACTTCTAGGCACCTATATATGTTCCAGATGATAGAGCTGCTGGAAATCCAACTACCAGGTAAGTGAGATCTTAGAGGACATAATGAATAAACAATGCATCCTTCACCCTCTAATACAGACATCCTCACAAGAAGATATTATCCTTGTACCATGGCAACAAATATAAAAAGAATGAGCTCTCTTATTTCTCTCACCCCTAACATCATACATAATAGTAGAAAGATTGACCTTGGCAGGTAAACATATTGATCCATTTTTTTCCCCCGTATCAAATGTTCACAAGTGCAAAACTAGTATATCTCCAAAGTCAACTGCATTCAGGCAAATAAAACCTTAAAGGAATTTTTTTTTCTCACAACTAAATCTAGTGCTTTCATTGACGCTCTGTTCCCAGCTATTTCTTGGTTCATATATTAACTTATCAGCTACATTTGTTTAAATGATACTACAGTTTCACTGTTTGCACAGAAATATAATTCAACTCCTTTAAACTAGTCTAACTTTCTTAAAACTGAAACTTCTAAATTAAACAAGTTCACACAGACAGGAAGCAGATACTTTCAAACGCTAAGTCAAAGATTTGTCAACACAAATCTCTGCACAGCTGGGAGGGCACTTATGGGCACAGCTTCTCCCCTGGAGACAGAGGACGCCTCAGACAGCTTTCTCTCCCAGGTAGGACAGTACGCCTGTAAGTCCATCCTACACGAATTCAAAGTATACTTTCCTCCAGCGTTGTACCAAATCTCAAGGGAATGGGAAAAATGAATAAAACATATCATCTCTGCCTCAGAGGAGATGCATCTAGGCCAAGGGAATGAAAGAGGCGACACTGGCAAACAACTGCCTGGGATCGGAGGCTAGCTTTGCCATAATTAGCTGGAAACCATGGGCAAGTTACTTAACCTTTCTGGTCCAGCGTCCTCATCTGCATAGTGGTGCTAGTAACAGGACCTACCTCATTAGTGCTGTTAGGGGAGTAACTAAGTTACTGCTCTTCCTGCCACACAGTAAGCACTCAGTGTTAGTACCTGTATCGTGATTATCACCATTATGAACACACAACCCATGAGTTGAAAATTTTCACTGTTTTTATTTAGCAAAATTAAAGCTATAACAGATCCTAGGAAATAAAAGGAAAAAACAAAGTGGAAAACTATTTTTCCAACAAGTTGCATTTTTCTTGTGTCTTCCTGACAAATCCTAACCACATCTAGTCCTCAGAGAGATGTAAAGATGGTGGTGGGTAGGGGTGTAGAGAAAGATGTAAGGAAATACGGGACAGAGAGAAAAAGAGAAACTAAGAAGGAGCAGGCAAAAGGAGCATTCCTGAGTTACCTAAAACCATCAGGTAGACAGGAGCTGAACAAAGACGGAGAGAACCTTTGTTGTAGCCTTGCCCTGGCTTGTTTCCTTCTCTGCCCAGAAAATCCTTCCTCAAGCACTGAACTACCACACTTATCTTTTCCTCACCACTCCGTGCTTTTCTTTCCACTGTTTACACCTTTGTTTTATCGAATATTAGATGCAGAAAGAGCCTTAGAAGTCACCTAATCCAGTTCCCTTAGTTCATACGTGAGAAACACTGAGGGCCAATGAGGCCGAGTCATTTACCCGGGGTTGGACAGCTCAGCAATGGCACAGGCAACATTAACATTGCACTCCCGGTGCCCCTGGTCTGTGCTGTCTCCCCGAGGACAATAAAACGAGGACATTTACCCACATGGAGTCTGGCTGGCCCTTATCCCGTCTGGCAGATATGTAAGTTTTTATCTTGGGAAGAAAATCTTGAGAAATATTCCTAAATGAATTAACAAGAAGCTTACTGTTTTTAATTCAATAAACATGTTTTATTATTAACTTCATTGCCTGCTAAGCCTGAAATTAGGTTTTTCTATGCTTGGGCAGGTCCTCCCTCCCCAATAACAGAACAATCAGATTTCAATTAAACAGATATTCTCACTTGGGACACACACACACACACACACACACACACACACACCCCAAAGAGGCACTTAATCAAAACACAGTTTGAGCCCATTCTTGTTGTTACTCTTCCTGCCTGTGTTTAAGAGAAGTAGATGTCAAATGTTACAAGATAAGGCTCTCTGAATACAGAGACTTCAAATCATTTATCTTCCAAAGTAGGA
This sequence comes from Mesoplodon bidens, assembly GCF_964165515.1. Taxonomy (NCBI): domain Eukaryota; kingdom Metazoa; phylum Chordata; class Mammalia; order Artiodactyla; family Ziphiidae; genus Mesoplodon; species Mesoplodon bidens. The sequence continues at coordinate 22,836,266 of NC_138174.1, read as the reverse complement.
ACGATTTCTTTGCTATTACTTCCTATACTATTTCTAATCCAATAACAAAAGGCAACCTAACCACGGTACTCAACAGCTTTTGTATCTGGCTTCTCCAAGTGCCCTCGGTATGCTCTGCCCAAACCATGTCAATAGTCTCCTAAAGCCTTGACTTCCCTTCTTCTTAGCTTTCAATTCCACAGTGGAAGATTCACACTCCGAAACCAGTCTTTTAGTACCACTTAATAGCATATATTTAAAAATAAACACTATAAGTATGTTTTTCCATTGTGGTTATAGCTCAGATCCTTAAGTGTAAGAATCTGGCTAAAACGTTTTGAAGCAAGAAGAAGCCCCTGGTTTGCTTACACTCTCCCCCTTTCCCTTTCCCTGCTATGAGGGTGCCTTCTTACTTGCTTCACTATGTGGGGTTTCAAAGCTGTGACCTCACTGTGATTAAGGGAGAGACTTTGGCCATCTTCTCACATTGTTTAGACTATAGGAACATCTGAATCTGGATCACAAATAATAACTCAGCCCTGTTGCCTAAAGAAGTGTTTACTTTCAGTAGACTAGACCCACATAAAGCCTATTTATTAGAACTGTGCTTGGTAAGTGTTGTCTACATGGATTATACTCTACTACTACTAATATGTACTTTGTTTTTCTTATTCTCTTTATTTTTCTTTCACAGTTGATATAGGCTGGCCACCAACGGTGGTGGTCGTAGTGGTTGCCATTCTCATTCATATGAATCCAATAATAGGAAAAGCAGAACTCAACATTGCAAAAACAAGTGTGGAAATCAAACACTGAAGCTGGGGAAGAGTTGAGCCCAAAATTTGAAAGTTTCTAAGAAAGAAAAAAAAAGGTTGCTGCATCCTCCTACCCTGCCTGCCAACTAGCAGTGGCAGTTCAGTCTCTCCAGATGCCTCTCAAAAAAAGAAGCACCACAAATGTAACAGGAGCTGAGATCCTGGGGGAACCAATTAGATTTAAGCCTTTTTCAAAATTCTGTAAAAAAAAAAAAAAAAAAAATGAAACCGGAAAAAAAAACCCACACCTGGCACTTGACATTTTACATGTTCTGCTTAGCGCCTGTGGAATAATCCTCATATAATGACTAGTTGTCACGTTCATAAAATAAACCTCGGGTTTTTAATGTAATAGAATAGAATCACTAGGCTTGGAAAACAAACCACTTCAGAGGAAGAATGCGGCACATCAAATCTAAACCTCATCCTCCGTCTTTAGAATATCAGCCAAAACATGAGAAATTAGGCCAAGGTCAATGGCAGATAATTGCAGAGAAGTTCTCCTCCAGTAGCTGGCTGGGTAATACTATAAGCTTCCTGCAACTGTCTAGCAAAGCCAGGGTGGCGACAGTCCTATAAGGCAAGAGGAATTTTTAGATCCTGCCTCCACCCCTCCAATACAAGCTCCTCAGTGGCCCTTTGGTAAGTGATGACAGGAGAAGCTGGGATGGGAAAGAGAAGCAGCTTCAGAAAGGACAGCAAGTGTCTCCTCAGGCGCAGAAGCAGGTCTGGGTTTCAGCTGATGGTAGGAACCAAGCACCTGGTGTGCCATGCCTCCTAGAGTTCACCACACTAATTTCATGCCTATTTGTGAGTCAGGTATAACCTTTCTTAATTAGATGCACAGCTGACACATCAAAGACAAAAGAACCAGGCAGAAAGTAAGGCTTATACAAAACCAACTTCAGCTGGGTTGCTGAGACGGGTTTCTCTTCACTCTAGGATGAAGTGGCCGCAGATCTACCTCCAGAGATGATTTTGTAAAAGCAACCACTCTACCCCTCAGGCCCTCACTCACTCCTTCACCCTGTCTTAAATATGGCATCAAAGTAACGGGGTCCAAGAAGTGAAGAAAGAGGTAAAAGGAAACATGCCCTCTTGAAAAATATTCCAGGGCTCCTGGGCAGGAAGAACTTTTGTTATACTATGTGGTTGAATGTGAAACATCCGAAGATGAAGATGCAGGCGGCTATGCAAGAAGCAACTCACGTGTCAGCACCTGATCTTTCTCAAGTTCTACCTTAAATATAACCTATTCCATGAGGTTGTTCTGATGTCCTAACCGGAAATAACATCTCCCTCACTTGAGTTCCCACGTCCTTTTCTATTTTGTATTTTAGCCATGTATGTAACTGTCTTATTGCCCCTTTAAGCTCTTTGAACAATGATATTTTACTGAGTGCAAAGAATGAAATATAATGAATGTCAGATTCTTGACTACGTGGTAGAGACAAGTACCCAAGTGGTCAGGGAGGACTTTACCCAGCTATACTTGATAGGACGTCAGAGCTACACTGTCAAAGGAAGGAAGAAGAGTGTATCTAAAATTAAGGAAGACATTGAGAATGGATGTGTGGCCACAGGAGAGGAAGAGGAGGGTGGGATGAATTGCGAGATTAGGTTTGACGTAAATACACTACCATGTGTAAAACAGATGGCTAGTGGGAACCTGCGGTATAGCACAGGGAGCTCTGCTCGGTGCTCTGTGATGACCTAGATGGGTAGGATGGGGGATGGGGTGGGAGGGAGGTCCAAGAGGGAGGGGATATTTGTATACACAGAGCTGATTCACTTCGCTGTACAGCAGAAACTAACACAACATTGTAAAGCAATTACTATGCCAATTGAAGTAAAATTAAGGAAGAAAATAAGCAAAAGTCTGTGGTCCCAGGATGTCTCCAAACACACTTATTTAAAGTCTAGTAGGTTCTAATGACCCTCTGAGAGGCCATGAAGGGCAATCAAAGGTCCTTTTAAGACGGGAACATCAATCCCATGATAGCGCTCCTAATCCACACCAGTAATGGTGATCATTAGGGGATAATAATCTCTTTGTTTTGGAGGTCCTGGAATGCCTCTGAGGACCATCGGCCTACAGAGAATCTTCAGAAACAATTGAATTCCCATGTTTGCATTCACCACGCTGAATGACGTGACTTCTATGGTAACAAGAGAGGGTTAAGAGCTTAATTAAGCCAATGCTCCGTTATGCACAGTAGCTTCTGCCAATCATGATCAGTGACAAGTTACGTCTTTTCATGAACTTTCTGGAACCATAGTTTCCCTAGATAATTACAATATGGGAGTACGTACATTGGGTCAGCCAAACCAAAAAGTTCCATGGTCATAGCTAACTAGTATCAATATAAATATTTGAGCTTTGCAATGGCTTTCAGAGAAACAGTGTTTAGAGTGTTCCTTTAGAGCTAATACTTTTTAGAAGTAATTGTTCCTTCAGCGTTTGCTTTCTTTCTGGCCTCATTGTGCAAATCATGCTGCTCTTCCTCACTTTCCCAAGATCCCCAGGGTCCTTCTCTATGGTGTTGGCTTTAAATACGACTTGGTGCCAAAGATCCCCACTCAGCTTTCAAGTTCACCTGGATGACACTTGCCCACACTGGGTCTCTTCCTGTTTCCATACATCCAGATCTACTCGATCGGCATTTTCTGCAAAAAGTTTCACTTCCCAGGAATTGCAATCTGCCTCTTGCATAGTTTCCTCCCGTTCCCCTGGGTAGGTGGCTGCCCAGAAGGCAGCAGGGAGGAGGAGCTTTTTGATCTAATGAAGCTTCTCTGCAGGACTCGCAGCTAATGGCGAAGAGCTGAGCTGGCAGTTCTCTGCGGAGAGCAGGTGAGCGCAAGGGTAAGGGCTCAGCTGAGAGTCACTGGGGCACCTTGCTGGCAGCCTAAAGCAGGTACTCCAACCTCTGAGCGGTGACGTGTTAATGGCTTACATAATGAAGAAATGAGCCAGTGTACTTGGCAATTCAGACTTGAACTATGTAAGGCCTCGATTCAGAACGAAATTCTGAAAGACAAGTATTAAATGGTGACTTTTTTTTTTTTCTTTAAGGTGCTGGTGGTGGGGAAAAAAGGCTAATAAATGATAGACATCTGTGTTCTTCTACTGTTTCCATCCCTCTGGACTTTTAGACGACTGTGAGCTCCATGTTGAGCCCAGCTAGTGTTGCCCCTGAGCATCCTGGGAAATGAGAGCACCTTGGCCTGCTGAGCCCAGTCCCATCACTTAGCATATTCGCCCTCCTCAGGAACTGAAGAAGCTTGTCACAGCCTTTTAGAAGAACCAGGGCAAAAATCAGCGCACTTTTTTTTTTTAATTTACGTTTTATTTAAGTATAGTTGAATTATAATGTTGTATTAATAACTGCTGTATAGCAAAGTGACTCAGTTATACGTACATACATTCTTTTTCATATTCTTTTCCATTATGGTTTATCACAGGATATTGAATATAGTTCCCTGGGCTATCCAGTAGGACCTTGAACGAAATAATGCCATTGGCAGCAACACGGATGCAACTAGAGGTTATCATACTAAGTGAAGTAAGTCAGAAAGAGAAAGACAAATACCATGTAGTATCACTTATATGTGGAATCTAAAATATGACACAAATGAACCTATCTGTGAAACAGAAACAGAATCAGGGACATAGAGAATAGACTAGTGGCTGTCAAGAGAAAGGGGGGTGGGAGAGGGTTGAATTGGGAGTTTGGGATAGCAGTTGCAAACTGGTATATACAGAACGGATAAACAACCACACGGTTTTAAACAATGAGAAATCTCCTAAAATAGATGAAGTCTTGGCCAACATAAACCAACCAAGAAATCAAAGTGATGGATGAGACCTCAGTATAGATAACCCTTCAGCAGGCTCTTGCCATGTCATGTTTAAAAGGCAAAAGAAAGTGTCTTGACATTCTAAACAAAGACCAAATGATAGGCAAGGCTTAGAGTCTGGGACCTCATAACAAAAGGGAACCCGAAGGAGCTGTTAGGATGCGCCAGGATTGTATTTATGCTACCTCTCTGCATCCTCATAGCCATCTTTTGAGGTAGATGGTAGCGTTAATAACCTCATTTTTAAGATGAAGAAACTGAGGCTTAGTGAGCTTAATTAAGTAAATCATACAAGTCTCCCCAGTTTGATGGGATTTGAATACATGCTATCAGTTACTTATACCATCAGTGGCCAAGGAGATTTTTTAAATCAGAATTAGCCTATTTCCAAGAGATTTTGGGGGATGAAGGAAAGGGGTGAGCAAGAAAAACAAGAATTCCTGAAAAAAAAAAAAAGCTGTGAAAAATAAAAAGAAAGAAACTGAGGAAAACACAGAATTTCTCCCTCACATTATCAGTTCATTTCTCTTATCTGGCTTAATGAGGCAAAAGGAGATTCTAAAGTCGGACCGTGTGAATGTTTGCCCACTAAGACTGGGGCTTGGTCTGACCCAAGTGAGTTGTCTGTTAAACACAGTTTCCCGTGTAGACTCAAACCTCACTCACATGGTGTCGCTCTTAATCAAGTGTGATCTGTCCCCGTGTGGCTATTTCAAGCGGTCAACGCCCAGGAACTGAGTTTTCCTACTGTGTCTCCTCCTTGGGGAGGCCGGGGAGGGGTGGTGACACCATGGGAACAGTGTCTCCTATGACTCAACCAAATATGTCAAAGAAATGCTTCTCCTGCTGGTCCTGCAGCAATACATGAATTATTCGATCTGCCAAGCAAATTCATGTGGAAAACAGCAGGCTATCTCTATCCGAGTGCCACGGAAAAGTGGGCAAGGCAGCAATGAGAAGCTCCTTCAAGCAAAACCAAACCACAAGAGAGGTGAACTTCAGCCGCTTCCTTCATTCCTCCCATAAAAATGTGTACGCACATCTGGGCTTCCCTGGTGGCGCAGTGGTTGAGAGTCCACCTGCCAATGCAGGGGACACGGGTTCGTGCCCCGGTCCAGTAGGATCCCACATGCCGCGGAGTGGCTGGGCCTGTGAGCTGTGGCCGCTGAGCCTGTGCGTCCGGAGCCTGTGCTCCGCAACGGGAGAGGCCACAACAGTGAGATGCCTGCGTACCACCAAAAAAATGTGTACGCACATCTCCACCTTCCTCTTGCCAGACACGGGGAGAAGAGAATTTCCTTCCTCCTCTGTGCTCTCATAACCACTTCGGACCAACTGGTAAATTACAGTGCTTACCATATTGTCCTGCCATATATTTTAGGTGTCTGCTGCCTTCCCACTTAGGTAATAGCTCCTTTTATCCCCTGAATATTTGAGTCTCATGCATCTGGCGTTGTGCTTAACAAATATTGTTAAACAAACCAGTGAAGAGTGAATGTAACGATGAGTGAATGACAACTTGCCCCAGGGCTCTGGCTAACTAGGGCAACCAGAAATGTTCTCTTTCCTCTACTGTTTATGACTGAGGATGGCTGACACTGTCACTCTTAGAGGGGGGTGGGGAGGGATAGATCACACCCATTTGTAGTGTTAGATGTCTAGGATGTTTGGGCACTTAATGAATGAGTGCTTCATGTGTGGTTATACGTGCATGTGTTTGGCATTCTATCTCATAATTTGCTCCCTTCATCACTTATTTTCTTTGGACTTAATTAACTCAGAATCCTTACTCTAAAAAAGGCATTCTCCTTCTTCCTATAAGTTCCTGGAGGGAGGAAAGGGCAGGAAATATGACTTGGTGTCACCGCACTGCGCTGCCCACAACCTGCCAGCCATGTTCCAGGTAGGATGGAGGCTGGAATTGCAGCAAGACTCAATACAGACACGGTCCCTCCTCTTGCAGAATTTACAGTCAGTGATAGAAAGAGAGAGAAATAATAAGGTGAGTAAAGTGTAGTAACTATGACAGAGGAAACGCAAGGTGTTATGAGAGCACAGAGGAAGGAGATCAAACCTAATCTGGAAACCAGGAAGGGCCTCCTAGACAAAGTCCTTTTAAGTTTTGACCTGAGAAATAAGTAAGACTTATCCAGGTGAAAGAGGAATGTGGGAAAGGGGAGGGGAAGACCCAGAGGAAAGGGAGAACATGATGTACGTGAAGCACTTAAAGAAGTAAAGAATGGCTGGGGTTTAAGTCGGGAGACAAGCTCGGGCCTTAGCTATTTTATTCTCAGGGCAATAGAGGTCACTGAAGGATTTTAACCAAGGTGGTGACATTTGGATCTGAGTTTCAGGAGAGAGACTGGGGTTGTAGAGAAAGACATATAGATTTGGGAGTTGTATCATTAGAGTAGGCTAAGTGTAGCAATAAATAGGTCTTCAACACTTTCCTTTTAGCACGATTACTTTGGATGCCATATGGAGAATGAATTATAAAACGGTGAGACCAGAGACACAGAAACCACTTAGGATGTTGTTTCAGTTGCCTGGATGAGGATGGCAATGATGCACATGGAAAGAAGTGGATGGGTTCAAGAGAATATTAAGAAGGCAGAGTTAACAGACTGTGACAATCCTAGGTCAGGGGATGGCACAAGACTCCTTAAAGGGCCAGAGAGGAAAAACTTAGGCTTTGCCAACCATACAATTTCTGTCACAGCTACTCAACCCTACTGCTTGGGTGAGAAAGCAGACATAGACAACATCCAAGGGCATAGGTGTGCCTGTGTTACAGTAAAATTTTCTTTACAATAAGCAGGCCAAGAGGCCAAATTTGGTCCAGGGCTGACGTCTGCAGACCACTGGACTAAGTGAGGGAGGCAGTGGTAAGAGCATCAAAAGTGGTCCCAAGTATGGGGCGTGGGCCCCTGGGTGGCCAGCTTACTATTCACAGAGAAAAGGACGCTGGAGAAGGAGCAGGGTCAGAGAGAGGGAGGTGTGGGCAATGTTTAGACAAGTTGAGTTCAAGATGCCTGAGAGACATCGCCCATGCTCTGGGTAGAGATACAGAGATTTGGGAGGTGTCTTGGGCAGGGTAGACTAAATGTTATAAACAGACCACCAAAATTCTGTGGCTTTAGTCATAAGAAGTTTCTCAGACGGTGATGCCAGAAACTCTAATGGAGATGGGGGGAAAATCATTCCAGGAGCCTGTCCAATAGCAGCACCCTTGTTACTGAGTCGCAAGGGGGACAGTTCAGAGGAGCTCTTGCAGTAGGCTTTTGTGGGTCAGGTCTGAAAAAGGCAGCATGTCTGCCCACAACCCACCAGAGAGATGTCACCCACACGGCCACCTAACTGCAAGGAAGGCTGGGGAACACAGTGGAGCTGTGTGTCTAGGATCAACAAGGGTAGAGTGGATTCGCAGGGAAAGCCACCAGGATCGACCGCCAGAGTCAAAAATACCTACACAGGCCAGAAGGCTTGAGGGTGAATAAAAGAGATTCAGGCAACTGAGAGGAGTGAGACCAAGTCCAGGGCCCCGAGGAACACCAAAGTGAGGAGATCCAGCAAAGAGGAATGACGGGAAGAAAATAAAACTGGGAGAGTGTGTGAGATATTTAACGAACATACGAAGAATGAGCACAAATTTAGTCCTTAAGCATCAAGCCCACCTCTGACAAGCTGACACGTATTTGGTACCTCTGATATTTAGACGAAAGAGGAGCCAAACTGCATTTAGGAGAAAATGGTAAAATCAGCTCTGCCAAAAAAATCTATCAGTAGGTTTTCATTACCATTCAGATGGACGGCTTTAGGGCTACATCGTACTTCTTTTTCCATTCACTTTTGTGTCCATAAATCAACCTATACAGGTAAAAATGTGTTTTTCTGCATTAAAAATTTTATGTGGTCTTATATGCATGAACATATTAATATAAATATGAATATATGCCTGTCTGTGTACACACACCCACTCAGCACTCCCAGGGTTCATTACAACAATGCATTTCTTTCTCACTTCCATTTTTTAGCAATTTTCCATAGTCTCTGCTTTGCTCAAGGCCCCTCCACCTCCTACCCGACACGTTTGCATGTCTGGTCCTGGCTCCCAAGGAGAAGACCAAGGAAAATAAGCTGGACTCTGCTCTGATGACATTTGAAGCACTGTTTCATTATTACAAAACAGAACAGAGCCTGTAGCTTACACAAGAAAATCCAGGCCAGAACACCTATGCCCTGTCCACAGCCCTTCTGAGCCCAGAAGACCTCAGCTGGGAAAAGAAGCATCTGAGATCTTACAGAGCTCTGTCTACCAACCTTCCCTCTTCACTTTATTTAGAATGTAAAATCTTTGGGGTATGGAAGTGGCTTCTGAGGATTTTGTATCGGAACACTCTTTTCGGCAGAAAAATAGCCAGCCTTGCTTATAAGTTTAAAAAAAGAAAAAAAAAGACAAGCAGATTTTAAAAAGATGATCTGCCCAGGTGGTACATAGATGCTAAAGAAAGCAAAATTAGTAACCTCATGTACTTGCCCAGCATAAATTATTAGTGTACTCAACCCGACAAAGTGACTATTCATAAGCCTGACCTCGAACACCTTGGGGTTCAGTAAATACAAATTGCGGATGGTGACAATGTTACCCTTATTTCCTTACTTAATGACACGCAGGTGGCAGTTCAGTGGCACAAATCACATGCATTTTATTCTTCCTTCACTGCTCTTCACATTGTAACTCATATCAGAGGTGAATCTAACTACTGGAAATAGCCTCCCAATTAGCAAAATTAATTCTTCCTTTCATTTGACAGAGACCAGCCCATGTGTACAAGCAAAGAAAAATTTTTGTAAGCAGTACTTCTGCTCTGGCTTCTGTGATGAGATATTCTGTGAGCTCCAACAAGTCTTTCTTATTGTTGCTTTTATAGGGTCATCACTATTCAAAGTTGGCTAGCTTCAAATATCATCTGCAAAGCACATCTAGAAATTGAGCTGCTGATGCAGATAATGTATGAATCTGAGTGAGAAACTGCAACTTGTTTCCCACTGGCTAGGTTACATATGTAGTTTCTTGAAAAAAAAAATTCTAGACTCTTTCAGCTGTTTCAGGGGCAGCTGTGGGAGAAGGGCAGGAGGTCACCAACATGAGGTACACAAACGTCAGAGTCATTTGCTCAAAGAGAGTGTGCGAATGTGAAATACACAATTTGAACACTCCATCTGAGGCTTCAAACGGCAGCTGGGTTGGAAAGCCCAACAATTTTCTTTGGTCAGATTCTCCTCTCATCTCTGTCGGTCTCCTAAAGCTGCCAAGTTAACTCTGCCATCTCTTCCTCTTTACAGGATGGTCCTGTCTCCTCCAAGTCTAGAAAATGGAGGCTATTCAGCCATGCTGGGAACCCTGGACCACCCTCCATTCTCCCACCTGCATCATCAATCATCCTGCTCGAGTCATCATCAGACAGTCTGCCATCAGCCCCCCTTCTCTCCCTCCACCACCCCTTCCTTAGTTCAGGTCGTCGTCACTACAGAAACGTCTAGTGATCTCCCTGCCTACAGGCTAACTTCTCTACAATGGATCCTACCCATGAAAAGCAAACAAAATCTATCTAACACACAAATCAGGCAGTATCTGGCCTCTGCTTAAAACACTTTAATGATATACACCATATGAAAATAAATCTGAATTTCTTACATGGCAGCGAGAACCCCAAACATCAGGCACCAGACCATGGCTACAACCTCATTTACCATGACATATGCCTCCTAGTTCTCTCTCTCTCTCCCTCTCTCTCTCTCCCCCCCACCGCCTCACACACACACACACACACACACACACACACACACACACACACACACACACACACACACACACACACCCTCCCTCCCTCCCTCTTACCCCCCGCCCCTGGGACCAGTCGCACTGAAGTCTCTGCCTAGAATGCATTCCTCGTTCCCCATCCTGACCCTCACTGGGCTCCTCCTAGTACGTGTTTATGGTTCATCTAGGGACCACCTTCTGGCAGCCTCAGGATGCCCTCTCAGTGCTCTCCAAATACTCTCTATGCAACTCTGCAAGTGAAAGCTGATACTGCTATTCAGTGATACACTTTTGTATCTCTGAGTTAGCAGCATGGTGATCTACCGAACAGAGTAGAGGAAACAGAATTAGATCCAAACCCATGGGAACTTTGTGTATGATGAAAGTGGAAAAGCTATGGACTCTCAAATGATGGTGCTCCTATAATGGGTTAAACATGTAGAAATGATAATTTTGGATACTCAGCAAGTGTCTTCCCCCCCAAATGAATTCCACATAGATTAAATATTTAAATGCCTAAAAAAAACACAGAAAAATTAGAAGAAAATTTACAAGACGATTTCTAGAGCCCAAGGGAAAGGTTTTTCCAAGCATGATTTTAAAATCCAGAAACTACAAAGACTGATACATTTAACTAGCTAAATAAATAAGTAGATTTTTAATTGGAGAAAAGTACTATAAAGCCAAGTGAAAAGACAATCAACAAATTGAGAAAAATGCCTAGTTGGTACACTGCCTGGCACCTAATTTATTTTGAGTAAATTGACTTATATAGCAGAGGGTTAATCTCCCTAGTATATAAAGAACTCTTGTGAACCAATACAAAAAGACAAAACTCCTATTAGAAAAAGCAAAACAAATGACATAAAAAAGTACACAAATTGCTTCTAAATTTATGTAAAATTTTCAAACTCCTAAGTCAAAACAATTCAAATTTTCAATGATATTCTGCATACCAGGATGACAAAGATTAAAAAAATACTCCGGGTTATTGAAGCTGTAGGAAAAGGGCACAGTTAAATACTGCTGATAACAGAGTTCTGGAAAGTAGTTTAACAGCGAGACTCAAAATTTCTGATGCAGAATTTTCCCCAGAATTTATCCTAGAGAACAATCTACACATCCATCAACAGGGAGCTGCTTAATAAAACAGGGTAACTCTTCATACTGTACTATCATATACCCACCACAATTCAAGATATAAGCGTATTTACTTACATAGAATGCTATGCTGCAAATTTTTTTAACTGAGTTAAAAAAATGTATAACATCCACCTATTTAAAATATGTTTGTTCATATACACAGTAAAAAAAACAAACACTTGGAAAGATATTTACCAAAATGTAAATAATCAGTATCTCTGAGAGGTGGGAACATGAATTCCTTCCTCATACCTTCTTTCTTATCTGACTTTTTTTTTTAACACAGCATATATACTTTTATAATTAAAAAATAATTACTGGGACTTCCCTGGCAGTCCAGTGGTTAAGACTTCACCTTCTGATGCAGGTGGTGTGGGTTCGATCCCTGGTCAGGGAGCTAAGATCCCACATGACTTGGGGCCAAAAAACCAAAACATAAAACAGAAGCAATATTCTAACAAATTCAATAAACACTTTAAAAATGGTCCACATCAAAAAAATCTTAAGAAAAAAAAATTACCAACAATATAACTAGTTCCATGGTTGGAAAAGGATGAACAGGCAAGCAGATTCAAGAGGGGCCTGGTCCAGGGTCTTCTCCCTGAGAATGGTGGCCTCACAAGCATCCTGGGTTTTACCGCACACATCTTGAGATGGCTTCTGCACCTCCTGGAAGGGGGTACAGCTGCAGCACTGGTTTTGCATTTTCAAAAGATGCTGGGCGCCTTTGCACTTGCGTTACACCAATTCGGGGAAGAAGTGGCCCCATGCCCTCCAGAGCCACGTCGTCACGGTCAAAATAGAAGCCCAGAGAGAGAGCCTTTTAATTTAAACACACTCTTGGATTTGTGGTTCTGCATGCTCTCCTAACTGCATGGAAGTACTTACATGGTATATATTCTTTTTTTTCTTTTTCTTTCTTTTTTTTTTTTTTTCTTGCGGTACACAGGCCTCTCACACTGTTGTGGCCTCTCCCATTGCAGAGCACTGGCTCCAGACGCACAGGCCCAGTGGCCACGGCTCACAGGCCCAGCCTCTCTGTGGCATGTGGGATCATCCCGGACCAGGGCACAAACCCGTGTCCCCTGAATCGGCAGGTGGACTCTTAGCCACTGTGACACCAGAGAAGCCCCAGTATATATTCTTAGACAAATTTCTTAATGTTGCAGAGCTCTTACATTTTTATTTATAAAATGAGGGTAAAAGCCTACACAACACACTGAACCAACCTTACCCACTGGGGGCAGACACCAAAAAAAATGGGAACCACAAACGTGCAGCATGCAAAAAGGAGACCCTAAACACAGTAAGTTAAGCAAAATGAGAAGACAGAGAAACACACAGCAGATGAAGGAGCAAGGTAAAAACCCACCAGACCTAACAAATGAACAGGAAATAGGCAGTCTACCTGAAAAATAATTCAGAGTAATGATAGGAAAGATGATCCAAAATCTTGGAAATAGAATGGAGAAAATACAAGAAACGTTTAACAGAGACCTAGAAGAACTAAAGAGCAAACAAACAATGATGAACAACACAATAAATAAAACTGAAAATTCTCTAGAAGGAATCAATAGCAGAATAACTGAGGCAGAAGAAAGGATAAGTGACATGGAAGATAAAATAGTGGAAATAACTACCGCAGAGCAGAATAAAGAAAAAAGAATGAAAAAACTGAGGACTGTCTCAGAGACCACTGGAACAACATTAAACACAGACAACATTCAAATTACAGTGGTCCCAGAAGAAGAGAAAAAAGAAAGGGGCCGAGAAAATATTTGAAGAGATTATAGTTGAAAACTTCCCTAATATGGAAAGGAAATAGTCAAGTCCAAGAAGCACAGAGAGTCCATTAAAGGATAAATCCAAGGAGAAACATGCCAAGACACATATTAATCAAACTATCAAAAATTAAATACAAAGAAAAAATATTAAAAACAGCGAGGGAAAAACAACAAATAACATACAAGGGGATCCCCATAAGGTTAACAGCTGATCTTTCAGCAGAAACTCAGCAAAGCAGAAGGGAGGGGCAGGACATATTTAAAGTGATGAAAGGGAAAAACCTACAACCAAGATTACTCTATCCAGCAAGGATCTCATTCAGATTCGACAGACAAATTAAAACCTTAACAGACAAGCAAAAGCTAAGAGAATCCAGCACCACCAAACCAGCTTTACCACAAATGCTAAAGGAACTTCTCTAGGCAGGAAACAAAAGAGCAGGAAAAGACCTAAAATAACAAATACAAAAGAATTAAGAAAATGGTAATAGGAACATACATATCGATAATTACCTTAAATGTAAATGGTTAAATGCTCCAACCAAAAGACACAGTCTGGCTGAATGGGTACAAAAACAAGACCCGTATATACACTGTCTACAAGAGACCCACTTCAGACCTAGGGACACATACAGACTGAAAGTGAGGGGATGGAAAAAGATATTCCATGCAAATGGAAATCAAAAGAAAGCTGAAGTAGCAATTCTCATATCAGATAAAGTAGATTTTAAAATAAAGACTATTACAAGAGACAAAGAAGGACAGTACATAATGATCAAGGGAACAATCCAAGAAGAAGATGTAACAATTGTAAATATTTAAGCACCCAACACAGGAGCACCTCAATACATAAGGCAAATGCTAATAACAGCCATAAAAGGGGAAATCGACAGTAACACAATCATAGTAGGGAGCTTTAACACCCCACTTTCACCAATGGACAGATCATCCAAAATGAAAATAAATAAGAAAACACAAGCTTTAAATGATACATTAAATAAGATGGACTAAATTGATACTTATAGGACATTCTTCCAAAAACAACAGAATACACTTTCTTCTCAAGAGCTCATGGAACATTCTCTAGGATAGAACATACCTTGGGTCACAAATCAAGGCTTGGCAAATTTAAGAAAACTGAAATCCTATTAACTATCTTTTCTGACTACAACGCTATGAGACTAGATATCAATTACAGGGAAAAAAACTGTAAAAAATACGAATACATGGAGGCTAAATAATATGCTACTAAATAACTAAAAGATCACTGAAGAAATCAAAGAGGAAATCAAAAAATACCTAGAAACAAATGACAATGAAAACATAACAGCCCAAAACCTAGGGGATACAGCAAAAGCAGTTCTAACAGGGAAGTTTACAGCAATACAATCCTACCTCAAGAAACAAGAAAAATCTCAAATAAACAACCTAACCTTACACCTAAAGCAATTAGAGTAAGAAGAATGAAAAATCCCGAAGTTAGCAGAAGGAAAGAAATCATAAAGATCAGATCAGAAATAAATGAAAAAGAAATGAAAGAAATAATAGCAAAGGTCAATAAAACTAAAAGCTGGCTCTTTAAGAAGATAAACAAAATTGAGCATCGATTAGCCAGACTCACCAAGAAAAAAAGGGAGACGACTCAACAGAATTAGAAATGAAAAAGGAGCAGTAACAACTGACACTGAAGAAACACAAAGGATCAGGAAAGATTACTACAAGCAACTATATGCCAATAAAATGGACAACCTGGAAGATATGGACAAATTCTTAGAAAAGCACAACCTTCTGAGACTGAACCAGGAAGAAATAGAAAATATAAACAGACTAATCACAAGCACTGAAATTGAAACTGTGATTAAAAATCTTCCAACAAACAAAAGCCCAGGACCAGGTGGATTCACACATGAATTCTATCAAACATTTAGAGAAGAGCTAACACCTATCCTTCTCAAACTCTTCCAAAATATAGCAGAGGGACAAACACCCCCAAACTCATTCTATGAGGCCACCATCACCCTGATACCAAAACCAGACAAAGATGTTACAGAAAAAGAAAACTACAAGCCAATATCACTGATGAACATAGATGCAAAAATACTCAACAAAATACTAGCAAACAGAAACCAGCAGCACATTAAAAGGATCATACACCATGATCAAGTGCGGTTTATCCCAGGAATGCAAGGATTCTTCAACATATGCAAATCAATCAATGTGATACACCATATTAACATATTGAAGAAGAAAAGCCATATGATCATCTCAAGATATGCAGAAAAAGCTTTTGACAAAATTCAACACCGGTTTATGATAAACTCTCCAGAAAGTAGGCATAGAGGGAACTTACCTCAACATAATAAAGGCTATATATGACAAACCCACAGCCAACATCATTCTCAATGGTGAAAATCTGAAACCATTTCCACTAAGATGAGGAACAAGACAAGGTTGCCCACTCTCACCGCTATCATTCAACATAGTTTTGGAAGTTTTAGCCACAGCAATCAGAGAAGAAAAAGAAATAAAAGGAATCCAAATTGGAAAAAAAGGAAGTAAAACTGTTACCATTTGCAGATGACATGATACTACACATAGAGAGTCCTAAAGATGCTACCAGAAAAGTACTAGAGCTAATCAATGAATTTGGTAAGGTAGCAGGATACAAAATTAATGCACAGAAATCTCTTTGCATTCCTATACACAAATGATAAAAAATCTGAAAAAGAAATTAAGGAAACACTCCCATTTTCCATTGCAACAAAAAGAATAAAATACCTAGGAATAAACTTACCTAGGGAGACAAAAGACCTGTATGAAGAAAACTATAAGACACTGATGAAAGAAATTAAAGATGATACAAAACGATGGAGAGATATACTATGTTCTTGGATTGGAAGAATCAACACTGTGAAAATGACTATACTTCCCAAAGCAATCTACAGAATCAATGCAATCCCTATCCAACTACCAATGGCATTTTTCACAGAACTAGAACAAAAAATTTCACAATTTGTATGGAAACACAAAAGACCCTGAATAGCCAAAGCAAGTTTGAGAAAGAAAAACAGAGCTGGAGGAATCAAGCTCCCTGACTTCGGACTGTACTACAAAGCTACAGTAATCAAGACAATATGATACTGGCACAAAAACAGAAATATAGATCAATGGAACAGGATAGAAAGCCCAGAGATAAACCCACGCACATATGGTCACCTTATCTTTGATAAAAGAGGCAAGAATAGACAATGAAGAAAAGACAGCCTCTTCAATAAGTGGTGCTGGGAAAACTGGACAGCTACATGTAAAAAAGAATGAAATAAAAACACTCCCTAACACCATACACAAAAATAATCTCAAAATGGATTAAAGACCTAAATGTAAAGCTAGACACTATAAAACTCTTAGAGGAAAACATAGGCAGAACACTCTATGTCATAAACACAGCAAGATCCTTTTTGACCCACCACCTAGAGAAATGGAAATAAAAACAAAAAGAAACAAATGGGACCTAATGAAACTTAAAAGCTTTTGCACAGCAAAGGAAATCATTAAGAAGACGAAAAGACAACCCTCAGAATGGGAGAAAATATTTGCAAATGAAGCAATTGACAAAGGATTAATCTCCAAAATTTATAAGCAGCTCATGCAGCTCAATATCAAAAAAGCAAACAACCCAGTCCAAAAATGGGCAGAAGACCTAAATAGACATTTCTCCAGAGAAGATGTACATATTGCCCACAAACAGATGAAAGGATGCTCAACGTCAGTAATCATTAGAGAAATGCAAATCATAACTACAAAGAGGTATCACCTCACACCAGGCAGAATGACCATCATCAAAAATTCTACAAACAATCGATTCTGGAGAAGGTGTGGAAAAAAGGGAACCCTCTTGCACTCTTGGTGGGAATGTAAATTGATACAGCCACTATGGAGAGCAGTATGGAGGTTCCTTAAAAAAACAACAATAGAACTACCATACGACCCTGCAATTCCACTAGTGGGTATATACCCTGCAAAAACCATAATTCAAAAAGAGTCATGTACCACTATGTTCATTGTAGCACTATTTACAATAGCCAGGACATGGAAGCAACCTAAGTGTCCATAAACAGATGAATGTATAAAGAAGATGTGGCACATATATATAACGGAATATGACTCAGCCATAAAAAGCAACAAAATTGAGTTATTTGTAGTGAGGTGGATGGACCCTGAGTCTGTCATAGAGAGTGAAGTAAGTCAGAAAGAGAAAAACAAATACTGTATGCTAAGAGATATATATGGAATCTAAAAAAAATAAATAAAATGGTTCTGAAGAACCTAGGGGCCAGACAGGAATAAAGACGCAGGCATAGAGAATGGACTTGAGGACACAGGGAGGGGGAAGGGTAAGCTAAGAGGAAGTGAGATAGTGGTATGGACATATATACACTACCAAGTATAAAATAGATAGCTAGTGGGAAGCAGCTGCATAGCACAGGGAGATCAGCTCGGTACTCTGTGACCACCTAGAGGGGTGGCATAGGGAGGATGGGAGGGAGACACAAGAGGGAGGGGATACGGGGATATGTGTATACATATAGCTGATTCACTTTGATGTAAAGCAGAAACTAACACACCATTGTAAAGCAATTATACTCCAATAAAGATGTTAAAAATAAATAAGTAAGTAAATAAGTAAATAAATAAATAAAAAGGATGAATTCAATGGAGAAAGAAGACAAAAACAGTGTTCATGTGAATGGGTGGAGAGAGCCGGGTCATGTGTCTAAAAGCGCTGCTATTTTGAGTAAATTATACCAACCAGGAACAGGGGACACTCATAGAAAGTTCATCCTCTTCAGGTTTGCCAAACCCAACTGATGCAATACCACAAGACCACCTGAACTACTGAACAGTTCACACTATAAGTTTACGTTACTGAATCTTTCTCATACACAAGACCAGAAGAACATATTCTGACCCTAGTGAGCCTAAAACAAGGATGAATTGTTCACTGTCATAACAGAGGAAATAGAGCTAATTTCCTCCCTCCCTCACTCTGGCAGTTTGCCTAGTATTAGTCAGAAAAAAAAGGTTGGAAGACTTTTCAGCTCTAAGACTAAATCCATGAGTAAGGTACCAGGACATGTTGTAAGTCTACACATATGTCCCCCCTCCTGTATTTTGTTTTAATGCCTACGATTAGCTAATAGTTATCACAAAAACAGATGGGTATCAGAATATGGTTAGGAAAACAACAAACAAAATGTCAGCTAACTAAGATTTAGATTCTACATATTTTATTACTCAATATAATTTTAAGTCCATCGCTTTAAAATGTGGCATTTCGGGGCTTCCCTGGTGGCGCAGTGGTTGAGAATCTGCCTGCTAATGCAGGGGACACGGGTTCGAGCCCTGGTCTGGGAAGATCCCACATGCCGCAGAGCAACTGGGCCCGTGAGACACAACTACTGAGCCTGCGCGTCTGGAGCCTGTGCTCCGCATCAAGAGAGGCCGCGATAGTGAGAGGCCCATGCACCACGATGAAGAGTGGTCCCCACTTGCCACAACTGGAGAACACCCTTGCACAGAAATGAAGACCCAACATAGCCATAAATAAATAAATTTAAAATGGGGCGTTTCAACCATGGGGAGTGGGAGAAAGCTAGGACTTAGTGATGGTCTTTCTTAAGACAAAAGAAACAAAAGTTATTTCTAGTGACCTTTGATTGTTTACCTTCAAGCTGGCTAATCAGATGTAAATCATCAGCCCATGGATATGCATAATCAACTTTATTCCCTTTGCTAATTGAGAAATAGAGCTGTTCATGTCAAGAAACATTTGAAAAATGCAGCAAGCTTGCTCCATGGAGCAACTTCTTTATAAAAGTCAGAGTTTCCATATGGTAAAATCATGGAAATTAGGCTTAGGTAAAAAAAAAAAAAAAAACACTAAGAAAGATTAATTTGTTAATGAGCTAGTCTGGGCTAGAATAAAATCAGTCTTAACCCCAAAGCTGGGATTTTTTAAAACCACTTTTATGTTCACAAAGAACTCCATCAGTCCTTATGAAAAAGCATTCCATCACTTTACTACTCTGAGTTCCTCTCCTGCTGTGATGATGCTTCCCTAGCTGGCAGTGGCTCTGGCTTAGCGGTCACTTTGCCAGGACACTCATTTACCTACTGAACTTGGTTCACACAAGTCAGTCCTTCCCTTTCTTTAACTCTCCTTAAGTCTTTTAGTTTTCTTTAAAACTGACCACCAAAAGATAAGTGGGTCTCATTTCAATTGTGTAAAAAGGGGACCATATATTCTCTTGAGTGACACTTCAAGACTGCTCCCATCTTTATTACCTCAGTGGAAGCATCCATCATTTCAGTTATTGTTGGTGTTCCAGAAGATGTGGTTGAAGCAGTGGCCAACTGCAAGGACCACCCTGCCTTTTCCGATTCTGAGATAAGACCCATTTCCACCCTTATTCAATGACTCCCTTGTTTTATGAAACCCAATTTTTCGCCCTCTTCTTTGAGACAGTCCTTGTTAATGAACATTCTCTCCCTTGTAACAATGCGAGAAGAACCCTCTCCTTAATTGTTTGGTGCATTTTGTCTCCCACGTGGTGCACTGAAGAAATGAAAAGCCACCGCTAAGCGTAAGCCCCAACCCTTCTCCTCTCACACTGACAGCCAAAAACTGCTCTGTTTCTAGCGAGGATGGAAAACCCAAAGAACAGAGGGACAGGAGCGAGGACACTGATAACACAGTCCAGTCCGCAGCCCCCATCAGTCCAGGCGAGGGAAGGCACACAGTCGGTGGGGTTTTATCCTGAGGCAGGTATGACTTCAAACTCACTCAGTCATCAGGCCTCACAGAGCAGCATGTACACAAGACACACCTGACAGGAGGTGTAAGCTGTTCGCAGAGGGAAACATCATTAGTGGAATTAGCATGTGTTTGGAAGAATGGTCCCTCACTCCATCCCCACTACACAGGGTCCTACATAGGGTTACTTAACCTCTCTGAGCCTTGATTCCGTTGTCTAGAAAAGTGCTTTAACCAGCTTTACATTTTCATCGTCCCCAAAATGAAACCCCACACCCGTTAGCAGTCACTCCCCATAACCCCATCACAGCCCGCGGCAACCACTAATTCACTTTCTGTTTCTGTGGATTTGCCTGTATGCCTTTAAGGCTCATCCATGTTGCAGCATGTGTCAGTATTTCATTCCTTTTTATAGCTGAATCAAAGTCCACTGTCTGGATATACCGCATTTCACTTATCCACTCATCACAGATAATGGACATGTGTGCCTAATGTGAAGAATGCTGTCATGAACATTTGCATACAGGTCTTCCTGTGGACCTAATGTACTGCTAGTTCTCCTGGGTATACACCTAAGGGAAGAACTGCTGGGTCATATGGCCCCTCTATGTCTAACCTTTTGAGGAGATGCCAAACTGTCTTCCAAAGTGGTTATACCATCCTCTTTGATTTGACCTCTTTGGGTTCCTTCTGTGTCTGTTTCCTGGTTGTTTTGGCTCAGCTGGGAAATAACTGGGGTGACTGCAAAGGTATTTTCTACAGACTGAGTTAGTTTTAGCCACTATAGGTAGAGAAAACACAACAAGGTGGTTGACATGTGTGTGGGCCACATAAAGTGGTGCCGTGTGGAGCACACAGACAGGACATCCACGGCAGGGCAGCAGTGGTGCCTGGAGTTCAAGAACCAATTCAGGAAGCTCTTCTTTTTTTTTTTTTTTTTTGCAGTACGTGGGCCTCTCACTGTTGTGGCCTCTCCCGCTGTGGAGCACAGGCTCCGGACGCGCAGGCTCAGCGGCCATGGCTCAGGGGCCCAGCCGCTCCACGGCATGTGGGATCTTCCCGGACCGGGGCACGAACCCACGTCCCCTGCATCGGCAGTCGGACTCTCAACCACTGCGCCACCAGGGAAGCCCAATTCAGGAAGTTTTGAGTGGGCTTCAATGTGGTTTAAATTTCTAAATTCTAGATTTATAACAATAAACCACACAAATATAAGCACACTCATATCTTTACTTCAGGGGCTTACCATATAACCGGGACAATACAACAGGAACATAAATGACAAAATATGGTTTTAAAGAAACTAACATATGAGAGAATAATTCCTGCTGGGCATATCAGGGAAGATTATTTTGGAGCAGAAAGCATCTTTACTAGCTCTTAAAGGATAACTAAATTTATGACACAGGAATAGTGTAAGCGAAGACACCAAGTGAAGGAATGAGAACGAGGATTAGAAAAACAGGAAAGGAACAAGGAAGAACTGACATTCTAGCAATTGACTGAATGTGCAAAGTGAGGTACAAGGTGGAATAAAAGATGACTCCCAAGTCTCTGGCATGGAGTACAGGATAGATGGTAGTGCCATTAACAGAAATAATGGCAAAGGCTAGAAGAAGACCTGGCATGAGAGGGAAGCAATAAGTTAGTTCCCTTCCAGACACATCAATATATAGAGTTTAAAGTCCAGGGGAACATATGCAGGTGGGGTCCACTGGGCAGATAAAAATACAGAATTGGAGCTTAGGAAATATTTCCTCAGGGAGGTCATTGCTGAAGCCCTCAGAGTGAGTAAGAAGGAGAAGAAAAATGGCCTGTTTCAACTTATATCCAAACAGGAAAGCCAGTCCCCTGGGGAAGCCAAGGAGACCAGGACTAGGCCAGGCCAGGATGTGGGAAACAGACCCAACTTTAGGACCGAGCCTTGAGGAAGGCGGCCAGCTATTCAACCACAATGCTCTGAAGGACAAGGCAAACTCAGACTTAACCAGGCCAATGCTGACATTTGGGAGGTTTAATCCGGTCGGTCAGGCACAGCGGCAGGAATTTCCCCTCGGAGAGGCTAGCCATTTCCGAGGGGTTTTCCTGCACTGACTGAGGAGAGGAAGGGCAGGGTCCAGCCTCCCAGGATGAGCAAGAGCTGAGCAAAAAGTCCAGGTTCCATCTGAAGGGATGGGTTCCACCGAGACTCCAGTTTCCACTGGCTGGACAGACACAGCGGGATGTGGGGAGGGAGGCCCTGGTGCGGATGTGGGTACCAGGACTCACCCTGTCTCCTCTCTGTCAGCACCTGGCCTGGTGGGGGGAGAGGGCAAGACTGACTGGGGCCCCACACGCTACAGGAAATAAAGCTTCTGGTGCGCTTTCTGCCCTGTTCAGGAAAGGCCCAGAAAGCCAGTGACGCCGAACCTTCAGATGTTCACAGTTACTCCAGAATCAGGGTTGAAGAAGGAGGGGATAGAGCCGTACACAACATCCACATTTGTCAGGACAAAGAAGGAAGAGGGAGAAAAAAGATAAGGCAGGGAAAACATTCAGACAACACTCTATATACATCAGTGAGAGTGACGGTGATGCAGGGGAGAAGCAGGTCAGGGAAACTAGAGGGACAGAGAACTCAGAAGAAATAAGCAGGTCATCAGGGAACCCTTCTGATCCCCCTAATCGTCACCAAAATGTTCGCTTCACTGTATCCAACAGTGATGCGCTCCCGCAAATAATGCTTTGTTGGCCCATTTTTTTTAAAGCTCTCCATTTGGTTTTTGGCAACCAATATGTAAGAGTGGCAACTCCTATATAAATACCTTTTGGTGAATACATCCAATCTTGATCTATCAATAGAAACTGTCTAAAAAGTGAAAGAAAAGATCAAAAATATAAATTGGAAATATGGACCTACAAAAGCTCTCATTTCTAGAATAGCCAGAAAAATCTCGGAAATGCTGCAGAATTCCAAGTCACGACATAAATAATAAAATATAAAACTCAGTGGTTATAAAATAGACAGACTGTGAACTAAAATTTAAGCAATTAAATTATATTATAAAAAGGTATCTTTTGGAAATTTAAAAGATAACAATTTTAGTACAAATAAAAACTCACAAAAAGGCATAGTTGTTTTTTCCCCTTGTCTTTTATCGAGACAAAAAGTAAAACAAAAATCATCTTAACACCGAGATCAAAAATAGAAAATTTCAATCAACACTGCTATACTTTTCACAAAATTATAACAGGCTGAAAACTGCAAGCAGCACATGTCACGTCTTTTGCACACTTCACTAAAGATATATTTATTCAAAACAAAATGTCTCCCAGTGATCCTGCTGTAGAAGGAACATGAGTCATATATGCTGAGAAACTCTTCTCACAGTTTTAACCTGTCAGGGAAAAAAAAAAAATGCAGAGCTTCCAGCCCATCCACTAGTATAGAGGCCTGTGAAGAACAATTTTAGTTTTAAAAAGCAAGAATTGCTTTGGCACTTTGAGGCCTGATATCCAACACTGCAGATCTAGAAGCAAAGAACTCAGCACAGTTCATTACTGCCTTACACCTTGAGAAGCAATTGCACGACTCATTCTGAAACCTATACAGACACTGGGACCAACACCCCAAAGCTTGTGAAGGACAACCAAAAGCCCAGCAGATAATAAACAGGCATGGTGGCTTAGGCCCTCCATGGAGCATCTCCTGAAAAAGCTCGGTGGCCCCTAATATCATGCTGGGCCCGCAATTTAGAATGACTTGATGGAGGAATGCCACCTATGGAATGATCAATAAACCAAACAGACCACTTCACATTTACATACAGTGGCTTCTGGTTCAGGGTTCTGATGTGGGGCTCAACAGAGGAACCCACACACTCCCCCGTTAGGGAAAAGCATCAAAGAGATTTGTTTTCATTCTCGGATGGAAAAAGTGCTGTGGTCCAACAGCAATTGCTAGAGGGGAGATACACTCCAGAGCTTCCTTAAAATTACTCCTTTTCTGAATACTACAGAACTTTTCTCAGGCTTTTTGAATGAGCTGAAAACCAGTTTTGAAAGATAAGATATTAAACCATTCCTATAGGGAATAAGAACACTGGAGATTATTTACTTTGCTGTAATTACTCTGGCACATAGGGAGATTAGCTTTCAAATACTACTAGGTTTGCATACAGAGATTTCAATAATGGAGAAAAATTAGTTCATGTTTTGAATATTTAGGGGCTTGAAATATATATTACTGCTAAAGAGTGAACACCGGTTAATACCTGTGTAGTGAATAATAATTACCAAAACCATTAACTGTTCCCAAGTCTGCATTTCTTTCCCCCCAAATCACAGTTTTTGAGAAGCATCTTGATTTTTATTGGAGCCAATGGTAAATGAAAATGTATTTGTACATTCACACATCAGTTTGAGTTTCATAAGTCTTGGATTTTAAATCAGGAAGCAAGGCAGTAAACACTCTCATCCAGTAAGGGCAGAAATAAAATCTGCTTTCGACTTAAAAAAAATTTTTTCAGAAGGAGATAAATGGCCTTTAAAATTTCATTATTTACTAGGATATTTGGGGGGGGTTCAAGATTATTTGCGCCATGACTTTAGCTTAGGACAAAACATATGACTGCAAAGGTTCTCATAGCATCCTCAGCTTTATAAGCTCTACCCTGCCACTTGTTATCTTTTAGGGGAGGAGTTGCTAAGATTAAATGACAATGTTTACATGACTTTATTTTTTAACTTTTTACTTTGAAATAGTTATCGACTCCCAGAAAATTACAAAAGTATTATAGAGTTGTGTGTACCTTTAGCCCAGCTTCCCCCAAATGGTAACATCTTACGTATCTATAATATAACATCAAATCCAGGAAACTATATTGGTACGATACTCTTATAAAGACTACAGCCCTTAATGAGATTTTACCAGCTATTACATACACTCATGTGTGCATGTGTGTGTGTGTATGTATTGTACTTCTATGCAATTTTTATCCCCTGTATGGATACAAGTAACCACCATTCCGAACAAGAAACAGAATTCTATCCTCCCTCACCAAGGAACTCTCTTATGCTGCTCCCCTCATCTCATCCCTGTCCTTGGTTACCACTCACATATACTTCATCTCTATAGTTCTGTCATTTCAAGAATGTTATATATATGGACTCACATATTATGAAACCTCTTGAGACTGGCTTTTTTTTCACTCAAAATAATGCCCTTTAGATCCGTCCAAGTTTTTGCACGTATTAGTAGCTTGCTTGCACCCTTTTTATTGCTATCATTTTAATCATCATACAAATTGGGTTCAAAAATATAATGGTGGATTTTACTGGATCAATAAATAATACTCCTCTCATGTTCCAAACACAATAAGAAAGCAAATGAAAGCAGTCGTATAATAGGGACAGAGATATCAGTGTTTTACTGTTCAATCTGATTGGGCTTCACATCTGCTGCCAAAAGTGCTGGCTAACATTCTACTGCAGGATTAAACTTATCCACTTGCATAAGCTAGAAAACTACTGGTAGACAGATCAGAAAGTGCGGAGCATGCTGAGTTTGTACTCCCCAACTCACCTCTCAAGAAAGGTCAAACACTCAAGAGGCCTAAGTGAGGAAACATTGTGAAATGGGAAATGTTCTTTCCATATGCTTCCTTCCTCAGGTGTAGTGTACAAATTTTCTCTCCTCCACAGAAAGACAAAGAGTATGGAACAACTATGCCACCCAACAATCAGCTTTCTTCTCTTGTCCCATTCACCATCTTTTTGCTCATCCTCCTCATTTATGGGTAACCAGAAATGTGGCTGTCTCCCTGAGTAGAGACCACTTATCAAGACCGTAAATCTGGGCAGCTTCAGATGGCATTCTCAGCTACCTCTTTTAGGCTTCTCTGGGAATCTTACACATCTATTCTCCTTCTACTGTCAAGAGGCCCAGTGATGAGCCTATTCCTAACGTAGTTCTATAGACTATCTAAACACTGTTTCTCAATAGTGGATTTTTACTCAGGAGTTAGACATTCAAAGCAAAATGTATAACCAACAGGCAATACACTAGGAGTTGAGAGAACTTAACATAAATTCTGAATGAAAACTGTATCTGCTTTGTTTTCCCGTTTGTTCAAAAAGAAATCGCTAACTATAAAAATAAGCTATATTTACCAATTCTATATCAGTCTTCCTTAAGAAGTTGTCTCTTTATTAGCTTCTCAGCTTTGCATTTTAAAAAACAACGCTCAGATAGGGCTTCCCTGGTGACGCAGTGGTTGAGAGTCCACCTGCTGATGCAGGGGACACGGGTTCATGCCCCGGTCCGAGAAGATCCCACATGCCGCGGAGCAGCTAGGCCCCTGAGCCATGGCCGCTGAGCCTGCGCGTCCGGAGCCTGTGCTCCACAATGGGAGAGGCCACAACAGTGAGAGGCCCGCGTACCACAAAAACAAAAAACAAAAAACAAAACAAATAAAAAACCAACGCTGTATCTAATGGAATATATTTTATTAAAAAAACAATTACATGCAATTGATGGCAAAACGGTAAACTAGAACAGGCTGTTGCATCTCTTACCCAGGCAAAAAATCTAAAGAAAATATCCTTTCTTTTAAATTGAAGTATAGTTGATTTACAATGCTGTGTTGGTTTCTGGGGTTCAGCAAATTAATTCAGTTTTATATATATTCTTTGAAGAAAGTATCCTTGATAACAAAGAACTAAAATTCTAAAATACCAAGATGTCAGGGATAAGGAATGATACCAAAGATAGATGTACTCTTGTACTTTTCTTAATAAGGAGGATTATGGGTAACAATTAAATTAAGACATTGACAGAGAAAACTAAAAAGAAGGAAGTATCTCAATAAGTTAGGGAGAACCACCTAAAGAATAAAAACTGAATGAATATCTTTTTAAACGAACAAAAGAAAATATGATATATCCAAAGGAAATTAGAAGAAAAAAGGAAAAAAGAAAAAGACATAAATATAAAATGTGAATAAGATGGCAGAAACAAGTCCTGATGTAACAGTACATAAAGTCATTATAAATGGCTTAAATTCAACAATGAAGACCTGAAGAGGAGTTCTGACTTCTAGTAATGGTGGAGTAGCTTTTATCAGACTAACCTTCCTGCTGAAAATAAGTACAAACTCTACACAAATGTAAAACCAACTCTTTGAAGGTACTGAACATAAACCAAACAAAAAGGAGAGCTGACCTTTGAAAGAAAGAAACCACACTGGGTAAGATCTACTTTTATACATCTTTTCCCCTGGGACAGTGTAGCTGGAATTCAAGCAGAAATCCACAGTCTTGTTGGTTTGAGGAATCAGAGGACAGTGTTTGAGGCTGCCAGAGCACTGTAAAAAGTGGCCAGTGTTGGGGTAGAGGTAGGGAAACCCAAAACCTACAGTCTTCATATAAATCCTTGGCTGATTACATAATTGTGCATGCGTGGGGCAAGACTCCAAAGAGCACAGGAGAAACCAACCAATGGAAGGCTGAAAGAACTAAAGAGATATTTCATCAGCTGTTTATCTCAGAAGAAACAAAATTTGCAATTCAAGTCCTGCCAACTTGGGTGACGTGGGAAAAAACTTGGGCTTTCCAGTGATGCCACAGATGGGCCATGCCTTAGAAAAAAAGACTGTGTTGAAATACTATTTGTCCTAGGACTAAAGGCAAAACCAAAATATGCCCACACTAACAAAGTCTTTTACTAAGCCTCTGTAAGTTTAATGTGATTTCTATGTAACCCAACCAGCTGCTACAACACAACAATATATTCAGAGGAAAATAACACAATCCAGAGTGTCTACAATATATCATACATGATATCAGTATGCAATAAAAATTCACTAGATATGAAAATAAGAAAATGTGACACATAATCAAGAGAAAATTCAGGCAATGGAAACAACTCTGATGTTGGAATCAGCAAACAAAAACTTTAAAATAATTATTGTAAAGATGTTACAAAATCTATATGACACTTTGGGTCTGAAGGATGACTAGCCAGGGAATTTCAGGAAATGTACAGAAGCTGTAAAAATAGAACACGTAAATCCTAAACTGAAAAATACAGTATCTGAAATTGAAAATTTTAATGAACGGAATAAACAGTAGATTGGCCACAAGAAAGAATCAGTGAACTTGAAGCAAGAAATCATCCGAACTAAAGCATAAAAATCAGAAATAAACAAATAAATTTACTATCATTATAGAGTCTCAATAAACTGAAGGATGTTACAAGGTAGTCTAACATACTTATAATTGGAAACCTCAGAGGAGAGAAGAAATAGATAGGAACAGGAAAATTATCTGAAAAAAATATTGACTAAAAATTTTGCAAATTTTACCAAAAACAACAATGACAAATCCAGGATAAATAAAAAGAAAACCACACCTTGGAAAATTATAGTCACACTGTCAAAAAGCAAAAAAAAAAAAAGAAGAAATGAAAAATGGTCTATATATGGGGGGGCAGTGGGAGTGGAGGGTTTGTGGGGGGAAAGAGGGAGAGAATAAGAATGACAACAGAGCTACTGTTAGAAATAATATAATAAAGACCCTCAGGAGACAATGGAATGACATCTTCAAAGTGCTGAAAAAAACAACTAAAATTCTATATGTGGTCCAAAAAACAGCTTTCAATATCTTTCATTTCAAAAATGAAGGCAAAATAGAGATATTGTCAGATAAGCAAAAGTCATTTTTAGCAAAATATCTGCATAACAAAAAAGACCAATGAAGTCTTTTTTGGGTGAAGAGAAATAATACTGAGATCACTTTAGATATTGGATATCAAATATTGAGATCCATAGGAAAGAATGAAAAGAAGACAAAGAATATATGGATAAATATAAAATACTACATATTTTCTTCAATTTTTAAAAGTCAGTTCACTAATGCAAAAGCAATAGTAATGTATTGTGGATTTTATAACATATGTTAGAAAAAATATGAGCTATCAATAGCACAAAGGCAGAGAGGGATGAAAATAAAAGTGTACTGTTGTAAGGTTCT
Source organism: Mesoplodon bidens (assembly GCF_964165515.1). Taxonomy (NCBI): domain Eukaryota; kingdom Metazoa; phylum Chordata; class Mammalia; order Artiodactyla; family Ziphiidae; genus Mesoplodon; species Mesoplodon bidens. The sequence continues at coordinate 22,807,040 of NC_138174.1, read as the reverse complement.
TCCATTTTACATGCAGTTTTATAACATTATTTGTAGGTAGTCTACAATGAGATGAAGCTGAATGTTTTACTCTCTAGAGCAACCATTAAAAATAATACAAGAGATATATACAAGAGACAAAAGAGGGTATAAAATGGGATACCCAAAATATTCAATTAACAAAAAGACAAGGGAGCAACCAAAAAAAACCCCACAAAATAGAGGGGACAAATAGAAACCGAATAGTAAGATTGCATAATTAAACACAAATATCAATAATTACATTAAGGCGGGAGAGGCCACAACAGTGAGAGGCCCGCGTACCGCAAAAAAAAAAAAAAAAAAAAAATAATAATAATAATAATAATAATTACATTAAATATATATAGATTAAGTCATCAAATTACAAAGCATAGATTGTTAAACTAGAGAAGGAAGCAAACAATTACATGTTCTATAAAAATGATGCACTTTAGAAGTAAAGACACAGGTTGAAAAAAATGGGAAAACTATAATTCACAAATATGACACATAAGAAAGCTGGTGTGGCTATGTAAATATCAAACAAAGTATACTTCAAGCCAATGGATATTACCAGAGAAAATAAATTATTTCACAAAAAAAGGGGTATTACTTACAGGGTCATTTCATTAAAGAATAACAATCCAAACATGTATACACCTAAGAATTTTAATAAACATAAAGTATTAAAAAATGGCAGAAATAAGGGGGAAAATAGAAAAATTCACACATAGTTGATGATTTATAATATCTCTCTCAGGAAGTAATAAAAAGAGAAAAAAATAACCTGTATATGTATGAGATTTGAACAACACTATCAACCAAATTTAACTTAAAATATATATAAAATATAAAACTCAACAATGTACAATTCACATAATACACATTCTTGTCAAGTACACTGAAGAATATTCAATAGGACAGACCATATATTAGAACATAAAACAATTCTCAATACTTTTTTATATATTGAATATCATACAGAATGTTATCTGTCCACAAGGCATTTAAATTAGACATCAATAATTAAGGTCTAGATATCCCCCCTCAAATATTTGGGTCCAATGAAGAAATCATAAGAGAAATTAGAAAATATTAAGAAATGAATAATAATGAAACACATCATATAAAAATTTATGAAATGAACTAAAGAGTACTTAAATGGAATTGGTCACTTTAAAGAACTTTTATTAAAAAATAATAAGAATTGGGGCTTCCCTGGTGGCGCAGTGGTTGAGAGTCCGCCTGCCGATGCAGGGGACACGGGTTTGTGCCCCGGTCTGGGAAGATCCCACATGCCGTGGAGCGGCTGGGCCCCTGAGCCATGGCCGCTGAGCCTGCGTGTCTGGAGCCTGTGCTCCGCAACAGGAGAGGCCACAACAGTGAGAGGCCCACGTACCGCAAAAAAATAATAATAATATAATAATAATAAGGGTTTAGAACCAATGATCTATGTTGCCAAGTTAAGAAGCTAGAAAAAGAATCACTTTTTAAAAATAACTAAGGGACCCACTACCCTCCCTGGAAACCATGGAAGCTGGCAGTTACCTCCTTTGCCTTCTCCCTCTAGCCAGCTCTAAGTCACTTGTATCTCCCTGAAAGGAGCTGGTATGCAAATCTGGCACCTCAACACTTTAGATCAGATGGACCTAATACACACACACATATACATATATATATTCAGTTTAGATGTATAACTGAATCACTATGCTGTACACCTGAAACTAACACAACATTATCAATCAACTATACTTCAATTTAAAAAATGGTATTAAACATTAATAAAAAATAAGTCCTAATAAATTAAAGAAGGTTGATATATATCAAGCATGTTTTCCAACCACTATGGTACAAAACTAGAAATCAATTATAAGAATGGAACATTCACAAATATGTGAAGATTAAACAAAATGCTACTGAACAATCAATGAGTCGGAGAAGAAATCAAAAAAATCTTCACACAAATAAAGATGGAAACAATATACCAAAATTTATGGGATGTAGCAAAAGTAGGGCTATGCAGGGGGTTTATAACAATAAATACCTTTATTGAGAGAAAGAAAAATCTCAAACAACTTAATTTTATACCTCAAGGAACTATAAAAAGAGGAGCAAATGAAGCCTCAAGTTAATAAAGAAAGGACATAAAGATCAGAGCGGAAATAAATGAAATAGAGGCTAAAAAATCAATAGAAAAGATCAATGAAACTAAAAGCTGGTTTTTGAAAAAAATAAACAAAATAGACAAAGCTTTAGCTAGACTCACCAAAAAAAAAAAGGAGAAAGGACTCAAATTCATGAAATTAGAAATGAAAGAGGGGATGTCACAACCATGTCACACAAATACAAAGGATTATAAGAGACTACTATGTAAAATTATATGCCAAAAAATTGGACAACCTAGAAGAAATGGATTAATTCCTAGAAACATACAACCTACAAAGACTGAATCATGAAGAAATAGAAAATCTAAATAGATGGATTACTAGCAAGGAGACTGAATCAGTAATGAAAACCTCCCAAAGAAACAAAAATCCAGGACCAAATAACTTCACTGTGAATTCTACCAAACATTTAAAGAAGAATTAATATTAATCCTCAAACCCTTCCAAAAAATAGAAGAGGAAGGAACACTTCCAAACTGATTTTACAAGGCCAGCATTACCCTGATACCAAAACCAGACAAGGACACTACAAGAAAAGAAAATTAAAGGCCAATATCCCTGATGAACACAGATGCAAAAATCCTCAACAATATGTTAGCAAACTAAATTCAACAGTACATTAAAGAGATTATATACAAAGTGATCAAGTGGGATTCATTCCAGGAATGCAATGACCGTTCAATATCTGCAAAACAATCAATGTGATACACCACATTAACAAAATGAAGGATAAAAATCATATGATCATCTCAGTAGATGCAGAAAAAACATTTGACAAAATTCAACATCCTTCCATGATAAAAACTTTCAACAAACTGGGTATAGAGGGAACATATCTCAATATAAAGGCCATATATGATGAGCCCAAGGCTAACATCATATTTAACAGTGAAAAGCTTCAAGCATTTCGTATAAGATCGGGTACAAGAAAAGGATGCCCACTCTTGCAACTTATGTTACTGGAAGTCCTAGAAAGAGCAATTAGGAAAGAAAAAGAAATAAAAGGCATCCAAATTGGAAAGGAAGAAATAAAAATGTCTCTATTTACAGATGATATGATACTAAATATTAAAAAACTAAAGGCTCTACCATAAAACTGTCAGAACTAAAAAACAAATACAGCGAATTTGCAGGATACAAAATCAATATATAAAAATCAGTTGTATTTCTATACACTAACAACAAAATACCAGAAAGAGAAATGAAGAAAACAACCTAATTTACAAAACAAAAAAAATAGGAATAAATTTTACCAAGGATAATGCATATATGTGGAACCTAGAAAAATGGTACAGATGAACCAGTTTGCAGGGCAGAAATTGAGACACAGATGTAGAGAACAAACGTATGGACACCAAGGCGGGAAAGCCGCGGGGGGCTGGGGATGGGGGGGTGATGAATTGGGCAAGTGGGATTGACATGTATACACTGATGTGTATAAAATTGATGACTAATAAGAACATGCTGTATAAGAAAAAAATAAAATTTAAAAATTAAAAAAAAAATTTTACCAAGGAGATGAACAATACATACATGGAAAAGTATAAGACGCTGATTAAAGAAATTGAAGAGGACACAAATAAATGGAAAGATATTCCATGTTCATGGAATGGAAGAAATAATATTATTAAAATATCCATACCACCCAAAACATTCTATAGATTCAGTGCAACCCCTATCAAAATTCCAATGGGATTTTCCACAGAAATTTTTCTTTAAAGTCATAAAATTTATGTGGTACATTAAAAGTTGCTCAACATCATTAATCATCAGGGAAATGTAAATCAAAACCACAATGACATATCACCAAAACAATCTTTAAAAAGATGAACAAAGTTGCATGATTTACAAAGCCTGCTTTTAAATTTTACAAAAATGTTACAGTAATCAAGCAAATGAAGTAAATCAAGGAAATTGAAAAAAAATTGAGAAATATGTGTGGACATATATGACCAACTAACTTCCAAAGAAGGCACAAAAATCATTTAGTAGAGAAAGTATAATCTTTTAAACAAATGATGCTGAAACAACTATAAATCTGTAATGAAAAAATGAGCCACAAAATATACAGAAAAAGTAATCCAAGATGGTTCATAGGCCTAAACCTAAAAACTAAAACTGTAATGTGGCTAGATGAAAACATAGGAAAATACCTTTATGTCCTTAGGATGGCAAGGATCTTTCTGCGCACAAACCCACTAAGGGTTAGGCAAAAAAAACTGATATTACTCACCAAAATGAAAACTTCTGCTCATCAAAAAACATTGTTTAGAAAATGAAAGACAAGCCATAAATAGGAAGAAAATATTCAAAATACACATACCTGACAAAGGACTTATATCCAAAATATTTTTTATTCTATAATTTAATAATAAAGAAATAGACAACAAAATAAAAAACAGACCAAAGAATTAAATAGAACCTTCACACAAGAAGATACAAATGGTCAATTAGCACATGTAAAGATGTTCAATTAGACATCACTAGTTACCTAGGAAATGCAAATTAGAAAACCATTTGCAGTTTTTCACATACCTATCCCATGATTCAATAATTCCATTCCCTGGCATTTACACACTCTATTCCCTCTTCTACCAAAAAAGGCATTGTACATAAATGTTTATAGCAGCCGTATTTATAGTAGCCAATTAATCAAAACAACTAAAAATTCCATCAATAGACTGATGGATAAACAAAGTGTGGTATATCCATACAACAAAATTATGCACAGCAATAAAAGAAATGAACTGCTGACACTGACAACAACCTGCAGAATCTTAAAGATATCATGCTGTGCTAAAGATACCAGACGTGAGTATATAATGTATAATGTCATGTATATAAATTTCTACAACGGGTCAAACCAAGATGTATTGATAAACATTAGAAAAGTGATTGTATCTGTGCTTCAGAGCAGGGTGTGGAAAGTGACTAGAAAAAGGCAAGAGGGCTTCATCTAGGTGATCAAAATTTCCATACTTTGGAGTGTAGTTATATAGGTATATACATTTGGTAGCTTCATCAAAGCATACAATTAAAATCAGTACAATTTATATGCATCAATTATAGTCTCTCTACCCAAAAGACAAATATTCCCTAAATGACTCTAAAACACAAGCAATATCTTGTTTATAAAAATCACATTTTTAAAAGGGATATAAAATTATAGAAGTGAAAGGATACAATTTATATATATATATATGTGTCCAATATAAATGAACCAAAAGAAAGCTAGCATAGCATTCTTAATATTTGACAAAAAATAGAATTCAAGGAAAAATCATAAGGGACAACGAAATTACATGTTAGTAAATGGAAGAGTAGGTTGAGAATATGAATCCATCATGTACATAACAATTTTGCCTCGAAATATACAAAATAGGGAGAAAAGTGGATATGTCTAAAATTGTAATTATGATGTTAACTCACACTCTTGGAAACTGATGGATGACACAGACAATAAGGTAGCAAAACAATAAAATATAATAGCATAGTGAATAAAGTGAAACTAGTAGCTTTAGAAAAGACTCCACCCAGAAGCAGAGAAATGTGTGTTAGAACACTCCTAAAAACTGATGATGTAATAGGCCACAAGAAACAATAAATTCCAAAGGATCAACATCATACAGAAAGTGTCCTATGACCATACATAATATATAATCAAATCAGAAATTAAAAACAAAAGGGAAGCTAAAAAACAACAAAAAGAACCTATGTCTGGAAAATAAATAACCTACCACAAGAAAAAAGACTAGGGGTAGGCATGGGCCAAGTGTGTGAAGGGAGTCAAAAGGTACAAACTTATAACTGGAAAGTTATAAAATAAATAAGTCATGGGGATGTAATGTACAGCATGGTTACTATAAATAATAATACTATTATCTACAGTAATATTACATAATATATTTTTATTATGTTGAAATTTGTTCGGAGAGTAGATCTCAAAAGTTCTCATTACCAGAAAAATATTTTGTAACTATGTGTGGTGACAAATGTTAGCCAGACTAATTGTGGTGATCATTTCATGTTATATACAAATATTAAATCATTATGTTGTACACCTGAGACTAATATTATATGTTAATTATACTTCAATAAACATTAATTAATTAGTTTAAAAGAATAAAAACACAGATACAACTACAAACAAAATTTCAAATGAGCGAATAACTGTTATACATTCTTGAAAATATTAAATATCAAAATTGAGATGAAGTAGAAACCATCATTAAACAAGCATAAAAAAACAGTAATTGTAATAATGATAAATTTTAAAAATCTCTTCCACAACAAAAAAGATCAGGCTCAGATCATTTTGCCAGTGAGCTCTAATTTGAAGGAATAGAAAAATACCCACCTCATACACTAAGTTGTTAATGTGTACAGGAAAACAAAAAAAGCTGTCTAATATATTGGAGGAGAACGCTGGTATCTTAATTATAAAACCTGATAAGGACAATGCAAGAAAATTCCACTAATCAACATATATGCAAATATCCTAAAGCAAACATCATCCAATCAAAACCAATGAAGTATTAAAATAATAATGGAGGAGAAGGAGGAGTCATGATCAAATAAAGTTCACCCTGATATCCAGACATATCTTATGTCTGGAAAATAAATATCCTAATAATTCAAGGATAGTTTGACACTGGAAAATCTATTAACGTAATCAACCACATTAACAGATGAAATGATAAAATCACATGATTATCTCAATAAATGCAGAAACAACATTTGAAAAAGTCTAACAATGATTCATGTTAAAAATTCTCAGACTACTAAGAATGAGGGTAATTTCTTAACCAGAGAATGATTATATACCGAAATCTACAGCTATGACCATAACTGAAAAACTTTAGACACATAATGTTACCTGCGATCACTACATCAGGCCAACAATGTGAGACAAGAAAAGGAAATCAGAGGCATAATGACTGGACGAGGAGAGAAAAAACTGATTAGCAGAAAGTGTGACTATCAACATGGAAAAAATGTAACACTATCAATAGAAAATATGACCATCAACATAAAAAAATAAAATAAGCTAAACCAAGGTAAGAATGAACAGAATCAATATATAAATTTAAAATAGAATAAGAAATTTGAGCAAGGTGGTTAAACTGAAAATCGGCTTACAAAAGTCCATAACATGGCCTACAAAAGTAATAACCAAGTAAAAAATATAAAAGAAAATAACATCCACAAAATATCTCTAAATTATCTTCAGAATGCACAAGTCCTTTATGGAGAAACCTTAAAACTATGTTAAGATCAGCTGTAATGGGTACAATGGATTAATGGAGAAATACTCCATGCATAGGAAAAAATTGTTGTTAGTCCCTCATTTCTGTTTCCTACCACAACCCTTCTCCACCTCTCTCTGAAGTCTCAAAGTCTAATTCCAAGCTGATCTAGAAGTAGCATTTAAGTTCCCACTGGCCACCCTCCATGAAGGTCTGGAGTACCCTTCCAGATACTCGCTTTCACCAAGATTCCTAAGCCTTGTACACCGCCTATTAGAGTCACATATCTCTCAGAGGAGAGAACTGTGTTCTTATACTTCCCACTGAGTTGCAGCACTGCACACCTACCCACAGGTGCACACAGGTGCATACACTCATTCACATACACATGCACACACATGCATCCACACTCACATGTTCAGGGTTAGGTGTTGGTTTCTATGGCTTTGTCTGCTCTAGGCTGCCTTTCTGTCTGGGAGCTGGAGCTGATCATTCAGTGACTAAGCATTCAGGCTCACCCTGAATCATCCCCAAACCAGTGGAAACAACCAGTGTCTGGGAAGCTGTGAGATAAGGAGAAGATCACAGGTGAAAGGAGTGGAAACTAGAAATGCACCAAGTCCTAAGGCATTCATAGGCAAGACACCTGATTTAAGACCTCATCTCAACATAAGGAATCCAAAGCAGCAACCACCAGGGGACCCAAATGCAGCTCACCAAGTATGGACAACCTCAAAACATGCAATGGGACAGCCAGAACTCCGAGACTAGCCAGAATCCTAAAAGGGTTTGCTATACCCTTTGACCATGGATCTAATGGACCACATCACCTCCTAACCCCTAGCTTGTCCAGATGAATGAGTCTCTTGCTCAATTCTGACCTCCTGTCTCAGGCTGCTGGAGAAGATATCAGAACACACATGCTATCTCTGAGACGTGATTAAGGGCGACATTTTTAAATTCACTGGAATTTTCACATATGAAGAAAAGAACTTACAGCCTGTTCACCTAATCCTTTCTTCAAGCAGATATATTTGAAAAAAAGTCAAGATTTATATCTCTAACTGTAATCATTTTAAAAGCAAGACAGAGAATTAACAGTGTTTCATTTTGGGGGGAAATTGTATAAAGTTAATATAAATTACTTACATTATTATTGAAAAATCACATATATAAATCTGATGTTTCTATCAGGATGATGTTTGCAGGTTTACAGACCCTATGCAATATAAATGAGAATAAAGAGGCAAGGATCTTATTCAATTATTCTTGTGCCACACAGAGTAAACGTTCTATAAACCCACCATGTTGTACTTTGTTCAGGCCAGCCTGGACCACAGCTGCCCCTGCACCTAATGAGTTCTGCACTCCCATCCTCCATGCCTTGGCCCATGTTTTCCCTCATGTAGAAATCCTTTCAATGCCCCTCTCTTTTTTAAATTGAGTTATAATTGACATGTAACATTCTATTAGTTATTATTCTATTAGGTGTACAACATAATGATTCAATATATGTATCTATGGTGAAATGATTACAATAAGTTTAGTTAACATCCATCATCAAACATAGTTACAATTTCTTTTCTTGTGATGAGAATTTTTGAGATCTACTCTCTTAGCAACTTTCAAATATGCAATACAGCATCATAAACTACAGTTAATGCCTCTCTTTATCGACCCCTTCCCTCAATGGCTACTCAACATCACCTTTTCCTTGAAACTTTCTTGCCAGGTGCCCAAGCCCATAGGGCTCTTCCAATTACAGCTCAGTTTCTATCTGCCTTGCTTTCGACTTCCCTGTTTCTCCAGTAGGCAGGGCTGGCATCATGGGTATGTGACCTGTGAAGCCACACGGAGCCCCACTCTCACGTCCTCACTTAGTTTGATGCCCTCTGTCAACATCTTGAAAATCTTCACAATTTTATCTTTGAACCTGTGTTTGGTAAGTGAATGGAGCATGAGCAGAGGCGTACACAGCACGTATGTCCACAGTGCTTCTCCTCCTCACTGCAGAGAGCTTTCCCGATACCCCACAAGGACGGAATTCCGGGGACCCACAATGTGTGCGTGTTTGGCAAGACTCAAAGCACAAAGTAAGTGTATTACGTTGATTACTGAGTAGTGAGTAAATGGAGGCACTGAATGCCCCAAAAGGCCATGTTTTTTATTTGAACCAGAACTTGATTTGACTGTAGAAAGAAGGCAACAGTTCTAAGTGTTAGCCAACCGTTTATGCTGAAAATAATGACGTAGAAAGAAAAGGAAAGAGAGGGTAACCCATGGTTTTCCTTTCAGTTCTTCATTATTTATCAGTAAGCAAAGGTATAGAGTGTTAGGCAGAATATGTACATACGAAGTGAAATAAATAACTGAGGTAGTTTTGTTCAGTGTTTCCACTGTTCTGATAAGAACGGGACACATAGGAATTGTGTAATTTCAGTGATTCCACATACAAGTTTAGTGCCCTTATATTTACATTTAAAACCTGCATTGCATAATATAAAAATGAATGGTAAAGTTCATGCTAATAATTTAAATGTTCAATTATTCCTTACTTAGAATGACATTAAATAGCAAGTAAAAAATAAAACAAAAGAAACCACAAAAGAGAGGAAAAAACTTTATGTCTTACACCTTTAATGGCCTCTTTTCCCATTTTTGAACAAGGGACCCCACATTTTCAATTGCACTGGACCCCATAGCCAGCCTTGCCCCTAAGACTTAAGTTTCCAGAAGGCAGAGACTCTGCTCTATCCATGGCTATGTGATTGCAGCACCTCAGCCCCTAATTTGAATCCATTCAGTAAACACCTGTTAGGTCTCGAATGGGGTGGGTATAATAAAGAACAAAAGATCATAGGGTCCCAAGCTAGGAAAACAATAATCTGTCTCTCTACTCTGTGCCCGGCAGACCACAGCCGGGGTAGTAAGCTCAGTTCCAGGGGTCACATTTGAAAAGGGATGCAGAAAACAACCCATCAAAAGGTACTGGGCTCAAATTGTTTTGGCAACTTATTACCTATATAACCAAAGGGAAGTTAATTAACCTTTGTGAGTGCCAGTTTTTGCTTTTGCAAAATAAGGATCATAAGGTATTAAAAAAAAAGACCTAGGAGAACCACAACCACTGACTTCTAACTGTTGAATGTCTGTCAGAGAAAACAGAAGGGTTAAGAGTGACACGTAGAAACCAATGGGAGGAAACTTCTGAGAAGGCAGAAAACCAGTATGAAGAAGAATTTCTGAAGAGGCAAACGTGAGTCTGCCTGGGGATACAGTAAATTCTCTATCTCTTGAGAGAGTAGAGGGATACTTGACAAAGTTTTAAGAAACATGTAATATCAGATAAAGATTAGGACATAAAATAATAACAATGATTGCAGTAGATATGGTTTCCTGGTACATTCTAAATGCCAGACACTAAGAGAGCCACTTTACCATACACTAAGAGAGCCACTTTACCATACACTATCTTATTAAATCATAACAACCAATCCACAAGGTGGGCAATATTTCTCTTATTACTTTTATTCTTAATCTGAGGATAAAGAAGAAAGTGTAATTTATTCATGATCACAAAGCTAGTTTGTTATGAAGACAGCCACCTTCCACTGAATTTTCTTCAAACTCTGAGATTCAGAAATATTGGACAAATGCTAAATGAAATAAGAATGATTACAAATCCCATGTCTGAATGTGAAAGACTCCCAAGATAGTCCCCTCAACTTCACACAAATGTGACAATCTCCATCTGAATCATTATGAGGGAACCTAAAAAAATGCAATAAACTGTCAAGGAGAATTACATCATTACTTTATCAAGTAGACCTTTAAAAAATCCAGGAGACAAAAGACGTTTTCTTTCCTAGACTATCCACACAGTTACTGAGCTTCCAGCCTTCCCCATACTGTTACGCCATCTGAAGAAACATTCGAGGTTCTGGAGCTCTATCACTACACAGATAATCCCTAAACATTGCCCTCACCTTCCACCTTGCAGGGCAAGTGAGAGCCTGGGCCTGCCACTCAGTAGTTTTGTCCCATTTTAATAGAGATGTTGCAGCTTTTTATACTTACACATCTTGAAAATCACCCTAGGAAAGCCATATTTGGGCACTTGGAAGTTTGGCAGGTGTGAAATTACCTCTTGGTGGGACAGTATTCATTTTCCCTTACTTGTTTCCTGCCACTTAAGCCCAGGACATGATTGAAACCAACATCTGTAAAAGCAAAGCTGGGATGCTCATTTAAATGCTTCCATCTTCAAAAAGTTACTCAGGAGCCATATAAGTGTTCTGTATTCTACCCGTTAGGATTGTTTTGAAATGACATCACCACAAATTTCAACTGAAAATTCAGAATTAGAAGACAGCCAACTCCATCTGCTATTCCTAAAAGCACTTCAAACTCTTAAACTTCTTCTATTCATTTCAAGTAGGAAACAAAGCACTCTGTGAGTACAAATGCATTTTTAGCATACTTTTGCAAAATGGAAAGACCAAGACAGGAGAGTCACTGAAAGCACTCAGATTTAGAATTGAGTTGATATCATAGCTAGAAATGGGATCCAAGACTCCTTCTGACCAGGTGTTACTCTCCATCAAATTGGTGGTAGCATTTCAAGAATCTATACAAATGCCTGGAGGAAAAGATAAAAAGAGAAAAAAAAAAAAAAAAAAAAAAGGAAGAAAGAAAGAAAGAAATATATATATATGAAAGAAAGAAGAACTGGACCAAACCCTCAAGCTAAAAGTAGGAAAAAAGGAAATTAGACTCCTGAATGTTTCATTAGGATGAAAATGTCCAAATATAAGCTTTGCCACTGAAAACAATTATTCTGTGCTATCTAATCAGCAGTACAACACCTCATCTCTTCACATCACTGGGCTGTTTTTATATGTGAAACTACATGATATATTACACTTTAATACCTATCTGCTTCAAACATAGTAGAAAAATACCTACACAGCATAAATCATACATGACATCACACTAGGTTTTTTAAATAATGCTGTGAACACCAGGAAGATTCTGGGGGTCCATTTTTCATGCTCCTTTTGCTACTGTCCAAATGGAAGTGCTTACTTTGCCTCTCTACAACTTCCTTTCAATTAAATAAATCAAATGTGTACAAAGGAATTTTCATGCATGAAAGGTACCAAATGCTTCTGTACAAATAGGAATGCCATATCTATCCTCCTCAGGACCCAGAATGCTAAATTCAAGCACACCTGGTATAACCTCTGTATACTCCCCTGATATGTCTGATACCTCCCCTGATTTGTCCTCCTTTTGACATCTCTGTTTTATCAATACCTCCAACCCATGGATGGAAAGGATAGAAGAGGGAATTCCCGTAGCACCCATGCTTCCGTCTCTCCTTGGCAGCATGTGGAGAGAGGGAAGCAATCTACTTGTCTGAACCTGGACACAAGGACAATTTTATTCACTTGTGTGTCTCCCCTGACTAGCACAATAGTAGCAACTCAATAAACACCAAATGCATATGTAAAGATTAAACAAAAACGAGTCAAGTTTGCCTTTGTATTATAACCCTGGTAATAGGTTTTGAAGGAAATTCAACTAAAAACTGAAATGAACTTAAAGATTCTGGATTGTTTCCAGTTCATATTTATATAATTCATCCTTCCTCAAAAGAATACACTTTCCTTTCTTTCCATCCCCTTTTCTGTCCTTCCCCTTCCCCATCTCTCTTTCACACACCCAGCTTCTATTTAAATCTATGCAAGAAATACACTTTTACATTATTCAGTTACCCTGCTTCAGTTACCCTGATGTAAGCATATATGAGATAATGACAAAGGAAAAATTATCTGACTCTATTATTCTCATCATGAGAGCACAGGCCCACTGAGAGAAGGGGAAGGACAGAGCATGACTGCCAGCACTGAATGCTCTGCTGTTTGGCAAGACAAAGCTGAGGTAACACTTTCTTGCATATCAGGAATTCAAACATTATTACATGGCACTATGTCCCAACTTCCTTGATTAAGTTGTAATTCTAAAGCATTTCACCTTGGCAGGAAAGGATAAGCTAAGATTTTCCTGACTGGTATCTAGAAGAAGTGATGAGTGCATTTTCTTTTTTAATTCTGCTTTTATGAGGAGCTCCTTTCCCACAGATTAAGCTACCATCATCCAATCACTCTGATCCTGGCAGGATGACTATAAAGGACCCTGCTTCCCTAAAATGCTTCAATGTTAAGGGATCAGGATATGGTTAACTGGGCCTTTATAATCACCACCAGTCTAAAAAGTATGGAGAAAATGCTGGTGTAGGAAGATCCTGAACTTACCTCCTCCAATGGACACAAGAAATCTACAACTATAAATGGAATAATTCCCATGGAAAGGGACCTGAAACTGGATGAACAGAGCCTCCAAACACAGGGTAAAAGGACAGCCTTGACATGGGGAGGAAAGGAAGAAATATGGTCTCACCAAGGAAAAACCACACACCAGCCATGGTGATCCACAATTAAGAATGATCACAAAGGTACAGGGAAATCCCATAAAGTTATCAGCAGAAACTTTATGAGCCAGAAGGCAGGAGCATGACATAATCAAAGTGCTAAAAAAGAAAAACAAAAAAACTTCCAACTAATTCTCTACACAGCAAAGCTTATCACTCAGAATAGAAGGAGAGATCAAGAGTTTCCCAGAGAAGCAAAATCTAGAGAAGTTCATCACCACTAAACTGTCTCTATAAGAAATGCTAAAGGAACTTCTTTAAGCTGAAAATTGGCACTAATTAATAATAATAAAACTTACAAAAGTAAAAATCTCCCTGGAAAAGGAAAATATAAAATAAAGGTAGTGAATCAATCACTTATAAAGCAAGTATGAAGGTTAAAAGACAGAAGTAGCAAAAGTAACTAAAATTACAGTGATTAGTTAAGGGATACATAAAATTTTAAAACGTAAAACGTGTCATAAAAAGTATAAAACATGGGGGGAGGGAGTAAAAAGATAAAGCTTTGGAATATGTTCAGATTTCACTTGCTACCAACTTAAAACAGGCTACTATTTACATAAGATGTTATATTTGAACATCATAATAACCACAAGGAAAAAACGTATAGTAAATATACAAAAGGAAATGAGAAAGGAATCTAAACACTAAATAAAAGGACATTAAATAAAACAACACTAAGTAAAACTGCCAAAACACAAGACAGAAAGACAAGAAAACAGGAACTACAAAAAACACCCAGAACAAAAAACAAAACAGGAGCCCTGAACCAAAATGGCGGATAGAAGGATGTGCTCTCACTCCCTCTTGCGAGAACACCAGAATCACAACTAGCTGCTGGACAATCATCGACAGGAGGACACAGGAACTCACCAAAAAAATACCCCACATCTAAAGACAAAGGAGAAGCCACAGTAAGACGGTAGGAGAGGCGCAATCACAGTAAAATCAAATCCCATAACTGCTGGGTGGGTGACTCACAGACTGGAGAACACTTATACCAGAGAGGTCCACCCACTGGAGTGAAGGTTCTGAGCCCCATGTCAGGCTTCCCAACCTGTGGGTCCAGCAATGGGAGGAGGAATTCCTAGAGAATCAGACTTTGAAGGATAGTGGGATATGACTGCAGGACTTCGACAGAACTGGGGGAAACAGAGACTACACTCTGGGAGGGCACACACAAAGTAGTGTGAACACTGGGACCCAGGGGAAGGAGCAGTGACCCCAGGGGAGACTGAACCAAACCTACCTGCTAGTGTTGGAGGGGCTCCTGCAGAGGCGGGGGGTGGCTGTGGTTCACCATGGGGACAAGGACACTGGAAGCAGAAGTTCTGGGAAGTACTCCTTGTCATGAGCCCTCCCAGGGTCCACCATTAGCCCCACCAAACAGCCTAGATAGGCTCCAGTGTTGGGTTGCCTCGGGCCAAACAACCAACCGGGAGGGAACCCAGCCCCACCCATCAGCAATCAAGCCGATTAAAGTTTTACTGAACTCTGTCCACCAGAGCTACAGTCAGCTCTATCCACCACGACTCCCTCCCATCAGGAAACTTGCACAAGCCACTTAGATAGCCTCATCCACCAGAAGGCAGACAGCAGAAGCAAGAAGAACTACAATCCTGCAGCCTGTGGAACAAAAACCACATTCACAGAAAGATAGACAAGATGAAAAGGCAGAGGGCTATGCACCAGATGAAGGAACAGATAAAACCCCAGAAAAACAACTAAATGAAGTGGAGATAGGGCACCACCCAGAAAAAGAACTCAGAATAATGATAGTGAACATGATCCAGGACCTCGGAAAAAGAATGGAGGCAAAGATCGAGAAGATGCAAGAAATGTTTAACAAAGACCTAGAAGAATTAAAGAACAAATAAACAGGTGAACAATACAATAAATGAAATGAAAACTACATTAAAAGGAATCAATAGCATAATAACTGAGGCAGAAGAACGGCTAAGTGACCTGGAAGACAGAATGGTGGAATTCACTGCTTCACAACAGAATAAAGAAAAAAGAATGAAAACAAATGAAGACAGCCTAAGAGACCTCTGGGACAATATTAAATGCATCAACACTCACATTATAGGGGTCCCAGAAGGAGAAGAGAGAGAGAAAGGACCAGAGAAAATATTTGAAGAGATTATAGTAGACATGGGAAAGGAAATAGCCACCGAAGTCCAGGAAGCACAGAGAGTCCCATACAGGATAAACACAAGGAGAGACACGCTGAGACACAAAGTAATCAAATTGGCAAAAATTAAAGACAAAGAAAAATTATTGAAAGCAGCAAGGGAAAAATGACAAATAACATACAAGGGAACTCCCGTAAGGTTAACAGCTGATTTCTCAGCAGAAACTCTACAAGCCAGAAGGGAGTGGCATGATATACTTAAAGTGATGACAGGGAAGAATGTACAACCAAGATTACTCTACCCAGCAAGGATCTCATTCAGATTTGATGGAGAAATCAAAAGCTTTATAGACAAGCAAAAGCTAACAGAATTCAGCACCACCAACCCAGCTCTACAACAAATGCTAAAGGAACTTCTCTAAGTGGGAAACACAAGAGAAGAAAAGGACCTACAAAAACAAACCCAAAACAATTTAGAAAATGGTCACAGGAACATACATATCGATAATTACCTTAAACATGAATGGATTAAATGCTCCAACCAAAAGACACAGGCTTGTGGAAAGGATACACAAATAAGACCATCTATGTGCTGTCTACAAGAGACCCACTTCAGATCTAGGGACACATACAGACTGAAAGTGAGAGGATGGAAAATGATATTCCATGCAAATGGAAATCAAAAGAAAGCTGGAGTAGCAATACTCATATCAGATAAAAGAGACTCTAAAATAAAGAATGTTACAAGAGAAAAGGAAGAACACTACATAATGATCAAGGGATCAATCCAAGAAGATATAACCATTATAAATATATATGCACCCAACATAGGACACCTCAATACATAAGGCAACTGCTAACAGCTCTAAAAGAGGAAATCAACAGTAACAATAATAGTAAGGGACTTTAACACCTCACTTACACCAATGGACAGATCATCCAAAATGAAAATAAATAAGGAAACAGAAGCTATAAATGACACAATAGACCAGACAGATTTAATTGATATTGATAGGACATTCCATCCAAAAACAGCAGATTACACTTTCTTCTCAAGTGTGCATGGAACATTCTCCAGGATATATCACATCTTGGGTCACAAATCAAGCCTCAGTAAATCAAGCCTTTAAAAAGTTGAAATCATATCAAACATCTTTTCTGACCACAACGCTATGAGATTAGAAATGTATTACAGGGAAAAAAAACGTAAAAGACGCAAACACATGGAGGCTAAACAATACGTTACTAAATAATCAAGAGATCACTGAAGAAATCAAAGAGGAAATCAAAAAATACCTACAGACAAATGACAATGAAAACAGGACAAATCCAAAACCTATGGGAGGCAGCAAAAGCAGTTCTAAGAGGGAAGTTTATAGCTACAGAAGCCTACCTCAAGAAACAAGAAAAATCTCAAACAATCTGAACTTGCACCTAAAGGTGCTAGAGAAAGAACAAAGAAAACCCAAAGTTAGCAGAAGGAAAGAAATCATAAAGATCAGAGCAGAAATAAAAGAAATAGAAACAAAGAAAACAATAGCAAAGATCAATAAAACTAAAAGCTGGTTCTTTGAGAAGATAAACAAAATTGATAAACCATTAGCCAGATTCATCAAGAAAAAGAGGGAGAGGACTCAAATCAATAAAATCAGAAATGAAAAAGAAGTCACAACAGACACCGCAGAAATACAAACCATCCTAAGAGACTACTACAAGCAACCCTATGCCAAAAAAATGGACAATCTGGAAGAAATGGACAAATTCTTAGAGAAGTATAACCTTCCGAGACTAAACCAGGAAGAAATAGAAAATATGAACAGACCAATCACAAGTAATGAAATTGAAACTGTGATTAAAAATATTCCAACAAACAAAAGTGCAGGACCTGAAGGTTTCACAGGTGAATTCCATCAAACATTTACAGAAGAGCTAACACCTATCCTTCTCAAACTCTTCCAAACAACTGTGGAGGAAGGAACACTCCCAAACTCATTCTATGAGGCCACCATCACCCTGATACCAAAACCAGACAAAGATACTACAAAAAAAGAAAATTACAGACCAATATCACTGATGAATATAGATGCAAAAATCCTCAACAAAATACTAGCAAACAGAATCCAACAACACATTAAAAGGATCATACACCATGATCAAGTGGGATTTATCCCAGGTATGCAGGGATTCTTCAATATATGCAAAACAATCAATGTGATACACCATATTAACAAATTGAAGAATAAAAACCATATGATCGGGCTTCCCTGGTGGCGCAGTGGTTGAGAGTCCGCCTGCCGATGCAGGGGACACGGGTTCGTGCCCCTATCCCGGAAGATCCCACATGCCGCGCAGCGGCTGGGCCCGCGAGCCATGGCCGCGGAGCCTGTGTGTCCGGAGCCTGTGCTCCGCAACGGGAGAGGCCACAGCAGTGAGAGGCCCGCGTACAGCAAAAAAAAAAAAAAAAAAAAAAAAAAAAAACCATATGATCATCTCAATAGATGCAGAAGATTTTGACAAAATTCAACACCCATTGATGATAAAAACTCTCTAGAAAGTGGGCATAGAGGGAACATACCTCAATATAATAAAGGCCATATATGACAAACCCACAGCAAACATCATTCTCAATGATGAAAAGCTGAAAGCATTTCCTCTAAGATCAGGAACGAGACAAGGATGTCCACTCTCATCACTATTATTCAACATATTTTGGAAGTCCTAGCCATGGCAATCAGAGAAGAAGAAGACATAAAAGGAATACAAATTGGAAAAGAAGAAGTAAAACTGTCACTCTTTGCAGATGACATGATACTATACATAGAGAATCCTAAAGATGCCACCAGAAAACTACTAGAGCTAATCAATGAATTTGGTAAAGTTTCAGGATACAAAATTAATGCACAGAAATCTTTTGCATTCCGATACACTAATGATAAAAAATCTGAAAGAGAAATTAAGGAAACACTCCCATTTACCATTGCAACAAAAAGAATAAAACACCTAGGAATAAACCTACCTAGGGAGACAAAAGACCTGTATGCAGAAAACTATAAGACACTGTTGAAAGAAATTAAAGATGACGCCAACAGACGGAGAGATATACCATGTTCCTGGTTTGGAAGAATCAATACTGTGAAAATGACTATACTACCCAAAGCACTCTACAGATTTAATGCAATCCCTATCAAATTACCAATGGCATTTTATACGGAACTAGAAAAAAAATTTTTTAATTTGTATGGAGACACAAAAGACCCCGAATAGCCAAAGCAGTCTTATGGGAAAAAATCGGAGCTGGAGGAATCAGACTCCCTGACTTCAGACTATACTACAAAGCTACAGTAATCAAGACAGTATGGTACTGGCACAAAAATAGGAACATAGATCAATGGAACAAGATAGAAAGCCCAGAGATAAACCCACGCACCTATGGTCAACTAATCTATAACAAAGGAGGCAAGGATATACAATGGAGAAAAGACAGTCTCTTCAATAAGTGGTGCTGGAAGAACTGGACAGCTACATGTAAAGGAATGAAATTAGAACACTCCCTAACACCATACACAAAAATAAGCTCAAAATGGATTAAAGACCTAAATGTAAGACCTGACACTATAAAACTCTTGGAGGAAAACATAGGAAGAACACTCTTTGAGATAAATCACAGCAAGATCTTTTTTGATCCACCTCCTAGAGTAATAGAAATAAAAACAAAAATAAACAAATGGGACCCAATGAAACTTAAAAGCTTTTGCACAGCAAAGGAAACCATAAACAAGACGAAAAGACAACCCTCCGAATGGGAGAAAATATTTGCAAACAATTAAATGACAAAGGATTAATTTCCAAAA
The DNA here is from genome assembly GCF_964165515.1 of Mesoplodon bidens. NCBI lineage: Eukaryota > Metazoa > Chordata > Mammalia > Artiodactyla > Ziphiidae > Mesoplodon > Mesoplodon bidens. Next base: position 22,787,151 of record NC_138174.1, on the reverse strand, counting down.
TATATAAACAGTTCATGCAGCTCAATATTAAAAAAACAAAAAACCCAATCCAAAAATGGTCAGCCCTAAATAGACATTTCTCCAAAGAAGACATACAGATGGCCAAGAAGCACATGAAAAGCTGCTCACCAACACTGATTATTAGAGAAATGCAAATCAAAACTACAATGAAGTACCACCTCACACCAGTTAGAATGGGAGTCATCAGAAAATCTACAAACAACAAATGCTGGAGAGGGTGTGGAAAAAATGGAATCCTCTTGCACTGTTGGTGGTAGTGTTTATTGATACAGCCACTATGGAGAACAGTATGGTGGTTCCTTAAAAAACTAAAAATAAAATTACCATGTGATCCAGCAATCACACTACTGGGCATATACTCAGAGAAAACCATAATTGAAAAAGACACATTCACCCCAATGTTCACTGCAGCACTATTTACAATAGCCAGGTCACAGAAGCAACCTAAATGCCCATTGACAGACGAATGGATAAAGAAGATGTGGTACATATATACAATGGAATATTACTCAGCCATAAAAAGGAACGAAATTGGGTCACTTGTTGAGATGTGGATGGATCTAGAGACTGTCCTACAGAATGAAATAAGTCAGAAAGAGAATAAATACCATCTATTAACGCATATATGTGGAACCTAGAAAAATGGTAGAGATGGACTGGTTTGCAAGGAAGAAACTGTGACACAGATGTAGAGGACAAACATATGGAAAGTGGCAGGGGGGTGGAGGTGGGGGTGTGATGAATTGGGCGATTTGGATTGACATGACACTGATGTGTATAAAACTGATGACTAATAAGAACCTGCTGTATAAAAAAATAAATGAAATAAAAATTTTTAAAAAACACCCAGAAAACAATGAACAAAATGGCAATACGTACATACCTATTAATAATTAGTTTAAATGTAAGTAGACTAAATTCACCAAAGACATCAAGTGGCTGAATGGATACAAAAGAAGACCCATTTTATATATCTGCCTATAACTTACTTTAGAAGAAAGGACATACACAGACGGAAAGTGAAGGGATAAAAAAAGATATTCTATGCAAATAGAAATGAAAAGAAAGCTGGGGTAGATATATTCATATCAGTGAAAATAGACTTTAAAGTAAAGACTGTATAAAAGACAAAGAAGGGTGTTATATAATGATAAATAAGTCAATCCATGAAGAGGATATAACATTTATAAATGTATATGCACCGAACATAGGGGCACCAAGATACATAGCAAATATTAATGAACTTAAAGGGAGAAATTGAAAGCAATACAATAATAGCAGGGGAATTCACACCCCATTTACATCAATGGATAGATCATCCACACAGAAAATCAATAAGGAAAGCCTGGCCTTAAATGACACACTTGTCTAGATAAACTTAATAGATATATACAGAACATTCCATCCAAAAGCACTAGAATAGACATTCTTCTCAAGTGCACATGGAACATTCTCCAGGATACACTGCATGCTGGGTCACAAAAGAAGCCTCAGTAAATTAAAAAAAAAAAAAGAAACAATACCATCTTCTCCAACCAAAATGGTATAAAACTAAAAATCATCCACGAGAAAAAAAAAAGAAAAAAGCACAAAAACCTGGATATTAAACAACATGCCACTGAACAACCAATGGGTCATCTAAAAAATATCAAAGAGAAATTTTAAAATACCTAGTGAGAAATGAAAACAGAAATACAACACACCAAAAATTAAACGATGCAGCAGAAGCATTTCTAAGAGAAAAGTTCATAACAATACAGGTCTACCTCAAGAAACAAGAAAAATCCCAAATAAACAATCTAACTTCATACCTAAAAAAAACTAGAAATAGAAGAACAAATGAAGTCCAAAATTAGTGAAATGAAAGGAAATAATAAATATTAGGGAAGAAATAGATTAAAAACCCAATAGAAAATATCAATGAATCTAAGAGCTGATTCTTTGAAAAGATAAACTAAATCAACAAACCTTTACTAGACTAACCAAGAAAAAAAGAGAAAGGACTCAAATAAAAATGAAAGAGGAAAAGTTATAACAGGTACCACAGAAATACAAAGGATCATAAGAGATTACTACGATTACATACCAACAAATTAGAAAGCCTATAAGAAATGTTTAAAGACCTAGAAATGTGCAATCTTCCAAGAATGAATCAGGAAGAAATTGAAAATCTGAATAGACTGAATACTAGTAAGGAGAGTAAGACAGTAACCAAAAATCTCCCAACAAACAGAAAGCCCAGGACCAGATGGATTCACTGGTGAATCCTATAAAACAGTCAAAGATTTAATACCTACACTTTTCAAACTCTTCAAAAAACTGAAGTAGAGGGAAACCTTCCAAACATTGTATGAATTGACATTACCTTACCTTGATAACAAAACCAGACAAGGACACCACAAGAAAAGAAAATTACAGGCAATATCCCTGATGAACACAGATACAAAATTTCTCAACAAAATATTAGTAAACTGAATCCAACAATACTTTAAAAGGATCATATATCATGATCAAGTGGAATCTATTAGAGGGATGCAAGGATGGTTTGACATCCATAAAAGCAGTCAATATATCACTTAACAAAAAGAAATATAAAAATCATAAGGTCATCTCAAGAGATGCAGAAAAAGCTTTTAACAAATTTCAACATCCATCTGAGGTAAAAACTCTCAACAATTCAGGTATAAAGAGAATATACTTCAACATAATAAAAGTCATATATGAAATGCCCACAGCTAACATCATACTCAACAGTGAAAACCTGAAAGCTTTTCCTCTAAGATCAGGAAGATGACAAGGATGCCCATTCTCACCACTTTTATTGAACATAGTATTGGAGCTCCTAGCCACAGCAATTAGATGAAAAAAAAATTCAAATTGGAAAAAAAAGAAGTAAAACAGTCACTATTTGCAGATGACATATTGTATATATAAAACCCTAAAGACTCCACCAAAAACTGTTAGAACTAGTAAATGAATTCAGTAAAGTCATAGGATACAAAAATCAGTATACAGTAATCTGTGATATTTCTATACACTAATAACAAACTAGTACAAAGAGATATTAAGAAAACAATCTCACAATTACATCAAATAGAATAAAATACCTAGGAATAAATCTCACCAAGGTAGTGAAAAAATTAATATTGCTAAAATTTGTTAAAATTTCCCTATTACCCAAAGCAATCTGCAGATTCAATACCATCTCTATCTAAATTCCAATGGCATATTTCACAGAACTAGAACAGTAATTCTAAAATTTGTATGAAAACACAAAAGACCCCAAATAGCAAAGACAATCTTAAAAAAGAAGAACAAAGCTGGCGGTATCACATTCCTTGATTTCAAACTATAATACAAAACTATGGTAATAAAAACAAGATAGTACTAGCACAAAAACAGACACACATATCAATGGAACAGAATTGAGGGCCCAGAAATAAACGCGTACATATATGGACAATTAATTTATGACAAAGGAGCAAAGAACATATAACGGAGAAAGGATAGTTTTTTCAATAAATGGTGCTGAGAAAACAGGACAGCCACATGCAAAAGAATGAAACTAGACAATTATCATACACCATACATAAAAATTAAAAATGTATTAAAGACTTCAGGGGCTTCCCTGGTGGCGCAGTGGTTGAGAGTCCACCTGCCGATGCAGGGGACACGGGTTCATGCCCCGGGCCGGGAAGATCCCACATGCCGTGGAGCGGCTGGGCCCATGAGCCATGGCCGCTGAGCCTGCGCATCTGGAGCCTGTGCTCAGCAATGGGAGAGGCCACGACAGTGAGAGGCCCGTGTACAGCAAAAAAAAAAAAAAAAAAAAAAAAGTATTAAAGACTTCAATGTAAGACCTGAAACCATAAGATTCCTAGAAGAAAACATAGGTGGGAACCCCACTGACATCAATCTTAGTGATGTTTCTGTGGATCTGACTCTGAAGGCAAGAGAAACAAAAGCAAAATAATCAAATGGTACTACTTCAAACTAAAAAGCTTCTGCACAGTGAAGGAAAATATTATCAAAATGAAAAGGCAAACTATAGAATGGGCAAAGATATTTATAAATCATATGTCCAATATGAGGTTAATATCCAAAGTATATAAAGATCTCATACAACTCAACAATTAAAAACAAAACCAAAAACCCTGTTAAAAACAGGCAGAAGCTCTGAATAAACATTTTTCCAAAGAAATTTCATACAGATGGCCAACAGGTATGTGAAAAGATCATCAGCATCACTAATTGCCAGGGAAATGCAAATCAAAGCCACAATGAGATACCATCTCACACCTTTTAGACTGGCTATTTTTTTTTTTTACATCTTTATTGGAGTATAATTGCTTTACAATGGTGTGTTAGTTTCTGCTTTATAACAAAGTGAATCAGTTATACATATGTTCCCATATCTCTTCCCTCTTGCAACTCCCTCCCTCCCACCCTCCCTATCCCACCCCTCTAGGTGGTCACAAAGCACCGACTATTATTGAGAAGACAAGAAATAACGGATGTAGAAGACAATGTGGAGAAAGGGGAGCCACTATACACTGCTGGTGGGGACTGTATATTGGTACAGACACTATGGAAAACAGTATGGAGGGTCATCAAAAAAATTAAGACTAGAACTACCACATGACTAAGGTATTTACCCAAAAAATACAAAAACAGTAATTCAAAATGATATCTGCACCCCTATGTTCACTGCAGCATTATTTACAATAGCCAAGATATGGAAACAACCTAAGTGTCCATCAATAGATAAATGGATAAAGAAGATGTAGTATGTATATGTATTTGTGTATATATACACACACAAATACATATACATACACATACATACACACACACACACACACACAGAGGCAATGGAATATTACTCAGCCATAAAAAAGAATGAAATCCTGCCATTTGCGACAACACAGATAAAGTTATTATGCTATGTGAAATAAGTCAGAGAAAGACAAACATACAAACCTATGATTTCATTCATATGTGGAATCTAAAAAAACAAATTAACAAACAAAATTTTTTTAAAAACCCTCAAAGATACAGAGGTTAAATTACTGGTTACCAGAGGGGAAGGGGTTGGGGCATGGGCAAAATGGGTGAAGGGGGTCAACTGCATGGTGATGGATAGTAACTAGACTTGGGATGGTGATCACTTTGTAGTATATACAGGTGTCAAATTACAATGCTGTATATCTGAAACATATAATAAATAATAATAATATTATACAGAATATGGAGCTCAGGTTCACTAACTAGTGATGTTATTCTCTTGCTATGAGGTGTCCCAAAGAGAAGGCTCAAAAGAGCTAACACATTTATCAGCCGAAGTCATGCTCCTCTCCCTGAGACTAGGCCAGGAATTGGACAGCAAGAATTTTACAAATATTAATAAAAGCATATCTTTTGTCTCCTGTGTCAAGTTTACCTTCCACCAGTAATAAATTTCTGCAGGAGCAGTAACTGCTTGGTCACTGCTGTTGTTATTTCTACAGCCACCTTCTGCTCCTGACCAGCTATGAGCCACTTAAAATAGTTTTGATGCTCCTAACTTTCATGGTAACCAGATATGATCCAAGGAGCGCATGATGACAATATTATTTTTCAGAGCAAACCACATATTTAGACAACAAAGAAATGAAACAAAGTATGGTCATGCAACTGAAAAAATGTAAACCCACAGAAAAACGAACATGAAAGGACAAAGAAAATCTTAAGCTTTTAAGCTCTGACTTTTGTTATGCAATTCCATGTCTCAACTTTAGTCATTCAGTGACCCTCCTATTATCTGCATGAGATTAAAAAATGAACTACTAGCGAACACCTGAATCACCTAAAAAATATGCACACCCTTTAACCAATCAAGGACAAGGAGAAGAACAGGCTTAAAGGAGGAAGTAGAAATTCTCCTTTGATCAGAATTCAGCCCTAAAGAGACTAAAGAAAACATATTGTTTCTTTGAGGCAAAAGCATTTGAACTTTGGCCTCAAGGCCAAAGTCCTGCACCAAGGAACACCCTGAACATCTGTCTCCATCTTTTCTTTCCCCCATGAAGTGTTGGTTACTGACACTCCAGCTCTTTCCTGGAGCCCTTCCTGCCTTCTCAGACTCCAGAGTAAAGGCCGATGTCCCCCAAATCATTTTTTTTTTTTTTTTTTGCGGTACACGGGCTTCTCACTACTGTGGCCTCTCCCGTTGCGGAGCACAGGCTCCGGACGCACAGGTTCAGCGGCCATGGCTCACGGGCCCAGCCTCTCCGTAGCATGTGGGATCTTCCCGGACCGGAGCACGAACCCGTGTCCCCTGCATCGGCAGGCGGACTCTCAACCACTACGCCACCAGGGAAGCCCCCCCAAATCATTTTAATGAACTCAAGTTACATCCTTTTTTATGATCATTCTGTGGCTAATTCCTCACTACATGTGTTCAACCGGATGGAAAGAAAAGAGCAACACCCACCTCCAGATGCAGCAATTATCCCCACCACCCAGTGGATGTTCCGCTTTGCAAGGATAACCAGAATTGCGCTGTCCCTCACTCTCAGTAGACAGCGTAGACACAGATTAAAATGAATTCAATCCACGTTCTTTTCTACTTGGCTGGCAGACAACCTAAGTAAACCATCATTACAAAGGGCTTCTAGAAAGTTTGTTTTAGACGTGGTCAGGGGGCTCACCACGAGGAGAATGGGGATGGCAAAAGATGGTGACAGAGTCCACAGGTAGCTGCTGTGGAAGAAGAGGGGACGGAGTGGAGGCAGGAGTGTAGAGAGGCTCGTGCTCTGAATTAAACCTTGTGTCAGATGGCCAAGGGAAGACAGGATTAGACAGCCTCCCTCTACTCTCCTTCCCATCCCACCCTCCCCACTAACCCCACCTTTAATCAAATGTATGAAGCCATTTGAAAAATATTATCAACTTCAAGGGGGGTTTTTAATGCTAAAATAATCGGCCTTATTATTAGGCATTTGCTTATTTATTCTTTCATTTTAAAGAAGTCAAATTTTAAGGTCACTTGTAGATCCCAAATAGCCATATTAATAGCACATCTGACAGGAACACTAATACCACCAATCCACAACAAGAACTCATTCTAAATTTACAACAAAAGCCCCCACTTACTCTACTTTTTATTACAGGAAATGTCCCATAGTCTAAAGTACTCAAAGCTGTGGTACCAGCTGTGGGAATTTAATACCTCTTGGGCTTTTATGAATCCAATTTCCCCTCCTTTTATTTTCCTTTGCTTTTTTCTTTTCTTGTCATCTTTCTTTTTCTTCTTCCCTGAAGAGGGATGAAGGGACAAAACTAAGGTGGGGACAGGGCAAGTGACCTATGAATCAAACCGGCCAGATTTTCACAAGTCAGAGCACATTCATTCCCTGGAATGGTCCTCAGAATAAAAGAAAAGAGTGGAAACCTCAAATTCGTAAGTTTTAGTTCAATGCCACTGCTTAATGTGGAATTAAAGACAGTCTGAACAAAATAGCATCACCTGTCAGTTTAAAGGGGTAAAAAGCATTTTGTTTATTTCTTTCCATATCTATTTTCCAGGCCTCCTTAGATTGCAAGAATTCGCGGGGTGGTGATATGCATCTGAGTCGAGCATAGTGCTCGTGTCTCTGGCATTCAACACTCCATCCCTTCAGTGAACATCTGGAGAGCTTGCGCAAATACATTATTGTTTCCCATAAAGTGCACTGAGATCAAGGACTCTCTGGGATGGCAACAGAGTCTGAGTAAAATAAGAATTTAATATATTCATTTGAGAAAATGAATGCTGGATTAAGAAAAAAGAAAAAAACATTTTTTCACAGCAGAAATTCTTGCAGAATGTGAGATGCGGTGGGAATTTCTAAGAGAGGGGTATGGTGAGTCGTATTTCCCGAGACTTATCTGACCACTAACTCCTTGGTGTTACATGTCACTAGTCAACGTTCTATAAAACACAAGTTGGAGAGGAAAAAATGGACCACATCTTTACAATCCAATCATGCATATTTATAAAATATTTTGTCTGAATTATTTTTACATGGCAGATGGAGGTGTGTGGAGCATCAACAAGAACATAAGTGACTGGGAGAGGAGGGTGGAGAGGAAGTGTCTGCCCTTTCTTTGGTCAGTTAAGCTCCTAACGAGCTCCTAGGCACCCAGTTACCTTCCAACTCAAACCTGAGCCTCTCTCTCAGCTTTATTCATTCAATCAAGAGTAATAATCATAATAACCACTTAGTCCAGTCCTTTTGTTCTATACGTGAGAAAAGAGAGGCCCCAAAATAGGTATCTACTTTGCCTGAGGTCATTTAGTTAAAAAGTGGCAGAAGATAGAACAGAAAATCCAATATTTCAAATATCCAACATTCCCTAAAATTGTATTTACTCAATATGTACTCCAGATCTAATATAGGCTAAGATAAAGGAGAAAATCTACATCGGTATTTATTTAACTCAGATTAAAACACCACTCTTGATTACAGTAAAATTTGGCTTTGGGGATAACTCAGCTAGGCCTAGGTAAACATTCTCTCTTGCATTATTTATGGAGAAGGCAGCCGTCTCATGTAAATATGATTCACACTGTAAATGGTGGAATCCCCTCAGCTTCTACTCTGGGAGACCACCCCCCCTCGTTTCTGGGTAGGATTCCCTCCTCTGGGGGAATCTCTGGAAAATCTCCCCTACCCTAAATTTGGGTTCCCCTCTTCCCTGCTACCCATTGGGGTGGGGAATCTTTTCCACTCTCACAACTTTACCCACCCCACATATACTAATAGCTCCCAAATGCATAACTATAGTTAGCCACCCTAAATACTTCTGCAGTAAAGCAGCAAAGAGAAGAAAAGAAGGGAAAGAAAGGAAGGAGAGAAAAGGAGAGAAAGGTGGACTCTCCAGGGCTGGCCTTGCAGCAGAGAAACTGTTTCTATCCCATGGCGCATCAAGTTAGGCACGGCCTCATTTTCGTCCATAAACTTGATCCTTCACTTTTGCTCCCAGTTTCAACTGTTAGGGCCAGCAGTCCTCCAGATGCCCAAACAAGAAATCTGGGATTCATTCTATATTACTCCATTGCCCTCAGAACTTATATCCAATTAAACTCCAGGGTTGGCTGCTTTTACCAACAAGATTCCAATTCTCCCTTTTAGCTTGGATAACTCAAAAAGTCTCCCCCCAGCTAGGCATGCCTCTGGCTTTATTCCCACCCTCGAGCCCATCCTCTATTCAAGAAACCATTCCCCAGAGATCCTTGTAAAACACAAAACTGACTCCATCTCATCTGTGCTCAAAACCCTTCAGCAGCACCGTATCACCTACAGCCCTAATTCCCTAACGTAGGCTCCCATGTACCTCTGTCCAACAGCTAGCCTCACCATCACGGCCCCGTACTCCGTGTGGTCCGGGAACTGTTCATGGCTTCCTGCTGTGCCTGCATTATTTCTGACCTTAGTGCTTGTTCATGCTGTTCCCGCATCCTCACCTCGATTCTGCAGGATTCAGCTCAGGCACCCTCTCCTCCAGGAAGCTTTCCCTGGTTTGGGCTAGTCTAGCTATCCATTCTCAGTACTTCTGTGATACCCTGTAACCTGCAACTGCTCTCTCACAGGGCTTCCTCAGCCTTCCTTGATGGTGTGTCTCATCCCTGAGGGCAGAAACAATGTCTTCCTCCCCTCCAGATGCCCAGTTCCTAGCACAGTGCCAATTACATATGAGGGACCCAATAAATGTTTACTGAATGAATAAAACGAGTAACCACCTATGACAAGCACAAACCCACTAATCCCACCTTGGTCTCTGAGTTCCTCCCCACTTCCCAGAACCCCTGCCAAGTTCTAGGTAATGGCCATGGGTAATCACATCGATTTGCCATACACTAGAGATTACTCCAATGTAAACTTCACTCATTCGGCTGGCCTTTCCAAGCCAGTTTTAATTAACAAGGTTTTCTCTGTTGAGATGTTTCCCATAGAGTGTTTCCTGGACTGAATTATTCTGATGTGTGCCTCAGTTCTCTGTCACTCTCTATGGATGGAGCCTTCTACAGTAATTGACAGAGTTTACAGTTTTTTAAAAGTTCCTGTTGAAGATATTTCTAAGCAGAATATTAGAGCCACGTGTTTTCACTCAATCATTAATGCCCTTCCTCAGCCAAATTAGTTAGGCTTGGTCCCCATCCTACTTTTTTCTTTCTTTGGGAATAATTTGAGAAAAGAAAAAAAAATCCACTTAACCATTCTGGGGTGAGAGGAGATTTAAAATTATTAAAACATACTTTACAATGAAGGTGCAACTGCTTTTGGCTCAGAATAACCAGCATAATTCAAAAATGCATTCAAACTACATTTCAATTTAGTATCTAGCTTAGTCTTCCTGATGAAATCACTGTCTAACCAGCTTAAAGCAAAATAAAATACTTTCAAGTTAAAAAGGACTAAAGCTATCACTTCTGACTAAATGCAATCAGCACAGTATTTTAGCAGAACATCGTGATTATTATAATACCTAATAATAATAAACATTTCTGCCATCAGGGTCTTTGGCACTGCAGAGAACAGAAAGGAACTTGCCCCATGGACTTGTAAATTAAACAAGCAATATGAGGCACACAAGTGTCACAGGTTAGAGTTAATTAACATTTTATCCCAAGCAGAGAAGGAAAAGGGAAAGAAAATTAAAATCAATATTAACAGCATCAGAATTCACTTCAAACCTTATAGGAGTCATCTGTAATGTGAATACAATTTAAGAGACTTACAGCATCACCAAGTCCAGTCTGATGCCCCTTGCATCTGCCCTTACTCAGCTAACCCTTAAAAACAGCAGATTCGCATGGTTGATTCATATACAGCCTTATACAGCCAATGGCAGACCTGCCAAGAGACACAGGACACATTCGCTGAACTCCAGGGACCCACTCCTGTTCTATGACTCAATTTTCTCTTTTTTCTTCCCCCACTCCTTATGAGTAAGTATCCAATAACAGAAAATACATTGAACCTAGATTTATCTCATACTGTATTTATCCTTTTTTAAATTGAAGTATAGTTGATTTATAATATATTAGCTTCAGGTGTACAACACAGTGACTGAATATTTTTATAGATCGATTATACTCCATTTAAAGTTATTACAAAATAATGTCTATAGTTCCTTGTGCTATACAGTATATCCTTGCTGCTTATCTATTCCATACATGCACCCCAATGTTCACAGCAGCACTATTTACAATAGTCAAGAGATGCAAGTAACCTAAGTGTCCACCAACAGATAAATGGATGAAGATGTGGGATATATGCACATGGAATATTACTCAGCCATAAGAAGAGTGAAATTTTGCCATTTGCAACAATATGGATGGACCTAAAGAATATTATGCTTAGGGAAGTAAATCAGAGAAAGACAAATAATCCACATTATCACTTACATATGGAATCTAAAAAATAAAACAAATGAATGTTTATATATCAAAATAGAACAAACAGACTCATAGACATAGAAGACAGACTAGTGGTTACCAATGGGGAGAGGGAAGTGGGGAGGGGCAAGATTGGGATATGAGATTAAGAGATACACTGTGGTTATTTTTTTTTTTTTTTTGGCGGTACGCGGGCCTCTCACTGTTGTGGCCTCTCCCGTTGCGGAGCACAGGCTCCGGACGCGCAGGCTCAGCGGCCATGGCTCACAGGCCCAGCCGCTCCACGGCATGTAGGATCTTCCCAGACCGGGGCACGAACCCGTGTCCCCTGCATCGGCAGGCGGACTCTCAACCACTGCGCCACCAGGGAAGCCCCACTGTGGTTATTTTTAATTATACTTTTAATATACAAATCCTTTTTATTTTTTTAAAGATTTTGTGTATCAATTTTTAATTGAGATATAATTGACATATGACATGATAATAGTTTCAGGTATGCGACATGATTTGATTATTTATATATGTTGTGAAATGATCACCATGATGTCTAGTTAGCATCCATCACCATACATAGTTACAATTTTTTTTCTTGTGATGAGGACTTTTAAGATCTACTCTTAGCAACTTTCAAAAATGCAATACCATATTATTAACTGTAGTCACCATGCTGTACATTACATACCCATGACTTATAACTGGAAATTTGTACATTTTGATCCCCTTCATCCATTTCTCCTACCCCCCCCAGCCCCCACCTCTGGCAACCATCAATCTTTTCTCTGCATCTATGAGTTTTGTTTGTTGTTATATATGTGTTTAATTCCACATTTAAGTGAGATCATATGGTATTTGTCTTTTCCTATCTGACTTATATCACTTAGCATAATGCCCTCAAGGACCATCCATATTGTTGCATGTTGTGTAGGGTGTAAGTTTCATTTTCTGCATGTGGTTGTCCAGTTTTCCCAACACCATTCATTGAAGGGACTGTCCTTTCCTGATTGTATATTCTTGGCTCCTCTGTCATAAACTAATTGACCATAATTGTGTGGGTTTATTTCTGGCCTCTCTATTCTGTTTCGTGTATCTCAATTTTTAAAAAAAGAATACTTTTCATACATTTTTATCCTAGTTGGCCACATTCTTTCTAAACTAATTTGGGTTTACTGACTGAATGATCTACCATTGCTTCTGCTTAATGTTTAAGATTATAAAATATGTAAATTTGTAATAACAAAATTGAATCATTATTCTGACAAATATTATTTCAAAAGTAATTATATTTTGTAGTATGTCAGCCTGAAGATGATCTCCAAAATATTCAGGTAACTTAAGACCTTAAACTGATGCTAAATTTATCTAAATAATGTATATTTGTTAGATACTAAGAAAATTTTTAAGAAAGATAAATACTGAAACTTCAATTACTAGGCTTAATTTTAGGTTTATTTACTTTTTACCCCTGTATTCATATGGTAGAGGATATCCTATGTAATATACCTTTATATATATATATAGAGAGAGAGATATGTATATATACACTTCTTAATGAAAATATCCATTTTTGCCACTTGTAGATGATGTACTAGAAAGATGCTTTATGGATATAGAGTACTACAGAAGGTCCATGGGAAGGGAATTTTATTTGTCACTGTCAAAGTTGGCTAACATTTAGTAGGTTTATTTAAAATATTTTCAAAAAGAATTTTAGCGTCAAATATTGTAGTAATACAAGTCTAAAGTTTTGTTTTCTTTCTGCTAAAACAACACAATTTTCTTGAACTATTGGCCTACTCTCTTCTAATTTACATTTTAAAAATTGAGGTGATATTCACATAACAGAAAACTAACCATTTTAAAGTGAAAATTTTAGTACAATTTAGTTCATTCATAATGTTGTGCAACCATTACCACTATGAATTTCCAGAACATTGTCATTGACACAAAAGAAAACCCTTTGTCACACCCCATTTCCCTCTCCCCCCAAATCTTGGCAACCACTAATCACTTTTCTGTATTATGGATTTGCCTTTTCTGGATATTTTATATAAATGGAATCATGTGAAATGTAGCCTTTTGTGCTTGGCTTCTATTAGATTGAAGTTTTCAAGGCTCATCTATGTTGTATATCATGTATCAGTATTTCAATCTATTTATGGCTAAATACTCTTTATAGCTGAATATGGATATACCACATATTCTTACCATTCCTCTTTGGATGAAATTTATGATGTTTTCACCTTTGGCTATAGTAAATAGTTGCTACTATGAACATTTATGTACAAGTTTTTGTTTGAATACCGGTTTCTACTTCTTTTGGCTAGATACCTAGGAGTGGAATTGCTGCATCATGCAATAATTCTATGTTTAAATTTAGAGGAATCACCAAACTGTTTCCCACCGTGACTGATCCATTTTACATTTCCACCAGCATTGTACAAGTGTTCCAATTTTTCTACATCCTCACTGACACATTATTTTCCGCATTTTTTCTATACATAGCTGTCTTAGTGTATGTGAACTGGTATCTCATTGTGGTTTTGATTTGCATTTTCCTAAGGATTTAGGATGTTGAGCATTTTTTCATGTGCTTTTTAGGCATTTGTATGTCTTCTCTGGAGAAATGTCTGTTCAAGTCCTTTGTCCATTTTTATTTTTATTTTTATTTTTTTAACATCTTTATTGGAGTATAATTGCTTTACAATGGTGTGTCAGTATCTGCTTTATAACAAAGTGAATCAGTTACACATATACATATGTCCCCATATCTCTTCCCTCTTGCGTCTCCCTCCCTCCCACCCTCCCTATCCCACCCCTCTAGGTGGTCACAAACCACCGAGCTGATCTCCCTGTGCTATGCAGCTGATTCCCACTAGCTATCTATTTTACGTTTGATAGTGTAGATATGTCCCTGCCACTCTCTCACTTTGTCACAGCTTACCATTCCCCCTCTCCATATCCTCAAGTCCATTCTGTAGTAGGTCTGTGTCTTTATTCCCATCTTACCCCTAGGTTCTTCATGACCTTTTGTTTTTTTCTTAGATTCCATATATATGTGTTAGCATATGGTATTTGTCTTTCTCTTTCTGACTTACTTCACTCTGTATGACAGAGTCTAGGTACATCCACCTCACTACAAATGACTCAACTTTGTTTCTTCTTAAGGCTAGTATTCCATTGTAAATATGTGCCACATCTTCTTTATTCATTCCTCTGCTGATGGACACTTAGGTTGCTTCCATGTCCTGGCTATTGTAAATCGAGTTGCAATGAACATTTTGGTACAAGACTCTTTCTGAATTATGGTCTTCTCAGGGTATATGCCCAGTAATGGAATTGCTGGGTCGTATGGTAGTTCTATTTTTAGTTTTTTAAGGACCTCCATACTGTTCTCATACTGGCTGTATCCATTTACATTCCCACCAACAGTATAGAGGGTTCCCTTTTCTCCACACCCTCTCCAGCATTTAGTGTTTCTAGATTTTTTGATGATGCCCATTCTGACCGGTGTGAGATGATATCTCATTGTAGTTTTGATTTGCATTTCTCTAATGATTAATGATGTTGAGCATTCTTTCATGTGTTTGTTGGCAATCTGTATATCTTCTTTGGAGAAATGTCTATTTAGCTCTTCTGCCCATTTTTGGATTGGGTTGCTTGTTTTTTTGTTATTGAGCTGCATGAGCTGCTTGTAAATTTTGAAGACTAATCCTTTATCAGTTGCTTCATTTGCAAGTATTTTCTCCCATTCTGAGGGCTGTCTTTTGGTCTTGTTTATGGTTTCCTTTGCTGTGCAAAAGCTTTGACGTTTCATTAGGTCCTATTTGTTTATTTTTGTTTTTATTTCCATTTCTCTAGGAGGTGGGTCAAAAAGGATCTTGCTGTGAATTATGTCATAAAGCATTCTGCCTATGTTTTCCTCTAACAGTTTGATAGTGTCTGGCCTTACATTTAGGTCTTTAACCCATTTTGAGTTTATTTTTGTGTATGGTGTTAAGGAGTGTTCTAATTTCATACTTTTACACGTACCTGTCCAGTTTTCCCAGCACCACTTATTGAAGAGGCTGTCTTTTCTCCACTGTATATTCTTGCCTCCTTTATGAAAGATAAGGTGACCATATGTGCGTGGGTTTATCTCTGGGCTATCTATCCTGTTCCATTGATCTATATTTCTGTTTTTTGTGCCAGTACCATACTGTCTTGATTACTGTAGCTTTGTAGTATAGTCTGAAGTCAGGGAGCCTGATTCCTCCAGTGCCATTTTTCTTTCTCAAGATTGCTCTGGCTATTCGGGGTCTTTTGTGTTTCCATACAAATTGTGAAATTTTTTGTTCTAGTTCTGTGAAAAATGCTAGTGGTAGTTTGATAGGGATTGCACTGAATCTGTAGATTGCTTTGGGTAGTAGAGTCATTTTCACAATGTTGATTCTTCCAATCCAAGAACATGGTATATCTCTCCATCTATTTGTATCATCTTTTATTTCTTTCATCAGTGTCATAATTTTCTGCATACAGGTCTTTTGTCTCCTTAGGTAGGTTTATTCCTCAATATTTTATTTTTTGTTGCAATGGTAAATGGGAGTGTTTTCTTAATTTCACTTTCAGAGTTTTCATCATTAGTGTATAGGAATGCAAGAGATTTCTGTGCATTAATTCTGTATCCTGCTACTTTACCAAATTCATTGATTAGCTCTAGTAGTTTTCTGGTAGCATCTTTAGGATTCTCTATGCATAGTATCCTGTCATCTGCAAACAGTGACAGCTTTACTTCTTCTTTTCCAATTTGGATTCCTTTCATTTCTTTTTCTTCTCTGATTGCTATGGCTAAAACTTCCAAAACTATGTTGAATAACAGTGGTGAGAGTGGGCAGCCTTGTCTTGTTCCTCATCTTAGTGAAAATGGTTTCAGTTTTTTACCATTGAGGATGATGTTGGCTGTGGGTTTGTCATATATGGCCTTTACTATGTTGAGGAAAGTTTCCTCTATGCCTACTTTCTGCAGGGCTTTTATCATAAATGGGTGTTGAATTTTGTCGAAAGCTGTCTCTGCATCTATTGAGATGATCATATGGTTTTTCTCCTTCAATTTGTTAATATGGTGTATCACGTTGGTTGATTTGCATATGTTGAAGAATCCTTGCATTCCTGGGATAAACCCCACTTGATCATGGTGTATGATCCTTTTAATGTGCTGCTGGAATCTGTTTGCTAGTATTTTGTTGAGGAATTTTGCATCTATGTTCATCAGTGATATTGGCCTGTAGTTTTCTTTCTTTGTGACATCTTTGTCTGGTTTTGGTGTCAGGGTGATGGTGGCCTCGTAGAATGAGTTTGGGAGTGTTCCACCCTCTGCTATATTTTGGAAGAGTTTGAGAAGGATAGGTGTTAGCTCTTCTCTAAATGTTTGACAGAATTCACCTGTGAAGCCATCTGGTCCTGGGCTTTTGTTTGTTGGAAGATTTTTAATCACAGTTCCAATTTCAGTGCTTGTGATTGGTCTGTTCTTATTATCTATTTCTTCCTGGTTCAGTCTCGGCAGTTATGCCTTTCTAAGAATTTGTCCATTTCTTCCAGGTTGTCCATTTTATTGGCATAGAGTTGCTTGTAGTAATCTCTCATGATCCTTTGTATTTCTACAGTGTCAGTTGTTACTTCTTTTTCATTTCTAATTCTATTGATTTGAGTCTTCTCCCTTTTTTTTTTCTTGATGAGTCTGGCTTATGGTTTATCAATTTTGTTTATCTTCTCAAAGAAACAGCTTTTAGTTTTATTGATCTTTGCTGTCATTTCCTTCATTCCTTTTTCATTTATTTCTGATCTGATCTTTATGATTTCTTTCCTTCTGCTAACTTTGGGTTTTTTTTGTTCTTCTTTCTGTAATTGCTTTAGGTGCAAGGTTAGGTTGTTTATTTGAGATGTTTCCTGTTTCTTAAGGTAGGATTGTATTGCTATAAACTTCCCTCTTAGAACGGCTTTTGCTGTATCCCATAGGTTTTGGGTTGTTCCTCTTTGATTTCTTCAGTGATCACTTGGTTATTAAGTAGTGTATTTTTTAGCCTCCATGTGTTTGTATTTTTTACAGATCTTTTCCTGTAATTGATATCTAGTCTCATAGTGTTGTGGTTGGAAAAGATACTTGATGCAATTTCAATTTTCTTAAATTTACCGAGGCTTGATTTGTGAACCAAGATATGATCTATCCTGCAGAAAGTTCTATGAGCACTTGAGAAAAATGTGTATTCTGTTGTTTTTGGATGGAATGTCCTATAAATATCAATTAAGTCCATCTTGTTTAATGTATCATTTAAAGCTTGTGTTTCCTTATTTATTTTCATTTTGGATGATCTGTCCATTGGTGAAAGTGGGGACTCCCTCAAATCCTTTTAACCAAAGACTATTTGTAACTGATGTAGAAACAATTTAAGCTTCTAGAATACACTTCCATTCTCAGAAAATTAATTATATCTTCTACCAAGTCATTGAAACACACATGCCAAATAAGGATTAAGTCCCTATCAGCCCCCTACCACTTAAAAAAATATTTTAAGTGAATTAGTTTCCAACTGCTCAGTACTGAAGAACCAATACCAAAAACAGAACCCTTAAAAAAAAGACAATGGGCTATTAGGTGAAAGAATAATAAGATAGATTCCTCTCAAATCTTGCTCCAAGATTTTCTTAAATGAAAATCCCCACAAGAATTAAGTTTGTAAATTCCAAAGTTCAGCATGGTTCAGGCAGCACTGTCTATTGATGTTTTTGGTTTATTGTCCCTCAGCACTCACTGGATTCTCTCTGGCCTTTCAGTCCACCCCATGAAAGCAGGACAAAGCAAGTTCTCCACCTGTCCGTCAGACTGCTCTGGATGTGGCAGAGGCCAGGCTGCACACGGTGACAGCTCAGATCACTGACACAAATTACAGCTAATTACACAGGGCCCACGCACAGCATAAAAGACAGCCCACATCCAAGAGATTAGGCCAGTCACAAGAGACACCTCACTATTAACCAGTCCTTCCTGGAACCTCCCTCCATACCTAGTGGCAGAGGGTAAACCTCTCTCCAGGATATACCTTCAGACCTGGATGATCAGACCCCATTTCCCACAAAAAGTATATGTATCATGGGGGAATGGGGAACAAAAATATAAGGATTTCATGTATCCTAAATAATCTTATACCATTCTTACAGGGGAACAATAACATACACACACACACACACACACACACACACACATATAGAACATATATATACACAGATATATATATGCGTGTGTGTGTGTATGTATTATAACACTGTATTTTATACAATGGTACGTTTTCTCTTCCGTAGCAAGATAAAAAACCAGGTAGTAATTGCTATGTGAAAGGTCCAGTAACTGTTTTTGAAGAACACCATCGGCTCAGTTAGTTCCCACACAAAGAACTGAAAGATAATAACCTCTATGCACAAATGAATCTTGGCCTTTACAAACATGTCAGAAGCATCAAAAGGCATTAGTGTAAGCCACATCCAACGTGGTGATTTATCCTTGGACTTTGTCTGAATGTTCCGAAGTAAAACAGAGACCCAGTCTTTCAATACACCAAAAGCACTGTCCTTTAAAAAAGCTTTTTTCATTTTTCTTTGTACCAGAGACTTGTTTTCCAAATACATTGTTCAGATTGCTGATCTGCAGGTTCAACCCCTCACCAAGAGGCTCTCTGCATCTTAGACATGGAAAAAAGCTTTAGTGTTATTCTGGGGTGAACTCTGTCCCCCAAAATGGTATGTTGAAGCCTAATATCTGCTATTTGTGGATCCAACCTTATTTGGAAATAGAGTCTTTGAAGATGTAATCAAGTTAAGATGAGACCATTATGGTGAGCCCGAATCCAATATGACTGGCATCTTTATAGGAAGAAGAGTACAGATGCTGACACACAAGGGCCATGTGATGACCAAGGCAGAGACTGAAGTGCCATAGCATGAGCCAAGGAGGCCAAGGACTGCCTTCCACCGCTGCCAGCAAACCACCAGAAACTAGGGAGAGGCAAGGAAGGATTCCCCCCTAGAGGCGTCAGGGAGAGCATGGCCCTGCCAATACCTCAATTTCAGACTTCTGGCCTCCAGAACTAAGAGACAACAAATCTGTGTTGATTTAAGCTACCCTGTTTGTGCTACTTTATTATGGCAGCCCTTGGATACTAATACAAGGGGCACCTCTTTCATCCTTTTACCTTGCAGCAGGACTTCATGAAAACTTCCCTGATTGTTTGGATGGGGGCTAAGCCAAGCCCATAGAAGCCCCCTCCATAACCCAGGCAAATAGATATGATCCCCTGACAGCAGAAGTTCTTATCTGTAACCAAAAGAGAAACGAAAGTGTTGCTGCAATCTGCCACCTTCAAACTTGAAAGTATCTTTGGAAACTGCTGAGGTCACCCTGCCTTCCTTTCCCTAAGGGACTCATCCTGGAGAAGGCAATAAGGCAGATCCAGAAGTGCCAGGAATCAACTTCTGACCTGCCATTTGCCTTTCACATGTACTGCTAGCAACTGAGAAACTGAGCATTCCTGTTGAAGAGATGGTAAAAAAGAGGGATGTAAAGGAGAATCCAGTTTGCTTTGTTTGGAACAAAGGTATGTGGGATACACTCCCAAGGACAGAGGACAGCTCTGCAGACACAGAATCAGAGAACTTACTATGAGAACCGGTCATATTTTTAGAGATCGCATACCATAATTTTACAGATGAGAAAAACCAGGCTCAAGATACGTCTTTAGGACTTCACTGCCAACCCTGACCTAGGCAGGCATTCTACCAGACTGCTGTCTGTCTGCTTCTCAGTCTCCAAAGAGGGGGGTGATTGGTGCCTGTTTATAACGTGCTTTTAGACGCCCCAGCTAAAGCCAATTTTGTGCCAGCACAAAAACAACCAAACAAAAAAACCCTAATGTTTTAAAATGGAAAATGGGTTTGGGAAAATGGGGGACACATTCCTATGCCATAAAATGTTAATCAAAATTCTCAGTGTTTAAACATATCAGAAAGCATGACATTTAAGGTAACAATCTAGGAAACTGGGCCTTTAAAGATCACAATTACAACTTGGCTTTTCTGAACAGACATAAAAACAATTCCTCTCTGCTATATATAAAAACAAAACAATAAGGTAATCAATAAAACACATTATAGTATTTACCAAACTGAAACAAGCAATAAAATGTATTACCACTCATTTTCAACCACACAAAGTACTTGTAGAATCGGGAAGGATGAAAGAAGAAGGCAAATGTGGAGCAAAAATGAAATGTGAAAGGTAAAAGGCCACAGAGAAAAACAATTCAAAACCTAAACACACATAGATCTCATCACTCCAGAAGGCTGTTCAAGGTTAAGACTTCAAACAACACAGGTCTTCCATTTAGTACTGACCACAGCATGGACAATGATGGGAAGAATCCTTGCTTTCTCAGACTTCCCACAAAAGTGCAGCATTATAAAAGGTAAAGTGAACAATAAAGAATGATGATCAAAACCCATCTGCAGGACTACTTCCATTTTCCTCCTTTTATTGATTTTTTTTTAAACCTACTTTGCACTCTCTCAGGCAGCTTGGTTGCAGCGCACATCGTTTAATGTACCTTATAGATTCAACCGTACACATTTATACTGGTGTAGAAACTTTTGCTACAGTGCGTTTATTGATCTTTTAATTATTAATGGAGGCCAGAAAACCTGAAGAGCTTCTATCGTAAATATTTTTTATTTTCTCAACTTACGGCAAGAAAATTACCAAAAATGTTCAGCAAATGAAGCATCGTGCTTTGCTTATTCCCTCTAGTCAACGGGTTATGTTTCAGAGGTGCTGTCAGTAAGAATTTTTTTTCTAAAGTCAGGATTACATCAGACTGAACGACTCATTTGGATGAAAATGTCTTTTATGTTTTCAGTTTCTAGAAATATTCTTGACGAACCCTTAATTTGGCCCTGGGAACGGCAAGCAAGTGTTTCCTTTCAGTGTGGCCGCATTCAGATTACACCGAGCTCGTCGGGTGAGCAAGCTTTCTGGCAAAGTTGCCACAAGGTTAAGAGCCTGTGCTAATGTTGTTTACAAACTGTAATTTTGGGTGATGTCCTTGGCCAGTAAGATCGGTGCTGGGGAAGAGCTCCCACCTATCTGGAATAGTTCAGGAAAGCTCTGAAGCAAATGGAAGAGCCTTGCATGCTCAGAAACAGGAAGGAAGCATGGAAGAGAGGGGTACCTGTCAGCCTATTCAGGCCTTCACTGCTGCTGACAAACGCAAAGGTTTCCCAGAGATCCTGGACCAACGTTTGCCTGAGGAAACCTGCATCAGTCACTAGGCCAGTGCCCAGGCTGTCTGGTAATTACTACAAATACTTCAAGATATGTAGCCCCTCTATTCATCTTAATGACCCAACTACACAAGTTATATGCCTCACCCAGAAAGCACAGTTAATGCATTTACATACCGTGAGTGCAAAGCAGGATAACATACTCAATAAGGAAGTACACGAGGCCTGACCTTCCAGAAAGGACCACCTGATTTAAGGTCTGGTATCCACAAACATAAATGTTATCAAGCAAATCATAATTTGTGAATATCATGAATATACCTTGACTTTTATTATTTAAAATTCACGTATAGCTCATCTGCCGATCACACAGAACACACAATGGGCCCTTCCACAGCAAACGTAACTAAAACTGTGGGATCTAATCCTTATGCTGCTCCACTTCCCACACAGGGGACCAGCCTCAATTGAACCAATTCTGATAGGAGAACAGGGGCTATGATTTTATTTTATTTTTTTATTTTTTTGCGGTATGCGGGCCTCTCACTGTTGTGGCCTCTCCCATTGTGGAGCACAGGCTCCGGACGCGCAGGCTCAGCGGCCATGGCTCACGGGCCCAGCCGCTCCACGGCATGTGGGATCTTCCCAGACCGGGGCACGAACCCGTGTCCCCTGCATCGGCAGGCGGACTCCCAACCACTGCGCCACCAGGGAAGCCCGGGGCTATGATTTTAAGCCATTTTTCTCTCTTTTTTTTTTCTATAGAATTCTTAATTTAAATTAAACCTAAATTCATAACCGTAATTAGTTTCCTTGAAAATCTTCAGTATTTTAAATGAAAATGTGTAGGAAAGTATTATTAATAAGATGGTGTTTTCCAAATATTATTATAAAGCATTGGGAATGCCATATTATTTATTTTACAACATGAATACTTTCAAAAGCCCTTTTACCCAGGCTCAAAGAGCACACAGTATATGATACAACCTAGAGGAAAATAATTTTATAAATTAGGCCATAGTTTTTTAGATATAAGGGTCTTTAATCAGTTTTTCAACATAACAAAATGTAGTTACACAGTCAAGTATAAGGCAAACAACCCAGTAATTTAAGGAAAAGCTGTGTGTGACAGTAAGTGAAAAAGAAAAAATATCTGACACCAAAAACATTTATTCTATGGTTAACTGCCTTTCTCTAGTGTCATATATAGAATTACAATGGAATTAGTAGTTCTTAAGTTATCAATTAAAAAGATTAATTGGTAAAGATACATTAGCCCGCTGTATTTATATGGTCCATCTCTCATCCACATTTAAATAGAAACAATGCTTTCATTTGCTATTTTTCAAAGTGAAGTGCCTTCCAAATAATAATCCTTTAATTGCATATCGTTAGAGATGTTTAAAAGAATAATAAAGAGAGTTAATATCTAACAGGCATACCAAGATGGCAATTGATTCCTTTTGCGTTATGTTTGCTCAGTTCCTTTGCATGATACCTGACTAACAAGCATCTGAAGCATAGATGAATGATTTTTGCCTCAAAAACTCTGAAATCATCTCATTTATTCATACTAGATTTGCTAATCAGTAACTCAATTCTTATGAAGGCCCAATATTCCACCTTAATTAAAGCTGCAGAAGAAGAGGCACTGCCTTTAACCCAACCCTCTCCTGCTTTGGGAGACCTTCCATGCCATTTCCTCTCCGAACCTTCTCAACTAGCACCCAAAAACTTAACCCTCCACCATTCATGACTTAATGGGGTTGCCTCTTTTTTTTTTTTTTTTTTTTTTTACATTTTGGCCATGCCGCAAGGCTTGTGGGATCTTTGTTCCCCACCAGGGATTGAACCCGTGCCCCCTGTGGTGTAAGCGCAGAGTCTTAAACCACTGGACTGTCAGGGAAGTCCCAGGGTTGCTTCTTTATGGATGGTATCCCCAACTTTGACCAATCTGCAAAGGTACTTTTTTTTTTTAATCTATCCTTTCTCCCCTTTCTTCTGCTACTGTTTCCTGGGTTCCAACCATCTAATCAGATTGATACCAATTGTTCACTAACAATCTTATACGGATTCGTTCATTCAACAAATACCCACTGAGCACCAGCTATATTTCAGCACTCTTCTAGGTGCTGAGGATGTATTTGTAGACAATATCAGACCAAAATTCTTGCCTTCATGAGAGGCTAACACAATCATAAACTAATTAACTGATAATAAATATATATGTATGTATATATGTGCATGTATATATTCTGTTAGTTCTAAGAGAAATAAAGAAAAATAACATAAGAGAAGAGCTGCTGTGGTGGGGTTGCATTTTAAATAAGATGGTTAGATAGGTGATAGCTGGATCAAGGCCTGAAGAAAGTGAGAAAGTCTTGTGGATAGATATGGGGGAAAGCGTTCCGGGCAGAGGACACAGCAGATTCCTAAGTAGTGAGTCTAACATTTCTGAGACACAGAAACAAGGCCAATGTGTCTAGAGTGGGGTAAATGAGGCAAAGTGTAGTGAGTATTCGAGGTACCAAAGACCACTGTAAAGACTTTGCTTTTACTCTGAATGAGAAGGGAAGCCACTGGAGGGTTCTGAACAAAGGAGTAATATCCCTTTTTATTTTTAAAACATCTGTACTGAGATAAAATTGACACACCATACATTCATCCATTTACAAAGTGTACGATTCAATGGTCTTTAGTATATTCATAGAATTGTGAAACCGTCACCACAATCAACTTTAGAACATTTTTATCACTCCAAAAGAAACCCCACACGCCTCAGCAATCACTCCCCACCCCCCAAACTCCTAGCCCTAGGCAACCACTAATATACTCTCTGTCTCCATAGATTTGCCTTTTCAGGACATTTCATGTAAACTGCATGATGCAATACGTGGTCTTTTGTGACTGGCTTCTTACACTTAGTATAATGTTTTCAAGGGTCATTCTTGTTGTATCATGTACTAGTATGTCATTTTTTTTTACTGCTGAATAACATTCCATTGTATGGATAAAGCACACTTGGTTTATCCAGTTATCAGTTGATGGACATTTGGGTTGCTTCCACTTGTTAGCTGTTATAAATAATGCTTTTATGAACATCTGTATACCTGTTCTTGTACAGACATGCATTTTCAATTATCTTGGGTAAATATCTAGAAATATGCTTGCTGGGTCATATGGTAACTCTATGCTTAACCTTCTGAGGAACTGCCAAGCTGTTTTCCAAAGTGGTTGAATCTTTTACATTCTATCAGCAGTGCATAAGGATTCCAACTTCTCCATATCCTCAACACTTGTAATTTTATCTGTCTTTTTGATCATAGCCATCTAAGCTGGTATGAAGCAGCACCTCATTGTGGTTTTTTGGTTTTTTGTTTTTGCGGTACGCGGGCCTCTCACTGCTGTGGCCTCTCCCGTTGCGGAGCTCAGGCTCCGGACACGCAGGCTCAGCGGCCATGGCTCACGGGCCCAGCCGCTCCATGGCACATGGGATCCTCCCGGACCGGGGCACAAACCTGTGTCCCTGAATCGGCTGGCAGACTCTCAACCACTGTGCCACCAGGGAAGCCCTCATTGTGGTTTTGATTTGCATTTCATAGATGGCTAATATTACTGAGCATCTTTTTGTTCTTATTGATCATTTGTACATCCTCTTTGGAGAAATGCCTGTTCAGATCCTCTGCTCGTGTTTTAATAGGGCACGTATTTTTATTACTGAGTTGTAAGAGTTCACTACATATCCTAGATACAAGTCCCTTATCAGATATATGGTTTGCAAATATTTTCTACCATTTTGTGGGTTGTTGTTTCACTTTTTTATGATTTGCTGTAAAACACTACAGTTTTTAATTTTGATGAAGTCCAAGTTATCTA
The DNA here is from genome assembly GCF_964165515.1 of Mesoplodon bidens. Lineage (NCBI taxonomy): Eukaryota > Metazoa > Chordata > Mammalia > Artiodactyla > Ziphiidae > Mesoplodon > Mesoplodon bidens. The sequence continues at coordinate 22,761,533 of NC_138174.1, read as the reverse complement.
TTTTTTCTTTTGCTTTCTTGTGCTTTTGGTGTTGTATCTCAGAAATTCTTGCTTAATCCAAGATCACGAAGTTTTATAGCCATGTCTCCTTCTCAGAGTTTTATAATTTTAGCTCTTATACTTAGGTCTTTAATCCATTGTGAAATAATTTTTGTATATGGTGTGAGAGAAGGGGGTCTAAGTTTATTCTTTTACATGTAGAAATCAAGTTGTACTTGGAAAGGACTATTCTTTCTCCACTGAATTATTGGCTCCCTAGTCAAACTAAATTACACTTTAACAGGATTGGTCTAACAGGCTTTGTCTGTTGCCCCTAAAAGCACAGAGACCAGTTAGGAGGCCACTATCATAAATCAGGTAAGAGATGCTGGCGGCTCAACCTGGAGGGTGACAATGGAAATGCTAAGAAGTGGTCAAAGTCTGGATATGCTTTGAAAACTGAGCGGATGAGACCTGCTTAGAGATTGGATATGGGTGTGAGAGGAAGAGAGAACTTAAAGTTGACTTCAATATTTTTGGTCATGATGTCACAGACTACAGTTTTGGCTTGGAGAAGAGTGACATGATCACCTGGGCTACTGTATTAAAAACAGATGATAGGGGGATGAGGATGAGGGCAGAGGGACCATTCAGAAGGCTACTGTGATAATCCTTCTTTGGGGATTTATCTGAATTGTCCTTAGTCCTTCTTAGAAACACGATGACTAACCTCTAACAAATTAATTGTGAGAACTACAAATCTCACCACAGGTCAATCGAGAAGACATTACAGGCAAGATGGGATTTTAGACATCCTTCAAATCATACTCCTCCAGAAGGTATTCACTGGAAGACAAGAGAATCTCATTTCCTATTAACTCAGAAAGTCTTTCAAGCAGCTCTTGTAGCAGACTTTCTAATAGGTCCAGCCCAGGGGGTTCTCAGGCATATATCTTCAAGTTCTATGAAAACCCTTGAGAAGATGGTCACGGCACAACTCAAATAGCTCATACCACTACACTGGAAAAAAGCACTGCACCTCTAGTGTTCCTTAAAGAGACTTAATCTTCCTCCCCTGGCCTCAGAAGAGGCAGGTGAAGCAGGATAAGGACTGTAGCACGCAGGGAGGGAACAGAAGCATTTAAGCCGTCTCATTCTTCTTTAAAAAAAAGTGATTTTCTTCTGGATTTAGCAACTTTCCACTACCTTCTATCCTAGACAAGATTTCCGTTTCAGTGAAAATCTACTGAGTCCACAGGGCACAAGGAACAGCTAGTGTTCCTTTCAAGAGAAAGTAGGAGGCTTGGAGTCTTCTCCGAAAACTGGCTCTAGGCAACCTTGAACTAGTTCTGAGAACTTGGTATACAGACAGACAAAAGGAGTCTCAGTTCAAGACCCTAATAAGCCTCTCAAGTCATTTTTTGTCAGTGAAGCAACAGCTAATGAGGAAGCAGTGCCTCTCAGCACTAGAGCTGTTCAGAGGAAAGGAGGCCAGGGTACCATGTCAAGGATTTCCAAGGCACACAGAGGAAAAGGTAAATCTGTCCCCAGGGCCTGGAGACAAGACAAAGACCAAATGGAATCCTACAGTAGGCTGTTAAGCTGTTATGTGTAGAGGAATGGAAGGCATCTGATGAACTACTCTAAGACTGACATTAAAATGCACAACCCAGGGCCTCCCTGGTGGCTCAGTGGTTGAGAGTCCGCCTGCCGATGCAGGGGACACGGGTTCGTGCCCCGGTCTGGGAGGATCCCACATGCCACGGAGCGGCTGGGCCCGTGAGCCATGGCCACTGAGCCTGTGCATCCGGAGCCTGTGCTCCGCAACAGGAGAGGCCACAACAGTGAGAGGCCCGCGTACCGCAAAAAAACAAACAAACTCACAACCCAGGGCTTCCCTGGTGGCTCAGTGGTTAAGAATCCGCCTGACAATGCAGGGGCCACGGGATTGAGCCCTGGTCCGGCAAGATCCCACATGCTGCGGAGCAACTAAGCCCGTGTGCCACAACGACTGAGCCTGCGCTCTAGAGCCCATGAGCCACAAGTAATGAAGCCCGTGTGCCTAGAGCCTGTGCTCCGCAACGAGAGAAGCCACCTCAATGAGAAGCCTGCGCACCACAAGGAAGAGTATCCTCTGCTCGCTGCAACTAGAGAAAGCCCGCGCACAGCAGCGAAGACCCAACACAGCCAAAAATAAATAAATACATTTAAAAACAAAAAAAAACCAACCCAAACGTAAACATGAAGACTATTTGCTTCAGTTAAGTCTAAGGTACAGGAGTGTGAACTTTCATATCTCCTCGGTCGGTGTACAGCTCTGCCAGTGCTTTCACCATTATTAAAGTGTGTTTATACCGGGTTTGGCTTTTCATCTATTATAGAAAAATTACATCTTGCCAATAGCACTACAGAGGCCTAAACACAATAAATCCTCCACTGACCTTGAACCCAAGCTAAAGCAGTCATTCTCCTTGGTGCTGAACTGCCTAAATAATGCACTGCATAAATGGCTATGAATATAAATTACATCTACAATGCATCTTAGCATCCATGGATTTACCAACAGGGTACACGTTTTTCCAGAAGGCAGTGTTTGTAGAGGCACTTTGATGTAGGCAAAATTCTTAGGGAGATAACTGGGAAGGCGCTCCCTGGCAGAGGATGACCATGTGTTTACTGAGCACAAAGAGTGTGCTGGGGCTTGAGTCCCACAAAGGAGGTGGCAAGGCTGCAGCAGCCTCTGGTCAGAAGGTTTCACAAGGGTAGAGGAAGAAGAAGCTGCTTAACGAAGGACACGCAAGAAAAAGAGAAAGCTCAAAGTGGTGAAGCATCATGAGACAGGTAACAGAAAGCAAGAGTAGAAGACAAAAACATCAACCAGAATGTCAATATCATGGAAAATGGCACTTCCATTAGAACCACCAAGAAAATGTATCAACATGGAAAAGTGTTTATAACATAATGTTAAATGAAAAAAGCAAGATATCAAACGATGAATGCAAGACATAAAATCATGTACACAAAAGGCTGAAATCTGGAAGGGAATGTAGAAAACTCAAAACCACCAGATGAGCGTGGTAGAATTATGGACAGATCAGTTGTTTTCTTTCAAAATTTCCTTTAATCTTATGGTAAAGACACGTGTACACACACACCATATTTTTATAGGCAATTAGAGTATATGTAAATATTCACTACAGCTCTGTGATGGTTTAACAAATGGGAAACAATTCAAATATCTGTCTACAAGGGACAGATCAAATAAATTCTGGGCATATATAGAAAATGACTTCCTGTATCACTTTAAAAGTTGAGGTATATCTATTTGTACTGACATGAAACTATGTCTATGAGACATGGCCAAGTTAAATTTTTTAAAGGCAAGATACAGAAAAACATGCATGGTATAAAAATATTTTTATGAAAATAAATAGCTACAACAGTATTTGTTGGTATATACACAGGAAAGAAACAGTATGGAGTAATAGACAAATGGAGGGGAAATTATGGGATTGGATGCTTTCATTTCCTACATTAATGTATTTCTGTAATGCCTGAATTTTGTACAATATAAACTTATATTACCTGTGTCACTGGAAAAACTTCTTAAAGAGTGAAAATTGAATCAAAAAAATTTAAAGCAACTAGTATATGTGAACAAACTTTAGAAGTGTATCCTAGGGTAATAGGGGTAAAACATAAGAGGAGCTTTGAAAAACAGAGGGTGGATAGGGCTAGGGCAGGGCAGGGTATAGACAGGCAGTGTAACTAAGGGAATGAAAAGCACAGTCATGCTGAGCTCTAACCTGGACAGTAGCTAACCAATCACCCTGAGCTGAAGGGCAGAAGGAATGAGAAAACAATCTGAACCTCAAAGGAGAAGGTATTTCACAGGGTGCAAAGGACCACTGTCCATCCACAGAGTTCTGAGAAAAAGTGACAGGGAATTTCTGAAAGGCAGAAGAGAGGAGGTGGCAAAAACATGGAAAACCAAGGTTGAGGATGAATGGGTAACAGTGACTAAAACAGCACAAAAGAAAAATAAGAGGCAAGTAAACAGAATTTATGAGGGGACTCACAACATATGGCTGATTTACCAAAAGCCAGTCAAGCACAAAGTAAGCTGGCTCCAAATCCATTAACCTGAAATCTACTTTCTTGCTTCCAAAAAGCAATCAGAACTTCAAAATGCAGTTTGTCTTCCCTTAACAAGTCCAGCAAATTTCAGTTGAAAATCGCTGTTCCTATATATCCTGTTAGTCTGTGTCACCATGTCCCAGATGTTCCTGGGAATTGGAACAGCTAATTTGTTCAGTTACCAAGCCCTGCCGTCCAGTTCAGCAGGCTAGGAGAGATGCCAAGAGTAAATGGTACCCCTCAGTATAAATAGTAAAACGATTGGCTCTACTGCTCACAGGCACATCTAAACCACTACGTGCCTCAGGTCCCTAGACTGAAAAATGGGTACAATTTCAAAGAATTGTGAGATTCAAATGACAGACGAATGATAACTCAGTGCCTTGGACAGAGCACAACACTTAAACGTTTCTGAATGAACAAATGAACCAATGTAGTTTGGTGCTATATGTACTTTTTTTTTTAAGTATAGCTTATTTATTTGTTTGTTTGTTTATTTATGGCTGTGTTGGGTCTTTGTTGCTGCACACAGGCTTTCTCTAGTTGTGGCAAGCGGAGGCTACTCTTCGTTGCAGTGCATGGGCTTCTCATTTTGGTGGCTTCTCTTGTTGCAGAGCACAGGCTCTAGGCACGAGGGCGTCAGTAGTTGTGGAACGCAGGCTCAGTAGTTGTGGCACACGGGCTTAGTTGCTCCGTGGCATGTGGGATCTTCCTGGACCAGGGATTGAACCCATATCCCCTGCATTGGCAGGCGGATTCTTAACCACTGCACCACCAGGGAAGCCCCTATATGTACTATTATTGTGCACGAAACAAAGGTATGGGAAAGGGTAAAATTCTAGTGAATTCTATCTTACTGCAGTAAGAGCAGGTAACTTCCTTCTAACATCAAAGTCTCCCATTTACTGCTTCTACTACCCTTATTGCCCTTCCTGGGCATCTGTAACACATCCTCAATGTTGAAAGTGTATTTCTGTGCTTTTTGCCTTTTCTCTTTAGAGCTATAAGATCTAAGATGGTGAGGGATGTTGACTTCAGACTCCATGAGCAGGCAAATAACCAACTAACACTATAAAGCCACGCAGAGAGAACCTTCTGGGGCCAACCTCTATGTGGTGGTAGTGATGGGGATCCCAGACCCTTTGGTGAGGTAAAACAGTTTTGAGCATCTAGGTGTGCACAGCATATCGAATGGGATACCTCTTACTTGAAGCACATTAAGATGAAGCAATACCCTCCCTCTTGGCTAGAGTTTGTTAATCTAGGTCCTTGAATACCAAAGGGACCCACGGATGGAATTTATGGAAGTACTTACACTCAGATGGGAAAAAAGTTAGATCTTTATTTTTACCAATATCTAACTGAAATTTAGCATTTGCTTCAATTGTGAATTTAGGCAACAAATCATGGTAGCATTAGCAGTACTTGTACATCTGTCAACCAACAGAAGCCACAGGTATTTTCATATCTCATTGTAATTGATGCTAATATTTCAAAATATCATGTATGTTTATAACCAGCTTGAAATTACAGTGGTTATTATTCCCATTGCCAGATGAAATATAATGTGTTAATCAAGGAGCACATGTATTACTACATAACAAATTTGATTTCATACTTTGATAACTATAATTAATATAATTGGTTCCTTATAATTCTATGTATTTTATCTTATGCACTCACATACTTTGCTCTCAGAAGTAGGACATGAACTCTATCAGACTATCAAAGATGCCCATGACACTAAAAAAGGTTAAGAAGCCCTGCTCTAGGTTATACTGTCCAACAACTGAAAGCACTGTGCAGGCTTGAAACACTTTTAAATGTGAAGGTGAAAACATCTGAGAATCTGCAATTATCCTGAGATGTACGAGTTGCTTATATTGACCAAAAAGTTCAAAATTAATAACATGACTTACGTAATAGAGCAGCCTATGCGTGAGACAGTCCAATTTGAGTTTTTATCATCTTTTCCCATTGGGTTAAAAACACAAGCATCTGAGTCAGGAACTTGGCTTTGAACCCTATCTCAAATTTACTGTCTGGCCTTGGGAAAGCCAGTAAACCTCTCTAAGCTTCATTTTTTTCCCTCATCTATAAAATGTGAACGATAATACCTGCCTCAAAGCATTACTAAGAGGATTAAATAATACATGCGAAACACTAAATAATACATGCAAAGTACTTAGCACAGCACCTGATATAGTAAAAGTACTCAGTAAATTGTAGCACTATCACTTCTTTACTTTAGTCATTAATGGCTTTTGAATTATAACTTACACTGAGCCTTTAAGATGATTTCTTTAAAAGGTTATATAATCAAGAGGCAATATGATACACTGCCTCAGAACACAGACTCTAAAGACAGACTGCCTGGGTTTGAATTTTCCTCCACCACTTACAATCTGTGTAACTCTGAGTAAATTCCTCAATTTTTTGAGATTGAGTTTCTAGCTCTGTAACACAGGGAAAATAATCATATCTACCTCATAGGGTGGTTATAAGGGTCAAGTTATAGCCATATGCGAAGCACACTAAAAAGTGCCAGGTAAACAGTAAATACTTGGTGATCATCAGCTACTAGTATCAACATCATCATCAATAGTTATTATATAATGGTTTCTTATCAGGTTACATGGAACTCTTCCTTCTTCCTTTCATGTGAGTTTTAGTGATGACTTATCATAAATGAAGTGCAGGCAGTCTCGTTTAAAGGAAATCATTTACATGAATATATTTGGACATTGATAAGAACAAGGCAGGGAGGAGAGTCAGCTACGATAATTTCCTAGGAGGGATTAGAAGGACCCCACTTCCCATGGCTTTGCAATCAAGCCAAAGTTTACACGAGAAGGATTCTTTACATGTTGAAAGAAATGCTTCTTTCACGGCAACCGATCTGTGTCATATACGGACAAACACAACTATGTTTTTGTACCTTTAAACAGGTGCAGAGAGTGGCCTCTGTGGCCCAGGCTGGAGCTCACCTTGGAGAAAGGAGCCATGGAAATGCTGGGCTCGGTGACAACAGCAAGGGCCACGTCAGAATCACAGGAGCAGAGACGCACCTGTTTCCCAGCAGGGGACCGGACTGGCTCCTCATCTGGCAATTAGTAGGGTTTGGCTTAATTTAAAACCTACACAAACCACTGATCTCTGAGAATGTGACTGACGTTATTTTAACTAAGAGTAACAGTAAAAACAATAATCATAACAACAAACACACTCACTTCTCGCCATCTTTTAAGGTTGCTGAGTAATTAGTAACTCAGCAATTAATCACAGCAAAATTATGAAACAAGTGAAACTATTCTCACCATCATTTTATTTTATTGATTTTTACCTCTGAGCTTTAAGAATTCAGGGTTCTTTGCTGAATATATTATTAACCCTCCCAGCAAGACAATGAATATTAAAATCAAATGATGAGGGACTTCCCTGGTGGCACAGTGGTTAAGAATCCGCCTGCCAATGCAGGGGACACGGGTTCGAGCCCTGGTCCAGGAAGATCCCACATGCCACGGACAAACTAAGCCCATGCGCCACAACTACTGAGCCTGAGCTCTAGAGCCTGCGAGCCACAACTACTAAAGCCCGCGTGCCTAGAGTCCGTGCTCCGCAACGAGAGAAGCCACCGCAATGAGAAGCCCATGCACTGCAACAAAGAGTAGCTCCCGCTCGCCCCAACTAAAGAAAAAGCCCACGTGCAAAAACGAAGACCGAATGCAACCATAAATAAATAAATAAATTTATTTTAAAAAAATAAATAAAATGATGATACATACCCCAATAATTCTAATATACTATAAAGTCAATGCTCATCACTATTCCCGGTACTCAACAAAAATGCAAGTACCAGATCTGCTTTTTTAAAAATAACCATTAAAAGATTGCTAAATCAGTAGTTTTAAAAGTCAGAAGCAATAAATCTTTAGGTTTTCCCCAGATGCACACAGAGGTATTCCATGGAGATTTAGTTTTCCAACACATATACCTAAAGGTTCATTCCCAGGAGGAAGGAAAACAAGAAGCTTTTTGTACCAAGAAAGCAAAATTTGGCATAATCTGGGCTTAGTGGCCAAAGACTATCAGGTAGTAGAAATATTTACAGTGGAACCGAGGCAGATTCATAATTAGAGGACTCTCCTCTTCGGTGCTCAACTCGTGCCAGTATTATTATTTCCAGCATCCCTTAATGGTGGCCAAAGTAAAACATTTCAGCTGACGGATTCACGGTGCCCTTGCAATGCTGGCTTTCAACACTGCAGGCGCTTTGCAAAGCACCCAGGGAGAGGTGGACCTGGTCTTTAGTGCTTGGACCACTGGAGCTCAACCACATTGAGATGCCTTCCAAATCTCCAGGCTGCTGAGCTTGGTTCTCAACTCCAGGCTGATGGGATGCTGCGGTGGAGCAGTTTCGCAACTTAGATTAAGATGAATCTCTGACCTGGAGCCTTTTGACAAAAGAGCCTTGGAACAAGACTGGCAAAAGTTCCCTCTCTGTCAACAGGTGGGGTAAGGGGAAGACAGGAGAGAAATCCAGGAATGGATATCCAAGTGTACGCATCTGCACAGTTGACATTAGGTGCCAAATTTTCCATGTGATCACATTTGGGGCGGGGGCACATTCAAGATAAAATACTTTCACAGGAAGTATATGGATCATATGGAACCTTTATCAATGGAAAATTCTCTTCTTATTTAACTAAAACCCTACATAGCCTTAATTATCAGAGTTAAGCATTCATTCTAGGGTGAAAATAATCTTCCTTAAAACAAATACAGCCTGTTACTGCCCAGATGTGCCTATGAGCTAAAATCCTAACTCTTCAGGATGATAAGCAAGTCCTCTATGGTCTGGCCCCTACCTACTTCTCTAGGTGCCTTTACTTCCACAGCTGCCAGGATGCTAAATCTCTCTGTGAGTCCTCAAATTTTTTGCCACGCTCCTTCACACCTCTCATCCCCCCCTGAGCCTCCATGAGGCTTGGAGTGTTTTGTCTTTGCAGCAGTTCTGACAAATGCTTACTCACCTTTTACAGCTCAGCGAGGATCACCTCCCAAGAAAGACTGACCACTCCTTTCTTTGTGCCCCCGACAGACCCTGTACCACTCCTGCCTGCTACAGCCCTTTACTACACTGTTTCTTAAGAGCTTTATGGAAGAGTAATTCAAATTCAAGACACTGCACATTTTAAGCATACAATTTCATAAGTTTTAACATACAGCTATGAAGCCATCACCTCAATCAAGATAATGAACATAGCCCACTAGCTCCAAAAGTTTTTCATGCCCTTTTGCCACCTCTCCCTGTCACCCCCTCCCTGCCTTTCCCCATCCCGAGGCAACACTGTTTTGCTTTTGGATACTAAATTTATTAGCATTTTTAATAGTTTTAAATATATGGAACTAAACAGCATGTATTCTTTTGGTGGGGATGGAGGGGGACTTGTTTCTTTCACTCAGCCTAATTACACTGAGCTTCGTCCATGCTGTTGCATGAATCAAGACTTCATTATCTTTTATTCCTGAGTCATTTCAGCACGGGCTGAGCTATGCTATTGTACAATGAGTTTGCCCTTTCACCTGTGGATGAGCATTTGAATTGTTTCAACTTTTTGGCTATTACCAAGTCCACTACTATGAACATTCACATGTAATTCTTTGAACAGACACGTTTTTATTTGTTTCCTCTTGGGTAAATATTTAGAAGTGGGAATGGATGAATCATGTAGAAGATGTTTAATTTTTTTTAAGGAACTGCCAAACTATTTTCTGAAGTGGCTGTACCATTTCGCGTTCCCACGAACAAAGTATGAAAGTTCATTTCCTCCATAACCTCATCGACATTTGATACAGTGAGTTGTCTTAATTATAGCCATTCTAATATGCCTGTTGTGTTATTTCATTGGAGTTTTAATTTGCATTTCCCTAATGATTCACGATGTTGAGCATCTTTTCTTGTTTATTTCTTCTTCGGTGAAATATCTGTTCATATCACATACCTGTTATTGTAGTGGGTTGCTTGTTTTCTTATTAAGTTTTGAGAATAATTTACATATTCTGGATGCAAGTCCATTATCATATGTATTTCGAAATATTTTCTCCCAATCTGTGGTCTATCTTTGCATTTTCTTTCTTTTCTTAAAATTTATTTTATTTATTTATTTTTGGCTGCATTGGGTCTTTGTTGCTGTGCGTGGGCTTTCTCTAGTTGCAGCGAGTGTGGGCTACTCTTCCTTGCGGTGCACAGGCTTCTCATTGCAGCGGCTTCTCTTGTTGCAGAGCACAGGCTCTAGGCGCGAGGGCTTCAGTAGCTGTGGTGCACGGACTTATCTGCTCCGTGGCACGAGGGATCTTCCTGGACGAGGAATCGAACCCGTGTCCTCTGCATTGGCAGGCAGATTCTCAACCACTGTGCCACCAGGGAAGCCCCCTATCTTTGCATTTTCTTAACAGTATCTTTTGAAGAGCAGGAATTTTTAATTTTAGATGAAGTCTAATTTATCAATTTGTTCTTTTATGGATTGTGGTTTCTGTATCATATCTAAGAAATCTCTTCCAACCCAATGTCACAAAGATTTTTTTCCTATGTTTTCTTCTACAAGATTTATTGTTTTAGGTTCTCCTTATTATTTTATAATCTATTTTGTGTTCATTTTAATATACACTATAAGGCATGGTTCAATGTTCATTTTTTTTGCTTATGGAAATCCAATTGTTCCAGAGTCATTTCTTAAAGGAACGGTCTTAGGCCACTGAATTGCCTTTGCACCTTGGTCTAAAACTGGCTGTATATATATGTGTGTGGATCTATTTCTGACTCTCTGCTCTTCCACAGTAATCTATTTGTCTACTGTGACACCAGCACCACACTCTTGGTTACTGAGCTTTATAAGTCATGAAATCAGGTAGTTTTAGTCTTTTAGTCTTCTCTTCCAAAGTTGTTTTGGCTACCTAGTCTGGGACCTTTGCGTATCTATGTAACTTCTTAGATTCACCATTGCAATTTCAAAAACTGCTAGCATTTTGATTGTGGTTGCATTGAATCTATAGATCAGTTTGGGGAAAACAGACATCATAACAATATTGAGACTTCTGACCATGTACAAAATACATTTCTCAATTTATTTAGATCTTCTTTAGTTTTTCTCAGTAATATTTTATGGTTTTTCAGTGTACAGGTTTTGCACATCTTTTGTCAGATTTATCCCTAAGTATTTCTATCCTTGATGCTACTGTAAATGGCATTTTTTATTTCAATTTCTGATTGTTCACGGTTAGTATACCATAAAACAGATTTATTTTTGAATTTTTGAATTTTAATTTTTTTATATACCAGGTTCTCATTAGGTATCCATTTTATACATATTAGTGTATATATGTCAATCCCAATCTCCCAAGTCATCACACCACCAACCCCCTCCCCGCCACTTCCCCCCACCCTGGCATCCATACGTTTGTTCTCTACATCTGTGTCTCAATTTCTGCCCTGAAAACCGGTTCATCTGTACCATTTTCCTAGGTTCCACATATATGCGTTAATATACAATATTTGTTTTTCTCTTTCTGCCTTACTTCACTCTGTATGACAGTCTCCAGATTCATCCATATCTCTAAAAATAACACAATTTCATTCCTTTTTATGGCTGAGTAATATTCCATTCTATATATGTACTACTTCTTCTTTATCCATTCGTCTATTGATGGACATTTAGGTTGCTTCCATAACCTGGCTATTGTAAACAGTGCTGGAATGAATGTTTGGGTGCATGTGCCTTTTTGAATAATGGTTTTCTCTGGGTATATGCCCAGTAGTGGGATTTCCGGGTCATATGGTAATTCTATTTTTAGTTTTTTAAGGAACCTCCATACTCTTCTCCATAGTGGCTGTATCAATTTACATTCGCACCAGAAGAGCAAGAGGGTTCCCTTTTCTCCACACCTTCTCCGGCATTTGTTGTTCATAGATTTTCTGATGATGCCCATTCTAACTGGTGTGAGGCGATACCTTATTGTAGTTTTGATTGGCATTTCTCTAATAATTAGTGATGGTGAGCAGCTTTTCATGTGCTTCTTGGCCATCTGTATGTCTTCTTTGGAGAAATGTCTATTTAGGTCTTCTGCCCATTTTTGGAGTGGGTTGTTTGTTTTTTTAATATTGAGCTGCATGAGCTGTCTCTATATTTTGGAGATTAATCCTTTGTCCGTTGATTCATTTGCAAATATTTTCTCCCATTCGGAGGGTACTCTTTTTGTTTTGTTTATGGTTTCCTTTGCTATGCAAAAGCTTTTAAGTTTCATTAGGTTCCATTTGTTTATTTTTGTTTTCATTTCCATTACTCTAGGAGGTGTATCAAAAAAGATCTTGCTGTGATTTATCTCAAAGAGTGTTCTTCCTATGTTATCCTCTAAGAGTTTTATAGTGTCCAGTCTTACATTTAGGTCTCTAATCCATTTTGAGTTTATTTTTGTGTATGGTGTTAGGGAGTGTTCTAATTTCACTCTTTTACATGTAGCTGTACAGTTTTCCCAGCACCACTTATTGAAGAGACTGTCTTTTCTCCATTGTATATCCTTGCCTCCTTTGTCATAGATTAGTTGACCATAGGTGCATGGGTTTATCTCTGGACATTCTATCCTGTTCCATTGATCTATATTTCTATTTTTGTGCCAGTACTATACTGCCTTGATGACTGTAGCTTTGTAGTATAGTCTGAAGTCAGGGAGTCTGATTCCTCCAGTTCCGTTTTTTCCCCTCAAGACTCCTTTGGCTATTCGGGGTCTTTTGTGTCTCCATACAAATTTTATGATTTTTTCTTCTAGTTCTGTGAAAAATGCCACAGGTAATTTGATAGGGATTGCATTCAATCTGTAGATTTCTTTCGGTAGTATAGTCATTTTCACAATGTTGATTCTTCCAATCCAAGAACATGGTATATGTCTCCATCTGTTTGTATCATCTTTAATTTCTTTCATCAGTGTCTTATAGTTTTCTGCATACAGGTCTTTTGTCTCCCTAGGTAGGTTTATTCCTAGGTATTTTATTCTTTTTGTTGCAGTGATAATGGGAGTGTTTCCTTAATTTCTGTTTCAGATTTTTCATCATTAGTGTATAGGAATGCAAGAGATTTCTGTGCATTAATTTTGTATCCTGCAACTTTACCAAATTCACTGATTAGCTCTAGTAGTTTTCTGGTGGCATCTTTAGGATTCTCTATGTATAGTATCATGTCATCTGCAAACACTGACAGTTTTACTTCTTCTTTTCCAATTTGTATTCCTTTTATTTCTTTTTCTTCTCTGATTGACATGGCTAGGACTTCCAAAACAATGTTGAATAACAGTGGTCAGAGTGGACATCCTTGTCTTTTTCCTGATCTTACTGGAAACGCTTTCAGTTCTTCACCATTGAGGATGATGTTTGCTGTGGGTCTGTCATATATGGCCTTTATTATGTTGAGGTAGGTTCCCTCTGTGCCCATTTTCTGGAGAGTTTTTATCATAAATTGATGTTGAATTTTGTCAAAAGCCTTTTCTGCATCTATTAAGATGATCATATTGTTTTTATTCTTCAATTTGTTAATATGGTGTATCACATTGATTGATTTGAGTATATTGAAGAATCATTGCACCCCTGGGATAAATCCCACTTGGTGATGGTGTATGATCCTTTTAATACATTGTTGGATTCTGTTTGCTAGTATTTTGTTGAGGATTTTTGCATCTATATTCATCAGTGATATTGGTCTGTAATTTTCTTTTTTTTGTAGTATCTTAGTCTGGTTTTGGTGTCAGAGTGATGGTGGCCTCATAGAATGAGTTTGGGAGTGTTCCTTCCTCTGCAATTTTTGGAAGAGTTTGAAAAGGATGGGTGTTAGCTCTTCTCTAAATGTTTGACAGAATTCACCTGTGAAGCCATCTGGTCTTGGACTTTTGTTTGTTGGAAGATTTTTAATCACAGGTTCAATTTCCTTACTTTTGATTGTTCTGTTAATATTTTCTGTTTCTTCCTGGTTCAGTCATGGAAGGTTATACCTTTCTAGGGATTTGTCCATTGCTTCCAGGTTGTCCATTTCATTGGCATACAGTTGCTTGTAGTAGTCTCTTAGGATGCTTTGTATTTCTGCAATGTCTCTTGTAATTTCTCCTTTTTCACTTCTAATTTTAATGATTTGAGTCCTCTCCCTCTTTTTCTTGATGAGTCTGGCTAATGGTTTATCAATTTTGTTTATCTTCTCAAAGAAACAGCTTTTAGTTTTATTGAACTTTGCTATTGTTTTCTTTGTTTCTATTTCATTTATTTCTGCTCTGATCTTTATGATTTCTTTCCTTCTCCTAACTTAGGGTTTTGTTTGTCCTTCTTTCTCTAGTTCCTTTAGGTGAAAGGCTAGATTGTTTATTTTAGATTTTTCTTGTTTCTTGAGGTAAGACTGTACTGCTATAAACTTTCCTCTTAGAACTGCTTTTGCTGCATCCCATAGCTATTTTTTTTTTTTTGGTGGTATGCGGGGCTCTCACTCTTGTGGCCTCTCCCGTTGTGGAGCACAGGCTCCGGACGCACAGGCTCAGTGGCCATGGCTCACGGGCCCAGCTGCTCCGCAGCATGTGGGATCTTCCCGGACCGGGACACGAACCCGTGTCCCCTGCATCGGCAGGCGGACTCTCAACCACTGCGCCACCAGGGAAGCCCTTCCCATAGTTTTTGGATCGTCGTGTTTTCATGGCATTTGTCTCTAGGTATTTTTTTATTTCTCTTTGATTTCTTCAGTGATCTCCTGGTCATTTAGTAATGTATTGTTTAGCCTCCATGTGCTTGTGTTTTTTATGTTTTTTCCCCTGTAATTGATTTCTAATCTCATAGCGTTGTGGTCAGAAAAGATGCTTGATATGATTTCAATTTTCTTAAATTTACTGAGGCTTGATTTATAACCCAAGATGTGATCTACCCTGGAGAATGTTCTGTGTGCCCTTCACAAGAAAGTGTAATCTGCTGTTTTTTGATGGAATGTCCTATAAATACCAATTAAATCTATCTGGTCTATTGTGTCATTTAAAGTTTGTGTTTCCTTATTAATTTTCTGTTTGGATGATCTGTCCATTGGTGTAAGTGGGGTGTTAAAGTCCCCCACTATTTTTGTGTTACTGTCGATTTCCTATTTTATAGCTGTTAACAGTTGCCTTATGTATTGAGGTGCTCTTATGTTGGGTGCCTATATATTTGTAATTGTTATATCTTCTTCTTGGATTGATCCCTTGATCATTATGTAGTGTCCTTCCTTCTCTCTTGTAACATTCTTTATTTTAAAGTCTCTTTTATGTGATATGAGTATTGCTACTCCAGCTTTCTTTTGACTTCCATTTGCATGGAATATCTTTTTCCATCCCCTCACTTTCAGTATGTACATGTCCCTAGGTCTAAAGTGGGTCTCTTGTAGACAGCATATAGATGGGTCTTGTTTTTGTATCCATCCAGCAACCCGTATCTTTTGGTTGGAGCATTTAATCCATTCACGTTTAAGGTAATTATCAATATGTATGTTCCTATGACCATTTTCTTAATTGTTATAGGTTTGTTTTTGTAGGTCCCTTTCTTCTCTTGTGTTTCCCACTTAGAGAAGTTTCTTTAGCATTTGTTGTAGAGCTGGTTTCGTGGTTCTGAGTTCTCTTAGCTTTTGCTTGTCTATAAACCTTTTGATTTCTCCCTCAAATCTGAATGAGATCCTTGCTGGGTAGAATAATCTTGGTTGTACATTCTTCCCTTTTATCACTTTAAATATGTCATGCCACTCCATTCTGGCTTGTAGAGTTTCTGCTGAGAAATCAGCTGTTAACCTTACAGGAGTTCCCTTGTATGTTATTTGTCATTCTTCCCTTGCTGCTTTCAATAACGTTTCTTTGTCTTTAGTTTTTGCCAATTTGAGTACTATGTGTCTCGGCGTGTTTGTCCTTGTGTTTATCCTCTATGGGACTCTCTGCGCTTCCTGGACTTAGGTGGCTATTTTCTTTCCCATGTTTGGGAAGTTTCGACTATAATCTCTTCAAATATTTTCTCAGGTCCTTTCTCTCTCTCTTCTCCTTCTGGGACCCCTATAATGCAAATGTTGTTGCGTTTAATATTGTCCCAGAGGTCTCTTAGGCTGTCTTCATTTCTTTTCATTCTTTTTTCTTTATTCTGTTCCGTGGCAGTGAATCCACCATTCTGTCTTCCAGGTCACTTATCTGTTCTTGTGCCTCAGTTATTCTGCTATTGATTCCTTCTAGTGTATTTTTCTCTTCAGTTATTGTATTGTTCATCTCTGTTTGTTTGTTCTCTAATTCTTCTAGGTCTTTGTTAAAACTTTCTTGCATCTTCTCGATCTTTGCCTCCATTCTTTTTCCGAAGTTCTGGATCACCTTCACTATCATTATTCTGAATTCTTTTTCTGGAAGGTTGCATTATCTCCACTTCATTTAGTTCTTTTTCTGGGGTTTTATCTTGTTCCTTCATCTGGTACACAGCCCTCTGCCTTTTCATCTTGCCCATCTTTCTGTGAATGTGGTTTTTGTTCCACAGGCTGCAGGATTGTAGTTCTTCTTGCTTCCTCTCTCTGCCCTCTGGTGGATGAGGCTCTCTAAGAGGCTTGTGCAAGTTTCCTGATGGGAGGGACTGGTGGTGGGCAGAACTGGCTGTTGCTCTGGTCGGCAGAGCTCAGTAAAACTTTAATCCTCTTGTCTGTTGATGGGTGGGGCTGGATTCTCTCCCTGTTGGCTGTTTAGCCTGAGGCGACCCAACACTGAAGCCTACCTGGGCTCTTTGGTGGGGCTAATGGCGGACTCTGAGAGGGCTCACGCCAAGCAGTACTTCCCAGAACTTCTGCTGCCAGTGTCCTTGTCCTCATGGTGAGACACAGCCACCCCCCGCCTCTGCAGGAGACCCTCCAACACTAGCAGGTAGGTCTGGTTCAGTCTCCTATGGGGTCACTGCTCCTTCCCCTCGGTCCTGATGCGCACACTCCTTTGTAATGTCCTCCAAGAGTGGAGTCTCTGTTTCCCCCAGTCCTGTTGAAGTCCTGCAATCAAATCCCACTAGCCTTCAAAGTCTGATTCTCTAGGAATTCCTCCTCCCGTTGCCAGACTCCCAAGTTGGGAAGCCTGATGTGGGGCTCAGAACCTTCACTCCAGTGGGTGGACTTCTGTGGTAGAAGTGTTCTCCAGTTTGTGAGTCACCCACCCAGCAGTTATGGGATTTGATTTTATTGGGATTGCGCCCCTCCTACCGTCTCACTGTGGCTTCTCCTTTGTCTTTGCATGTGGGCTATCTTTTTTGGTGAGTCCCAGTGTCTTCTTGTTGATGATTGTTCAGAATTTAGTTGTGATTCTGGTGCTCTCGCAAGAGGGAGTGAGAGCATGTCCTTCTGCTCCGCCATCTTGAACCAATCTCTAAACAACTGATTTTTATATATTGATATTGTATCCTGGATTCTTGCCAGAGGTCACTGGAATTAAGAATTAAGTTACCATCTCAATTCCTCGGGGGACAAAGGAAGTTGATCACAATGACATACAGGAAAATGTATGCTGTGGAGGTACATTTTCTAGGGGAAAAAGAGGAAATAAAGATATCTTCTCTGCATTCCTGTTTCTATATCTTTGGCCTAGATAGTTCGAATGAGTCCTTGAGCTCATTAGCCAAGTGGTTTGGAAAAAATTCTAAGATTTAATGCATATGGTCCTTCCTAAAACAGTTTCTGCAATGGGAAACAGTATAATCCCTCAGCAAAGAAGAGGAACTCCAGGGAGCCCGTAACAGTAATGCTGCACCTTCCTTTTGGCCTTGATATCTTTAGGATGGTTTCTGCTTCCTCATCCTTTTATAACCAGGTTTCCTTAATAGAAATCTAGCCCTTACAATTCAGAACAGGGACTTCAACTGGAGTGGGTCCTCTATGTATCTACTTGTATTTTGAATGATTAGTCTCAGGTTCCTGACTCTGAATTCTACATATGACATCACGTGGACTGCCTGTATAACTGAATCTGCTTACGTTCTTGTTCACCCCACAACCATAAATACGATGCTTGCTCCACAGTGCAGCACATCCTGTTTGCTGCACTGATTCTCTGCAATAGAAAACTCCGAGGTCACATGTTCCTCCATCCTTCACATCCCCAGAACTCTATCTGCTAGGACATAAAAGAAAGGATACCATTGTTACCAACCCCAGAACACAAAACCACTTCTCTCTTCCACATTGCACAGAAAACCTCAAAGCATGTTTCTAATTGAAAGGATCTGGGGTAGAACATGAGCATTTCCAGCTATACCCACGTCTCCAGATGACCATCAGTGTCAGGAGCATCATCGTTTAGCATGAATGACTCACCGTATGAAGGGCAGAGCAAAAAGGAGACACCAGGGGAGAAACATACGGAATTAACATCGAAGAATGAAATCTGGTCAAAGCTCCGTAAACCTGCTTCCTACTTCTCTGTGTTGACACACAGTCATTCAGGAGGCCTCTGTCACTGCCTTAGTCAGGGCCTTGCATACCTGGGAAGCTCTCATCCCTCTCACTCTCACACACTCTCTCTGGTTATAAAACATTACCTGTGGGCCGTATATTTCTTCCATACTAAAAATAATTCTTACAGCCATAATACATTTTACAGTATAACATTAGAAAACACAACAAAGCCAAGATAAGAAAACAAATCATCATTAAACTTGCCAGCCAGAGATCACCGCTCCTAACATCTGGTATACATTCACCCAGACTTTTCTCCCCTGTACAACATTTTCAACAAAAATGAAATTAGAAAGTGATCCACAGTTGTTTTCTAAATTGTCAAGTAGGTAAAAATGGCAGGAACACGTGCTGATTATTTTTTGGTGCGATTTTAGCAAAAGAAGTAAAAACGTTACAGAGAGCGTTAGACCTTCAACAAAAGCCATAAAATAATTATGGTGTGAGACCTGCATTCCCTCCAGCTGCCCGTGGTTTATTACTAAAATGAGCAGAATTAACTAGCAAATGGAGAAATCCCTTACTAATTAGAAAACCATAGCCGGAACACTGTCACTCAGCCAGGTGGCATGAGACACCCCATCCACAGACAGAGCTCTAAGCATCCTAGAGGTATATATGACCACACACCGGGGGCGGGAAAGTGGGAAAAAGATAAGGCCGTGTCGTTTCTGCTGGGAAGGAAACAAAACTGTAATAAGTGCAAGAGGTCCAGAGAAAAAGAAGTATGTGAGGTGGGAGATACAACCCACCACTCGGCATTGTTCTGTATACCCACGTCTCTCACTGGGCTGGAAGTCCTCAGCAGGTATCTTATTCCTCTTTTTTACCCCCAGTGCCTGGCACTTAGTGAGGATTTGCTGGATGGATTTAGGGGCTGTCCCAGAAGCAGCTGAGTTGAAATTGGATGGGCGGAAATTAGCTTATGTAACACACTACAAAAAAGATGAAAATATAATCTTCTCTAATTCTAACTGTCCCACTGAGATTTAGGCAGAAGTCAACTGTGCATGTGTTAAAGGTAAATGTTTGTAAATAAGCTGGATAACACTAAGAACCCTTAATCCAATATCTTAACACACACACACACAACTGACTTTCCAACTCGTAGTCAAATATATTTTCACTAAGTACACTAAATAGTGTACTTAGGTACACTAGTGTACAAGGTTAATGTGTGTTATGAAGGGAAAAATGGGTGGAAGATAATTATACAAGAGACCTGGTGTGGTATATTAATTGCAAAACAGCCCCCAATTCTCTGTTCCTCCCTGTATCTATACTCTTGGATAGTTGACTTTACAATTTCTCCCTTCAAGAGGTAGATAATCTATGTCTCCGCTCCTTGAATCAGGGTTGGCCTTGTGACTTGCTTTGAGTAACAGAATACAGGGGAAGTAAAAGTGTGCCAGTTCCAAAACTAGGTCTCAAAAGGCCTTGTGAACTTCTACTCTCTCAGAACCCTGCCCGGCCACCAGGGTGGGTTGTTGGATGAAGGGAAACAAGAGGCCATGTGGTTCCACCATCCTCACCACTCCAGCTGACACTCAGTCAATCACCAGACTTGGGGCCAGCCAGCCCTGAGCCATGCTGCCACGTGTACCCAGATGCAGAACATTTCACCAAAGAATTAGGGGAAAGTAAATTAAAACCACCATTGAGATACCACTAAATACCCATCAAGGTGGCTAAATAAAAAATAATAGTAACACCGAATGCTGGTGAGGATGCAGAGAAACCAGAGCACACATACATTGCTGCTGGGAATGTAAAATGGGACAGCCACTGTGGAAAACAGTTTGGCAGTTTCTTATAAAACTAAACATGAAACTACCACCAATTGCACTCTTGCAACTGCATTTATCCCAGAGAAGTAAAGACCTGGGATACGTTCAAACAAAAAACCTATACATGAATGTCCACAGTAACTTTAGTCATAGTTGTCAAAGACTGGAAACAGCCCAGAAGTTCTTCAACAAAAAATGGTTTAAAAAGTGGACTACTCGTCAGCACTAAAATGGAACAAATTACTGGTACACACCACAGCTTAGATGAGTCTTCAGAGAGTTACACTGAGTGAGAAAAAGCCAATCCCCAAGAGCCACACACTATATTTATATTTATATATTTACTAGGGAAATGACAAAATGATAGAATCTGGAAAACAGATTAGTAGTTGCTGGGGTCACAGCTATGGGGTGGGGGCAAGAGGAGAGGAGATGGGTATGGGAATACAAAAAGGGCAATGTGGAGGATCCTCGTGGTGGCAGAAATATTCTATATCTTCACTGCATCATTGTCAGTACACTGGTTATGATACTGTGTCATAGTTTTGCAGGATATTATCATTTGAAGAAACTAAGTAAAAGATACAAAGTATCTATTTCTTATAACTGAATACACATCTACGATCATCTCAAAATAAAAAGTTTAGTTTAAAACTAACTACCTGAATGGCTTTGGGCAAGTTACCAAGTTGACTTATAAGTCCCGGGTTCCTTATCTGTGAAACAGGGATAGAATAGTACTCAGCTAATAGGGCCTAAATTAGATGGTTAAGTGAAATGATATTTATAATGCTCTTAGAGGACAGTTAGTATTCAATAAATGTTATTATTGATACTAGTGATAGCAGTAGTAACAAGGCACATAGTAACAAATAGTAATAAATAAACATAGTCACATATAAACAAGTATTTTTGTTTGTTTAAAGTCCAGCCAGATTTCGGGGCACAGGGCAGGGCATGACAGCAAGGTAGACAGTAGCAATTAATGTGGTCAAGTTGCTTCCTAGAAAAGAAACCTAAAGCAAGGGAAAGGAGACATTATTTGCTCAAGGACAAGGAAACTGAGAAAGACAGCTCTATTTTAGAAAAAGCTGTAGAATGGAACAAAGAAAACATGTGTCAGAAAGATAAGTAAATGAAAACCTGGGCTGGAAATTGATTAGTCTCTACAATTGATACACCTAAAGATATGTAATTAAACATATAACCCAAGAGTTAAATTAAACTTATCCCCATTTAACTTTGCAACCCCTCAGGCTATGCTCCACAAGGCCTAATAAGGAAATGTCTCACTTAAAAAAAAAAAAAAAGTGATGGAGAGGGAACTGACAGAGAGGCCACTATCTTTCAAACTTAAATATAATTGTAAAACTCTAAATCAGAGCTCGGTGCAGACATTACAGGCTGCACATCAGAGTCAGCGGGATAAGCATTTTGAAAATAAGGATTAATGGTTTCCATTTTATACCACCTTGGAATGATAAAGAGTCATGTCGCTTCAGTTCGTAGATATAAACAACATTTTAGGACACTTACTTCTTTGATGGCATCTGAATCCAGCCAGCGTACAAGCACATCAAGCTGCATTATATTTAAGTGTACCCATCCAGCCATCCATTCGTTCATTCAACAGATAATTATTGAGCATCTCCTTTGTGTTTGGTACCATATCAGATGTTGCAGCTACAACTATGAGCAAGAGTGACATGATCTCTGCCTTCATGAGACTTATATTCTTCCAGGAGAGTAACATAATTGCTTACTGACCACAAAATGTTCAGTAATGGGAATTACAGAGGGGCTTTGGGAAGACCTCACTGGATGCAGAAGCATCTACTCATCTGAAAGGTTATCATCAACAGTAAGCTAATCTCTTCCATACAATGTGAAAACAGCTCAATTTTTTCCCCCATTTAGATAAAATGAAAACAAACACTTCATCTACCTGCCATCATCAAAGAGTATTCTGGCCCGGCTAAGTGTATTTTCTAGAAAGCTGTAAAGCATCACCCTGTGCTAAAATTTTATTTAAAATTTCAAAACACTAAATCCTTCTAAAATGCAACAAGCTGTACACTCCTCTGCATCACTAAAATGGACGGATGATTGGGATTTAGTCTCTCTTCAACGGCCCCTGGTGATCTCTGAGAATGTCAGTACCACCTATTCACCTTGAACTCTGCCCCGGTAGGTAGAGGACCAGAGGCTACCTGCTATAGCCTGCTGTCCGTCCGTGCCCTCCCCCACCTCTCCCGGTAACCCGGGGGACATCTGCTTGTTTGAGCCGCATCACACACCCCAGCGCAGGGACACAGTCTGTCTCCTTTAGGGCCCCCTGACTCCTGGGGCACAAGTCCCTACTGCCTGCCTCCGCCACCACTCCTCCGTTCTAACCTGCTTTCTTCAGCTATGTCTTCTCCTCCTGTAGTTTCTAAGCTAGATCAAAAATGAAAATTTCCAAGGGAACCTAAACAGCAGGCACCATATTTAAATTTAAAGTAAAAACAGGGAATTCCCTGGTGGACTAGTGTTTAACACTCTGCACTTCCACTGCGGGTTTGATCCCTGGTCGGGGAACTAAGATCCCGCATGCCTGTGGTACAGCCAAAAAATTTAAATAAATAAGTAAACAAACAAACAAATAAAGTAAAAAGACCTTTTGCCTAAAACAAAATTCAGATGCATGGCATTTGTGAAAAATCTTTTCAGGGGGCCGAGTGGTACTGTGCTTTCCTGACTTTACTTCCAGAGCATTAAAGTAGAAAAAACAAAGAAATAAACACCACCAACCTGGTGCATTATGTAATTAATATTATATTGCATTTTTCCCTATGAAGAGCTCAAACATTTGTACTATTGTTTATTTTCCCCAAATTCCTGAGATACAGAAAAAAACAAAACAAAAAGCAAGTATAATTATTAATACTTTGAGAGGAAAGCTGGGACGACCAAGATTCTGTGCCCAAAGTCACAGAAAGAGGCCTGAGGGTCTTCCTGCCCCGCCAAATCCCCCACCCCCACCCCCCGTCCTCATTTTGTTTTCAGGAAACAATGCTTCCCAAGCATTCCACAGCAAAACTGCCCACAAGATACCTGATTTTCCTCTCAGATATAGAGAAACAGAGGTAAGAAAAAGCAAGTTCCTCAGTAAAAATCTTTTAATAGATGTTTTCAGTCTGAAGAAACCACCCTATTTCATACAAAAACTTACGGAAAGTACCTCAAACTTACAGGAAAATACTCTCATCTTTCTACACCATCAGATGAACCTGTCACCTTGAAATTGCTGAGATAATGCAATAACTCTCAAAGTACTTTTCATACAGTGAAAAAGTCACACCATTCTCTGACCGTATATAAAACTATCTACACATTTTCACAGAAAGGACTTTGCGTTAGCAAGTTACAAATATCAACTCCCCGCCCACTATTTTTGGACTAGACTGGATTGTTTTCAGATGAATTTCACTGTTGCGACCCGCCTCAACTCGCTAATCAACTGAAGGGACCGTGGCGCCATTCTTTCTCCTCCTCTGTGCCTGCTGAATCTCCCAGGATTCTTGTTATATGATATTTTAAGTGTTCACAATGTTCTCACCGCTTTAAGCCAAATCTGTGTCACTTCCCAGCCTCAATGAGTAAAATACTACAAACTTTTACAGAAGAGCAGTTGGAAACAGCATTCCAAGTAGCCAGCAGGAGAACAGGAAGAGAAATGAAAACAATAAAAATAAAAGCAGGCGTCTGTGTCCTTCTTTAGGTCATGGTGCCGCCTCCTGCAAACCTAATTACTGCACATCCTCCTTCTTTTTCTACACCAGATGTCAAATAAAGCTGGACGTACTAGTACAGGTAGGAGAATAATGTTTAAAGTGCCTGGCTGCATGTGACATGGCCAGGACTGCGAAGATCCGTCTGGAAGGATAGCTCACTGTTGGCAAAAGTATGCAGAATTCTTCTGGCAACATCTCCATTACTCTGAGAAGCTCATAAATTAAAGCAGCTCAGGGGCAATTTAAACTTTGTTACCAATTCGGTCTCTCCTTCCACTGTGTGCTTTCTGTTTGGAGCTCTAAGATAGATGTGAGCTGCAGATGCAGCCGCTTCCATTTCTTCCATGCATACCTCCCTCCAATTTTCCCTTTACTCCCTGGGCTGTCGACAGTCTACCCTTGAGAAGAAAGAAGAAAAGGTGTGCAGGTCAGGAGAGATTATTTATTCTATAGGAAAGCCAAGTCTCACTTCTCTGAGATAATTGGGGGTAAGAAGTTAGCTTCCTTTTTTTTTTTTTTTTTTTTTTTTTTTTGCGGTACGCGGGCCTCTCACTGCTGTGGCCTCTCCCGTTGCAGAGCACAGGCTCCGGACGCGCAGGCTCAGCGGCCATGGCTCACGGGCCCAGCCGCTCCGCGGCACGTGGGATCCTCCCGGACTGGGGCACGAACCCATGTCCCCTGCATCGGCAGGCGGACTCTCAACCACTGCACCACCAGGGGAGCCCAAAGTTAGCGTCCTTTTAACTCTCAGGTTTGAGTTTCTTCCTTATCAACTTCCTCAGCTGTTTAGTTAACCAGGGGATAAAATTTGAATTTAACTCCCTACAGCTGTTCCTGTATGTCCTTTAAGTGGTAGTGCTACTAGTTAAGTACTGAACTGGACAAAACACAATATAGAAAGAAGAGTAGAAGCTGGATCTCTTGCCTCCAACCAGTGAGCCAGTGGTATCCATTTTCACCAGAAGGAAGTTAATAATCTGGGACAAGCACTCACTTGGAATCCTACCATCCAAAGAAAAGGCACTGTGGGTAGCCAACTGTGGGAATTAGGCAAGGTATTTACTCTTACTATTCATGAGGCAAAACATACTTATTGTACCTAAAGTCAGAAGATATTTTAAGAAAAAAAAAAAGTGTCACGTTGTATGAAGCCTGAAGTATTTATGGACTATTTATATTTTAGTTAATGTAATTAAGAGGGAGTCTAAATGATTCTGTCAATTCTCAATTATTCCTACGAATGGAGCTGATCAATACAGTGGAGAGCCTAAAATGGCAGCCCATGTAGCTTAACGATGGCTCATAAATCTACACTCTTTATTACTAGTATATGCGTGCACAGAATGTTCTTCAGATTTAATAGAATTCATCAATTCAAAGCAGTGGAGAATCTTAGACGGTCATTCTGTCCAATCCTCTTCTTTTGCACCCAAGGGAAATTTGGCTTAAAATGTTTAAGGGACCACTGTTGTTAAATGGAAGAGTCAGGTATCAGTGTGACCACTGCAACGGACACTGTGAAGTGGAGCCCTGTGGACTATATTTAAAAGAAGTCTTAAAAGCAACTAGTTGCTTCAGTTAGTGTCTTCCATCCCCGGCCCTATTCTTAGTTCACTTCCCAAAATACCAGTAACAAATACTAACTACTGAGACCCTCCTCAGTACAAGTCCTCCAACGTACGTAGGACTCAATGTCCTTTCATCTTTCCAGGGCTGTGGATTGATGTCTTCTTTGAGGCAGTAAGCAATTAGCAATTTTGATTTAAAAAATGCGTCACTGAAATTTTTGTTAGCCTGGAATAAGCAAAAGGCTTTTGTAGATCAATTATGCAAGAGGGATAACATAGCAACTTAAAAATAAAATGTGAGCACAGTCTGGAAATAGAGAGTTACGCGCATCAGCACAGACACAGAAGACCTGTAGAGAATCTGTATCTTAAACATATGAGAATGTATCCTGTCCCAGGAGAATTCCAGAGACTCCACAGCTTTGCACAACCTTCCCTGGCAGGACATGTCAATGTTTACCCTCTCACCACCACGAAGAACACCAATTTAAAACCTGCCTACTGCATTTTAATAGGCCTAGTGGGTTTTTTTCTCATTTTGCCAAAATGAGGTCGGCAAAAACATAAACCGGGGATGTGATGCCTCACAAGTGTCTCTCAGTATCGCAGAAGAAGAAACGGCCCAGGCCATACCTCTCCCTAATCCCAGCCCCTGCCCTGAAATAGCTATGCAAATGTTTTTAAACGTTAAAAAAAAAAAAAATGAAAATGAGAGAGTTAGAGAAATCCTTGAGATGTTTGTGAAAGAAAACACTGCTGGAACAGAAAGCCTTATATTCCACAAGGAAACATCCTCATAAACCCAGCTGAGAAATGAGCCCACTTTTAAAACGGCACAACCAGGAGCCGGGATAATTACAATAGAGACACTTGATTTCAAATCATGAAAAGAGTTACACTTGATCTTCTTGTTAGCAGGGGCTGTGCAGACAGCAACATTAACTGTGAAATGTAAGGGCAGATAACAGCTGGTTTGAAAGGGGGTTGTGTAAATCTAGTTAAAGAGCAACTTTAGAAGATTATTTTCAATTACTGAGATAACATCATGGTTCTCCGGAAAAAAAAAACGGAAAGGTTTGTTCTTTACACCACATACAGTGTGTGGAATCTGACAAAACCGCCTGCTTTCAAGCAATCATCTCAGCCAGCAGCTAATACGCCTTCCCTCCACTTTACCCTCCCCTCCTCCAAGTCATTTTCAATTATTCCCAGCACTCACTCAGCTCTGTGAACAAAAAGTCATTTCAGCCAGAGAAAACAGCTTTAAAAATCCCCTTCAGGATAATTACTAAAAGCTCTTAGCTTTCCGAGTGCCAACTGTACGTAACCTGGGGGACCTCTAAACTGGGGCCAGGGTCAGGCAGAAGACGCACGCCTGTTGGGCTGACGCAGTAGCACTTGCTTCACCCGTCACAGCACGTTTCACCGAGAGCACATCTGGGCCTCGGCGCCCCCCCACTCCACTGTCACGTCACCTCAGCTCATGCAGAGCAACACGCACAGATTCCCACGCGGACCGAAACGCAAGAAGCCACATCTCTAGCTGCCTGAGAGAACCCTGTCAAGTGAAATCCCCACTGGTCATTGTCTTTAACATGGCTTGTGTAGAGGAGGCTGCTAACGATTTATTTAGGAAAAAAAAAAAAAAAGAAAACGTAAAGAGGCAACAAAGAACCTAGTGTAAAGGGGAAACGTCAAACTCGGAAGCAGAAAGCCCTGTACCCTCCTGGCTCTGTCACAGACACGCTATGTGACATTCCAAGCCTCATCTCCCCGTTCTTGCACTTGCCATGTGTCCCCAGTGCTCCAGCCACTTCACACTACTCTCCCTGGACATAACTGTGTGCTGCTGTGCCTCTGTGTCTCCCTTTTTTTTAAAAAAAAAAAAAAAAAAGAAAGAATCAGAGGTCCCATACAGTATTATCAAGATGACTCTGGGCTTTTTTTTTTTTTTAAAGAAGATGTTGGGGGTAGGAGTTTATTAATTAATTTATTTATTTTTGCTGTGTTGGGTCTTCGTTTCTGTGCGAGGGCTTTCTCTAGTTGCGGCAAGCGGGGGCCACTCTTCATCGCAGCGCGCGGGCCTCTCACTATCGCGGCCTCTCTTGTTGCGGAGCACAGGCTCCAGACGCGCAGGCTCAGTAGTTGTGGCTCACGGGCCTAGTCGCTCCGCGGCATGTGGGATCCTCCCAGACCAGGGCTCGAACCCGTGTCCCCTGCATTAGCAGGCAGATTCTCAACCACTGCGCCACCAGGGAAGCCCTGTGTCTCCCTTTTGAATGACCTTCTCTACCTGGAGGACTGCTTTGGAGCCCAGCTTAATTCTCACCTCTGTGAATGCTACCCCCACTCCCTGGTCACAAGGGATGGCACCTCGCTACAGGCGCCTCTAACACTATCTGCGTCATTGTGCCTACGACACAGGATTAGTTATCTATGCCGGCCCACTGCCTTCTGTAGCCTCCGTGCTCCTCGGGGACAGGGATCATCTCACCTCTGTACATTCAGAACTGTCAGAACGCTAGAGAACGTGCGGTAAAAGTTTGTGAAATAAAGAATGGATCAATGAGGGAATGAATAATGAACTGACGTTACCAAATTTCAGTTTCATCACCTTTAAAGAAGGGATAATAATCGTTACCCAGTTCGTTCAGAAGTCATAATGGTCAAAAGATGAGATGGTGCTTTGCACATTGTTAGGTGCTGTACAAATGTACGTAGTCATGATGATAAAGATGGTAATATTCAAACAAACACCACGGTGTACAAATATAGTATGTCTTCACATACAGTTAAAAAAAAAAAGTTATTATTCCCCATACCTACCGCATGCCTACACTCAACTCAACTTCAATATTCTTTTCTCAGGGAGAGGAATTTAAAATTTACCAAAAGAGGACACTTCACTGTCCAAAAACAAAAAAGGTCTCCTGACACTAAAACTAAATATCTAAAAGTCAGAGAAGCATTAAAGTCTCTTTACAAGTGCTTCTCCTTCCATTAATTAAGCACAGTTTTCTGCACGGACGTGTGGCTCGATGCCACTGTGACGGCCACTGAAAACTGCAGATTCCACCCACATGCTGTCACCCCAAATGCAAAACCGCAGACGGAACTGAAGGATCTTGGGAGGGGCCCACAGCAGGATGACGACCTCACACTTCAGCTGTAGGTAACTGAGGACTGACTATATGCTGAACGTTTCTCTTCAAATACCTCTGTTCTTCCTAACCGAAATACTCTCTTGTCACAGAAAGAGAAAGAATTCTCTCACTCGATTAAGACCACTGCTGTAACAGTAAGAAATCCTAAAGCTGTTCCATGAGCTTGAGGAAGCACAGTGTCCTCTCCTCACTCAAGCCAAAGCACCATGTCCCCTGCGGGCCTGGGACAATGGGGCATTGTCACTGCCATAGCTCAGTTGTAGAAGGATCTGCTTTGGTACACTGATGCCTAAAAACCCATACGCTCACAACTGTTCCCTTAGTTATATGTCATGATTATTTTAAGGTGAGAAAAGACTCTAAAATGACATTCATGTCCCAACGTTCCCCTCGCTCAGAAGAGCTAAACAGGTGTAGTTTCTAAACGTGTAGACATATTCAAGGTCAAGCTATGACCAGTCAAAATCCTGCAAAAGAGTCAAACGAATCTGATCATTGGCTAGACGGCTGGGAACGGAGAGTCCTCGCTCTAAGGATGAAAAGCCTATCCCAGCTGAAAGCGATCGTAAGCGAGCTGGCCCCTCAGCTGCCCGGCCACAGCTGTATCCACCGCTCTGCTCACCCAAAGAGATGCATGCTCTCCTGGTGCCAAAATAAATGTCTCTCTTAAAAAAAAAAATTGCCCAATTGAAAACAACTCTCTAATCTGCATCCTTTCAATAGAAGTGAAGTGCACTTCACCAACACAGAGCACAGGCATCTTGAATTAGCAGAGAACTATTTTTAACACATGAAGGATAAGATATGAAATTAGTTTCACGGGGAATGAGAACCTTGGAGATTATTTACTTTGCCTTAATTACTTTGACTCACCATTAATTTAGCTTTCCTAGGGTACTAAATATTTCACGCTAAGATTTGGAGACTAAAGAGACAGGAGCACAGATTTGGAGCGCTGGAAGTCTGCAACAGCATCTTCTACAGGCACGGATGCCCCCGTTGGGCATCAAAGGCCATTCACGGTGTGCCGCTCAGTGACACTTTCAGTGGCTGTTTCTGTTGTTTTTCACCCTGGGACCAGGAGCTCTGCCCTGAAGGATGCAGGGAGCCAAACTTTCTTCAGCTTCTGTTTAACAACTCGGCCAATAACATCACTAGGGCTCACAGCTACTCACGGCGACTGCCAAATAGGGCAGGCCACAACTGCCTGGAGCCAAGGAGAGAAGAGTCTGGGCTACACGCTTCAGGAAGTTTTTAATGATCAGTGCAACTGGGCAATGGAGTTGATTCCCAGGAAAGATGACAAAGGAGCTACTCCAGCAGATATTCTATAATGGCTTCATTAGAGCATCAGTGGGAAAGGATGCGCTCAGCTCCCACCAAAGCACTAACGATGAGTGGGGTCTACCACGTACAGCTGGGCACTCGCCAAAGCCTTGCACACTCCCCCGTGGCTCTGAATCACCTTGTCCACTGGCAGACATCACAGACATGGGCTGTGCTCGGCAGCAGACAGGAGCCTGAGGACAGCAATTCGCTGGTTCCCAGTCGCAAGAGGAGACTCGCTGGGGCCACTCAACCTGCTGGTGCTCCCCGGCTCCATGTGGTATTATTTGACAGTGATTTGGGGGGCATCAGGCAGAGACTCAGAGAGCTGGGGCCCTCCTTCTGACCCCCGACCAAAACAACTCTGCCTTATTCTAAATGTGAGAAGAACTGACCCTGTCTTATGTAATTCCATTCCTGTGAGTTTAAGCCATTACTTTTCTCCATGAAGCATGCTATACCCTAACGTCCTCTTTCCCGTATAAATGTGTTTGCACCCTGATACCGCTGTGCTTCATTTGTAAGTTGCCCTTTTTCTTCTTCTTCTTGATGAGGATATTATTTGACTTCATCGAGCCATACCCTTCTAGTGTTCTGAACCCAAATCAACAACATAGCAGCCAAGTTCACACATCTCCCAAACTCCGCCACTTCTCTACTTGGTGATAAAATGCTGTCCTGGAAATATGTTTCTGTGACAAACATATCTAATTTAACAATAATAATTTATATTTCTTTAGCCTATGCATAGCTTTGGAACATGCTCACGTATTTCATACGTTTTATCTTACCTACTTTTTTCCATTTGGCCCCTTTCTACACGTCTCATGCTCATGAAACTCCCACCTTGCAGTCAGTTCCTACAGGGAAGCCTGTCCTCTTTGTCACTGTTGATGCAACTCCTTTGCTTTCTGGGTCACACACCTCATTTGGGCCATTCGCACTTTCAGTCCCTTTTATCATTTACAATTCTCAGGTGAATCTCTTCGATGCCATATCTTAATACTAGACATTATATTCCTTCTTTTGCATCATCAGAAAAAACAAAGCATGTCGCTACTGATCATTTCTACTGGGAAGAGAAGGAGCATCACAGAACACAATGTGGTGGAGGACAGGGTTCAAAATTCCTACCTCTTCCACTTACCAGCTATGACAGTGGACCAGTTACTCAATCTTTTTGAGCCTTGGTTTCCTCTTATTATTGGCATAACAAAAGGTTGCCATGAGGATCAAACAGGATGGCATCTGAAACTGTGCCTGAAAATACTCCAAAGATGCTAACTGTAATTCTCCTGCTAGGTTTCCACTCACGCACCATTCTCATTCACACTAACAAATGCTATCCCGGCAAATAGCATCTCACTGCCACTGGGTCCCTGAAAGTGTGTCTTCCCGTGAGCTTCCCCACTCACTTCCTCCAAAGGATGACCAAGTGTACGTACACAAGGTCCTACCATCCGAGAGATCACTGATTTCCAAGTTAGCTTTTTCCTACTAAATTCAACTGCAAGAAGTTCAGATGTACTACAGTTGAAAGTGCAGGGTAAATGTATGAATGACCATCCTCTCCCAGCATTTCCAATCGTGTCTGGCCTGTCTTCATATCACACTGAGATGTGAGATAGACAGTGACGGGGTGAATGCAGAGCACGTGCCAATGGCAGCCAAACAGCCCATCGCTGAGCCATTGCCCATCAAGCACTAGACTTGCAGCTGGTAGAATGCATTCTTCTCCATCCTTTTCTCTTTGCCTTCCTGGCGAAACATTTTACACCACAGAAGCTTTGATTAACCTTAAATTCTGTCACGTCAAATTTGTCTTGCTCAGAGAAACTGTGACATCTGAAAGTCTGCTGTAAGTCTGAAGTCTCTACTTAAAGATTCAAAAGCTAAAAAGTAAAAAAATAAAAACTCCCAACAGGCAGTTGAAAAATTTCAATGTATAATTGGCAAAAGGGTGGTCTTATAGCTTAGATGGCTTATGGCTATTAACTGTAAAATAGGCATACCCTTTGAACCAGCAATTCTTCTAATAAGAATTTACCCAAAGGAGATTATTGCACAAGTGTAAAATGATGTACCTACAAGCATACTTAGAGCAGTAATGATTTCTAGACTGAAAAACTGGAGACAAATGTCTATCAGTAAGCCTAGAATAAAATCTAACAGACAGCCTGTTCAGCAAGCTGTTTCCCTTCTTTTCTACCAGTACTCTGAGTTTCCTACACACGAAGTTCAGAAGGATTAGCATGAACTTCTACCCAAATCTGAAGCAATCAGAACATTGCCCTGGTCACTTTTTTTTTAACTAATTAATTAATTGATTTGGCCGTGACATGTGGGATATTTAGCTGCAGCATGCGTGTGGAATCTAGTTCCCTGACCAGGGATCGAACCCGGGCCCCTTACACTGGGAGCGTGGAGTCTTAACCACTGGACCACCAGGGAAGTCCCTGCCCTGGTCATTTTACCTAAAATGGTCCAAGTAGAAGGAAGCCAAGATTTTTTTTTTTTAATGATTTTTTTGTTTGATGATTAAGTGAAGCTCTCTTACTCTGGACAGTGAATGGGCCCCTAGAACCACAGCTATTTTGCCACCATGAGGAGCATGAAAAAGAGCAGGAAAGAGAAAATTATAAAGAAAGAAATCCTAAATCCCAATTAAATCATGCCTGAAGACCCTACCTACTGGATTTTTCAGTATGTTCCTATTATCTAACCTAGTTTGCCCTGGGATTTGCATTACTTACCATGAAAAGCATCTAGTACAACTACTCAGTCATTAAAAAGATGAGATGTAGGGCTTCCCTGGTGGCGCAGTGGTTGAGAGTCCACCTGCCGATGCAGGGGACATGGCTTCGTGCCCCGGTCCGGGAAGATCCCACATGCCGCGGAGCGGCATGGCCGCTGAGCCTGCGTGTCCAGAGCCTGTGCTCTGCAATGGGAGAGGCCACAACAGTGAGAGGCCCGCGTACCGCAAAAAAAAAAAAGAGATATATTTGTTGACATGGAAAGATGCCCAACACATGTCATTAGAACAACATAGCAGATTACAGAATAGCATGTACAGCAAAATTCCATTTATTTAGAATTTTATCTGTATCTTGTGTGTGTATGTATATGTGTGTATGTACGTGTGTATATGTAATATATATATGTGTGTGTCTAAATACACACACACACACACACACACACAGAGACAGAGAAAAACAGAGACAGAGAGAGATTCCTGGAAGAATTTTACTAAAATGTCAGCAATGGTTAACTGGATTATTTCTGAAGAATTTTCCTTTCCTTTTTGTATTCTTGTATAGTGTTTGCTCTTGTACAACAACATGCATTTTGGGGGGAGAGGGCACAGAAAAATCAAGCTTTAAAAAAAGCTGGCTATTTACTGATTCTGTTTCCCTTTAGTGTAAAATAAGTGGACGGCTTTGCCTCATATCCCTCTCCAAACTGAAGTGTTCCGAGGGGGGAAAAAAAATTGAAGATGCTACCCAGGCACTCAAAATATTATTTCATTATAAAATTCCATGACAAAGCAATGAAACTGCTTTAAGATCTGAACTTGTACATGCTGAAAAAGAAACACAGCCAGAGGTGCCTAAGTGTCTTTCTAGAAGAGTGGAAATAATATTAATCAAAAGGAAACATCTTCTTAAAGAAGCTGAGCACCTCATTTTCCAAAAAGGGAAAGTGGCAGTGGCGGGAGGGTGGGAGGTGGAGAGAGGGTAACACACGTGACAGTGAGCACAAAAAATACCCAGGGGAGCTTCCCTGGTGGCGCAGTGGTTGGGAGTCCGCCTGCCGATGCAGGGGACACGGGTTCGTGCCCCGGCCCGGGAAGATCCCACATGCCGCGGAGCGGCTGGGCCCGTGAGCCATGGCCGCTGAGCCTGCGCGTCCAAAGCCTGTGCTCCGCAACGGGAGAGGCCACAGCAGTGAGAGGCCCGCGTACCGCAAAAAAAAAACCAAAACCTCTCTCCTTGTGCCACCGTACATCGCTGAGTAATAAGAAACGGAGGCTGTACCTTTGCAGAAAGATGCAACTGAACTGGGTAAAAGACCAGGCTTCAGATGGATGTCAGGAGAAACCGCAGGCTGCCCTCACATGGGCACCACTTTCTTGAAGGAAAGTGCATAGAGTCCAACCCAGGAAGAAAGGACCTTCAACTCAGTCTGTTCTGAGGGATTTTTTTTAAAGGGAAATAGAGGAGAAGCTCACATAAGAGCAGGCATAATTGGTATTTTGTTACTAAACAAACTGTTCTTCAATGATTATAGGTGTGCAAGTGATTTATTCTTTCCAATCTTGCATTTGTATTAACTAGAACCCTAATTTGTCCAAGAGGCTGAAGTGTGTCTTAATTACTTGCCTTCAAAGCTTATGCCCATTTAAAATAAGCTTATTTCATTGTCAGCTAACCCAGAGCCACCTAATCCACAGTCCTCCCACCCAGCTCTCAACACTTGGGATTACCGTGCAGAGCAGAGGCCAGTGAGCGGCCCAGCTCCAAGGAGATCCATCTGTGCAAAATTCTGTGCACCAGCCCACAGAACATTCTCCAGCCCTGTTCCCCCTGCAAGGGCAGGAGAACGTCAAGACCTGAGCACATTTACTACCCATGCCATAGGCTATTTTTCAATACTTAAACTCTTCTTTAGCCGAAGCTTTGGGCTTTCCCAAGCCCCAGTCCTTAGACCTGGTGGTGGATTTAGAGTAACCCCATGTGTGCTGCAATGCCTGAAGGCACTGCTCCTGACATCTGAGGATGGGGCACCTACAACTGGGCTGTCTGTGCGACCTCTTGGCATCTTAGTCGGAGAGAGCTCGAAAGCCTTCTCCTTGCTCCAACTCCCAGCTCTCTGTGCTCGGCTGGGGACCCCCCGGAGAAGGGACAAAGCTGCCCAATGCGGCCAACTATGGGACCAATATGGGAGCAACCAACAAGACTACTCTCCGACAGGGGGAGGAACCCGAGCAGGGTCCTTAATGCAATGCGCGAGGCCACCACACCAGCTGGCCACCAGCTCGGCTTCCTCTGACGTGGCTTCTAAATTAATTTACTTTAGCCTCGAAGATGCTACTTGAGTCCTTGTTAACGTTCTTACCAATGATTTTGTTAGAGAACCACGTACACGTGTATAGCAGATGAGGTGGAGAAGCCTGATAACACATTTAGAAAGCACACTTGTGCAGGAAAGTGAAGTGCCGGCAAAACCAAATCCTTAGGTAGCAGAGGTATAACCTGTAAACCAGAGGACATTCAGGAGTGAGTCATGAGACCCACATGTTAATACGGGCCTAAGGATATTACACACGGAGGTAAGGTCAGTAAGAACCACTGGCAGGAGATCAGGTAGAGATGGTTAGTAAAAGAGGAGCTCAAGGACACACTAACAAGGCCACCAGGAGAGGCTGCCCAAATGCCGAATACATTTGACAAAGGGAAATCAGCGCTTGGAAAACCAGAGACTAGGAGGGGATGAACAGTCAGTAAAAGGATGGAGGCTCCTGGTGGGAGGGGTGACATTCTAACTGCAGGTACTTTCTGCCACGACTGGAGTTGGCCAGACTTTTGCAGCGGAAGAAGCCAGAATGTCAGAAAGAGGGAAACGTCATCAGAGTGACACCATGCCCGTGCTTTCAGGACCTGGGGACTATCTAACTAGGAACATGGGAATCTCTTCAAGTATTTTTCACAGAGGAAATTTACGAGAGAGAATTGGTTACTCAGGTGATGGGGGAGCAGAGAGCCTACACGTGACGGTGAGATAATCCGGAGATCAGCAAGAGCAGGTAGCTGCCGCCTTGCCTAGGCTGACAACAGACGACGGAAGGAGGGGCTGCTGCTGGAGTCCACGGGCCAAGGTCACTGGTGAGCAGCCAGAACCAGAGAAGGTCTGTCAAGCATGAGTGGTGCTACCGGGGAGGGATTCCCTCCGCCCGGGACGCCGCGCGAAGCTGGAGGAAAGAAACAACTACCCTCCCTGGCTTTGCCCTTCTCCTTGCTGTCTCCCACGTGCCTTCCACGGGCTGAACACAACAAGCCAGCTGACTCGGAAACCGGGGTGAACAGCCTGCAGGGGTGAGCCTCCGGCACACGGAGGGGAAGGCGGGGGAAGGCCAGGAAGCCTGGGGCGAGGACCAGGAGTCGCAGCGAGCTGCAATAAGCAAGTCTCTTTCCCAACAGATACACTTTTAAAAGGTTTGTTTACTGCCATATCATGGTCACACAGGAATAAACTAAGTGGAAGCCATACCTGCCGGACTGGCCTATTGACCTTCCTGCTGCGTGCAGGTGACCCTGATCTATTCTGCACAGTCCCCGAGTTGCACGGGTTGGGGGATTTATTCTATAGTAATAGCCTTTCTTCAGTTACAATTAATCCAGGACTAGTCTTAAAAAGTGCATTTTTTCCCCAAAATCCTACCAGAGAAAAGGTTCTTTGAAAAAATTTAAAAATATAAGTATTTAATAGGAGAAAATATACGCATGCACGCCTGGGCCCACACACCCACAAATGAGTACAGGTGAAACTGGGGAAACCTGACCAAGACTGGAGGACCGCAGCGATCCATGTCCTGGTTGTGATGTTGCCCTAGAGGTTTGCAAGACATTACCACAGGGGGGAAATGGGTAAAGGGTACACAGGCTCTGACCATGTTATTTCTGACAACTGCACATGAATCTGTAATGATCTCCAAATAAAAAATTTAATTAAAAAATATCATAAATATGTGCCTACTCTTCTGAATTAATAAGACCTCCTCCTTGCCACTGTGTTTCACCCATAGTGTCTCCGGTCTGTACACTCACAAGCGCAGTGTTTCTACCGTCAGGACTCTGATCTCCCGGTGAAGCAAGGCCCAGTAAACTCTGTGTTGGCCCCCTCTACAACTTCTCAGAATTCCATCTTCTCTTTGTCATTGGCTCAGTGCTACTTCTGCAGAAATATGATGGTGCTAGGTTGCTCCTGTTTGATTATTCAGCCTTTGCCTTTCTGACTGCAGACGGAGCCAGGACCTTAGTCTTCATGCACGGGACAATTAGGAGACTGCCTGATCTTATTTCAGATCAGCTAACAAGCCTTAACCTGCTCATTTCATGATTAAGAATTCCCTTCAAAACCGCTCTCTTTCTGGATGCATGCTTCCCTTCTCCCACCCTCCACACCCTTTGATCTCCTTTGGGAGCTGGTGGCCTAAGAACCGGCAGGAGAAACGGCAGAAAAAAGCCTGGCACTTTGACAGACCAAGAGGAAAGAGCCAGCCCACTCCCAGCTACCGCTCATTCACTTAGCTAAAATATAGGCTACGGGAGAAGCGGGGAAAGCAATAGACAGAAGTGCCTGCTAGGTCTTCCAGAAACTGATGCTGGATGAAAATCCCTTCTTAGCCAAGAGTATGACAGGAAAAAAATCACTATTCATCGCAAAATGGACACGTGCCACAGACGTCTCTCCAACTCTCCTCTACCACTCCACGAATCCCGCCTGTAAAATATAACTTTCTTCCTTTAATGATCTGGTGGTAAATTATTTATATGCTTCAATTTATCTTTCTGTCTTCTTTTATTTATGCCCAGAACTGTACTACTTAACTCTAGAGAGCCTGACCACGATTACAGGCAAGGCAGAGGCGTCTCAGCCCTTTAGGGCGTATCGAGCTGGAGGAACAGCAGACCGAGCCGCGGATGGAGGACTGATGTCTCCGTCTTGGGATGAGCTAAGTGAGCACGCGTCTCAGGCCTCTTGGTCCTGCTGACTTTTCCAGCCAGCTTTCCACCCAAATCATTCTTGCATCCTTTCCCCATCTCCAGCCTCCCAGCCACTATCTTCTCGGTTTGTCTAGGCACCGCCACCTCCTAGCTGGTCTCCATGCCCCCAACTCTTCCTCTATCAAGCCATTCCCCACACACCTGCCGGCAAGGTCGTTCTCAGCTGCAAATCACGAGTAACGATGCCCTCACCTTAATTCTTCAGTAGCTCTCTATCACCTGAGGCCAGAGTGCCCAAATTTGCCTCATGAAGAAAACCAGTGGGGGCATTATTTTAAAAATAAATGAAGCAGATTCTTCAGTATCTTACGTTGGGTTTCTCCAGAAACAGACCCTGAGACAGAATTTATTTACTTTTTTCCTTTTTTTTTTCTTTTGGCCATACTGCGTGGCATGCGGAACTTCCCTGACCAGGGATGGAACCCGTGCCCCCTGCAGTGGAAGCGTGGAGTCTTAACTACTGGACCACCAGAGAAGTCCATGAAAGAATTTCAATGCAAGTTATTCATCTGGGAGGGGATCCTAGGAAGGACTAGTATGGGAAAGGAAGGCAGCCAACAAAGCCCAGATTATCTAGCAGACAGCCACCATGGGCAACATCATCAGTCTCACTAGGGGATCCTGGGACCCAGCATAGGACACAGATCAGTCTCTGCACCTGATGGGCCAAGATGCTAGGGTACTGCCACCCAGCTCTCTTCAATCATTGGATGAGGTCCACTCCTGGGGCCATCTAACTTTGCTGCCCTACAGGTGACAGAGAAAGCCCTCAGGTGGAGAACGGTAGGTGCTTGCAGAAGAATTCTGCAGATGTGCAAGGGAGCGGTGAGCATCCGGGCATATGAATGTGTCTACTCGACTTGGCGTGTCCCTGAAGAGTCTGATTCGGGGGGCCAGGGTTGGGACCCAGGAATCAGTACTGTGGCAAGAACGGGGAGATTGTGAAACACTGACCCATATCATAAAGTTCAAAATCTTTGATGGGTCTTACTAGTTCTTCCATGGTCTGCCCCCTGCCCTGCTCTCCAAACCTCCTCCCCCTTCCCCCCCCCGCCCCGGCACAGTCACTTGTAAACCACAATGAATTTGTGTACTTCCTGCAAGTCTTCCCTGCAGGCAGCATATTCTCTGCTACAAGCAGGAACTGTGCCTTAATAATCTCTATGATCCCCAAAGCCAGATACTATGCCAGTCATATAGTAAGTGCTCAATAAATGTTTGTTAAAGAAATCATCCTAAAAGGAAATAGTATGGTATTACTTACATAGGTTATGTGGACATAACTATCTTCCCTATCTCTCAAAATAGTAGTAAAATGAAACAAATATCTATTGAGCGCCTAATATACGGAAGACACTCAGGAATCCCTCCAGAGAAGCTCTATAACCTTTGATCAGCATACACCTTAACAGACACTTGCTGCTACAAAACTGTGAATTAAACCCTACAAGCGAGACAAACAACGGAGGTAGTGGTGGAAAGGTGAAAGATGCTTTACGGGGAATTGGAAGCCTGTCAGGCTTTACCCTACCTGGTGATTCTGCCAGGGCTGTCCCCACAGACACGGTCGCCCTTCACATACTTCACAAAGATGGAGCAGGATGAAGAAGAAAGTCTTATTTCAATGCCACTGATCTCTCAGGATTACGACTTCTTCCAATCACCAGAAAGTTGGTACCTGGGACCTCGATGGTAACTCTGGGCTCTATCCCTTAAATGCACAACAGCTTCTGTGGTTTTCAAGCTACTTAAGGTGCTCTCTTACAAACCAAAGCAGAGGTCTGGACAGTCGGAGTCACTGAAGACCTCATGGGCGGCTTTTCTCCCCCTGTCTGGGTTGTTAACCACAGTGCCCTGGCCACAGTCCAGTCTGGATAAGTACACTGGGGCGAACAGATTTCACCCTCCAGCTCCAGCTAAATGAAGTATTCCTTCGGCCCAGCTGCCGTTACCTTTGTTATGCTGCTGTGGGCTACTAAAGAGCTCTTCTGTACTTAGGATGGCTGTATTTGTGAAAAATCAATACCCTTGGTATAACTTTCTACACCGACAAGAAGTATATTCCAAAATATCACTGGCTAAGTTAGTCGTTCTGACATGTTTTTACACAGGGCCAGAAACAATTAGAAAAGTACAGTCATTTCTCCTCCATTTCCCCAACATTTGCTATTCATGCAGATACAGACTGAAATATTTGCAGCATCACATAAAGGAGGCGGCAGGTGCATACTCCACAAAATACACACTAAGTGTCTACCACGTGGCAGGCTCTGTTGCGGGTACTGTTGTAAGGGCCATGGGTTATGTTCTCAGCATAAACTTGAAATGTTTCCGAAGGGAATAATTCAATTTAATTCTTCCTATGCTGCTACGTTTCTGAGAATCTGAATACATCAGCTTTACTTAAAATCTATCATACACAGGTCTCCCAATCAAATACTATTTCCGTCTACTCTTTAAAAAAAAAGAATCTACAGGACCTTAAACTCAATGTGTATGTGGGTGGGTGTGGAAGTACATGTGTGTCTAAGAATGAGAAAATATGCTTTCTTGGCCAGCCTGGAGGGCAGCAAATGGGATGCTGCTTGGATAAATATTTGTTTGCTTGTTTAGCAATCATCCTATTTGTGTGGGTGAGAGTTTACAGGTTATAATAGCAGAAGCTGACATAAGGGAATGGAAAACGCAAATATCTCTTGTTTAAACCTTCTCTTTACTGTATGAAAAACATACAAATCAGGCCCTTTGGTACTCTATCATTAGGATGAAAACCATGAAAAGGAAAAGAATGCAAACACATATGCATACACACATTCTCTTGAACATGAAGATAGGAGAGGGAAGTTAATTAAATTTCAAGATTCCAGTGGAATAAATTAAATGTATGAACTACAGGACATTTAACATCATGCCACGCAAAGAGAAATGGTTCTGAATTTTTTAAAATAATAATAACCTTAAAATTCAGATTAATCCTAGAGGATCCAAAGCAAGCACTTGTCCTGAACCAACTACAACCAGACTGTGAAAAATGACTTTAAAAATCAGTGACGTTCACTTGAAATCTGCGAAATTATTATTCTGCTTGGAAATCCTTCTAGCTAGAACAGGTTAATAGCAGACTTCTAAAACTAGGTTAAACATGCTGTAAATCAATTTATTCCCCCCTACAAATCTGCTACAGTGCATGCTTTTCTGGTGAAAATGGCTCTGCAATGGTACTTAATACTGTCACTACACTGTTTCTCCAACCAGTCCAATCCCAGTTTTTCTTCCAGTTAAGGTGTATTAAAGTTAAATGACTACCTTTGTCATAAATAATAAATAACAGAATACAGATTCTTTAAAATAGCATAAAGAACCTCAAAATGTCTCACACATGCAACACATTGCCTCAGTTTAGGAAAAAAGCCTTAATCACACACATGTGATCCAAGTTCGCCATCCAGTACTCCACTCATTATCATTTCAGAGTTCAGAAGCAATCTGCACTATTGCCATCTCTCACAGATAGATGAGTTGTCCTCCACAAGCAGGCTTCAGGTAACACCTTTGGCAAGACAGCTTTGATAAAAGACTGAAACGAAGATTATGCAGCTACACAGTCTGTCCCATGTACTCTATTTTTTTTATTTTATATTGGAGCATAGGTGATTAACGATGTTGTGTTAGTTTCAGGTGTACAGCCAAGTGATTCAGTTATACATACACACGTATCTATTCTTTTTCAAATTCGTTTCCTATTTAGGTTATTACAAAATACTGAGCAGCGTTCCCTGTGCTATACAGTAGGTCCTTGTTGGTTATCTGCTTTAAATATAGCAGTGTGTACCTGTCAATCCCAAACTCCCAATCTATCCACCCTGCCACCCTTCACCCCTGGTAACCATAAATTCGTTCTCTGTGAGTCTGTTTCTGTTTTGTAAGTAAGTTCGTTTGTATCTTTTTTTTTTTTTGAGCCCAGATCACTATATCAACAGTACGTCTATCGCGTTGCAGACAGACCACAACACGTAATTAATTAGCTGCAACGGTTAAACTCTTGCAGGTATACAAGCTGACCAACACAATCCTCAATCTCATCCCCGTTTAAAATTCATTTAGAGAATAATAGATCATTAAAGGCTGTCCAAAGATGTAAACAATTACCAAAGCAAGGGACTGGGCTTCCCCAGTTTGAGGAAAGAGGTGGAGAGTCACAGGGCTTTCCGCGACTGAGGGCTGAATACACAGTGCATATAAAACCACAATGTAGCCTGGTGTCAACACTGAATTTTGACTCCCAAATGTTACTGTATTTTCTAAGTATCTTTATTAGGATAAAAATCTTGGTTACAAATTCTGTGTAAAGAACAAAGAAAGAATAATTTGAGGGAGGAAACAGGAGAAAATTTTTCAAGTGTGACCCAAGGCAAGACATCCTGGAGATGACTCTGTAACCAGGCTCAAATCACACCTAACTGTGCCTCAGTGTCCCTTAAAACTAAAGGGTTAGGCGAAAGCATCAGTCTCTAACTCCCTTCTGGAAGTAAAATCCAGTCACCTATTTAGGTATCAGAGAGAACTCAAGTTTTTGTAAAATCCTAAGAGCATCTGACGGCGGCAGAAAAT
The DNA here is from genome assembly GCF_964165515.1 of Mesoplodon bidens. Taxonomy (NCBI): domain Eukaryota; kingdom Metazoa; phylum Chordata; class Mammalia; order Artiodactyla; family Ziphiidae; genus Mesoplodon; species Mesoplodon bidens. The sequence continues at coordinate 22,718,897 of NC_138174.1, read as the reverse complement.
GTGCTTACGGTGCTTAACGACTATGAAGGGAAGAATGGGAAAGGTCTAAACAATCCTCCCAGTCTTGCATTTTTCAGTTTATACCAGGCTTAGGAGGGCAATTGAAATTAGATGCTTCATTTCATCCCACAATACCAATATAATTCTTATTATAATAAAAATTTTAAATGTACATTTTAAAAACATCCCCAAAAGGAAACCGCTTCAGCTTCCTCAAATGAAAGTTAGTAGATCTGTCTCATTTGGAGGGTTGCGATGCTTGAGCTACAGTTATGAGTGTCGGGATGTGGAAGCAGCTGTCACTGCTTTGTTTTTCATTCACAGTAGGTGGTTGCCAAGCAACAAAATACTATTGTCTGTTTCCATGATCTATTGGCCAATTTTACTGGTGATAATGCTTTCCACAGTTTAAAACAGGGCCACCATTTGGACAAGGAGAAATGAGAAAAAATTCTAAGGATGACAATAACATATATATAACTAAACACACTGAATGTACCCCCAAATTATGTGTATAAATATATAGCTGTGTGCTGATATACATACATACATTTTGCATGTGTGTGTGTGTGTGTGTGTGTGACTATATACATTTTTGTTCTACCTACCTCCAACCCATCTCAATTTGATAGGCCAAAAACTAGAATCTAAATCCCTGAGGGCAAACCAAAGCATGACCTGGAGATATGAAAACACAGTAAGAATTATTTTCTCAACAATAGCAATAATTACCAATTTGCCAGATGTATCCAATTCTGTCCTTTGAATACAAAGTTCTTCAGTCAGAAAAGTAATTCTACTTATATAAAAATAATAAATGGAAAGCCTTTACTATCTAATTTGGAATCATCAAACATATTTAATATGTTGTTTTACTTCAAATCATCTGCTACCACTGCGTACAAAGATAATAATTCAAGTGGGAATATCCTGCTTTTCTTTACACCCAAGGATCTTAACATATATTCATTTTTTAAATAATTGAATTGTGCTCCCTGGAATAGCCTCATGTGATTCCCCACTTTGTTTTGATATTGGTCCCTAGGGAATAATAGTCATGCTATGTTACTCTTGCATATTTCACTAGTTTACAAATAAAATAATGCACAGTGTACTCACTATAAAGTTTTCAACCTTAGCTTGCATCAGTTGCTGTTTGTTTTCCACTGACAAGGCTTCTAAAGATAAGAATTACAATATTCTTAGATGTACAGACACAACATCAAAACAGCCTGAAGGAATTAAAGCTGGAAAGTCCTAGAGGCAATCATGCTTTGAAATGAAGAGAAATCAGTGTCACTTACGCACACACATATATTTCTGCAAAGACCCTAAATAATGCCAGAACAGTCTTTGGATTTTATGCAATGCTCATCCGTCTCCCTTCACAATACTCCAAAGCACTTTAACTATTTAGTGCATTCCTCTAAAGGAGCCTTTGAAATTCACTTTTTGAAATTCATTACCACTTGCAAATCGATATATCTCAAGAAACTGGAATAAGCAAAACCCATTACGTGGATTGACATTATTACTATAAAATATATCAAAAGGGCAACGTTAGCAAAACAGAAACAAAGTGTGTTAAATAATGAACTGAATACTAGTCAAAATTACTTTTCCAGACAGAGCCATCTTCAGCAAAACGCTCCCGGGAGCGCCCATCCGGGTTTCTCCTTCACGTCTCAGCCCACACATGACCCACTTCCTTCTCCCTCAGCTTCTCAAGGTTGCTCACCTGTGTCTGGCCCTCACCAAGAAACAATTTCTTCTCACTTTCTCCACCCTCTTCATAACCATTAGGCACCCATTACTTTCTCCAAACTACCGGACTCAAATCTGCAGCCCAGTTTGCCACGAACCTCCCCATAAGCACTTGTTTCCCTCATCTTTCTAGATCTGCTTTAAAAATCTCCACCACCGAGCAAATACAATATTAATAAAAATAAGGTTACAAGCCAGTTTTTTCTTTTAATGTCACAGCAGAAAAATGTTGAGAAAAAAAACAGAAAAGGAGAAAAGCAGGAGCACATTTGGAGGAAGGCGGGTGAGAGTGTAGCTATACACAATGGGACGCCAGGATCCAACCGAGCCCCGCTTCCCCACCTGTCGACCCCACTTCCCCCATGTGCGCGCCGCGGGATGACAACCACAACACTCCAAACGCCCCCCCCGGAAAGGAGGCGGGGTTACGCCTTCAGCCAATCAGGACCCGCAAGCCCCAGGTGTCCAACCTATGGGGTGGCCGTGGCAGTGCAGGGGGAGGACGTGGGGTGGTCGGGGAGGGGCGGCGTCCGTGGGAGGCGCGCACGTGTGGAGTCCGGAGAAGAGGGGAGGCGGCAGGCGTCCGGCTACCGAGGCGTAGGCTCTGCACCTGGCAGCCGCCGAGTCCTGCTGCCCAATGCCTCTTTTGCCTCGGGCTGGACCGGGCCTCCCGCCAAGGAAGACCGTTCCACTGTGTCTGAGTTCCCCGAGTACGGGGACAGTCACAAATAACAACAATAGTACCTAGTTCAGACAAGGCGGGGAAGAAAGTTTCCGGCCCGCACCCAGAGGAGTCCGCCAGGGCTGGGAGGAGAAGGGATGCAGGGCGGGAGGGTGTCAACCGGGAAAGAAGAGAGCAGTGGGAGGGCTGCGCGAGCAGGACGCGGACCCGGGTGCGGTTCACGGGGCGGCGGGCAGCGGGGTGCGCTGTCCAAGGTGCACGGGAGGTGGGAGGCGCGCGGCGGTCGCGGAGCCCGCAGCCAACACTGGCTGGAGGCGCGGGGGAGAGCTGAGAATAGCTGTCTGGGGCCCCAGGCGCCCCCAGGCTCGTAAAAGTCACCCGGCTGGAGCTGAGGTAGGGAGGGGAAGGGCGCGGGGGGTTGCGGTGAAGCCCCCACGCTCCCCTGCCCCCCTCCCTACCGGCCTCACCTCTAGCTCCATTCCCCTCCCCCCCGAGCCCACTCCCCTCCGAGCCTCTGTCCTGGTGCCGCGGCGGCGGCGGCGGGACCGCGGAACCCTCGCTCCGAACCTGGACGCCCCGGGGATGCTGCGGGCCCCGGAGCAGCTTACCTGGGGCTGCGGTACCGGTGGCGGAGGCAGCCAGCCGCGCGGACCCGGGCGCGGCGCGGCTCCTCCTCGCCTCGCCTCGGCGTCCTCCTTCTCCGCTTCTCCCCGGAGTCGGTCCAGGGCACGGAGCTCTGAGACCGCGCCGGGCTGCAGCTACCTTTCCCACCGCCGCCTCGGCCGCGCTACCGCAGACAGAGGACGCCCAGTGGCGGCTGGAAGCCTGTGTGAGTAGCGGCGCCGGAGAGAGTGGGATCTGCTGAGAGGCGCTGGAGACTCCGCGGCTCAGGGCGCGCGGCCGTGCGCACGCGCGCCGGCGAGTGTGAGTGTGTGTGTGTGAGCGTGCGCGCGCGCCCACGGGAAGGGGGAGTCGCGAGGGGAGAGGGAGAGAGGCCGAGAGACACTCGCAGGGACCGAGGCGAAATTCTTCGCCCTCGGAAATCCGTAAACCAGGGAAAGGAGGATCGAACGTGCGTGTGGCCCGGGGGAGCTGCCCGCGGGGCGGTGGCAGAGGAGGAGGGGAAGGCAGCGCGGCGCGCGCGGGCTCCACATCCGAGCTGGGCTGGGCCGAGCGGAACGCGCAGCCACCGATGCAGCAGAGGCGGCGCCCGCAGCCCACTGTCGCGCTGCTCCCTCTAGGGAGGGGCCGGGCCGCTCGCTCCCGCCACCGCCGCTGTCCGGACTTCTCGGCTGGGCGCGAGGGGACGGGGATCGAGCCCCCACCGTGGCCACCGCAACCCTGGAGGCGCTCGGCCCACTGAGGGGCCGAGCGGGGAACCCGGCGCACGTGGCCGATTACCGGCTGGAGCCGGCGCGTGCAAGAGCTGCGGGCGTGGAGTGGGCGGTGGAACCCGGCCGAGCGCGGCCTGCCGCCTAGACTGGGTAGAGGAAGCCGGGCGGGGGAGCGAGGGTGAGGTCGGTCAAGGGTGCGGTCAGCAGGCACAGTCGAGGGTTGTGAGGGCTTCCACTCCGGGCGGAATGTTGCCTTTTTTCCTCCTCGGAGGTCACTTTTCCTCGAAGTTATCCACTTACCAGGTAAAAGTGCCGGCTTCCTCTTTGTTCGGATTCAGCTAACTGTGCAGGCATCCGACTTCTTTGAAGTCCGGCTTCTCCAAGAACGGCCAGCCTGGCGCCGCTCTTGGCCCTTTAAACCTCTACTCTCTCATTCAGCCAAGCTACATTGTATACCATAGAAATAAAATTTTCAGGCACATTTACGTGCCCTTTCTCCTAAAAGACTTATTGTCCTAGCGGTATTCTTTTCTGTGCTTGTTTTAAATTCTGAATGCACTTTTATTCCCTCAAGGATTTCTTCAAGGGTCATAAGGTCTGGTTGATACTTGAAATACCCTTCCTGGCAAGAATCCTCGGGCAGGGGTGGGGGCAGGGTTTGTGTTTCGTACACTTTTGCATGACCTCCAGTACTGAGCCCAGTACCGTGTACTTTGTGCGTTCTCTATAAATGCTGAATGAATGACATTGTTTTCTAGCTTCACATGTCCTGAAGGCGAAGACTTGGATGCTGGGAAAGTCATTACCACCCCACCAGACTTGCTTGGTTTTAACTTATACCATTTCCCTGTGTGTGACTATTTTCCCCTCTGTCGGCCAGAGCCCCAGTGCAAAGAGAGTACTGACCCATTGTGCAGTCTCACCAAGGTGCTGGCAGAGATCACTCTGCAGGGAACCCGATGGGGCACCTGGGTGTGAGAAGGCTAAAGCGTGCTTCATTTCAGTCCTGGGGGAATCCAGTTTCTCAACATGAAAGTCACATTTCATTAGCAGTTTATAATGTCTCTCCTAGAGTAGAAGGGCAGGAAAAGAGGTTTAAGAGAAATGCACGTTTCTAATAGCTTGTCGGGTACAAGATTTTCTCTTGTAAAGAGCATTACTTAATGGCTACTTGCCAATACATGCAGGGTCACCCCAGACTACTAATTCTGCTGTAGCACCAAGCCCACATCCTTCAACCTTGGTATTTCTACAGTCATCCTCTTAGAAGCAGAAGTCCTCGATTTTACATTCCATGCTAAATTTCAGTTCCTTTGAACTCAGGCTCTTCCTTGAGCTGCTTCTCTCTCCACTCATGATATCACAGCTTTGAAATAGAACTGAAATAAAGTGAAAATTAAAATGGATTTATTTGGGTGCTGCCGTCTGTTCTCTAGTGGGAGTCCCTTTAAATGATTCCTCTTCTGTCACTCAATTTACAATCTTCTGAGAAGCCACTTGTTGTGATACGGAATTCACGTGCTTTTTTGTTAGGTTGAAAGATTAGATATTTTAAATTTTTACTTGAAAGGAAGCTCTAGAACTTGCAGAAGGAGCAGAAAAACTCTGACTCCCAAAATGGCCTCTTGACAGCCAAACTTTAAAATGGCTATTAGAGTCTTCCAAAATAATTTTAAATAATTTTGTTTTGCTTAAAAAGTTGCCTTTATGGTTTCATTCAACAGCTTCCCAAGTGCTTGCTTACTTGGTGGGATGGAAGAATGGAACAAAGCCATAACCTCTCTGATGAGCACCAAAGGGATTAGACTTGTGTTTGTAAAAACAAGTACATTTACAAGAAGCCAACATTTAAAAATAAGAAGGTAGGCTTGGAGCAATCTTAATGTATGTTAATTTAAAAGATAAACCATAGAAAGAAAGACTAACAACATAAGAGAGAAAGTGTTTCTGACCCACTTAAAAGTTGAGAAGACTAGCTAGGATTAAAATGCTATAAACCATAGCTCTTCATGCTAGCTAAACACTAAATAATAATAAAATGTTCTACCGAGAAATTCATTTTCATATGTTATTATCAGTTGAACTGAGAATTAATAGCATAATTATAAAGGTTCTATTTTTCTTCCTAAAAAGGGAATGCTCCTTAGCATAACTGCTTTTTTCAATTTGAAGCAGTGCAATGAACTTGTCAAACATTAACTTCCTTAAAAATACTGGATTGGGAAAGGGTGGGGTGTGTAGAGAAACACTTTAAACTGATTTGACCACAATTAACTAATCTGCCCATCTAAAGTTATAACAAAAGCTTTCTGCCTCTGAAGACTGGTAAATTTAGGCTGTGAGATGTACCGTGAATTCCAAAGTCAACTGCTCACGCTGGGAGCAGATTGCTCCAAATTCTCTCAAGTGAGAAGGCAGGGACCGTTAGCTGAAATGCTGCTGTTGAGTTTAGTGGTTGTGAGCACGCATAAGGATACAGGTAATTTCCCCCATAATTAGGTCACAGATCACTTACTGCGTTAGAGTTTTAAATGATAAAGAAAACACCTTGATTTGCACCTGGACCCAAATGCCAGCTCAGTACAGAGTGTAGCATGGGAACAAGAAGAACCTTCAAGTTATCTTGTTTCTCTTCATGCTCTTATACATTGTTTTATTCCAGATATTACTTAGGGCAATTTAATTCTAACTGGAGATCAGGCATGTTTAGGGAAGTCAAAAATCAGAGGAAAAAGGTTACAGTGTATTCCAAGCAAATGTAGGTGGGCCTCCAGAGTTATCAGTGCTGACATTCCAGAGACAGGTGAAAATATTAAAGACCACAGGTTCTTAATAGTTTATGGAATGGTGGATTTCCTGGAAGGTGAAGAAAGCTCTAGATCCTCTCCTCTGGAAAGTGAGCATATGAACACAAAAAAAATTTGAATAAAATTTCAGGAAGTTAAGGGAACACCCTCTGAAGCTCAGGTTAAGAACCCCTGTCTAACATAGATCCTTTGCACATTGATATTTATGGCTAAAGGGAAATGAATTGGTAGATATACTACTATCCTTACTTATGTTTTTAATCCAATAAGTTATTTGGTTGTCAATACCAAGAAGATGCATAAGCAAATCAGTAAACCCCACAAGTATTTATTGAGTACCTACTTCATAATCAGTACTATTCCTAATGCCATGATTGTTACAAATAAAGCATAAAGTGCAATCTATCTCTGCCTTTAAGGAGCCTACAATCTAGCTATCATTATTCTTGGGAACAAAAAAGTGAACATAAGCATAATTTATCACTTGACCAGGTACAAAAAACTTCAACTTGAATTACCAATGTGACTTAACGAGCCATTTGTTAAGTAAATAAACCATTCCATTGAAAATTGATTAGTGGCCAAGGTATATATGCATATTTTCATATTCATATTCCCTAGTAGTAATAACTTAAATTACCACATGATGTATAAGGTAAAAAGCTAGTCTGTTGCTGAATTCTGAATTTTAGATTGGGGATAAGAAGAAAATTACTGACAGGAAAAAAATCAGCCATATTGGCAATGGCAGCTGTGGATTAAGTATCCCTGGAGATTCCTGGGCAGAGTGGAGTTGATTAGAATATGCTAATCAATTTTATATAGTTTATATTTCAACTGATCCACAAATTAGTAGGACCACCCATGTATTTTGAAATTTCTGTATCTACAAAGACCCTTCCGTCTATTCTTGGATAATTTTAGTGTAATGTTTTATTATGACTCTCCTTAAAATTTCTTAATTTTTGCCCTCTGTTCTTTTCACTTATTAACGTTATTTATTTTTGGTTAATAGAACTTTTGAAACTACAACTCCTTCACTCAATTCATGACAAACTTATAAGAAGGAAAAGCAATAATCCAAGGAAACAAGAGGTTTTAGGGTAAAGGAAGTGTTACCATGAACTCCTCTCCCACTTACAGGGTGGCATGAACATAAAGCCAGTCACATAATTAGAGCTGTGGAAAGCTCAACCATCCATGTATTGACCACTTACATAGCCTGCCTCTCCAAGGGCCCCAGAGGCTTCATGTGGGGATACCAGGACTATCAGTCACATCTTTTTACTTCTCCAGAGGCAGTCTTAGTGTCATATAAAAATGGCACTGGACATCAAGTTGTAAGATCTGAGTTCAATCCCAGCCTGGCAAACAAGTTGCTATGAGACCTTGGGCAAGTCACTTTCTGAGCTTCAGTTGACCCTCCTGTGTAATGTGGACAATAATAACTACCTCACTGATTAAGAAAATTATAATGTGAGAAAGGGTTTCGAATGTTGTGGGAGCTAAGTAAGTCTACGCAATCTTGGATTTAAATCAAGTGTGTGGCAGAAAATTGGAACACGTACACAAATGGGAAGCTCCTGTAGAAATGCTGGAGCCTTTGTTAGACTATAACTTAAAGAACATTGAACTGATTTGATGATTTCTTGGAGTCCCTTCCAAGGATATTTTAAGAAAGCCACAGACAACCAGAAGTTGGCAGAAACAGACACATGCAGGAAATTGTGGGTTCCATAATTCTAGAGGTGTTGTAATTCTGTAAATTCTGCTGCTCTCGCAAAACCCAAGCTTTTGTGTTCATTTGTTTTTAATTAGTCTCTGTTTTGCCTGTCACACAGATCCTGCTTCCCCAATGGTGTTTTGAGCTGCTAACTTAGCTATAGGAACATTTATTTTACAGGTTAAGACCAACTGTAAAATTTATTTTTTTTAAACAAAAATAATTCACTGTTTATTCTTCCTTAATTGTGAAAGCAGTGTGTGTACTCATTGGGGGAAAACAAGCAATACAGAAATGTATAAAAAAGAAAAAAAATGCTGTAACGTCACCTCTCAGGGACCAACCAACATTCCTACTTTGGTGTATACCTTTCCAGACATTTTCTTTGCATCAGTTTATTGTTTTAAAATGTCATCCAAGTCAACGTATCAGTCATTTAAATACATACTAGCATTTTAGCAAAAACAGTTAAACTCTTTCACAAAAATTCAAAAGTGGTTTTGGGTTTTTTTTTTTTCCTTTCATACTCTTCCTTTTCAGGATGGATTCTTTGCTCAGCAAGTCATCCTTGAAACCTTTCCTTTTTACTTCCCCACTTTCACCACTTCTAACAGTGTGTACTTCTTAATGACCCTTTAAAAACTTGATCTCACCTTGAGCTGCCATGTTCTGGAGTCACAAGCCCTGCTCCTTGGCCTCTAGCCATCCTGTGGATGCTTTGCATTACTTAACCTCCACCCCCAAGATGAGGTCCGGCTCTGACCTTGGATCTGGTAGTGAATTCCCTGATGGAGCAGGAAAGATTTTTGATTTCAATAAGTAACCAGAATGTTCACTGGAGTGACCATCTACCGGTTATACAGAAGGTTGGCCTGGAGGTGAATTATTTGCGTTCATGTTTTGTGTCAACTGCTGCAGGCAAAATTTGGGAAGTATGTTTTATTTTGTTTTAAGAGGCTATAAACAGTCCTTCAAGACGAAACTGCTGACTACAATTCCGAAAAGAATCTCCTGCTTTTGCAATTGAGCATGCTCACTATTTCACCCAGGAAGCTATAATTATTAATGAAACATAGTAACAATGTTTATAATTCTGTTGATTTGTTAGTTGTACAGAGCACAAGTTCCCAGAGTAAAACAACCCCAATCCAGGCTATCCCATTCTGCCAATCCAGGAGACCAGGACCTCTGGCATCACTCTTGAAATGAAAGCTAAAGAATTGACAGTAGGAAGGAAGGAAACAAAGAAAACAAGGTAGATGTTCTCTGAAGAACATACACCCTGCCTTGTGGATTATGAAAGTTTTAAGGCAATAAGTTACCACCTTGTATGCGCAACTCATCCAAGAAAAGCATGAGATAAAATGCAGCATATGATACAAGCTCTCATCTTGGAAACCAATATGCATGAAAACGTCTTGCAGAATTGATAGCACGTCTCCAGCCCTCATCGAAGAGGGGACCATCGTGTTCAGCAAATCAGAGAATGTCAGCAGCTAGAAAGATGTACGTCTGTCGCACAGGGTCATTTATCTTGACTCTTGCCTGTCCTAGATGCTGCAAGTTTATGTCTACAGGTCCACCTTGGGCCAAGAAGTGGCCTTGGGCAGGAAGAGGTGCCAAGTTTATAGCGTGGAATCTGAAAGGTGAGGTGAAAGAAGCAAGTCTGAAACTGGGAGACGGGATGAGGCCACTGCTCCAGAACCAAGTCCATGAGAGTTGAGTAGCCATGGGATATGCCCCTCATATGTGGTACTTGGCTTGGCTGAAGCTCAAAGACATGGATGTGTTCCACTTTTATTTCTTTTGACCCCATTATCAAAAGTCAGCCTTGGGCTTCCCTGGTGGCGCAGTGGTGGAGAGTCCTCCTGCCGATGCAGGGGACACAGGTTCGTGCCCTGGTCTGGGAAGATCCCACATGCCGCGGAGCGGCTAGGCCCGTGAGCCGTGGCCGCTGAGCCTGCGCGTCCGGAGCCTGTGCTCCGCAACGGGAGAGGCCACAACAGTGAGAGGCCCGCGTACCACAAAAAAAAAAAAAAAAAGTCAGCCTTTATTTCAATTCCTATAATAAGGCCATATTTGACCAGAATAATTAAGAAAAGATAAGTACCAAAATTTTTTTTTTTTTTTCTTTTTTTGTGGTATGCGGGCCTCTCACTGTTATGGCCTCTCCCGTTGCGGAGCACAGGCTCCGGACGCGCAGGCCCAGCGGCCACGGCTCACGGGCCCAGCCGCTCCGCGGCATATGGGATCCTCCCAGACCGGGGCACGAACCCGTATCCCCTGCATCGGCAGGCGGACTCTCAACCACTGCGCCACCAGGGAGGCCCATACCAAAATATTTTTAAATTTTAATTACTTTGTGGCAGTTCTGCTAAAATATAGTATGTTGTATATCCTTTAATCGTCACAAATTAAAATCACTGGAATGAATATAATATTTAATAGTAAATAGAGAGCATAGAAAAGTAAAAATATTATGGGATTTAAGGTCAGATTGACCTAAATTTAAACCATGGGTCTGTCACTCTCTGGGTGAACACAGGTAAGTTTCTCTTTTTTGTTTGAGAGATAAATAAAATTAACTATTAAAAAACCTGAAGTATAGTTGATTTACAATGTTGTGTTACTTTCAAGTGTACAGCAAAGTGATTCAGACATATATACACATATATATACATATACACGCACACATATATATACATATATGTCTATGTATATATATATGTATATATATATATTCTACCTCTCTGGTGAACCTGGACTAATACACCATCCTCCACCAACAAATGGACCTTTGAGTGCACATGTCTGCTTTCTCTGTATTCCTTCAAGGTGTCAGCCATCTCTTCTTGTTTCTTCAGTGTGACTGATTGTAGATTCTTCTCTGCTCAAAACAGAACTCCATTGCATAGACTTGGGGACACCTATTTTTCATTACAAACGGTCTCTTTTTACTTATTTCCCATGTCTAGGCTATGTTCTGAATACATAAAGTATTGATATCTTTAAAAAAAATGCCCAGCAGAAAAGGCATGCATCTGCCTACCCTCCTTCATGTTCAGCTCCCCACCCCTCATATCATACCACATGTTCACCCTTGTAAACCAGTTTCTTGTGATTTCAGCTAGCATGAATCATTTGCTCAGGACCAGACCAGTCACCAATTTTTTGAAACTGCAAAACTGGGGACCAAGCCTCACACCATGAAGATTTCGTTAAGGGTTACATCCTGTGTGACCCAGCCTGAACATTCAGTGATTTTCATATCATAACAATCACAAGTTTTTGGAAATACATGAACTCGAGTTTTTTTCCATATTTAAGACAGTCCAAGGGTCAAGTTTTCAAATGCAAAGATCCAGTCTGTATATTTATATTTATATTTCTTAATCTGTGATGTATAAGGGATTTAATCAAAGTATAAAGAAGAGTTTCCAGACAAAGAAAGTGATTACATCCAAACTGAGATAAGAAAGATGATGGGATTGTCCTCTCTGAAGATCTTTATAAATAGGTCTAAATAAAAGTATTTATACATAGTATTTCCTAAAGGCAGACATTGATAATCAATCAAGTACTCTTCTAGTCAGATGATTCTCCGATACTGTAACTTTCTATTCTCTGAATAGAAAATTCAGATTGGGATAATGTATTTTGATAGTTTTATTCCATTACAATTATAGAAGGAAAAATGAAAAGAAATGGAAGTTGGCCTTTAGCAGCCGTTTTAATGAGACAATCTTCATTTCAGATTTCTGGAAGGGAGACAACAGTCTGGGAGAGAAAAACAAGATTTTGTTCTTATTGTGGTAAAAGATATTTTGTTAAAGATCTTGTTCTTATTGTGTGCATGTGTGTGTCTGTGAGAGAGAGAGAGAGAGAGAGAGAGAGGGAGGGAGAGAGGGAGAGAGATCTAAGCTACCTGCTATGGACTGAATGTGTCCCCCCAAAATTCGTTACGTGGAAGACTGATCCCCAGTGATGGTATTGGTATGAGGCAGTGGGGCCTTTGGAGGTAATTAGGTCATGAGGGTGGAGCCCTCATGAATGGGATTAGTGGCCTTACAAGCCTTACAAGAAGCGACATGAGAGCTTGCTCTCTACCATGTGAGGATAAGACAAGAAGATGGCCATCTGCAAGCCAGGAAGAGAGTCTTCACCAGACCCTGGATCCGCCAACACCTTGATCTTGGACTTCCCAGCCTTCAGAACTGTGAGAGAGAAATACTGTTTAAGCTACCTAGTCTGTGGTATTCTCTTATATGAGCCTCAACTAAGGCACTACCCCAACTTATTGTAGTAGTTGTTGTCTTTTACCCTAACTTTGGCAAAGGGGCCATGTAGTAATCTGTTCTTGGACTAGAAGACTATTAGAATTTCCAGGAAATCAGTAAAGTTTTGCTAACAACCATACATAATTATGTGATTGTGTATGTGTTTTACTCATATAGGCTTCTCATTAATTAGACTTCTCATTAATTAGTTAACTAGAATCTTATTTCATTCTTAAAAAAGAAATGTCAATTATGACTTTGCATTTGGCTTATATTTCTTTAAAGCTATTTTCACTCTCTTTTTAGATTTCATGTTACACATGATTACCTATAACTAATGAAAATAAAATCGGGGCTTCCCTGGTGGCGCAGTGGTTGAGAGTCTGCCTGCCGATGCAGGGGACGTGGGTTCGTGCCCCGGTCCGGGAGGATCCCACATGCCGCGGAGCGGCTGGGCCTGTGAGCCATGGCCACTGAGCCTGCGCGTCCGGAGATGTGCTCCGCAACGGGAGAGGCCACAACAGTGAGAGGCCCGCATACCGCAAAAAAAAAAAAAATAAATAAAATAAAATAAAATAAAATAAAATAAATGCTTTAAACTTTTCAGTGAATCTCACATCAGGTCTCCTTTTCTTTTTTTGAGCATTCTAACAATCTTATGAAAGAAATATATCCCATACCTATGCAGAACCACAATCCACAATTAAATCTTCACAGTGACAGTGACTTCCCTGGTGGCACAGTTGTTAAGAATCTGCCTACCAATGCAGGGGAAACAGGTTTGAGCCCTGGTGTGGGAAGATCCCACATGCTGTGGAGCAACTAAGCCCATGGGCCACAACTACTGAAGCCCGTGTGCCTAGAGCCTGTGCTCCGCAACAAGAGAAACCAATGCAAGAAGCCCATGCACCGCAACGAAGGGTAGCCCCCACTCGCTGCAACTAGAGAAAGCCCATGCGCAGCAACGAAGACCCAACGCAGCCAAAAATTAAATAAATAAATAAATATTTAAAAACAACAACAACAACTTCACAGTGACATTCCTTAAGAAGGCAGTGTTTGCCCCGAACAACCATTTCACGAAATTCTTCTAATAACTGCATTACTCTGGAAACCAATGGAATTGACTTGTAAATTCTACAAATGGAATAAGATGAGAGTAAGGGCACAATGCATCCAAATTCAGGCTTCATAGTGCTTTATTTTAGACTGTTGACTTATGTGACATGAAGATGGAAAACACATCTTAGAGTCAGAAAACCTGGGTCAAGCCATGGGTCTCCCAATTACTGTCTTACTTTCAGTAAGTTATTTTACCAACGCCTGCCCAACTTTTTCACCTGTAAATTAGAGATAATGGTGATGCCCATCTCACAAAATTATTATGAGGATTACATTAGATTGTTCACATAAAAATTTTGTAAAATCTAAGGCATTATATAGATGCTAAAATATCTGAGGGTATTACTACAATTGTTACTACTTAAAAATATTAATAATTTCAAAACTATAGGATCACAGTCAACCATGAGTTGAACTACTTGGCATAGTTTCTAGAGCAAAATAAAGAACATGCTTGTTCACCTCATGCCAACATCAATGTTTCCCCCATCAAGGACACAGCATAGTATAAAGCATATAGTAAGGTGTTCAGTACATCTTGTTGGACTTAATTGCCCCACGTTATTTATTCCCTTCTTGTTTTTTTAATTGAAGTATAGTTGATTTACAAAGTTTCAGGTGTACAGCAAAGTGATTCAGTTATACGTACATATATATACATATGTATATTCTTTTTCAGATTCTTTTCCATTTTAGTTTATTACAAGATATTGAAAATAGTTCCCTGTGCTATACAGTAGATCCTTGTTGTTTATCTGTTTTGTATATTGTAGTATGTATCTGTTAATCCCAAGCTCTTAATTTATCCCTCCTCCTATCCTTTCCCCTTTGGTAACCATACGTTTGTTTTCTGTTTTGTAAATAAGTTCATTTGTATCATATTTTTATTATTTTTTAAATAAATTTATTTATTTTTATTTTATTATTTATTTATTTTTGGCTGCATTGGGTCTTCGTTGCTGCACGCAGGCTTTCTCTAGTTGTGGTGAGCGGGGGCTACTCTTTGTTGTGGTGCACAGGCTTCTCATTGTGGTGGCTTTTGTTGCAGAGCACAGGCTCTAGGCACGCAGGTTTCAGTAGTTGTGGTGCGCTGGCTCAGTAGTTGTGGCTCGTGGGCTCTAGAGTGCAGACTCAGTAGTTGTGGCACACGGGCTTAGTTGCTCCACGGCATGTGGGATCTTCCCGGACCAGGGCTCAAACCCATGACCCCTGCATTGGCAGGCTGATTCTTAACCACTGTGCCACCAGGGAAGTCCTGTATCATATTTTTAGATTCCACATATAAGTGATAATCATGTTTGTCTTTCTGTCTGACTTATTTCCTTCTTTTTACTCAACTTCTTTTCTTTTCAATCCTCCTGTAGCTTTCTTTTTATTTTACATTAGGTTAAAAAATATGTATTTTACATTATTTCACAAGAAGCAAACATCCTAAGGACTATGAAAAATGTCCATAGCACTTTCCGTCTAAGAAATTCGTAGGCCTTTTTTTTTTTTTTGCTGTACGCGGGCCTCTCACTGCTGTGGCCTCTCCCGTTGCGGAGCACAGGCTCCGGACACACAGGCTCCACGGCCATGGCTCGCGGGCCCAGCCGCTGCGCGGCATGTGGGATCTTCCGGGATAGGGGCACGAACCCGTGTCCCCTGCATCGGCAGGCGGACTCTCAACCACTGCGCCACCAGGGAAGCCCCGTAGGCCTTTTATAAACACATTAATGTCTACCACAATACTGTCTACCTTGAATGTTTTCTCATCAGTTTATCATGCATGTCTGCCTAGTTTAAAACCACAGGGCAGGAACTCTGTCTAATTCTGTTTATAAATCAGGGAGTGAGCATTGTTGTTCAATACATGCCAAGAAGCAGCAGCTTGCATGTGAGGTGAATAGGTGGAAATTATTATTTCTGTCTATTGCAAGGTGAAAATAAAATGGGTACTTTACAGTTTTCAAAGCATCCTCATATCGATTATCTGGTTTGTCCATCACACCACCACTGCGAGGAAGTTTCACTAACTGCCCTATCTAGGCCCTATCTAGGCCCTATCTAGGCTAACTGTTGTTAGCCTCCTTGTATGAAAGCAGAGAGTGAGACTGCAAGGTTAAACGCCCTCGCTAATATCCCTCGGCAAGTCAGCAGCACAGCTAGGGAGGAATCCAAGCCTGCAGAATCTCTGCCCATGCTCTTCTTAACTGATACCCCAGGAACTTCATAGCCATAACCAGGACTGGTCTGTGAACATGTCAGGAAGCATATCTATTTTCTTTCCTTTGAATATGTGCACTTAACTCTGACTGGGGTCCACAGCAAGTGTTTAGTAAATAGTTGTTTAATTAATTAATTAATATGGATATCCTATCGGCAGGATTCAAGAAATAATCATTGAATTCATGGCAAGGCCTGACACCCCTGCCATCTAGGCTGCTGCTCAACCCACGGGAACCCGTTATATATTGAAAATTTTCTGTTTCATTAGCAAAACTTGTGATGCCAGCTTTCAGTCCTACTTTCCAATCACATCATTTGCCCAACAAGTTGCTATCCCTGATCAGTAGCTCAGGCACATAGCCATTTCTCTAATAGACTCAACTATAACTTGCAAAATACAGGAGAAGAGCCCTTAAAAGTTTAACTTTTCATTTCATTAAGAAAATGTGTGATGTGTCTATTGCCAGAATCTTCTGTGTTGTCCGGAAGTCAGGCCCTGATACCAGGACACACGTGACTTGTGATTGAGAGACTGCTATTAAGGTCCCCTATTTGTGCTAATGGCATATGAGAGTTCTGAGACATTGGTGTGCTTACATTGAGCTTTGAAAAGTGTTGGTCACACAAGCTGGATTGTGCAATAGGGGAGTTGGGAATTGTAGAGAGTAGGGAAGGGGAGGGTATGAGAATGGCTGTGCATTTCTCAGCGGCTGCTTTTCTTAGATGTGGCCAGAAATAGTGAGTAATCCTCTCACCTAGACTAGACTGAGCTGAAGGAACTGCTCGCTCACATATTAGTTGCTAGAGTGATCTTCAACCCTTGATGGTGCCAGAATCAAATGACAATGCACATGTTGGAATGTACACTAGTTTAGGGACAAAATCGACATCCTCCACAGCCTTTATATATATATATATATATATATATATATATATATATATATATATATATATATATGCTTTCATTTTGCAGATGCATCTTAGTCTTTTAGTAGCATTTTGCCTAATTAGCTTTTCAAAATGGGTTCATCAAGGAAGTCAGTGGTTGAACTTACTGTCTTATTTCTCCAAATCATAATCAATTCTGATTATGAACCAAGAGACTACCAACCCTTTCTCAGCCATGCAGCCTCTGTTAGACACACATATTTGGTAAATTCAGCTAACTTTGTGTCCTCAGTTCAGTTTTTCAATTTCTAGTAAACTGACAAAACATCCATCAAACTATTTCTCTTGGAAGAAAATCTTATGTAAAATGAAGACTGTATGATAGAATGTTGTAATAACATTTTGAGAAATTGTAGAATATACAACCCTGGATTCATGACTGCATCCAATATCAACATGTGGTAGTTCAATTTTATTATCCCTTCAATAAAACCATCTGAGATTTTCAGTACTTTTCCAACTTTTCATATCAAATGAGAGATCTGAGAGACATGCAGAAAAAAGGACAGAAGATAGTGGGTCCCAACTCCCTACCCCATGACCCTTATGTCTTCTTTATGTTTATTTTGCTTAACCTTTAATTTCCATATCCTGATCAGGCATATATTAACTAATATTTATGAACAGCACAAAATAATATATACACACATACATGACACTAGCTAAATTAACAAACCTAAACATCTAAATATCAACTAGTCCTATTTAAAGTAAAACATAGACAAATACTTGTTAGGTGTTACTCAAGTAGGGAAGTTAATTTTCATTAACAGGAGTCAACAAATGAATGGCTCAGAAACAACATAATGTCTTCCTTTTGGTGTTCTGTTAATTCTACAGTTTATTTCATTGTACTTAATGTTTTGTACAGTGTTATTCTTGTTAAACTTTAAATGCACTAATAGAGGCTTTTAAAAATGGTTCTATTTTTATTTCTCTTAAAATTATGTTAAAAAATTATCAACAACTAATTTTTTGTAGTTATAAATCCAGATTTTCATATATAAAGTTGTTTAAGGGCCCACCTATGTTCTGAGTTAATTTTTAAGGGAATATTGAGCTATTCCTATTTTTCAGGCACTGTGATAAAATACACCAGTCACTTCCTATAGGGCATGTATTATTATCCTCATTTTTTATAGATGACAAAGTTCTGCTTCAGAAAGTTTAAATAAGTTCCCAAGGTAAGAAAACAAATAAATGCTGGTATCTATCTAAGAATCCACATCCGTCTTTCTCCAAGGCCTATGCACTTTTCAGTATATCATGTGGCCTCTCAAATTTTAGAACCATCAAGGTTTATATAGATATAGCATGCAAACATACACACAGCACAGTAGGATTCTTTCCTTTTTAAAAATAGTCTTGGCATCCAGAAAACAATTGCATTGGAGAGACATGAGTATCAGTAGTGAACTTCTGACAGTTTGGTATATACCTGCCTTGGCTTTAACCTTTACAAAATCTTAAATAGCATTGGACCAACCTTGAGGAATCAACCTTGCTCTTAGTAAATATGATTTGTGAAGGAGACAGTTTCTCATTTTCTGCACTTCTAAACAGTTGTGTCACCAGGTATAAAAACTAACAGTAGATTTAATAAGCTATTTATTTCAACAAAGAGAGAAACTCTTATTATTCACCAAGAATAGACTGCATTTTAGGGACACTATAATAGATGGCGGAAATAACAATTGAAATTCTGAATACATTAGAACCCCAGCATGCTGCAGACCAATTAAAATTGACAACCAAGTGGAGCAAATACACACAGATAAATATAGAAAATTCAAGTTGCTTTTAGGGTGATTCCCCCCCTTTTCTCTTTACTAGTTGGTATTTTTCTTCCTTCTGAATATTCCAGTTCATTTTGTTAATCTTTTTCTGCTTGGCTTCTGAATTTTTATCAAATTGAATACCGACAGACATCAAATTTTAATTCGTAGTAGAATACCTTGGCACTTTGATGTCTTTAGTGCTCTGATGTTGGGAAACTATCACTAACTAGAAATACTAGCTTTTGTAGACAATATATAATTTTCATAATCTTAAACTGAGATGGCCAAAATAGACACTACACTAAATGTTTCAGCCATGTGTTCACCTCTCTGTATTAAATTAGCATTGGCAGCTGAGTAGGAGATTACAGGGTATGACTGCCTTAACCTTCAATAGTAAATGATGCTTGCTGAATTGCCTCTGTGTGCCTCTAAAGCTCAAGAAGCTTAAAAATATAGGTTTGATGCTAATGATGAGAAAACACAGTAAATTAGCATCCCATAGGTTGGGGGAGGGTTACGACTAAATATATTGCTAATGGAGATTATGGAATTTATTTTTCTGAAGTCTTTAGAAAGTTTTGTGTCAGGCATGACTGACTCTAGGAGATTGTTTGATATAACACCATAAACAACAGATACCACTACTTGAGTACCTCTTATGGATCATGCACTGTACTGGATGCTTCTACTATCGAGTTTCATTTTCATAATATTCCTATGGCATAGGCATTGTTATCACAATTATACACATGGTCAAAATGATGTTCAGACAAGTTAAATACTGGACCCAGGGTCCTATGATTAGACCTGGGACTGGAACCCCAGAGCTCACACCAGTGCCCCTTCTGATCTCAGTGACCTACACATATGGGTCACACATTAGTTCCTTCTCATGTCAAAAGACAAAATGAAGGGTTTTTTCATATATGTATTATAGCGTTTGAAAAAAAATGATGTTAGAGAACAGCTATAGGTATAATCCCAATACAAACATAATTTCATTTAAACACAAGTGCAGTTCTGGCCTGAAATTGATTTTTAACCTACATCTTTTTTGAAGAGGGAGCATCTGTAGAGTGTATGGGGGTGGGTGGAGGAGGGGAAATACAGCTGTCTCAGCAGCACTGAAGGAAAAGGAGCAAGTTAAATGCATTCTACACTCAAGATTAATAATCCTCAAGTACTTTTCTATTTAATAAATTGTGACAGAGTTACTCAGTGTAGGTCCAGAAAAGGACAGAATGATTGGGCTTCTTGTAAGAAATCCTTTTTAAAAATGGAGGTTGGATTTATATTATTGTAAAAACAAATAGATTTGGGGGTGAGGGGAATGTTTCCTTGCTGAATTACCTTGTAAAAAAGTAGCAAACAGTGCCATCTACTGGGCTTTAATTTTCTCTTTGTTAGAAGTTTTGCAGACAGAACAGTTGTGTATATTCAATACATATACACAACATAAATAACAAAACACATTAAATAAGAAAAACGTTTGTTACCCGTCATGAAGATTCCAAAATATTTTAAAGTGGCTGTTTGTTTCTTTAGGAATTCATTTAAAGTCACTTTACTCTTGGTATTAAAAGAAATAGTCAATAAAAACAAAATAATTGCCTTCACAATTATTGAATAT
This sequence comes from Mesoplodon bidens, assembly GCF_964165515.1. NCBI lineage: Eukaryota > Metazoa > Chordata > Mammalia > Artiodactyla > Ziphiidae > Mesoplodon > Mesoplodon bidens. Next base: position 22,698,621 of record NC_138174.1, on the reverse strand, counting down.
TAAAAAAAATCTTTCTCGAAAGAAAGTTAAATTACCCTACATGGAAGCATCATCAAGTAAAAACTGAGCGAAATCTCCCCAGGTTTGCGAAATAACCCATCTGATCTGCTCAGCTGACAACTCTCCAACCTCAGTCTGATCCACCTCAGAGGCTAACACATTTCCTTCTTCACAAAGAAGAGGAGGAGAAAAGAAACACATAACATAGGAAGGAGGCCAGGGCCTATGTAGTGTGAACAATGCTCATTCTATGAAGCCCACATGGTGTAAAAGAGCTGGGCTGGATGTGTTGTCCCCAACTCTTCCCAGGAGGACTCAAGGAGCTAGGTCACCTGGCTTCTCCACTGGTCAGTGTGCAAAGTGGTTCGTGATCCACGTCCTGGCAACACCCAGCACAGTGTTTCTCAAATTGAGGTCCTCGAACCACCTGCATCAGTATCATCTGGGGAGTTTGTTAAAGACTTATGTTCCTGGCCTGAGTCGTAAGATGTGCTGAATCATAAACCTCTGGTCTGTCACCCAGACATCTTCATTTAACAGGCTATTCCTATGCACACTGGGGTTTGATATCTGTTGTCCAGCACCTTGGGATTGTTTACTCTGTAGCCTCTCTGGTGCCTAAGATCACACTGCAGGTGGACGAGCCTCCAATGATCCATCCCAGGCCTTTCCTGCCAGGTCTGTTCTAGAACACTGTGTGCCTGCACATCAGCACCATCTGTGGCATTTTAAAAGTTGTACATTACTCAGCCATGAAAAAGAATGAAATAATGCCATTTGCAGCAACACGGATGGACCTAGAGTTTATCATACAAAGTGAAGTAAGTCAGACAAAGACAAATATTATATGATATCACTTATGTGTGGACTCTAAAAAAATGATACAAATGAACTTACTTACAAAACAGAAATAGACTCACAGACATAGAAAACAAACTTATGGTTACCAAAGGGGGAAGCGGGGAGAGAGAAATTGGGAATTTGGGATTAACAGATACTACTATATATAAAATAGATAAACAACAAAGACCTACTGTATAGCACAGGGAACTATATTCAATATCTTGTAACAACTTATAATGGAAAAGAATCTGAAAAAGTATATATATATGTATATATATATATGTACAAGTGAATCACTGCTGTACACCTGATATATTGTAAATCAACTATATTTCAATTTAAAAAATTGCTGATGGCATACCAAAAAAAAAAGAAAGAAAGAAAGAATAAAGCTTTCCACAAAATTGATTTACTTAAAATAAAAATAAAAAATAAAAATTGTCCGTTCCTGGGTCCCATCTCAGTGATTCTGATTCACTGGGTAGGTCCCCAGGCCACACCAATGTACAGCCAGTCTTGGGAAGCTGCAGCTCTGGGGAAACTCCAGGACTACCCCGACAAAGACTGCCTTCAGGAAAACTATGGAGCGGACAGTGTTTGTTGGCTGTCTCCCACTGCCTTTTAAGTGTCCCCTCCTTCCTCTTGGCACCCTGCCTCTCCCTGTGGGCCGCTCCTCTCTCTCTATTCCCCATACTCGGATACCTTTCATTTATCCCATTCTTGATTAGTCTTGTTAATGGCAACTAACCTCTCCCAGAACTTTAGCTTTTAATGAACTTAAGTGACCACGAGGTGGCCTATAAAGTCTAGAAACATAAAATATGATTTTGTCATATATTGTAATATAATATCAATAAATCATTTATTTATTCTTTTTCCAACTATGCTCTCAGATTTGGTGCTCCTTCTTTAGATAAAATGCCAATTGCTTTGGCCTGGTAAAGGCTCCCGGGTGTGATGGTGATGCGTGTGTGTGGTTCACAGAGTGTGTGAATGGTGTGGCAGTGTGGACCGAGGTTCAGTTACGCAGCCTTTTGTGGAAGCTGGCTCGTGTGTGGTGTCACCTCTCCTGGAGATACTGGTGCAGTGAGGCCGCCTGACTGTCAGCAAACCAAACCTGTCTCTGACTCCCCCAAAGGACAACAGTGACAGCAGGGAAACGCATGCCCAAGACTAACAACAGCCTCCTGTCACTTAACTACAGCCAGTTCAGCCTCAAACCCAGCTCGGGTATAAGCCCCCTGTGAAGCCTTCTCCTAGGTCAGCCCTGTCCACAGTGATCTCTTCTTGTTTAAAACCATAGCACGTACAATCTGACCCACTCCATGACAACTAGTCACTGACTGTTTTTAAATAGTTCTTAAGTCGTGTTGAAGAAGTAAGGCGTGAAGAAAGATGATTTGAAAGTGAACATTTGCTATAATATGGAACATTTGCTATAATATGGAACATGAGATCAGTGCTACAATTCCTTCCAACTCACTGGAAATATGCTCATAAGAGGCAGAGACCATGTATTTATTTATATCTTCCATAGTGTCTCATGCAGAGCTAAGGCCCAATAAATAGTGGCTCATTTAATGCAAACTTTTCTTTCCTAACTGTCTTCAGGGCTAAGACATGAATAGCAATTTTTGGATTGCTCAAAAGTTCCTTTAATGCAGGATTTGTTGACTATTCTGCAGATTGGTGATTACAGTCAACAGAATAGGATTATATCTGAGACTGAGACCCTCTGAACATCACTGTCGTGAAATTTTGATTCAGCCTCTTCCCAGACCAAGTCCTTCTTCACGTGGTGATCGTAAAAGCCTACCTGCTTTATTCCATCAAGCCCTAATTGGCTCTCCAGCTCCTTTCTTCATGCAGAACTGCTCCCAGGGCAATTCCGTTATGCTCTAAGCAGTTTTTGCCCTACTCCCCAGCCTCCACCACAGCTAGAAGACACCTCCTCTTCTTACTGGTTGTCGGTTGACCTTTTCCAGCGGGTCTCAACTTCAGCTACATATCAGAAACATGTGAATAAGTTTGTAAGATCCTGATGCCCAGGTCTCTTAAGCAAGTCTGATTTAATTGCTTTGGAGTGGATCCAAGGATTCAGTAGTTTTAAAAATCTCTCAGGTGATTTTAATATGAGAATTGGGAACACTTCGCTTTTCTTGTGCTCAAGCTAAGAAGTTCCTATTTTGCCTTTCTCCTCAAATTTAAGTCAAAATTCCTGACTTGAGATGTAACTATTAAAAATTAATATATGCAAATATTGACATTTACAAAAAGTAGGCAGATAGTGATATAGACTTATAAATCCTATTATAATTATATAAATACAATGTATTTGTATTCAGAGTGTTATATTCTACCTTACTTCCATCACCTTATGGAGGTAACAAAAATCCTCAGATATTTTAAAGGTTTTAAGGCTAGGGATTCCCCTAATGTGTTTAAGAACCACTTAGTTAATATATGAATTATAAATTGGTGTGAAATGGAAAGCTCTCATAAAACAAGACCTTGGGAATCCTCACCAATGTTCTCTCTTCCCAAGCATTTCTCCCAACCTTTAATGCTGGAGGAATTAAGGAGTTGAGAGATGTAATTTGCGTTCAGGAGAGGATGGCCTTGAATGGAATTCAGAAGCAATGTGCTGCCCAGTAGATGATGTTGCCAGCTGTCATATCTAAACTGGTTTACTGCCCACTCAGTGCACCGTTTCCAGGATTTAGATGTTAATTACCTTTGGGTACAATAGCATGGGATACTTCTCAGCCCATCACTATGTTTTGCGTGGCTCATCAGTGCCTAGGAGATATGTGAATAGCTAATAAATATACGCGTGTAGTAGGTTTCACTAAAACAAGATGATTCGCATTAGGACAAAATGCCCTCCTCCATCCATTTGAAATTGTTTAATTTAATTGTATTCCACACTATTGGATCGCTACTAATTCTGTCAGTAATCAATGGAGATGATGATGGGATAAAATCTGCACATCTAACATGTATTTTATCAGCAAAAAGTAGCTGGTCTGAAATACATAATTAGTTTATAAAATGCATTTTTGAACACATTTAAAGAATGAGAGTTTTTAATCTGCCAATTTTGGTGAATAGGCATTTATGGGTTTACAGGGAACTCTGAGGACAATTATAAAAGAACTCATAACCAATTAAGGGATGAGCCTTAGAGGAGTAATATGAACTATTGACCTGAAATTGTTATGAAACCACGTCATCCTTCCAAAAACGTATTCTGTTTTGTGAGCTGAAAACAGCCATTTCTGTTTCTGTTCCACTTTCCTTGCTTTTTGTTTCTTTTTAAAGAATTTTAACAGATTTTCTAGGCTTAGGTATTGTTACCTTTCTAAGGATCCAGAGATGTGTAATTGAAAAATCAAAAGATTTGACAAGTCAGAAAGCCAGAGTGAGAAGCATTATACATAGGTGTGATTCTTGAAAGACCCCCCCAACCATGCTGCCTCCTTTTTTTAACTGCAGACCCATTATGTAGGTCTATTTTCTTTGTTCTCTTTTTCGCATTAACTAAGCATGTCAAAGTTGACCCAGCAGCATCTGGGTCTTTAGAGATAAAGTGGAATCCAGTGACACAGTAACATCACATATTTTTAAGTACGGAATTTTGTCCTTTTAGAATGGCTATTAGTATTGGATAAACGCCCAGGTAATGGATATTTTTGCTAACTATTTTGTAAATTAACAGAGAAGATCAATAGAATAGCAAATTATCAAAACATGATGGTCCCCTGCTGCCACAACAAGGACAAGCTAAAATCTAGAAAGTAGAGGGTGAACAGAAGCCAACTTTGTGACAATTAGCAATTAGCGGTGACTGGTGGATGTTGAGCTACTATTGATCAACTGACAAAAGAAGAAAGAGGGAGGGTGAAGGGGAGGAGAGGAGGGGAAGGAAGCTCTTTCTTCATATTGTTCTATTAAAGAAGACTGTTGTTAAATCTTGAATGAGAAACCAGAAGGCACTCCTCATTGGATACCATGATTTACATGGTTACAAACTGATTAGAGTAACTCATTCCTCCGCCTCCTATAAGATAATGGCAATTGACAACTCCCTCTTCAACCATTCCTAGAAAGTCCAAGAAAATTTATTGCAATGCGCAAAAACTTGGCCTACGTTAATAGATGATTAGGGCCATGTGTTACACAGTTCCAGGGACAACGTTCTAGAGGAGACTTACTGTTTTAGCAGGTATGACTCTCAAACCACAAACATAACTGTGCAAAAAAAATATATCCATTTACTTTCTAAAACTCACCTTAATTTCTGACTCCGGACTTCCCATTACGCCTGCTTGGAGGAAATTTTAACTTCTGCTTCTTTTGGAAACTTCCTCCATGCTCAAAATGTGCCATTTTTCCAGGATTTTGCACATCACAAGTGGACACTGAGAGGAGCCAGGTTTGAGCCAGCTCAGGAGGCTGCCGGTTGAAGTGAAAGGACCCCAGCAGAAGGAGACTGTGGGTGCACCCCTAGAGGGCGGGCACTGCAGGGGACAGTAAGAGGTCATTTGGAAGGTATCCTACTAGAGAACAGTGCAGACTAGAGTGCCCCGACTAGGAGATATTTAAATCATCTGCACATACAACTTGGGGGAGAAAGAGAGTCTACATTTGACAGACTAGGAACGGCAAAGCTAAGTAAGTCGGGCTTTGCTCTTTGCTCTCGGCCCTCTTCCTTCACCTTGGGGGTGGGGAGAGGAGGTCATGGTATTGGGAGTTGGAGTTTAGAAGAAGACCGCAGTAGAAGCAGCCTGCACTTCCTAATCCTGGTACCCAAACAAAGGCAGGAGTCAGACCTCAGCTGAGAGAAGAGAAGTCTTATTGTAAGCAGGAAATTAGAGTTACATTTATGCTTACCTAAAGATGAGACTGTAGACATGGTTTGAAAATGACCAGAAATTCTATGGGATTTCTTGGAGATGTTGCCAAGTTGTAGAAAGGATACACCGACCAGGACATGGATGAAGACAGTGGTTTCCTGATGGTGTCCCACTGAATTCACACTCATTGTCTCTTTCCACATTCTTTGTCCCTCCAGGCTGGCGGCACTCTGATACTTCCATGTTGTCCTTCCTCCACAGTCACAGCCAGTGTTGGAAGCCGTCCTGCACTGGGTTCTTCTGCCTCCCCAGATATTTCCTGAAAGCTGCATCTGACTCCTGCCCCAGGACCTCCTTCCCTGCCGAAAGCCTTTTTCTTCCTCCTACTTTTTTCAAACTTGGTTTGCTCCTGCAAACATGTTCTCCCTTATGCATCCTCCATAAGGAGTGTAAGTTCTTCTATGGGCTTAGTTTTATTTTTAGAAAGAAAAGCCAGAAAGGATAGGGGCTATTTTTACTTTCTACACCTGAAGTAGTAGAGCACAGAGGGCTACTGGCTTGAATATGGAAAAGAATAAGAGGAAAAATTAGGTGAGAGAAAATAAAAATTATATGTCAAAATATTACTCAGCTCCACTTTGATTTCTGGTGGAATTTAGTAATCCTTGATCTGATTGAATTTTCTACTGGATGCAGAAGACATATGTACTTAAGCTAATCTCAGTATATTTTATACCTTGGTGCACTTGCTTCTTCCCCTCTGCTATATGTGGGCTGAGAAGCAGCACAGTTTGGTGACTCAGATCACCAGGGTTCAAATCCCAGCTAAGCCATGATGTCACTATGGGACCAGGTACAACTTACTTCACCGCTCTGTGTCTCAATTTCTCCATATGCAAAATGGGAATGACGGTCATAATAGCACCTACCTCATGGGGAAATTATGAGGATAGAATTAATGTTTATAAAGTGCTTATGAGAAAATAAGAGACATAGCAATGCAAAAGAGGTGCTTGCTGATGATAATTTGCTTGTTCTTTTACATTCTAGAATCTCCATGGGGTGATAAATTTGCTACATGCATAGCATTCCTTAGCTAGACAGTCTTCCTTGAGACCACCCCCCAGGCTGGGTCATTCTCTCAAGAGTTCCCTGTATTACATCTTCAGAGCACTTACTATCTCTACAATTCAATAAATAACCTCATAATAATTTAACATCTGTCTTCCCTGCTCAGTTATGAGCTCTATAACTAAGTTGACTCCTGAGATCCCTTATAATTCATGCAACTGTCTGGGGCTTTCTGATTAGGAGTCAGCCTGGTATTATATCAGATCTGCTGTAAGTTTGGGGGTTATAGGATATATTCTAGCAGGTTTCGTTCAAGCATTTAAAAAATTTTTTTTAACTTTCATTTTTTTAATCCAAGTATAGTTGATTTACAATATCGTGTTAGGTTCAAGTGTTAGATTCAGTTATACATAAATATGTATTTTTTATGATTCTTTTCCATTATAGGTTATTATAAGATATTGAATATAGCTCCCTGTGCTATACAGTAAATCCTTGCTGTTTATCTATTTTATATATAGTGGTGTGTAACTGTTAATCCCATACTCCTAATGTATCCCTCCCCTGCCTCTTTCCCCTTTGGTAACCTAAGTTTGTTTTCTATGTTAAGTCTTTTCCTGTTTTGTAAACATGTTCATTTGTATTATTTTTTAGATTCCACATATAAGTGATATATAAAAATTTTACTTTCCAGGGGAAGGGTAAAATGGCATCAACCCATTAGCTGCTTTTAGAGCTATAACCAATAAAAACATCTGGACTTAGTTTTTGGCTTTAAGGGAGAAATTTAAATTGCTACCTCTTCATATTTATTCCGCATATTTTAAGACTTTAAAAAGAAAAAAGTATAGGTTCCTTAAAGGCCTTGTGGCATGCTCCAAAATTGTTAGTTTCCAGTTTAACTTAGACTAATGGGTTGGTTGGCTGAGGATTGCTTGTGGGAGAGGGACTTACTTAATGATTACAGAGAACACTGATACGTGTAGACTTCATGTTTTGAAAACCATTAGAAAGGAATTATTATAAATAATAATATTCATAGAACACCATGTGGAAAAGCACACCATAGTTATGACTTCATAGCCAAAGCAACCTAGAAGAGTTAGATCCAGCAGATAAACCAATAATGTAGATACTCAGAGATGGGGTTCCCTTCTCTCCCTCCATGAAGCAGCCCTCCCAACCCCACCCGGCCTCAGTCTCAGTATATCTGATTCATTCTCCTTTACTCTTTCCCAAAAGTAATTAGACCTGCGTGCTGTGGGCATTCCAGCACATGATGGCTGTAGTTTGAAATATCCAATTTTTTCCTTCCTTTTCATCCAAATCCTGTCCATCATCCCCAGAATAGCTCATATTGTTCATTCCTTTGAAAATCTGTAAAATATGTTGGTACTTCATTATAATTGCTCTTTTAGTGTCGCTGAACTGATTCATCTGTTTCACGTCTTACTGGAGGAACAACTGGGTATAAGATAAAGGAGAAAAAAAGACTATATATTGCACTTTATATTATGCTGCTGAGAGATGCAGTTAGTAGATGTACAACTAATAAATGATCCAGAACCCTGGAATACTTAATTAAATCAAGTTACATATTTGTGTGGTGCCCTAGCAAATGTCTAGCATGGGCATTTACGCTTCCATAAATATTAGCACTTCACTTGTGATCTGAGATGTTGAATTTAGTTTTAAAATAGACCAACAAGCCACACAAACTACTTCCCAGGTATGTTTTGAGTTCAACATTCTTTTTTACAACTTCTATATTTACCACTATACCACCAAATAGAGAGAATAGACACTTAAAATGATGACCCTATGGTAAAATTCCATAATTTAAAAAAAATATTTATTTACTTATTTATTTGGTTGCACCAGGTCTTGGTTGCAGCAGACAGGGTCCTTAGTTGTGGCATGCAAACTCTTAGTTGCGGCATGCATGTGGGATCTAGTTCCCTGACCAGGGAGCGAACCCGGGCCCCCTGCGTTGGCAGCACAGAGTCTCAGCCACTGCGCCACGAGGGGAGTCCCCATAATTTTTTTTAGGAAAGAAAAGGTAAAAAGTGTTTGACCTACTGAGTTTATTTAATCCAACTTCCATCCCACCTTTTGCTGTGCCTCCTGATCGTGGAAACAGAACACTGCTGAATAAACACTGCAAAGCTGAACTTAGTAGGTTCACCATGGATTTACACTAACCGCGGATTTACTCTAATTGGTGTCATTTAGATCATTAAAGCTCATCCCTTTTTTTAAGGCAGTTCACACCATTTTCATTTTCCTCAAATGACTAACTCTACACTACTAACGCTACACTGTCACCTTCAGCTGTTTTTCTTACACTCTATCTAATCAAGAACTCTGATTTCCCTTTTCTTTAAATTGTCCTTTTCCTTTATTCAGTCTCTATTTTTTACATCCTGACTCAGGAGTGCTCTTTCTTTTGAAGGTTACTCCCTTCCTCTCTGCCCTGAAGCCTGTCCCCTCCTGGGCTTCCAGGATGCACTCCACGAATAGCTCCCACTCTCTTGTATCTTCAATGCTGCCTTTTTCATGAGCCCTGCAAGCATGGTCAGATTTCCCAGGCCCTAGGAAATCCTTCTCTTAACCCTTCTAGCTACCCTACAAGTTATCTTGCATTTCTAGCCTTTCATTTACTATCTCATTTCTCAAAAGTGCAGTCAATATATGTTATCTCAATTTATCCACTTTTTTGTTTGGATGTACTGCATCCCACCAGTCCTCATACTGAAGGCCACAAATTCCAGTCCTAAGGGGTAAGCTTGTGCTTAGATTCTAGGACAAAACTACTCACAAGGAAGCAACTATCACCCCTTAGATTCAGTTTTGAATCTCTGTAGCTAGTGCTCCCACCTGGAATTAGATTCTGCCTATGTCACTGCTACTAGAACTTACTGAAGCTAACCACCTACCAGCTACATTTTCTGCCTACCACTAACCCCCATTGCACTCCTTTTTTCTCCCTTCACGTTTGGACAGATAGATATCAGAACATTAACTTTACTATTGATGAAGCTGATTGGTAAATGTTTCTTTACATGTTTGGCTGAATAATTTTATTAAATTGAACTTTCTCCTATAACAGCAGCCCAGAATGTGCCCTCTCTGCACTTGATTTGCAGTCTGGCTTACAAGAAACAGAGTCGGGGGCTAAGCCTTCTTCCAAATCAACAAAAGGTAAGTCACTCATCTATTGGGACAAGTGGAAGTTCGGAGATTAGCTGAAAACATTCCTACCATAATTTTCCATTCCTGGAGAGTAGACTGGACATTCTCTTCCCTTTATGGAAATATGAGCCATGGGGAATAAATGTTCTGCACTATCCATCCTCTGCCTCCTTGCTAGGGCTTCTCCTAACTCCTGCACCAGAAAGCCTATCTAGTCTTAGCCACCGAGCCAACCCTGCTGCTGCTGGAATACACTCACTCCTTAACCTTACACACTGGTTTCTGGCTCAAAAATCAACCATAAGATCTTAACTACTCAATCCAGTGACACCTTCCCAGTCCTAATCTTCTCTCACTTCTCAGCTCTAAAATTTGGATCACTTCCCATTTGACTGTGGAAAAAGAGGCAAAGGTCATGGGGTCATACACTACAGTTTTGTACATTGTTTCTTGTATGATTACCATTGTTTCCAATCAGAAGAGAGTTCTCTTAACAACAAGGTCCCTCTACTCTAGGCTTTTGTAAAATGAACATTCATGTTAAAATGACTTCCTACTGATGTAGTAGGGGAATAGGAGCTTTGAAGTAAATTCAGATCAGAGGTTAGGTTTGAGTCCAAATTCTGACACATACTAGTTATATGACTTTAACTTTCCACTGCTTCAGTAATTTCAATTATAAATTGAGAATTTTGTGAACTAATTAATACTAATTGTATTAATAGTAGTTAATATGTATGGAATATTTAATTCTAATCACTAAGGACTTTATCTGCATTATCTTATTTAATCTACAACTCCATGAAGTAAATCATATGATTATTCCCATTCTACAGATTTTAAAATGGAGACTTAATGAATGTAAGAAACTTGCCCCAAATCACACCATGAGTGAGTGATAGTTTGGAATGAATCTAGTGAAACAGGTATTAGAACTCAAGTTTATATAACTCTAAAGTTAAAGCTCTTGTGTTTTTCTTCTTTCCCTACACTTACTGTATGCAAAGACCTCCTATGGTGTATTGTACAGAAAATGAAGTCATTAGATAGTCAGCATTGTCACCATCATCATCATGATTGTCATCATTACTATTACACAAAAGATTACATTCTAACTTGGCCAGTGGTCTTTGTGTAGTCGTTTCTCAATTTAGTTTATTATCATGTATTTGCTAAAAAGGGGTCTACTCTCTCTTTTTCTCTGAAAACCTTATAGTGTTATTCATGTACTAGAAGAAAACACGGGCATGTTCCTTTATGAGTTAGGTACAGGGAAAAGTTTCCTGTGACACAAAATACAGAAGCAATAAAGAAAAACATTGATAAATTTAACTACATAAAAATAAAACAACTTTGCATGGCAAAAGAAGTACTATAAACAAAGTAAAAAGACAAATGACAAACTGGAATAAATATGTGCTACTTTTATCACAAACAAAAGATTATTCTGGCATCAAGATAGATGTATTGACCAGTGAAATAGAATACAGAGCCCCAAAATAAACCATCCCATATATGGTCAAATGATTTTTGACAAGGGTGCCAAGACCATCCAATGGGGAGAGGACAGTCTTTTCAACAAATAGTGCTAGAAAATTGGATGTCCACCTGCAAAGGAATGAAGTTGGACTCTTACCTTATGTCATACACAAAATTAACACAAAATGGATTAAAGACCTAAATGTAAGAACCCAAACAATAAAACTCTTAGAAAAAAACAGAGGAAAAGTTTCATGACATTGGATTTGGCAGGAATTTTTTGCATATGATACCAAAAGCACAGTCAAAAAGAAAAAATAAATAAACCGGATTTCATCAAAATTAAAATTTTCTGCACATCAAAGGATGCAATCAACAGAGTGAAGAGGAAATCCATGGAGTGGGGAAAATATTTGTAAATAACATATTTGATAAAGGATTAATATCTATAATATATCAAGAACTTCTACAGCTCAACAACAAAAATAAAAACAACCGAATTAAAAAATGGACAAAGGACTTGTCTCCAAAGAAGATATACAAATGGCCAATAAGCACATGAAATGATTCTCTACATCACTAAGGAAACATGGCTCAAAACCAAAGTGAGATATCACTTTATATCCATAAGGATGGTTATTATAAAAATAAAATAAGTGTTGGCGAAGATGTTGAGAAATTGGAACGCTTGTACATTGCTAGTATGCTAACATAATCTCTCAGGTTTGGGGAGTGAGCTCAACATGAGTGATCAACATGATATGGCTACCATAAAAGCCTCTGTAAACTTAGGTTGCATTAATAGAAAACTGAGTCCCAAGTATGGGATGAAATAAGACTCTTCTACAGGTGGTTGATCAGACTAATACCTTAAGTGTTGTTTTCTGTTCTGCATCTTTCATAGGACAATACCAAGGCAGAACACATCCAGAGGGATGTGACTAGGATGGTGGAGGGATATGAACTAAAGTCACATGAGTTGTTATAAACTGGGAATATTTAGCTCAGAGAAAACAGTTCTTGGGCTGGACATGGGCTATATATTTCCGGCGCTTTGAAACAGAGTTCATAGTCACTTTAAAAATATATATAATTAAAATATACTGCTCCTAATGTTTTGCAACCTACTTTTCCTCTTAATTCATTCAACAAATTTATACTCTCAGTAATATGCATATTAATAAGGTCTCTTTTTCTCATTATTTTTAATAAGGTATATTTGGCTTTTCTTTTTTTTTTAACACCTTTATTGGAATATAATTGCTTTACAATGGCGTGTTAGTTTCTGCTTTATAACAAAGTGAATCAGTTATACATATACATATGTCCCCATATCTCTTCCTTCTTGCGTCTCCCTCCCTCCCACCCCTCTAGGTGGTCACAAAGCACCGAGCTGATCTCCCTGTGCTATGCAGCTGCTTCCCACTAGACCTACTAGAGAATGGACTTGAGGATATGGGGAGGGGGGAGGGTAAGCTGTGACAAAGTGAGAGAGTGGCATGGACATATATACACTACCAAACGTAAAATAGATGGCTTTTCATTTTTTTATTCACTCCACTCCAGGGCCCGCCATATTAAATAGTGCTGCAATTTTTATTCAGACTCAAAGACTGCTTACAATTTCAAGAACTTGGGTATTCTTTGAACTTATTTGCCTAAATTGTGATGCATTAGCAATTACAATAGTTAATATCACAGAATACACATTTTCCCTTTGGTATATGGGATGTTAAACTATGTTACAATGGCCATTTATTTATCAGCTACTCAGTGCTTTTTCTCAAATGGCCCTGGTTAAAGCAGCCATAATTATACTAAACTATATCTGAAATTAAAGCATTTGGGAAACATCCTAACGAAAGCTCAAAACTCCCTTTCTACCAGAAAATTAACACTCTCCAAGGCCTAATAAGCATGGTTAAGGAAACTTCTGGTGCCAAAACTCTGAAAAGCACTTAAAACCCTTGTGCCATCAGCTAATGGAATATTGCCATTCTAGGGGAAAAAAGTAAAGAATATTCGAAAATGATTAAAAGAGAGGGCATTTTTAGTGGTGTAAAGAATAATATAATAATAGACATAGGAAGTTGGTTTCCTAAAAATGATTTTGCTACAGATGTAATTAGGAAAGATATAAAGTGTGTCACTGGGAAAAATTATATTAGAATTATAGTTAAACTCCACAATTATGCATAAACCATATAGAAACAATAAAAACAAAGTGAAATTGCCCCAAATTATCCTGAATAGGCATTACATTTATGATTAATGTACAATATTCTATTCAGAGAAATGTTATAGTTTCCATTTTTAATATTTTCTTTCTATTTCCATATAGTCCTCCTTGTTTAGTTGTATTTTCATGAAGCTTTCACAGCTTTCTTCTTTAAAAGATGGAATATTTTACATAATTTTTCAATATATAAAACTCTTTTAAAAGCATGGTTCAAACTGTTTATAATTGAAGAACACAAGAGCATATTTCTTTTGGCTTGTTAAACGTGTTTACTTTCATTATAGTTACATAAAAGTTTCATTTCATTTTCTAAAAAACATTTAAAGAAAAGTTTTGGTCTTTATAAATATTCACATATTTTGGTTTAAAATCATAAAAGTAAATTTTGGAAGTAATTTTCATGTTCTTCTATAAATAATAAATGAATTGTCTGTTATTTGGTATCATCCTATGTCAATCAAATGATCCCATGCCAGACTATCCATAATTAATCCCAATATATAAAAGCTTAAAGTTATTTTAACCTATTTTAAACAAGGAACTCTACATAAGTTCTCTAAATTGTAAGCCAATATTTATTTTGATTCAGAAATCCTGGTATAGATTTCTTAGTACTTCTAAGCTACAGCATTGCAGAGAAACTGAGGCATTTTAAATGTAGTTCAGCTTTATAGTAGTTGTAACTGTTGAACTTGGTTCTGAGGCTGTGTTAGAGTTGACTCCTGAATGTAGGAGAGAGAACTTGAAGCAAATTTGTGAAAACACATGCCTACAGAAGAACTAGAATTTTGTTTTGGCTGGTGGAAAGGGTTTATTGTTAAATCGAACAGGAAAAAAATGGAAAAAAAGGCAGTGTTTACTGTTTAGTCCTGAAATGGATTTTGTGTCTTTGGAAAGTTTTTCTTTTTTCTTTTTTTCCCAGAAAAGGCATTTCATGCTCAGTTTTTACTCAAAGAAGATAACTCAAGAAATAGTATTAATAATAAAATTAGAGGTAGGAGAGACTGACGACAGGGATGTTGGGAGATATTGACAAGAAGAGCAATGGTTATCTTATTCACTAATTCATTCAACATACACCAGAGCACCTATTATGTATGCCAGGTATCTGCTTGCTGATGGCAATGCAAAAGGGAATATAATAGAAACTTTCAGAGTCTGATGAGTGAAAACAGTCATGAGAAAATAATTGCTTTGCAGCCCACCTCAAATGTCACCTCTTCTTTTAAACTCTTCCACCCTCATCTGGAATTAATTGCACCTTATTTTGTGTTTCCACAGGGTTTGGCTTATGCTTCTATTACAGGATGTTTTACGTTGTATTTGAACCTATTATATACGTGTCTCTCTTGCCAACTAAATTAATCTCCTGAATGGAAAGAACCATGACATGTTTATTTTTGCAATTACCTAACAAAGAAGGTATAACGTGAAATTTGTTTCTTTGCCATCATCAGTTCACTGTGTTGGGCTTTAACGCATACCAGTCAGCTTCCTTTTTAGATTATGTTACAAAATGAAAGCGGATATTCAAATTTTGTTCCTATTGCTGGGCCCTACTTCCATAAGTGTAGGACATTTTGCAGAATTTTAACTTATTTATATATCAGCTTGAAGTTTTGAGGACTAGCAACTAATGTTTACAAGTGTTTGGAGGCCAAGAGCAAGAAGTCTTAATAACTTTAGCCTAGGTTAAAACCATTTTCACAACACTAATAATTTTTTATAACTGTTACCAATTTTATATTTTTTGATGCTGTTAGTGTAAAAAATCACAAAGATATTATAAAATACCCTTAGCAATACTTTTAAAGTGACTGTAGATTTTCTGAAACCATGATGACAGATGCTATGATTTTGATTTTTTACAATGTTCTGTCTTCTAGATCCACATTTCTTTGTAATATTCTGAGTTAATTACTCTTGATCTGCAACAGACTGTTACTCTAGGGTTTTGAGTTGTAGGTGGAATAATGAATGATTAAAAGGGAGAATTGCTAATTTTAAAAAAAAGGAAAAGATGGGAAAGGATGGTTTGAAAGAAGCAGGATGATTTTATGAGGCCATAGGATCTGAGGATGTGCACACATGATTTTTTCCCGTCCCTGTCTTTGCCATTTAGTTGGAATGAGAGCAACCAAAATGTTTTCCTTAAATATCACCCTTTTTGTCTGGTTGCATGAGTCTTTTAATAAGCCTGTCTAAAAATCACATGACCTCAGCACAGTCGAAAAAATTTTAAATTAAAAAATTGTTAAATTCAAAATCAAGATTTATTTAACAAATTTATAGTATGTAGCAACATGGTAGTTCCTAAGAATACTAATATCAAAAAAAGATTAATACAAAATAGTGATTGATTTATTATACTTGAAAGCCCATAGTGTACTTTTATTGTTGTACTAGATAAATGGAATAAAGTTTGTGTCTTTTGGCTTGCCTTTTTAACTTAAAGCAAATGAAAATATCAAAATTATACTAAATGGGATAGTAATTAGATTTCAAAGGTGCTAAGTTCCTTGCTTTTTTTTTTTTTTTTTTTTTTCCTGTTGCTGCTGCTGCTGGAAGCAGAATTGATCTGGAATGAGGAACCAGAGTAGAGTAAGTCATATCTTGAAAATAGAGATTTCAATGTGTAATTATTTTTGCAAGGTGACTTGGTTTGGGATTCCCAGAAGCAGACTCCGAGCAAGTGATTTATTAGTGAAGTCCTCCCAGGAGAAATTGGTGAGGGAAGCAAGACTGGAAAGAAAAAAAAGCCAAGCAAGGCTGTAATAGCAGGTAAAGTCCTTCTGAGGGTAGCAGGACTCCCACAGACAGTGTTGGTGAGAGCCAGTGGAGGTAAAAGCATAGCTCACTTGGGAGAGGGGTGCTCAAAAAGGATAAAAAAGAGATCTGAGAGGGTCTGGGCAGAGCACTGACTGTGTCAGTGTTTCTGAGAAAGTTTATCTCTGGGATGCAGTTCAAAATAAAGATGGAGTCTCTTGCATAAGACAGTTATAAATGAAGAGATTGTTTTCAATGTTTGGGATCTAAGTTTAGGCAAGTGAATTAAACTTTGGAGTTACACCAAAAATGAGAATTGGAGTCTGAAGATGATACAACTGGGGCTCTGCAGAGACTGAGAAAAGGAAGGCTCTGAAGAGGAAGTGGTATTTTTTGCTGGAAAGAAATGGAAGAAAAATGAGAGAATTAGACTAATTATTAGGAAACTGTGCCTGAGTAAATTACATTGACAGATTAATTGAGATTGAAAGGCTTAGAAGATGAATAATCTAAATTAGTGAAAGATTAGAAAAAGAATGGACTCTTCTGAGAATTGAGTGCTTTGTACAAATTTGTATGAACCACAAATTAAAATAATATCAACATTATCTAACTTCCCAGCCAAGTCAATATTACATCCAAGGGATGGAGGTGTCCTCAAAACAGTCTCCCTCTAAGGAATGACAGACACTTGACAATGGCTGTACACAGTCTCTGTGGGAAAGGTGGATGAGGAGAAAACTGTGTAATATTTTCAGCCAAGTATATGTGCTGACATCTGGCTGGCTAACTGGGCATGAATTAGTTAACACTAGTCATTGAAGACAAAACAACTCATTTTTGCAGGATTGTTATATTTTTCCCATATCACATACATAAAGAAGCACTAAGGAATCAAGGAGAAATAGTCTTGAAAGCACCTTGAGGAAGCTTCTCCAACACAAGCACGGGGATTACAAATTTCTATTCTATGTAAAATAATGTCATGGGGAGTAATAAGTAATACATAATAGATAAGGTGGATGATATGTCTTGACTTAAACGTTTTGGACAAAAAAGAAATTTGAAGGTCTATTTAGACTGGCAGTGTATTACCATTGCCTCTAAATTACCTTGTGCTATGTGACTGAGCAACACTGGCAAATATCTGTAACTTAAGTGTTTTATTCTAATTCTGACATGATTGTTATGCCAGAGAGCTTTTTGAGTAAGAAGCCTTTTAAAACTATTTATCACATGAACTCTGGTTTTGCTTTTGGAATACATCATCTCATTAATTAAAAGATTGAAGTTTCATTATTTCATGTCTGTCTTTACTGGGTTATGTAAACAGCAACTCTGTCATTACTAAATCATGTGCTATTTTAATTTTTCTAAAAATGTAGACCTCATAGCCATCACTGAAATAGAACATTACAGAAGAGAAAAAGCAATTTGAAGCATCCCATTCTTAGATATGTATTGAATAAATCTATTCTGTTATTAGTATCTGTTTCAATTTATTTTTCCTGGTTTCGGTCATAGTTCAGTAACATTCAGGAGAAAGTGCTATATGGTAGCTAATGTGATATAGAAGACCCATTACTTATACTGCCAAATTTATCAGGAAAGTAAAAGAACAAAAACCATTCCCTTAGAAATACATTATAAATTCAAGTAAACAAATATAGCATAGGTTATTTGTGACAGGCACACAACTTTTAGCTACTGATCATTAGCTTTACTAATCATTAGCTTAGTTAATGAAAAATAAAATATAATATTGAAAATATGAGCAACTAGTAAATCAAATAGTTTTTAGTTGAAAAACCGTAAGTTCTTCTTAGTCTACTGACTCTCCCCACCAAAAAATAGTCCTAAATTTCCACATTATTGATATAGGCCTTAATGATTTGTATGGATGAACAAGGGATTCCATGTTCAATGCAAGATGATACAGGAACTTCGAGTATTAATTGTAATCACCTATGTGAACTTTACAAGGTTCCAAAGCAATTTTTATAAGCACAATTTCACTTTCCTTAGCCAAAATGTTTTACTAATACTGACTTTCATGTACTGATGTCATACAGAGTGAAGCAAGTCAGAAAGAGAAAAACAAATACCATATGCTAACACATATATATGGAATCTAAAAAAAAAAATTGTTCTGATGAACCTAGGGGCAGGAGAGGAATAAAGATCAGTTGTAGAGAATGGACTTGAGGACACAGGGAGGGGGAAGGGTAAGCTGGGACGAAGTGAGAGAGTAGCATTGACATATATACACTACCAAATGTAAAATAGATAGCTAGTGGGAAGCAGCCGCATAACACAGGGAGATCAGGTGCTTTGTGACCACGTAGAGGGGTGGGATAGGGAGGGTGGGAGGGAGACGCAAGAGGGAGGGGATATGGGGATATATGTATACGTATAGCTGATTCACTTTGTTATACAGCAGAAACTAACACGACGTTGTAAAGCAATTATACTCCAATAAAGATGTTAAAAAAATAACAAATTTTTAAAGCAGTTCTGGGTTTATAACAAAATTGAGAGAAAGTCACAGAGGTTTCCCATATATTCCCTGGTCCCACACATGCACAGCCTTCCCATTTATTAACGTTACTCACCAGAATGGTACATCTTTTTAAACCAAGGATGAACCTACACTGACACATCATAATCACCCAAAGTCCACAGTTTACCTTAGGATTCACCCTTGGTATTGTACATTCTATGCATTTGGACAAATGTATAATGACATATATCCATCATTACAGCATCATACAAAATATTTTCACTGCCCTAAAAAAATCCCCTATGCTCCACCTATTCATCTCTCCTCCAACCTCCCACCCTCAGCCTGGCAACCAATGATATTTTTACTGCTTCCATAGTTTTTCTTTTTCCAGAATGTCATATAGTTGGACTTATGTAACTTTTTCAGATTGGCTCCTCTCACTTAGTAATATACATTGAAGTTTCCTCATATCATTTCATGGCTTGATAACATTTCTTTTTTAGCACTAAATAATATTCCATTGTCTGGATATACCACAATTTATTTATTCATTCACCTACCAAAGGTCATCTTAGTTGCTTCTGAGTTTTGACAATTATGAAAAAAGCTGCTATCATCATCTGTGTTTTTGTGTGGACATCAGTTTTCTACTCCTTTGGATAAATACCAAGGAGTGTGACTGCAGGACCATATGTTAAGGGTACGTTTAGTTCTGTAAGAAACTACCAAACTATCTTGTAAAATGGTTGTACCATTTTGCACTCCCAGCAGCAATGAATGGGAGGGTTTCTGTTGCTCCACATTCTCATCAGCATTTGGTGTTGTCAGTGTTACAGATTTTGGCCATTCTAATAGGTGTGTAGTGGTATCTCATTGTTTTAATTCTCATTACCCTGATGACATATCATGTGGAGCATATTTTCATATGCTTATTTGCCATCTGTGTATCTTCTTTGGTGAGGTGTCTGTTAGGTCTTTGGCCCATTTTTTAATCTGGTTATTTGTTTTCTTATTGTTGAGTTTTAAGAGTTTATTTTCTATTTTGAATAACAGTTATCAGGTTTGCCTTTTGTAAGTATTTCTTTCAGGCTATAGCTTGTCTTATCATTCTCTTGACAGTGTCTATTACAGAGCAGACATTTTAAATTTTAATGAAGTCTAGCTTATCAATTATTTCTTTCATGGGTTGTGCCTTTGGTGTTGTATCTAAAAAAGACATCACCATACTGATGGTTAGCTAGGCTTTCTCCTATGTTATCTTCTAGCAGTTTTATAATTTTGCATTTTGCATTTATGTCTGTGATCTACTAACTCTAACCCTAACCCTAATCCTAAAAAAAAGCAGAAAGAAAGAAAATAACCTAGTTCTGAGTCATGGGCCAACGCTGACTGTGTTACAGCATAAGCCACTTGAAGTGTTAGCCATAATAAGCCATGCAAATTCCTAATAGGACTACTAATATTAGGCAAACAAGATTATCAGGTTTTATGTCAGCTATACTCTTACTGAATCTTATGCACATAGAAAGGTGAGGAGAAAATGCACCTAAGATACCTTTTTGATGTTATTGCTTTGAACTCATTAAATCCTAAAAGTGAATATTTAAAAAACATATCTTCAATAATTAATGTTCTGTTTCTGCTTCTAAAAATTTGATGCAATGGAGCCACAAGAAGGAGCACTTTTATTCTAAAAGGCACAAGTTTGTTGCTGTGGACATAGTATATGACTTTCAATGAGAAAAAAATATGTTAGTCTACATTGGTTAACATTAAGAGCTGGTATGTTTGCCTTACATGATGCTATAAATTCAACTTAGCTATAGAATAGTAAGAAAGAACATACAGAAAAGTGAACAAAAAATTGTATACATTGCAACACTCTAAAAATATGTTATCCAACAGCAAAGAAAAATGATTGTTACCTTCTGGATAAAAGAGAAAAACTAAGTAAATATCTGAAGCCTTGAACACATAACAACCTTATTATAAATGTCAACATTTATGGACTGACTGCTTCGAAGCCAGGGGTAAAAAAGCAGGTAGTTTGAAACAGACAACCATTTAAAATATCTTAACAATTTAAATCATTGTAAATTCAAATGCTTCTTTTCTTCTAAATTTTTGCTTCATGTGCTAGTGAAGGCAACATGTTTATAAACAGGCATTCATGAGTACAATATATCTTATGCACTCAAAATATTCATACAGAGTCTTTCACTATTCTTCTGTGAGCCTTCCTATTGTCTCTCTATTGCTATCAATTATCGGGTTGGAAGGCATTTCAGCAAACAGATGACTGATTCAAAGAAAAGAAAACATATCTGTCATTAAGAGAGCCCTCTGATAGTGGATGTCAGTTGTTAAGATCCAATGGATTTTCTCACCTTTCTATCCCATAATTTTTGTGGCATAGTCTGTGCTCAGCATTACCCTATACTACATTACCCTATGGCCATGTTAATCTTTTGTTCCAATGCATTTTCTCAGTTCAGCTGCAGTTTTTTGCAGCTGTTGAATGTTCCATTGCCATTGTCTTCTATCTGACTGAAGCTTGTTCACCTGACAGTGCAAACGCTTAAGAATTGCACTGTATCTCTTATGTTGTACCTATTAAAAGAAGAGCACATGTCAATGGGCCTTGAGAAGGAAAAATAGTAAACAGCCATAAAGGATATTTTGACTACTCTAAAGAGGAAAGCACTTGATTAAAAATTACTCACTGTAAATAATAATGATAATAAAAATAAACAGTAATTATAAGTATTCAACACATTACATGCTAGATACTGAGAGCTTTTTACATGTAATTAAATTCTCGTAACACCTTATGATGTAAATATTATTATCCCCACTTTTGTATAAACTGAAGATCAAAGAGTTTAAGTAATGCACTCAAGGTTTCACAGCTAGCAAGTGATGGTGTTTGGGATTTGAACACAAGGGAAGCATCTGTGATGGAGGGCCTTCTACTTATCAAAGCAGGTTCTGGTTAAGAGAAATGGTTTCATTTCCTGTATCTAGTGGTTCACTGAAACATAGACCCATTGATCTAAAAGATCCAGGAGATCATGTAGGCCATTTCCCTGCCATGAAGTAGATCAGTATTTATGCTGAGACAGACGGCTACAGCGGAGGGCAGTGAGGCACAGTGGAAAGTGCATGGGTTAAGGCTGAATAATATTTCATTGTGTGTATACACCACAGTTTGCTTATCCATTCATCCATTGATGGACACTTGGGTTGTTCCTATTTTTGGCTTCTGTGACTAACACTGCTATGAATATGGATATAAATATATGTTTGAGACTCTGTTTTCAATTCTTTTAGGTATATACCCAGAAGTAGAATTGCTGGATCATTCAGTAATTCTATTTTCAATTTTTCGCTGAACTGCCATGCCGTTTTCTACTCTGGCTGCACGAGTTTACATTCTCACCAGCATGTGGGAGGGTTCCAATTCTTCACACACTGAAAGTATCTGACATTACCTGTCTTTTTGATCATAATCATAGCCATCTTAGTGGGTGTGAAGTGGTACTTCCAGTGAGTGTGACAGTGGTATTGTAGTAAAACACCCACTTTAAAATGAACTGATTAGTGGGGCTGGGAAAGTTACTTCTTCATTCCCATGTCTATTTAAGAGAGAGCTCTAGTCAGTCAGGAAGGTGATTCTAGGTCAATACAAAGAATCAATTTGTCAAAACACCAATTCACCAAATTTGTCAAAATAACCAATTTGCCAAAGTAAGTTTATAGCTTAAGATGGCTGTAGGGAGACAAGACTGTGGGTTTCTGGGGCCTTAAGACTCTGTCCCCGACCTGTCTCCCCTTGTCTCTGTAACTCAGCTTTCCTTTTTACTGGGACTCTCAGTACAGTTTCCCCTCTGTCTTTCCCAGCTCCTCCCTTAACTTGGAGCTTCTTCACCTTTATTATGCCATGGCTCATTCTGATAGTATATGAGGACTATGGACTTCTTCTTAGAATGTTTTTAAATGCATAAAATAAAACATACAGGTTTACAAAAGAAACCAATTATATGGAAACACAGTTCTGCAGAGCATCAGGGGAACTAGAACAGAAACACTGTAAGCATTCCAAAATACTGGTATAAAAACAAAGTGAAAACTTGTCAACTAACACTTCACATAAATTGCTATAAACTTTAAACATCCTTTTAAGTTTTCAGTTTTGTTAATTCTTCAAAGTCAGATAGTTCATTCAAATTGGTGAACTAGGCCTTCTGATGTATTGGCAAAACAGAAAGTGACTTTAAAAGAATTATAAATAAATCAGTAAACAGAAACATCATATTAATGAAACTATATTCAAAAGAAGATTTTTAATATATCAAGTATATTCAAAGGGATATATATCAACTTATATGTATATATGTAATACATATCACTGCATATATTTATTAATATGTAATAAATACAGCCACTGATATATCCAATAGCATACATTCATAAGGAGAATATAGTCACTGAATATGCTTATATATATGTTCATAGAATATACTAATAGAAATCAAATAACTAGAGCAAAATTTTGGTTACTCCATAAATCATATTAGTCTGCTTCTAAAATTATTCTTCAGCAGTGAAGCTGTGAAACTAATACACCATGGATCAGAGTAGAGACATGCAAAGTCCCCTTAGTGGGACTCTAGATCACCAGCCTCAGCTAGATATCACAGGAGGTATTAATATAAACTAAAGAAAGAATATATCATCAGAAGGGATTATGTGAAGAACGTAGCACAAAAATAGGCAAGTGAAGGAGGCATGTGTTGGTAGTTCTCATCCAGTGACTATCTGATAAGAATAACGCTGTTATGGAGATTGGCTCCTTGAGTGTCCAGAGCCAGAGGTCAAGAACACTCCAACTCAAATGACTGACTTGATTTCCATGCTCAGTAACCAGCTTTATGATAATTTGGCTTCCAGTGTAGTTTCCTTACAGGGAGAAGAAGCACTGATGATTGATAGGTTTTCCGATTTCCTTGAGAGTTTTGTTTATTATTGTAAATTAATAAACTGGCATTTGTGTTTTATACATCAGGTTCTTGTGAACTCTACTAGCATTTCTCCATGTCTACCCAACCCTGGGATACTTAAAAGGTTAATTTTCTAAGCCCACAAGGCTAAAAGGTTTTGGCCAAGAAGTGACTTCATAAAGGTGAAGGTCACATTGAGAGCCTTCTTGAAGGCCAGCCAATTGTTCAGCCTCTATTGGTGTAATTCTGCCTTTGGTATGTGTTGATATTCAAAC
Source organism: Mesoplodon bidens (assembly GCF_964165515.1). Lineage (NCBI taxonomy): Eukaryota > Metazoa > Chordata > Mammalia > Artiodactyla > Ziphiidae > Mesoplodon > Mesoplodon bidens. The sequence continues at coordinate 22,674,397 of NC_138174.1, read as the reverse complement.
TTGAATACCATTACACAGCTAAGGATGTAGTGGTTCTGGAGAGAATACAGCTTTTTTTGTCTCTAAGAAATGGAGGGGTTACTATTCTTATTTAGTTATTGTTACACTCAAGGCAGAAATAAGAATAATAATGAAGCAGGGGTGGTGCTCAGAAAACACAGTGGCAAGAAGAGTGGCCTCTTCATTCCCTTCACTCTAGACACACTTCACTTCTAGAATCTGAGTCCAAGTACGTTCTCATCTTAAGATTTTTGAACTTCTTTTTCCTTTGCCTGGAAAGCTATTCCTCAGATCTACATGACTAGCTCCTTCACTTCTTTACACTGTTTGTGTTTTGAAGTTAAACCAACTCTGCATTCCTGAGATAAACTTTGCTTGGTCATGAGTTACTAACCTTTTTATACATACCAGCGGATGTCAATTTGAAAATATTTTGCATCTACGTTCATGAGGAACATTGGTCTGTAATTACTTTTCTGGTAATGTTCCTGTTCATTCTTTGTGTCAGGGTAATGCTGGCCTCCTAAAATAAGCTGGGAAGAGTTCCACCCTCCATTTTCTGAAAAAATTTGTATAGGCTGGGTATTATTTCTTCCTTAAATGTGTGATAGAATTTACCAGTGAAGCCATGTCAGTCTGAAGCTTTCCTTGTGGGGAGGGTGTTAATTATGAGTTCAATTTCATTGATTCCTACTTCACACCATTTATATAGCCTAATTTTAAATGGATCATAGGTCTAAACATAAAAGTAATTTCTTCCTGTGTTACTGATGGTATGTGCACTTTTCAAGGAATTTGTCCATTTCATCTAAGTTGTTAAATTTATTGTTGTTTATAATAGGGCTTTATCATCCTTTTAAGTCTACAGGACCTAAAGTAGTGTCCCCACAATCCTCATTTTTTTGATCAGTATTGTTATGGTTTATCAATTTTATTAGTCTTTTCAACTTTTGGCTTTGCTGATTTTCTCTGATTTTCCATTTTCTATTTCACTGATTTCTACTATTTATTATGTCATTTCTTCCTATTTGCTGAATTTATTCTTATTTTCTAGTCTCTTAAGATGGAAGCTTAGATAATTGCTTTTAAACCTTTTTTCTCTTCTAATATGCACATTAAAAGCTGTAAATTTTCCTCTAAATACTGTTCTAGCTATACCCTATGATTTTTTATATGCTGTGTTTTCATTATCATTCAATTTCAAATATTTTCTAATAATTCTCATGATTTCTTCTTTTTTTGTGATTTCTTCGACTCATGGATTATTTATCATTGTGATGCTCAATTTCAAAATGTTTATGTATTTTCTAGCTTTCTTATTGTTACTGATTTCTAATTAAATTCTGCTGTTATCAAAGAATATCAAATTCTTTGAAATTTATCATCCAGTGTATTGTCTATCTTGGTGAATGTTCCATGTGCATTTGAAAATAAAGTATAATCAACAGTTATTAGGTGTAGTATTTTATATATGGTAATTAAGTTTAGTTGGTAGATAAGTTGTTCAAATTTTCTATATGCTTGCTTACTGATTTTGCATATTATTCTATCAAATATTCAAAAAAGTTGTTAATCTCTCCAAAATGATTATAGATTTGTGTCTTTTTCTTTTTTATTTTGTCAGTTTTTGCTTATGTATTTTGAAGCTTTATGATTAGGTAAATACACATTTAGTATTATTATTTGTTTCTGGTGAATTGACTGGCCCTCTTCAACTTTGATGGTAGTCCATATTTTAAAATCTACTTGATATTAATACAGACATGACCAGCTTTCTTAGGACTGATGTCTTCATAGTTTATCTTTTTCTATCTTTCAACCTGTCTGTGTCTTTATATTCAAAGTGCATCTCTTGTGAAAAAGTTATGTTTGCAAATTGTTTTTTCAATCCAATCGGATCATTTTTACCTCTTAATTGGAATGTTTAGTCCATTTACATTTGATGTAACCACTGATATGTTTGGGTTTAAGTCTACCATTTCAATATTTGTGTTCTATTAGTCTCTTTTGCCTTTTTTTTTTTTTTTTTTTTTTTTTTGCGGTAGGCGGGCCTCTCACTGTTGTGGCCTCTCCCCTTGCAGAGCACAGGCTCCGGATGCGCAGGCTCAGCAGCCATGGCTCACGGGCCCAGCCGCTCCGCGGCATGTGGGATCTTCCCAGACCGGGGCACGAACCCGTGTCCCCTGCATCGGCAGGCGGACTCTCAACCACTGCGCCACCAGGGAAGCCCTGCCTTTTTTATTTATTTCTTTTCTGTCTACACCAGAGTGGATCACAGACCTAAATATAGAATGCAAAACTATAGAACTCCTAGAAGATAACACAGGAGAAAGCCTAGATGACCCTGGGTTTGGTGATGTCTTTTTACATACAACATTGAAGGCACAATCCATGAAAGAAATGATTGATAAGCTGGACCTCATAAAAATTAAACCTTCTGCTCTGTAAAAGACACTGTCAAGAAAATAAGACAAGCCACAGACTGGGAGAAAATATTTGCAAAAGACACATCTGATAAAGAACTGTTATTCAAAATATACAACAAACTTTTAAAATGCAACAATAAGAAAACAAATAACCAGATTAAAAAATAGGCCAGAAACCTGAATAGACATCACACCAGAGAAGATACACAAATGGAAAATAAGCATATGAAAACATGCTCCACATGAAATGTCATCAGGGAAATGAGAATTAAAACAACGAGATACCACTACACACCTATTAGAATGACCAAAATCTGCAACACTGACGACACCAAATGCTGCTGAGGATGTGGAGCAAGAGGAACTCTCTCATTCATTGCTGGTGGGAATGCAAAATGGTACAGCCACTTTGGAAGACAGTTTGGTGGTTTCTTACAAAACTAAACATACTCTACCACATGATCCAGCAATCACACCCTTTGGCATTTACCCAAAGGAGTTGAAAATCGATATCCACACAAAAATACAGATGTTTATAGCAGCTTTATTCATAATTGCCAAAACTTGGAAGCGATCAAGATGTCCCTCAGTAGGTGAAAGAATAAACTGTTGTACATCCAGACAACAGAATATTATTTAGTACTAAAAAGATAAATAAATAAAACAAAAAATGAGCTATCAAGCCATGAAATGTCACAAGGAACCTTAAATGCATATTACTAAGTGGAAGAAGCCAATCTGAAAAGGCCACAAACTGTATGATTCTAAGTATATGATATTCTGGAAAAGGTAAAACCATGGAGACAGTAAAAAGATCTGTGGCTGACAGAGGTTGGGGGAGGGAGGGATGAATACATAGAGCATAGAGGATTTTTAGGACAGTGAGACTCTTTTTTTTTTTAATTAGTTATTTTATACATATTAGTGTATATATGTCAATCCCAATCTCCCAATTCATCCCACCACCACCACCACCCTGAAACTCTTCTGTATGATATTATAATGGTGGATACATGTCATTATACATCTGTCAAAATTCATAGAAGGTGCAATACCATGAGTAAATCCTAATGTAAACTATGAACTCTGGGTGATAATGATGTGTCAACATAGGTTTATCAGTTGTAACAAAAGTATCACCCTGGTGGGAGCTGTTGATAGCTTGGGAGGCTGCCAGGGGAAAGGGAGTATGAGGGAACACCGTACCTTCTGCTCAATTTTGCTGTGAACCTAAAACTGCTCTAAAACAATACAGTCTATTTAAAAAATCAACAACCATCACTGTTCTTGTATATTTAATGTGACTTTTTTCTGGCTGCTTTTAAGATTTTTTTCTTTGTATTTGGTTTTCAGTAGCTTGACTATAATTTCCTTGGATACAGTTTTCTCTGTATTTATCCTGCTTTGGGTTTGGTTAATTTCTTGAATCTATGAGTTATTTTTTTAGTCAAGTTTGGAAAATTGTTGGCCAGTATTTCTTAATATTTCTGTTCCCTTTTCTCTCTCTCTCCTCACCTCCTGGAACTCTAATTACCCATATGTCACATTGCTTAACCGGGTCTCACAAGTCACTGAGGCTCTATGCATTTTCTTCAGTTTTTTTTCTTTTTCTCTGTATGCTTGCTTTGATGACTTCTACTGATCTGTCTTCAAGTTTAAGAAAGATCTTGCTTCTGTTGTGTCTAACCTGCTATTAATTACTTACACCCAATAAAGTTTTTCAACTTTTTCTTCAGTTCTAAGATTTCCATTTGGTTCTTTTGTATGATTAATATTCTTTCTCTTTACCCATTACTGTGTATCCATCTTTCATGTAGAACAGGGGTCCCCAACCCTGGGGCCATGGACAGGTCTGCGGCCTGTTAGGAACCAGGCCGCACAGCAGGAGGTGAGCGGTAGGCGAGTGAGCAAAGCTTCATCTGCAGCTCCCCATCTCTCCCCATCACTCGCGCTACCACCTGAACCATTGCCCTACTCCCCCAATCCCTGTCCGTGGAAAAATTGTCTGCCGCGAAACTGGTCCCTGGTGCCAAAAAGTTTGGGGACCGCTGCTGTAGAATATTTAACATATTTAATCATAATTTTCTGTCCTTGCCGAACAACTGCTGAGTCAACTGTGACTTGATTAATTATTCAACTGTTTTTCTTGATTAATTATTCTCTTAATTATTGGTAATACTTCTCTATTTGTTTACATATGTAAGAATGCTTTTTATTAACTGAACAGTGTACACATATTATAAACTCTGGATTATGTTATTTTCTTCTGAAAAGTTTTGAATTTTGTTCTAACAGTTAAGTTATTGGTGGATCATCTTGAACTTGTGAGACTTTATTTTATAGTTTTGCTAGAGAGTGTCCATTTCAGTTTTGTTCTTAGATCTAGGCCTTTAGTCTAGTTGTGTGTTAGTTCTTAGTTCTGAGTATGGTCTTTACTCCTAAAGTGTGGCAGTAGTAGCAGTGGGCAGATGCTAAGCTCTCAGGTCAGTTCTTCAGCATTATAGCTGTTTTTCCCCACTGTGATCCTTGAAATTTTACCCCTGCCCCCAATGCAACTGCAGTTCAAGTTAAAGCCAAGGATTTGAAGGGAGATAACACAGAAGTTGGGGGCTCCAAATAAGGCCAAATTTAATATTTACTCAATCAACCTCATGATGAGGGGTAGGAATCCCTAAAACAGTATAAAATGATTTCAAACATAAGTTATTATTATTTGTGGTGATAATTATTAAGAGAACATATTAAATATTAGTAAGATCATGGAACTTATCTTATGACCCAGTAATTCTACTTCTTGATCAAAGGGTGTGTGTACTATGTTCACTACAACACTACTTTTTTTTTTTTTTTTTTTTTTTTTGCAGTACGCGGGCCTCTGACCACTGCGGCCTCTCCCGTTGCGGAGCACAGGCTCCAGACGCGCAGGCCCAACGGTCATGGCTCACAGGCCCAGCCGCTCCGCAGCACGTGGGATCCTCCCGGGCCGGGGCACGAACCCGCGTCTCCTGCATCGGCAGGCAGACTCTCAACCACTGTGCCACCAGGGAAGCCCTACAACACTACTTTTAAGAGTGAAACGCTGGAAATAACTTAATGTCTATCAGTTGTGGCATGTTTATATAAATTAAGGTATAGTCATACTGTGAGATATTTTGCAGCAGTTAAAAAGAATAATGTAGGCCCATAGGTATTAACATGAAAAAAAAACTATGATATAGGTTATTGAGTAAGTAAAGTAGTTGCAAAATTATATGTATGGTACTTTATGTAATCTTCCCCTATGCATAGATGTGTGTTCATGTGCGTGTGTACATGCACATGTGTATATATACATACATACTCATGCTTACCCAAGTGCACACACCAAACAGCGGTTGCCATTAGGAAGAGGTGAGTGTGATAAGAGAGCAATGTAATGGGAGGCAGTGGTCAAAGGAACTTTAGCCTTCCCTCTAAAATTTTAATCTTTTCCAAGGAGAATATATTTCCACAGAAGTGAAAACCATTTTTTAAAAAGATTGGGAGTACAGTCCAAAAGACGTGGACTCATATTCTATTCTGTTCCTTATCACTAGCTATATAACCTTGTACAAGTTATTTAAATTTTCTGAAATTCTGTAAAATATGCTACTGTGAGAATTTAAATGGGATAGCCTACACAAAGTGCTTGAAAAATACCAGGCACTCAATAAACAGCAATAGATTTAATAATACTGAACATTTCTTCTTGTACCTTTTGTAAGACAATAATTTGTTACCATGTTATCTAGCTATCTGAATCATTCTTACCCTGCCTTTAGTTTACCTTTTAACCTTTGCTTCTTTGGGTTTTTCGTGTAGGACCGGCTTTCTAGTTGTGTAATCATTTCTGTGGCTGACCTCAGTAAATGAATGGATTAGTTAATTGTGTAACCTGCATGTTGCACTGTAACAAGTGAAACGTATTTTGTTCCTGATCCCTAGTAGCTCCAAAAGCACTCTAAATTTTCCCCTGTCCTTTAAATTTGGAGCTCAAATTGAACAAAATTTAGGCAAGAGTAACTGTTAATAAATCTTAAAATGCTTTACACAATACCTGTTTATCACAAAATGTTACTTGCAGCACTCATCATTTGCTAAAAACTTCTTAACTGCTCTAGTTTCCCTTCCCTGAAAACTCCTGGATTTGACAAATAACATGTTTTTAAAAATGATTGTTGCTTAATGCTTTGTATTTGAAGCTTTCTGTTTGTATGCCTTGTATTTTGCTTCCCCACTTTTCTTCGTCAGTGACTCATAACTTATCTTTATTTTCCTCTCTTTAGTTCCTTTCTTCTAAAATATATATAAGGACAGACAATAGGGAAAAAAGGCATTTTGGGGTAATTATTTGGAAATACTTCTTTCATTCAGACATGGCCTAAAATTACCAAAAACATTCATTTGACTAAAAAAAAAAACATGTAAAATTCAAAAAACATTTTCAGTTTTTCTTAATCAAAAATGTAAAAAGCAACATTAATATCAAGATTAAACATGCAAAGCACAAAATATTGAAAGAATTAAACATTAGAACAAAAGAATGCTATAATCCAGGCAAAAGATGACCATGAACTGTACCAAGACCATGGCTAAAAACATCCAGAAGGAATAGAAAAAAAAAAAAAAAAAAGACTCAAAAAAGAAATAATAAAGATCTTCTGATATTTAAATTTATACTCTTAAAAAACTAGTTGTTTTGAGAAAGAAGTTACCTGTGTCAATGATAAATTCTCATCAAGCAATAAATGAAATTGTTGGGAAAAAAACGTAGTGTTCTCAAGACAATGCTGTGGCTGTGGTATTTGTCCTTCAGTGTTATAGTTTATTACAGATAATCTCTAATTTCTTAGATTTTCATTTTTTCAACCATAACATTGTGATAGAATTGAGGACTACATTTTTAATGCATTAGAGTTAATAAAACTAAAATTAAAAAGCCTAAAAGGATCTTTAGTAACCCTATTATGAAAGCTTAAAAAAGAGTTTATTAAATTTCACGATAAGAAATATACTGATGAAAACATTAAAAACTGAAGTCTCAAGCTCAGTGACATTCCATCTAAATCTATCATTCGTAGACATTTATATCACCCTTTACCACTAAAAATACCTATGTACACTTCTGCTTCTGTCACAATAAAGTAGATGCATTTCATATACCTATTACTCATGCTAAGTACAACTAAAATCCCTGGACACTGTATATAATATTAGCATAAGAAGCTTCTGAAAGGTGGAGAGAAGGCAGACTGGCTGGAGACCTTAGGATCCTAGGAACGACTTGGTAATGAGTTCCCTGGGTTTTCATTTTGCATCATATATCCTAGACTGGATATGGGGAAGACAGCAAGCTGGAAATGCTAATAGGTGCAGACAAAAACAAAACAAAACAAAACAAAACAAAAAACTCCAAGAAAAGCCTGTTATCTAGCCAAAGGACCAGGGAAAAGGCAGACTATGCAAGACTGAAAACTTTTAGGTAGTAACTACTCAAGTCAAACACCACAGAAAAAACCACGGCCCCACCACCACCCACACTAGCAAAGCCTACACTTTCACCATTGCTGGGCTATAACAAGGTGCCCTGGTCCTCCTGCTGGGGCGGTGTCAGAGAAGGCTGAGTGGGGAGCCAGGACTTTTCATTCCCTCTGGAAAGTAACAAACCACATCCTCTGGTGTGAGTGGAGCCCATCTGGGGAGGCTGGACTTCTACTCCCATCTAGTGGTAACAAGGCATTCTTCCCCCTCCTCACTGGGAGAATGTCAGAGGAGGCCAAGTGGAGAGAGTCAGGGCTTTTACCACCGCTCAGCATACCAAGGCCACATCTACACGGGAGCAGTAAAGAGGTGCTCCTGCCCTTCCCAGCCATGGGCTTATCAACAGAAGCCTAGTGGGCAGCCAGAACTCCCACTTTTGACTATCAGTAACAAGAAGCCCTTCTTCCCTCCACGAGTGTCCATGGAGACTCTGAACTTCCAGTACTACCTGGAAGCAACAATGACCCAGAGTCTTAAAACATAATACCCAACATGTCCAGATCTCAATAGAAAATCTCTCATCAAAGCAAGAACCAGGAAGACCTCAAACTGAGTAAGAAATAACAATCAACATGTGCCAACACCAAGAAAATGCAGAAGTTAGCATTATCTGACAAGCATTTTAAAGCTGATCATCATAAAAATGCTTCAATGAGTAATTATGAATTGCCTGAAACAAATGAAAATTATAAAAAGTCTCAGCAAAGGAAAAAAGGATACAAAGAACCAAATGGAAAAAACACAGTAACTGAAATAAAAAATTTCATGGGATGGTTCAATAGCAGAATGGAGGGGATAAAGGAAAGAATCAGTGAATGTAAGATAGAACTCTAAGGATTACTCAATCTGAAAAACTGAGAGACAAAAGACTGAAAAAAAGAAACAAAGAGAGCCTCAGGGGCCTGTAGGGCTATATCAAAAAAAGACCTATGATTTGTGTCATCAGAGTCCTGGAAGGATAGGAGAAAAGAGGGCAGACCTGCAAAAGTATTCAAATAAATCAGAGCTGAAAATTTCTCAAATTTGGCAAAAGACATAAGCCTACAGAAACAAGAAGCGGAGAATTTTCCAGATAGTATAAATCCAAAGAAATTAGTTCCAAAACATATAACAGTAAAATTTCTGAAAACTAATGACAGGAAAGCTTGAAAGCAGCAAGAAACAAATTCCTTATCTGTAGAGAGAAAGACAATTCAAATGACAGTGGATTATCTGTTAGAAATCATAGAGACCAGAAAGAAGTGGCACAGCATTTTTCAACTGAAAAGAACTGTCAACCCAGAATTCTATATCCACCAAAATATCTTTCAGAGATGAAAGGGAAACAAAGACATTCTCAGATGAAAAAAAAGAAAAAACCCAGAGACTGCCACCAGCTGCCTTCTCCTAAAAGAATGAATTTAGAAATTTTCTAAAGAGAAAGGAAATGATAAAAGAGGAAATCTTAGAACATCAGGAAGGAAGAAAGAATATGGTGGAGTAAAAATATGGGTAAATACAATAGACAAATGGAGAGGGCACAGCTAAAGGGTATGGGGTTTCTTTTGAGGTGATGAAAATTTCTAAAATTGACTATGGTAATGGTTACAAATGATCTGTATTCATACTAAAACCCATTGAATTATGCAGTTTAAATGGGTGAATTGTATGGTATGTGAATTATATCTCAATAAAGCTGTTTTCAAAATCAGCATAGTAGTAGCCTGAGGAAAAGGGACAAGAAAACTTTCCAGGCACGATGCAAAAGTTTTATATCTTGATCTAGGTCTTGGTAACCCAGGTGTATGTATAAATTGTCAAAATTAATCAAGCTAAACCCTTATAGTGTACCTACTCTTACGACAATTATACCTTAATAAAAATCACTAAGAATCTCAAATTTCTCTCCAATATGCTTTTACCAATTTATACTCATACCAATAGTATTTTAGAATTCAGATGGTCCACATCTTACAAATTGTAATATTGATAACTGACAGGCTAAATATGGTGCCTTATTGTGGTTTGAATTATCAACCCCTTATTGTTAGCAAGGTTGTTCATCATTTCCATTGGGGTTTTTTTTTGATATTCATGTTTTGAAAGGTAAGACTTTTCATACCATATTACCAGTGTTCTATGGCTTGTTTGAAATTTTCTTATCTCTTAGTCACTTATATATGTTACAAATACCCTCTCTCAAAATGAGTCTTGTCTTCTTTATTGTTATGCTGCATCTCAATAATCTAGAAATTTATGGTATAGTCAAAAGTAACATTTAATCATGCAGTTTGCATATATGTCTGTGTGTCTTTTAAAATAAATACTTCTGTAACACAAATGGTTAAGTTTGTCTCCTATATTGTCTTCAATCCTCGTGGAAGCATGTGCATGTATGTATTAAGAGGTAGGAATCTAATTTTATTACAAAATTGTCTTTATTTTTTCATATGGCTAACTTATTTTTGTTTGTACCATTTATGATGGATTATTTCTGGATTCTTTTTTTCTGTTTCATTAATCATTTTTTCTATTTCTATGCCACTTATATACTCTTACTATTATAGTTTTATAATAAATCTTGATATCTAGAAGGGTAAAAAAAATACCCATTTATTTAGATTGCTAGTAAAATATAAGATAAAATCATGGTGTTTCTTTTTTTTTTTTTTTTTTGCGGTATGTGGGTCTCTCACTGTTGTGGCCTCTCCCGTTGCGGAGCACAGGCTCCGGACGCGCAGGCTCAACGGCCATGGCTCACGGGTCCAGGCGCTCCGCGGCATGTGGGATCTTCCCAGACCGGGGCACGAAACCGTGTCCCCTGCATTGGCAGGCAGACTCTCAACCACTGTGCCACCAGGGAAGCCCCATGGTGTTTCTTGAAGAGAATGTTTTGTAAAGGTGAGGGTTTTTGTCTTCAAATTCCTCAGGTTTTTTTTTATTGTGTCAAATTAGACACAAACAAGTTGAAAATATACATCTTTTTATTTTCCAAAGTAATTTTTAAGGGTGAAAATTATTTTTTTGCCCTTAACAACGTACACTTTTCCATTTTTGTTCTGCCCTCATCTAAACAATGACGACTATAGAGGTCTGCAGGGGCACCTCAAATTTAGTTTCACTTTTAATTTTACATATCAGTTTGTTGTTTTTAATTGGACAGTTGAAAATTACAAATAGGAAGTCAGAAGGGTTTAGAATACCAATACTTCCATTGTCTTTACTTTACTTTGAAGAGTCTTTAATTTCTGTCTAGGAATGGTCATATTTTTGACTGGATAGCTTCTACTTCCTTTTTTTTTTATGTTTATAGCAACTTTATTCATAATGGCCTAAACCTGGAAGCAAGAAAGATGTCCTCTAGCAGGTGAATGGATAAACAGTGGTACATCTAGAGAATGGAATTATCACTCAGCTCACTATCAAGACATGAAAACACATGGAAGGATTTTAAATGCATATTGCTAGGTGAAAGAAGCCAATCTGAAAAAGCCACATACAGTATTAGCCTCTGCTTTCTAGCCATTAATTGGGTACAAAATTGGTGGAATGCAACCTGGAAGAATTCTAGACCAGATTTAAATAAGAGTGAGTACTTGCTTTCTTTGAATATATTAATATATTTGAATATTTTTGAATGAAGGAGTCTCTATACTTATCTATTAATGGTTTAGACTTATCAACTTCTTTTTGTAGTTCTTTTTTGTTCTCTAGTTGTTTTGGGAATTGAGAGTAAACTATGGAAATTATGACTATAGTAAAAGTTTAAAAAATGGTCCCATAAAACATTGAAATCCAGATAATTAAGACTTACCTCTATTTCTTTTCTTAATTTTTCATGTGTCTTTTTTTCTTCCTCAAGAAAACAAGTTTTTTCAATGATGGATTCTTTTACAGTTATAATTTTATCCTTTAGGTTTGCAATGTCTTCCTGTATTTTTATAGAATTTAAAATATACACATCAAACAATGAATGGTCAATATAAATCTAAGATTTTCAGTGTTTCTGTAATTTAAGAAAACTAGCCATCACATTTAATTTTGATAAACAGGATTAGAATATTACTTCTATAGGTACGAGGAACAAAGAATGGTTATTCAAACAAGCAAACCTTAGATTTGAAAATATAGAAGTAAAAACCAAATGAAAATAATAAAGGAAAGTGGTAGTCACAGGGGCAATTGCCCAGCTACGATATAAAGGATATTTTTAAATTCTTTATCAAGAAATAATAGATATTTTAAGTTTTTATCTCCCAATGTCTTCAAAGAATATTAAGAAAAAGATGCTTACGGTACAATTATTAATTCATATTGTTTGTGTGACAGCATTAAGCACACTAAATTGATTTTAATTGGTCTGGATCCATTAGCCTGGAAGCTAGAGTTTCAACATCTTTGTGAGTCACACCTTCTGTAACAAATGGATTAATTGTTCACTGTGATTTTGTTTGCTATATATTTTTATTAATCCATAAGGGATTTGGGGATGTTTCCTTTATGCATTTGCACATATGGCATAGTTGTTACCTAACTCATGCACTTATAGAAGTTTTCAAATTTGTGAATCGAGTTAGAGCACCCATGGGTATTTTATTAAGTTAATGATAAGTTTATCACTTAGTAAGTGTCCTTGCAATAAAAGGAATAGTAGAAAACATTTTAATAAGTGATATTTCAAACCTGTACTTGTTTCATCAGGTTTCCTTCTGGATTCTGGAGATCCCGCATAAGTTCCTCTTTCATCGTCTTTAGTTTTTTAACAAGGTCTCGTTTCTCATTGAGTTCAGTCATGAATGACCATTTGCTCTCTACCTCTCTCAAACTATCTTTATGTGCTTTTATTTTTGCATAGTATTCATTATATCTTATCATTTGTTCCTCAAAATCTTCTTGTGCTGCCTCTATGTCAAATTTAAGCTTCACATTTTCTGTATGTATGGATTTGATTTGATTTTCCAGGTTTCCACACTGAAGTTTGGTATTCTGTATGGCAGCATCTTGCTGATAAATTTGCCTTTCTGTTTCTTTAGTTTCTGCAGAGACAGATGCTATTTGTGTTTTAAGCTCATGAAGTTCATTCTGTAAGATATTTCAACATTATTATTATTAGTTCATGATATTCAACATGAAAGAAAAGTCATTGTTTTGATCCATAGTGTGTGTAGAAAAATCACTTAACAAAAAATATATATTTATCAGATATAGAAAAATTGATGCATAACAGAAGACGTAATAAAGTAACAAAATTATTTTATAACCAGAAGGAGCCCAGGGTTATATATTTCTTATTTTTAATGTTCATCTAATTCTAAATATTAAAATTTTATCCTTTGTCTTAACATTTTATATGTAAAAGATACTTTACAATCATTTTAATAATATATTTGTGGGCTAAAGAAAAACTATATGATAAAAATGATAAAACCCTGAATTGAAAACACAAAAGATCTAGGTTCTAGTGTCCTTACTACTATTTACGAGTTGGGGTGATCATACATAGCAAACTTAATTACCCTATTCAAACCTCACTGTCTTCACTTGTAAGATGAGTTTAAAGGTATATTTAGCTTTGCCTCTCTGAGGCATTTGGCATTTCTAACCAGCACCTCCTTTTTAAAACCTACCAGCGCTCTTCTCTGCTTCTCCTCAGATATCTCTGAGCACTGCTTTTCAATCTCGATAGTTCCTTCAAATACAGGTTTTCCTCAGGGTGCAGTCATCATAATTTCCTCCTCTCATTCTGTATATACTCCTTGGGTAATCTTATCCATACTTAGATCTTGAGATACATATATGCTAATGATTCACAGAATATAAGTGGCTGTTAAGTCCTATACCCAGCTGCCACTGGCCATCTCAAATTCATCGTGTCCAAAAATCAGACTAATCCTCCCCTTCCCGATCCCATCCTGCTCTCCCTTGTATCAGTCACTTATTGTCAGAACCACAAAACCTCGGTGACATATAACTAGTGTTTATTGCTCACGTGATGAGAAGAAACTGGGCGTGGCTAGGTGGTTCTGTTGACTTTGGTTGGATTTCCTCAAATGTCTGGAGGTTGGCTGGCTGTAAGATGATTTAGGTTGGCTTCAACTGGGTCAACTGGGGTGTCTTGGCTTTGCTTCACATATATCTTATCCTCCAGTGGGCCAGGCCAGGCATGTCCTTCTCATGATGATAGCAGATGCAGAAGAATGGAAGCCCAATTATGGAACTTTTTCAAACTTCTGTTTGAATAACATCCCAGCTGGTCACATGATCAAATCTCAGTGGAGGGGTAGAAAGTATGTCCACCCATTATGGGAGGGCATTATAATGATAAATGGCAAAGGGTGTGGATATACACAAGGATGAAGATTTGGGACTAAAAATGCAAATTACCACACCCCTATGTTCCCAAACTTAGTTAATGGTATTCCTTTGGGAGCCATATTTAATTCCTCCCTTCTCTTTTGTTTTTTTGTTTTTTGTTTTGCAGTACGTGGGCCTCTCACTGTTGTGGCCTCTCCCGTTGCGGAGCACAGGCTCCGGATGCTCAGGCTCAGTGGCCATGGCTCACGGGCCCAGCCGCTCCTCCGCATGTGGGATCTTCCCGGACTGGGGCACGAACCCTTCTCCCCTGCATCGGCAGGCGGACTCTCAACCACTGTGCCACCAGGGAAGCCCCTCTCTTCTCTTTATATTTAACTATTCATCAAATTCTGTAGATCCTCCCACCAATACAACTGTAGGCCTTTATCCTTTTTCTTCTATCCAGTATGGTCATCCTCTTTAAATGAATTTATAATTTTGGGAGGGAAGCACTTCACTAAAAAGGCAGACCCAGCCTATCCTTTTCTTGGCAGAGACAAGAGAGGGAAGTACACTGAAAAATACATCGTGCTGATTAACTTCAATCTTTATCTCCAGCTCTAATATTTAAAATGTCCACTCGACAGTTCTATTTGGACATGTAATAGATGTCTCAACTACACAGGTTCAGGAAAGAACTTTTAATTTGCACACCCAACATGTTCCTCTTCCAGCTTTCCTGATTTCAATAAACTGTACCACTTCCCACCTGGACACTTAAAAACCTAGTAGTCGTTCTTGATTCTTCCCTTTACCTTAACCCCCACAACCTATTTACCAACAAATCTTGATGGTTGGGCCTCCAAAATATATAAAATCCCAGCTCACTTCTGACCAGTCTTTGTAGCATAGTCCAGCTTCCAACTGGTCTCCCTGTTTCCATGCTTCCTCCTCTCCCCCAACTAGACTCCATTTTTCAGGCGGAAGAATCCTTTAAAAACATAAATCATATCATGCTACTTCCCTGCTCAAGATTCTCCAGTGGTTTTCCATTGCACTAATAATAAAATTCAAATTCTGTAATATGGCTTTTTGTTTGTTTTTTGTTTTGTTTTGCGGTACGTGGGCCTCTCACTGTTGAGGCCTCTCCCGCTGCGGAGCACAGGCTCCGGACGCGCAGGCTCAGCGGCCGTGGCTCACGGGCCCAGTCGCTCCACGGCATGTGGGATCTTCCCGGACCGGGGCACAAACCCGTGTCCCCTGCATCGGCAGGCGGACTCTCAACCACTGCACCACCAGGGAAGCCCCTGTAATATGGCTTTTAAGGCCATACATGCTCTAATCCCTATCCACTTTGTCATCCCTCTCGTGTACTACTCTCCCCACTTCCAGCTTCCTTTTGTTTATGAAATACGCCTAGTTCCTTCTCTCCTAAGGGCACTTGTAATTGTTCCCTGCACCTTAGAATTCTCAATCCCTAGCTATTGCCTGCTGGGGTCTTTGTCTTTCACAATTCAGCTTTATTATTACTCCTCAGAACAGTCTTCCCTGAATCAAAATATAAATTAATTACCCACCTTCCTCCCCGTTATTCTCTACACATCATCCTATTGTATTTCTTTTGTAACACCTCAACCAATGGAATAACTTTGTATCTTTATTGCTTGCCTGCCTTAACTAGAAAGTAAACTCCATGGGTACAGTAAACTGGTCTAACTTCTTTACCACCATCTTCCCTGTAGTTAAAATAGTACCTGGCACAAAGTAGGTGCTCTATAAATATTTAATAAATGAGTGAATGAGTGATGTACATGGAATGGTCAGGAAAGGGACACATGACCTGTCAACTAGATCAGGCTGTTGACCCTATTGATCAATATAGGGAGATGACATTTACACTAATTTGGTCATCATCTCTTCTCTTTCTTAGACTAACATAACTAATAGACTGTTGACTTTTCTCCCTGGCTTTATTCAATTCCTCCTCCGATCCACTTCTACTCTTTCACTAGAATTTATGTCTTCTTGCTGTTGTTGCCTCTCCCCCTCCTCCTGCTTTTCCTCCCCTTCTTCCTCCTCCCTCTCCTTCTTTCTTCCCTCTTTCCTTCCTCTTTCTTATCTCCCTCCCCCTCTTCTCCTTCTTTGTTAATAGATTTATTGAAATATAACTGATATAAATAAACTGCACATATTTAAACTTTACAATTTGACAAGTTTTGACTTACTTTTATGATCATGAGACTGTCACAATTAAGACAGTGAACTTATTCATTACCCACATGTCCAAATATCAGACATGTCCAAAAAAGGTTCCTCCTGATCCCTTGTGATCTATCCTTCCCTCCTCAGCTCTCTGTTTCCAGGCAAACATTCATCTGCTCTGTCACCAAAAATTAGTTTGCATTTTCAAGAATTTTATGTGAAAAGAATCATACAATATATACAATTTTAGTCTCACTCCTTTCACTCAGCCTAATTAGAGACTCATCCATGTTGTCAGATATATCAATAACTCTTTCTTTTTATTGCTGAGCAATATTTCTTGTATGAATATACCACACTTTGTTTACTCATTCATCTGGTAGACATTTGTGTTGTTCCTGGTTTTCCAGTGCATATATGCTTTTATTTCTCTTGGGTAAATGAATAGCTAGAAATTGAATGTATGGGTTATATGGTAGATATATTTTAAACTTTTAAGAAACTGTAAACTATTTTCTCAAATGGTGCATCACTTACATTCCAAAATAATTGGGTCTGAGAATTCCAGTTCTTTTATATCTGCACCAGCACTTGGTATGGTCAGTCTTTCTAAATTTACCCATTCTAGTGGGTACAGAATGAAATCTCATTATGATTTCATTTTGTATTTCTTTAATAATTGATGATACTGAGTATCTTTTCATGTGCTTGTCTTTTGCAATATCTTTTTGCATGAAATGACCATTGAAATCTTTTGCCCATTTTTAAACTGGGTTGTTTGCCTTCTTGAATTGTAAGAGTTCTTTATACAGTATAAATAAATTCAAGTACATTGTCAGGTATGTTTTCAAGTGTTTTCTCCCAGTCTATGACAACCCAAATGCCCATAGGGCCCCAGCAGGTATACGTCACATTCATTTTCATAACAGTGCCTTTTGAACAGAAATAAAAACGTTTTTTTAATGAAGTCCAATTTTTAAAATTTTTGTGTAATATTTAAGAAACCTTTGCTAAACCCAGCATCACTAAGTTTTTCTCCTATATTTTCTTCTAGATACTTTGTACTTTCAATTCTTGTATTTAGGCCTATGATCCATTTTGAGTTAATTTTCATATATAGTATGAGGTGGAAATTGAAGTTCACTTTTTTTGCATGTAGCTGTCCTCCACCACTTGTTGAAAGATTATCCTTTCTCTAATGAAGTGCCTTGGCATTCATCCTAATCAGCTCGAGCTTCTATAAAAAAAAAAACAAAAAAAAATAAAAAACCGAAAAAACACCATAGACTGGGTGGCATAAACAACAGACTTGATTTCTTACAACTCTGGAGGCTAGGAAGTCCAAGATCGAGGTGCAGCAGATTTGGTTACTGGTGAGAGGCCTATTCCTGGCTTGCAGACAAATGCCTTTTTGCTGTGTCCTCATATGGCAGGGGGAGAGGGAGAGGGAGAGGGAGAGGGAGAGGGGGAGGGAGAGGGGGAGGGAGAGGGGGAGGGAGAGGGGGAGGGAGAGGGGGAGAGAGGGGGAGAGAGGGGAAGAGAGGGAGAGGGAGAGGGAGAGAGAGAGGGAGAAAAGCTCTCAGGTCTCTTTCTCTTCCTATAATCCCATCATAGGGCCCCCACCCTCACAACCTCATCTAAACCTATTTGCCTCCTAAAAGCCTCATCTCCAAATACCATCACATTGGAAGGAACACAAACATTCTGTCCATGAGAGCACCTCTGAAATCAATTGTTATGTGTGGGGCTATTTCTGGATACTACTCTCTTCTGTTCCATGGATCTATATGTCTGTCTCTATGCCATGTTACACTGTCCTGATTACTGTACTCTATAATAAATCTCAAAGTCAGGTAATATTATGGGAGTTCCCTGGTGGCCTAGTGGTTAGGATTCTGGGCTCTCACTGCCGAGGGCCCGGGTTCAATCCCTGGTCGGGGAACTGAGATCCTGCAAGCTGTGTGGCGCGGCCAAAAAAAACAACAACAACAAAGTAATAGTACTACTTCCAACATTGTTCTTCACAGTTGTTTTGGCTACTATAGGTTCTTTGTGTTTCCATAGGACTTTTAGAATCAGCCTGTCAATTTCTCTAAAAAATGCCTGCTGGGCTTTGATTGGAGCTGCTTTTAAACAATAGGTAAAAGAGAAAGAACTCACATGTTAACAATACTGAGCCTTATGATTCATGAAAATGGTGTATCTCTCTATTTTGGTCCTTAATTTCTCTCAGCAGTGTTTCACAGTATTCAGTATACAGGTCTTACATATTGTCTTAGGCTGATGAGGCTGCCATAACAAAATACCATAGACTTAGTGGCTAAAACAACAGAAATTTATTTCTCACAGTTCTGTAGGCTGGAAAGGGTGTCAGCATAGTCAGGTTCTGGTGAGAACTCTTCCTGGCTGGCAGAGGGCCACCTTCTCACTGTGTCCTCACATGGCAGAAAGCACGCTCTCTGGCGTCTCTTTTTATAAGGGCACTAATCCTACCACCAGGACCCCATTCTTATGACCTCATCTAAGCCTAATTACCTCCCAAAGTCCTCACCTCCAAATACAATCACATTGGTGACTAAGGCTTCAACATATGAATTTTGGGGAGATACAAACATTCAGTCTATAACACAAAACTTTCGTCAAATTTACCCCTAAGTATTTCATATTTTTGATGTTACTGTAAATGATAATGCTTTAAAATTTTCAATTTCTGATAGTTTCTTTCAATATATGTAAATACAACTGATTTTTATAATTAATCTTATCTTGCAACCTTTCTAAACTCCCTTATTAGTCCTAATAGCTTTTTAAGATAATAGATTCCTTAGGATTTTCCAGAAATAATCATGCTGTGAATAAAAACAGTTTTACTCCCTCCTTTCCAATCTGGATGCCTTTTATTTCTTTTTCTTGCAAGGAGTGGCTTGAATTATCAGTACCGTAGAATGAATAGAAGTGATGAGAAGACACATGCTTGCCTTATCCCTGATCTTAGGAGAGAAATATTCAGTCTCTCCCTATTAGGTATGCTGTTGGCTGTAGGATTTATGTAGATGTCCTTTTTTAGTTGGCTGGAGTTCTCTTCTATTCCTAGTTTGCTGGAAGTTTTTATCTTAAATTGATATTGGATTATAACAAGTATCTTTCATGCATCTAGAATTCTCTTTCTAAAACATAAATTTAATCATTCACTCTTTTGCTTGAAGTCCATCAAAACCCTCCCATCACCTCTAGAATAAAGTTCAAGTTTTTATCATACTATACATCTCTTGTTGCTTCTCAAAATACATTCTATGTTATCCCACTACCAAACTACTTATAGTTCTATGAATGTACCAATTTTATTTCAGGACTCTGTGAATTTTTTTCAGGTTCTTTTTGTCTGGAATATTGTCCTCCTCACCCCCTAACCCTCAAACCTATCCCAGACACCTAATCATTCAAGTGAACTCCAGATATTTTTTAAAACTCAACCGATAACTCCTCTTTCAGTGTTAAATCTGTGTTTAGGCTTCTACTGTTGACACCACTTCCCTGCATGTAATTATTTGTTTACTTATTTGTCTCCCTCTTTAATAGATGGTGAGTAGTGTAAGAGTGAGGACAATATTCAGCAAAATGCTTAATAGAAATTAGGCCCTCAACATAAATGAAATAACATCTGTAAAACTCTTTGAAGATTGACAATTTTTATAGAAAATGTCTTTATAGAAATCTAAGACATTATTATCTTTGTATTATATCCTATTGTCAACATGTATTCTTTTCTGAAAGTGACTAATGCAATGCAAATACTTATAAGAAATCTATATTACCACAAAGGTATAATTATTATCATCATATCTCTGTTGATGCATTAATACCTAAAGCCATTATCAAAATCTGGTCCCATACTGCCTACCAGGGCCCCAGCAAGTATATCTTACATAATGTTTACAAGTATTATTTCATTTAATTGTCATGAAAACCTTACAGGCAGGTCTTATTATTATCTCCATTTTACAAATGAGAAAACAGAAGCATGGAGAGATTAAACCATGGAACCGGAAGTAGCAAATCTCTTCTTTCAAACTAGGCAGTTCAGCTCTAGAGCAGCAGTCCCCAACCTTTTTGGCACCAGGGACAGGTTTCATGGAAGACAGTTTTTCCTCGGCCTAGGGTGGGGGACTTGGGGGAGATGGTTTCGGGATGATTCAAGCGCATCACATTTATTGTGCACTTCATTTCTATTATTATTACATTGTGATATATAATGAAATAATTATACAACTCACCATAATGCAGAATCAGTGGGAGCCCTGAGCTTGATTTCACTTGTCATTCACTGATAGGGTTTTGATATGAATCTGCAAGCAACTGATTTATTATGGTCTCTGTACAGTCAAACCTCTCTGCTAATGATAATCTGTATTTACAGATGCTCCCTAGTGCCTCAGCTCCACCTCAGATCATCAGGCATTAGATTCTCATGAGGAGCGTGCAACCTAGATCCCTCGCATGCGCAGTTCACAGTAGGGTTCGCGCTCCTATGGGAATCTAATGCCACCACTGATCTGACAGGAGGCAGAGAGGTAATGTGAGCAATGGGGAGCGGCTGTAAATATAGATGAAGCTTCGCTCGTTCGTCTGCTGCTCACCTCCTGCTGTGTGGCCCAGTTCCTAACAGGCCACAGATCGGTGCCTGTCCATGGCGCAGGGGCTGGGGACCCCTGCTCTAGAGCATATTCTTTTCATTTCTATGTTATACTTAATTAAAAAAACCTTTAAAAATTAAATACACAGGTTTCATTTTTGCTCCTTTAGCTATATTAACAGAGAACAGTTATGTCTAATTATGCTGAATACAAAAACAAGTATGGCTTCCAGATGCCTGTGGTGGAATTATGAACATATTTTTAAATTTAAGGAACACAGAAATGTTCCTTATCTACCTGAAATATTCACTGGCAACTTGTAATTCATGAGCCATAGCTTTAAGAACACAGGCTTAAAAACCTAACCTTCTTTCAATTCAGAATTTTAGGAAAAACTATCAAATAGAGTGAATTTAAAATAATTCTATGTGACATATTTTTTATGCTTATTTATAGTCACAGTGACATTGTTGAATGTTTGCACACTGGATGTGTAAAACGTTCCATGAAACTGGAATACTCATGTAGACTTTACTTAGGGATACCAGAATAATTTAGAAGGTGTAAATATGAAAAACAGACATTTTAAGTTGCCTCCTCAGAGTTATTAAGTTATGCTTAATAATTTCTCTGTTACAAATTTAATATAGCTTTGAAGAACATAAAGACTCATTTAAAAGACTGTGTGAAACAGGTTACCTGCAAATGGAACAGAACTTTTTTGTTTTTTTCTATTTCTGATGTTTGTGATTGTTGTTGCTGTGCAACTTGCTCGACAGCATCAGTTAATGAAGATGTGTCTTGTTTAGCCAGAGCTAGACAAAATGAAGTACATAATAAAAATCTAAATGCAAACATTCTAAGAAACATGTTTCTTCACTCAAAGTCATGAAAATTGTTGTGTTTTCTCAAAAATAAACTAAATTTAGGGTTGGTACTCTTCCTTTTTGACTATAAACAAAACCAAAATCAAAGGCCATAAAAACAGACAATTCAAAGTCACCTACTGCAATATTATACCTGTTACTTTATGGAACAGTATAAATATTTTGATTGTCCTAAAAATTTTTATCTAGACCATTTGCACATATACTACAATTATAGTGGTACCATAACCATTTCTCAATTGCAGTTGATGAATTTTCATTATAGGCCTGAATTTTCAGGTTGTGATACTTTTTCTAAACATTCTATAAGTTTTCTCCTGGTAAACTTCAACAGCTTCCCTCTATTCTAATTTGCTACTAATTTTAACACAATTATCCTATCATACTACTTTTTTGTTACCGCTCATCTTTTAGTTATATATTTCTGAAGATAGCTTCATTACCTTCTTCAGGAACTCCTTGACTCTTCCCTTCTTTGTTGCCTGACATTCTTGTGTCTCTTTTCCCCTTTTTAGTTCATCTTCTTTACTCCTACAAAATAATCAGCGTAGATAATCTTTCACTTTTCTTTTTTTTCCCCCGTCATGTATTAGTGATCCTGAAAGTAAATTAACTGTCAAATATCTCACAAGGATGACGATGACATTCGTCATCAGTTCCAAGAATTAAAATACAATGACTAAGTGAGAGATTTGGGGGAAAAAAGTAGAACTGTCTTTCCATCTTGGTTGTCCTGCTTTTCAGCTGTTATGACCCTGAGAAGTTTCTTAATTTCTTTGCTCATCAGTGTCCTCATCTGTAAAACCTCATAGGGCTGTTGTAATAATTAATGTATGTAACATGCTTAGCACAGTAACTGACATAGAGTGAGTAACTAATTATTCTGGATTAGTAGCTAGTACCTCTAGAACTATTATGAAATGGATTCTAAAACTGTAACCAGAATCTGTGAAAAAGAGTGCTAATATGAATTAGCAACTTCTGTCATGGGTATAGGATGCAGGGAATATGGCACTCCTGTGTAAGGCCAGGGTAAGCCTTACGCAAGTTTAAAATCACCGTTCAATCTCTTCTATACGTAGGAGAAACTGATGAGATAAAGGGGCAGTTTTTTTCTCCCCTGTAAGATGGAGAGAAAGAGTTCTTTCCTGTACCAGCACAACAAATGAATGCTGAGTTGGCAGAGTTAAAGGCAGTACCAGTCTTTGGAAAAAGAGTATCTGATTTTGCCCGTCCATTCCTATACAAAAGAAATCATACAATTTTGCATGATTAATAAAAGGAATGTAGTGTTCCTGCTTAACATTTGAACATATGGATTTTTCTTTTTAGATGACATCCTTTTAGAAACACCTCCTCCCTAAAACCACGTAGTTTCTCTGAAGTTCATGCCATCATGAGCTTCAGATGAGTAAAGTAAGAAAAAGTAAAAAGTAAAGTAAGCTTTACTCTTCCTTATTGTTATCAGTTGACTTCTAAATCTCTACCCTTCACTCCTAGATTATAGTATCTGACTTACTGTGTCTCTATTACTACTTTTAAAATATTTCTTTGGAATTTCAACATCCACACAGGTAGTACTTTTAATACCCTGACTTCTCAGTTCTTTTTCCTTATCCATCCTCCCCAGCCACCCACAGAGTATCACTACACCTCATCCATAATCTCAGATTCAAACACTTATTTTTCAGCTCATCCCTCCTAGTATTTTGACTGTAAGAGCTGTTCAACCACATTGACTCTTCTACCTTTTCATGGTCCCTTAGCCTTTCACGTACTCACGTCACTTACCCAGTTTAGATTCCTTTGCATTCAATCTCACTTTTTTTGTACCGCTCTCTCCCTGTCCTACTTTCCTGGAAAAATTCCCACCAGTTGCTTTGCTTACATACTAGTAGCTGAATACACCTCAAGAAAAGCACACACCTGTCCTGTGGTCTCACTTAAAATTCAAGACACTTTATGTCAAGTGGGCCCTTGATGCTAGGCCCCTAGGATTCATCAAGTTTCATGGATGATTATTTCACTCCTTCTTCTCTGTCTTCAAACCTCCCACGTCTCTTTCCCCCTCTCTTTCAGTTGATAACCCATCTTCTTATTTAACTGAGATAGTAGGAAAATTTCAGAGAGGGTGGTAAATCACCCCATCTACCAGTCTTCCTGGACCTATACCTATATACTAGTCTATTCTTTTCTTGCAGTGAATAAAGTGTACTTGCTCTGACCTAGGGCCAACCCTCTACTTCTGTACCCCTTCCTCTCCTACTCAAGGACATTGCTCCTTCAAACGTCCCATCAATAGAATTTCCTCCTTTATTTGGTCAAACATATTATCCTGGACAGCCTATCGTATAATCATCAACAACAATAACCACTTTTGCTTGACACTTTAATCTCTTTCAGCTATTGACCCCTTTCTTTGCTCTCCTTTATAGCCAAGATCCTTGCTGTCTACTTCCTCTCCACCTATTCTTCTTGAACCCACCAGAATTAACTGTTTACAACTCTAAAGTTCTTATCAAGGTATCTATGACATCCACATTGCCAATTCAATGGCAAGTTTGGTCCTCATCTTCCTTAACGTATCCATGTTATTTGACACATTTGATCATGCCCTCCTCCTTGAAACAACAGACTTCTTGGTTTCCTTTGCTGGCTCCTCCTCACCTTTCTCATTTACGTTAGAGTGCCCTAGCACTCAGTCCTCAGGCCTCTTCTTTTCTCTAAACTTACTCTGCAGGTAATGCCATCCAGTTCTATGGCTTTAAACTCCCCTTATAGGCTCACAACTCCCAAATTCATATCCCTAACCTGACATCCCTCTTGAGCTCTAGACTCATACAAAATTTCCTACCTGATATTTCCACTTGAATTTCTTATAGGCATTTCAACTTACTATGTTCCAAACCGAACCCTTTATGTCTCTGTCCACTCCATCACTACCCCTAAACCTGCTCCTTCATGGTCTCTCCATCCCAGTAAATTATAAGTTCATTTTTCTTATTCACACTCAAAACTCTAGAACATTAGCAGGGAGGTATCTAGAAGGGTACAGAGCCCAAGGCAATTTAATCAGCTTTGCCCAAGATAAGCATAAATGAGAGCTCATTGTTGATGTTCCATAGACCCTTTGGGAAATCATTTGAGATAGTCCCCAAGTATGTGGCCCAAGACTGCTGCCCCAATTGTTTTACTCAATAGACAAATCAGAATCTTGACTCTTTTCTTTCTCTTACATGCTGCATGCAATTCTTTTGGCAAAACTCACTGGTTCCACCTTTAAATTATATTGGAATCCAACCACTCCTTACCTCTTCCAAATACTGTCTTAGCTAAGAAGGCTTCCCTGATAATCCCTCTAAAACATGACCTTCATCCCCCATTTCCTTACCCTGCCTCATTTTTCTTAACAGCATTTATCACTTTTATCACTTTTCTTTTTTATTTCCTTTTACAAATGTAAGCTCCATGAGGAAAGGGACCTAGAACAGTGCCTGGAACATAACAGGTGTCTAACTATAGTCTAGCTCCACTTCAACTGACCCTGTCCTACTGACAGAATAATGCTTCTGAAACACTGTTCTGATCACATCAAATAGCAACCAATCTTTCAACTCCACCTTAGATGCATCTTCTTTAAGAAGTTTTTCTTGATCTTTCTGGGTAGATATGATCTCTCTTTCTCTCTTTTTAGTACAATTGTTTCTATATCTCTATTATACCAAGATAGATAACAGTCTAGGTCTCAGGGTAAGATAGGGCTAATCTTGAATCTAGGTTGTGCCACTTACTAGTTTATTAGGTAAATTCTTTCCAACCTGAGCCTCAGATTCCTTGTCAATGATAGTACCTTCCTCATTAGATTTTTGTGAGGATGAAGTGAAATAATGAATATAAAGCATTTAGCAAATTCCTGCCACTCAACAATTTCTATTCCTACTGTTTACACTATTTTATATTATATTTCCTTATTAGACTATAAGCCCCAGGAAGTCTTACTCATTTTTGTATTTTTTAAAGTATTTGATGAAGAAACCAACAACAACAAAAAAAATTAAGAAAATTAGATTTATACAATAAAAAATAAACTGGTATTTCTTGATATCTATTTCTGAAGCAGCATAAACTGAAGAACTCTTGGGTGATATTTATTTAAACCAGCTATTCATGAAAGGATATCTGGTTTAAAATTGAGGAAGTTTTCATTTTTTCTGGGTCTCTACTGTAGAATGGACAAAAAATAAAATGAAAACAAACTACTGCCATCTACTGATAATTCATTACAATTGCATAAATCAATAAAAAGAGTTTAGAGACTAGACAGTATTAATTATTCTTTCATTCAAACCATGTATGTCGGTACATATTATATACAAAGCATTGTGGGAAATATAAATATGAATTAAGTGATTTAAAAAAAAACAACACCTTATAATACCTACAGTATTTGATGGTAAATATCCAAATATTACTTATAAAAAAACATTTAGGCAAAACACTCTCAACTAAAAAAGTAGCCTTAGGGCTTCCCTGGTGGCGCAGTGGTTGGGAGTTCGCCTGCCGATGCAGGGGACACGGGTTCGATCCCCGGTCCGGGAGGATCCCACATGCCACGGAGCGGCTAGGCCCGTGAGCCATGGCTGCTGAGTCTGTGCATCCAGAGCCTGTGCTCCGCAACGGGAGAGGCCACAACAGTGAGAGGCCCGCATACCGCAAAAAAAAAAAAAAAAAGTAACTTTACAGAAAACAGTGCAATGGCAATACTATAAACCATCATGTTCTATATTAACTATAGCCAACATTTACTAATTACCATAAGTACTTTCACATAGATTATCTGTTTTATCCTTCAGAGCAATCCTATAAGCTAGACATGATTTTTACCTGTATTTTGTAAATGAGGAGACTAAGACTTCAAGAAATAAGGAAATTCGCCAAAGGTCATACATCCAAGCAGGAAGGATGAAATTTGAAGCAATTAGGATCCAAATTTACATTTATTAGGTATTTAGTATGTACTAAAGCATTGTGATGAGCATGATTTTTGTGCACCATCTCATCTGAATTCAAGAGGCGAGTGCCTGTAATTGGCCCTTGGGAGGAGATTTTTAAAAAGCCATGGTTTGAGTTTTTAGAAACTCATCGTCTGGTACCTCCCTTCAAGTTAATGAGCAAAATAAAGCAAGGCTGTCAAACTCCCCTAGGGTTTTGAGAGCTTCTGGCTTAAAAGAATCAAGACGAGGCAACTGTCTATGTGCGCCCATGTCACATAAGCACCATTTTTCATGCTGAATGGAAAAAGCTGCTATGTGGGCCTGCCAGGCAGTTTAAATAGTTAAGTTTATAATTACCTCCTACCCCCTTTAGAACATACATTTTATTAGAAAACAAGGAAAGAAAAATTACTTAGTTAATTTTCACATAAGTGTGAAATTGCTTTTGTTTTTATTTTCCAAGTGGGAGGGGGAGTTTAATATCTGAAGCTGACGTTTAACTGGGGAAGCTAAAAAAACTGACCTGGGGAAGAGAGAAAAGTTTTCCTGGAATTGAGAGTTTAAAATTATGTCTATATTTGTCATAAGCATTATGGAATCAGTTCTGGATGGTTCAATTCCAACAATAAATTAAAGAGGAATCATGGGGAAAATGTAACAAACTGCACAAATGAGTAAGAATCAATAATACATACTTCAGGTAAAAAAGAGGACAAGTCTTTTCAACCACATGTTTTCAAGAGAAGTTACATCATCAGTGTCATCCAAAAAGAATAAATTAATTGAATCATTAAAAATGTATTGCATACCTATTATATACCAGAGTCTTAGGATCTGCTGAAACTAGGGACTTTTCTCTTCCCTGGCTAGGTAATGAGATTAAAGTTTCAGGATGCTGAAAATAGAAAAAACCAGAGGATTGGTACTGTTCCTTAACTTTCTTTCAAAGACAATTTAGAGAACATTCAGATATTACTCATTGATAGCTTTAAGTCAAAGGTGGGATTTCTCTGAATGTACAGATAGTACTGGACTACAAAAACATCTCATTTTGGGGTGTAGACATACAAGGGTTGGTCTGCAGCTCAAATCTAAGTTTTAAGGGATGCCCAGTCAACTGTTTGAAAAAGAAATTATAGGTCTTTGGTGAAATCCAGTCATAACCTCCCTGCTTGTCTCATTCAGGACAGTAAGGGGAAAAGTCTTTTATTTTTACTCTGTAAACAAGTAAACATGATTTCTAAACCAATTGTGGTCCCTCAGACAGATGTCTGTGTCCTCACTCCCAGAAACTGTGAATATGAGCTTATTTGGAAAAAGGATGTTTGCAGGTGTAATTAAGTTGAAGACCTCGAGACGAGACCATCCTGGATTTAGGGTGGGCCCTAAATTCAGTGACAAGTGAGAGGCTGAGCACGCAAACAGACAGTGACTAGGCCATATATAAAAACAGGACTCTGACCCACAACCTGCAGCAACCAACCTAGGAAACCAACCATCATCTACAGTAACCAGCTAGCCTGCCATCTGAAGTCAGACCACTATCTCTAATAACAATTCAGGAGCCAAACATTAACCCCTGTAACAAATGGCCCCAAAATGGCCAGTGCTTGATTAATAAATAACAGCTTCCCTAGTTTTTGTCCCTACTTCCAACTTAGGACCAACCAGAGAAAGCCAAATATGCACCCCTAACCAATCACATAGGATGCACAACTTCTAGTGAGCCCACCTACAGCTTCCCCAGGCCAACAGCCTGCAATCAGGGCATACTTGAAGATTTCCCTTTTTTCCACTATAAGCTTTCCCACCCCTCTGCCTGCCTTTGAGTCTCTGCCAAAACACAAGTAATGTGGCTGACTCCCTTATTCTAGCAAGCTCTGAATAAATAATAGCCTTTGCTTACTCTATGATTGGCCTTTTCTTTATTTCCACTCAGGTGTCTTTATGTGAGAAAGGTACAGGGAGATTTGAGACTCAGACACACAGGAAAGTAGACCACGTGAGGACAGAGGCATAGAGCCCCAAGTCATGCACCCCAACACAAGGAACACATGGAGCCAACAGAAGCTGGAAGAGGCAAGGAAAGCTTTGAAGGGAGCAGGTCCTGACACACCTTGATTTAAGACTTCTGCCTCCATTACTATAAGACAACACATTTTTGTTGTTTTAAGCCATCCAGTTTGTGGTCATTTGTTATGGAAAACTTAGGAAACTAACATAATCTTTTAACAAGGAAATTTGCATGTTACATGTCCTTTTCTAGAAGGACTCATAAACCCTAGTGTGAATGGTTTAAAGACAACTGTTCCCAGTTTTATTCTAATTGTTCTCATGATAAGGATTTACAGGGTGATTAAGAATGTCTGGGGATTTTCCCAATGGTTCCCCTCAACAGCCAGGCACTCTCTCTGCCCCCAAAATGCTCTAAGTCTCTATGGGGGAAATAGATGCAAAGTCAAATAATGAAAATGTAGAGGAACAGTAGGTGTTCTCTTAGTCTACCTACACTTAACCTCTAACCAACGGACTCATTTTGTTTCCTTTTAAGTCATAAGCTGCTAATTCCCACATCATGCTGAATGCGCATGCTGAATGCTAAAGGGTTAGAAAGCTACCCTCCAGTGAGTCTGCCCACTTCTGCTCCTACCAGTGGAACTGTACCTCTGACAATGTCACTTGTGTTTGTTCCTGAGCCTGTTTACGCCAGTTGTACTTGTCACTGTGCTTTCATAATTTAATTAAATATTATGTAAACCAACGAAATAGTGTGGAAATAAAGTTTGTTGTTTCTTTAAAAGCTATGTTTAATATTTTGGAAAGACCCAATTAAGGTGAGTTGTTTGAATGTGTGAGATAACTATAAATGATTATAAAGAAGAAATCTGCACTCAGCTTCACAAGTGCCTCTAGGTTATTTTCCTCTTAAAGGAACAGAATCTTGGGAAAGCTTAGCTGATGGTTGAGAAGTGTAGTTTATGGAAGAGATATGATGCAGAACTCTAATCAGGAGGCCATGTGCAAAGGAAAGGCCTTGGACTTTCTCAACAGATTGGCAAACAAGCATATAGTTGTTTTAGGTTAAAAAATATTTAAGGTATTATGGTATACTTTTTCATAACTCTCTGGTTTAACTGACTTTCCTTTGAAACAGTTTTATTTAGATATAATTTATATACTATCATGTTCATCTTTATGAGGTATACAATTTAATGTTTAATTGACTTTTTCAATGTACTGCTTGGTTATGGATACAGATTGCATCTATGAGAGAGCTTCTCCTATACAAACAAAATGCTAAAAGAAGCAGTTAATTCTGCTTAGCGAGGGGAGGGGGATTCAAGGTGATGTTTGAGCTTGAAGGGTCTTGAACAAGTAACAGCTTAAAAAAGCATATAAAGAGAAGAGTGTTCTAAGCAGAAGGGATAGCTTATGCAAAGGATGAAATCATATGGTGTTCCAAGGAACAGCCTTTAGTTTGAGTGGCTTGGGAATAGGGAAGTTGTTTTTTCAAATCTAATTATGCATCTGAATCATCTGTAGAGATTATAACAAAACAAAAAGCAAAGCAAAACAGGCCGAGACTTGACTCCCCGAGAGTTTCTGATTCAAATGTATATCTGGAGGTGGTGAAGCGGGGAGTTCCCTGGATTTATATTGTTTTAAGTTCTACTTGTAGTTCTGAGGTGTAGCCAGGATTGAGAGCCACTGGAGTGGGGGGAATGGGGATGAGGTAAGAGACTGCTAGGAGATGAGGCCACAGCCTGGTACCAGATGGTGAAAGGAAATGGTATATAAATACAACATAACAGCAAACTTTCTCTTCCCTGACAGCTTCCCTATTCTGAAATATTTCTTTTTTAACTTTTTTACTGTTACCGTTGCATGACAGAAAATGAATTCCCACCATTGTCTATAAAAACAGAGATAAATGTTTTCACCCAGCTTTGTAACTAAAGACCTCTATTTTGCTTACAGTAATATTTAACATAAAGCAAGCTCAGGGCAGAGTGGATCAGGTGCACCACATAGCACTCAGTGCTCTTAATAAATGTCCAGCAAAAATGATAAAAGTACAGTTTTTTTGTTTTTGTGTGTGTGTGTGTGGTACGCGGGCCTCTCACTGCTGTGGCCTCTCCCATTGCGGAGCACAGGCTCCGGACGCGCAGGCTCAGCGGCCATGACTCACGGGCCCAGCCGCTCCGCGGCATGTGGGATCTTCCTGAACCGGGGCACAAACCCGCGTCCCCTGCATCGGCAGGCGGACTCTCAACCACTGCACCACCAGGGAAGCCCTGAAAGTACAATTTTTGACAGAAACATCTGCCAGATACTGAACAGTGGGTTCCTATTCTAGGTTGGTGACGCCATAGAATAGCACCTGCCCACTTCAGGTGCTCTTCTAAACTCCCAGATGGCTGAGATTCTTCCTCTCAGGGGCAGGTTCTTCAGCACTTATCGTCTGAGCGACTGTCAGAAGAAAGGGACCCCCTCCTTCCGTCATAACCAGTTCCACAGGAAGCATCCTTTCTCCTCCTCTTTGAAGGTTGGAGACATTCCCCTTGGCCAGAGCGTCTGCCTTCCATATACGTAGGAGCTGTTCAATATTTTTAAATAAATGAATGTTATGCTCTTTCAGGGCAGAGAAAGGATGCTAATTTACATCTTTATCACAACTCTAAGGGTCAGTGCCTTCTAATTTTCTACTCCTGGCGCGTATTTTTCAAAGGGCACCTAGGACCTCCGTTTATCCACACGCGTGCAGGAGCTGCAAAGTTTAGTCAGCAAGTTAGGCAGGATCAGCAAAAAGGCAAGGGGGGGCGGGGTTCAGCCAACTCGTTTCTGGAAACAACTAAAGCAAAACCGTTAAAAAAATTTTTTTAAAAAGTCTACCTCAGGAGGCACGTTACTTGAACTTGCATGGGACAGAGTGCCAAGTGGCTAACGCAAGGAGGTCCTCAGGCCTGGGCTCTGCCGACTGGGAGCGCGGACGCCGGCAAAGGGCTTCATCGCCCCCGGGCGGGGTGAGGCGGTCATCGACCCGAGGCCGCTTGGCCGCGCGCCCAGTCGGGAGGCCCACCCCGCTCCCTCGCGCCCCGCCCACCGGCCCGCGGACCCGCCTGGCTCCGGTCACTCGGTCGGTGCGTTGCTCCGGTTCCCGTTCCTCCGGTTCCCGTTCCTCCTCCTGGCGCCCTCCTGACCCGGAAGTGCTGACGGTTCCCCCGCGGTCTCGCGCGTCCGACCCGAGGGTCGCTCCCTGGATCGCTCCCGCCTCCCCGCACCCAGCCCCCCGGCCCGGCCTCCGCGGCTGTCAGGGGGCTGCGGGCCGGGGCTCCGTCAGTCCGCGGTCAGGCGGGTGAGGCGGGACGGGCGCCGCCCGCCCAGCGCCCGGGCACACGCTCGCGGCCTCCCGGTCTCGTTCAGGCGGAGGACTGGGGGCGGCAGACGCCTCAGAGCTCGCCGCCCACCGAGTGTGCAGCGGAAGGCGACGCGCGACGGGCGAGGACGGAGAACGGCCTCGGGTGTGCGTCCGGCCGTCGGAAAATCTCGAAGGGGCGGGAGGAGTCCGGCAGGTGAGGATCGGCGCCCCCCCCCAGCGCGGACCGGGCGGGTGGCAGAGGCGTCGTGGGGCTTTTCACGGTCCAGAGGGAGGGGGTTAGGAGTAGCGGCAGGAGAAAACCATCCGGGGCAAAGGGGGTCACTGAAGGGGTCACCAAAGAGAGACCGGCAGCCTGGGGTGGAGGAGGGCAGGGGCTAGGGTGAGAAGATCTGTGCGCGGGGAGTGAAGAGGAGAGCAGGTGGGACGCACACCTGACCCAAATTGCCGTTGCTTATGAAATAATTGCCATACCTGAGTCCTGCGTGAATCCTGGAGTCTGCTTTTATCTCCTTAAAAACGCATTTAAAAAAATTGAAGTATAGTTGATTTACAATATTAGTTTCAGGTGTACAACATAGTGAGTCAATATTTTTATAGATTATATGCCGTTTAAAGTTATTATCAAATATTGGCTCTATTCTCTGTGCTGCTGTACAATATATCCTTGTAGCTTATTTATTTTATACATAGTAGTTTGTACCTCTTAATCCCCGACCCCTATCTTGCCCCTCCCTCCTTCCCTCTCCCCGCTGGTAACCACTAGTTTGTCCTCTGTATCTGTGAGTCTGCTTCTGAAAAACAATAACAAAATGCAATTTTTCTGAAGAAAAAAAAAAGCTATTAAGAATTTAAATATTTTTAATTTTTAGGTGCAGCTCCATTTAACCTATTGAACTCGAGACCCTGGTATTTCATATGAAGGGATTGTAAATTAGCAAACCAGTCGTATCCGGATTAATGATATATCAATAAGTTGACACCCTGTAATTAAAAAACAGGACTTTGTCTAAGTCAACAAGTAATTCCCTGCTTAAAATTTGCTACCTGCACCATTGTAAAGCAATTACACTCCAATAAAGATACTAAAAAAAAATTTGCTACCTGAAAACAAAACAAAAACTGTTGTCCTGCTGGAAAGATGTAAAGTACTTTCACAAAATGAATTAAGAGATGGCTTTGCTTTTCATTGTCCTGGTTCTGACAAATAGTGAACTAGCTTTTCTGGGAGGAATCTGGATTCACTATTTTGTTTACATTTTTAAGTCAATGCAATTCTTTTTACCCATCCACAAGTTTCTGTTATAACTATAAGAAAATTGATATAACTTTGTATTCTTACTTATGCTAATTTTTCTTTACAGGTGATTTTGGGGGGCACAAAAACCTTCTTTGAAGAACTTTGTACAGTGTTGAAGGATGGCAGAAGCAGTGTTGATAGATCTCTTTGGTTTGAAATTAAACTCTCAGAAAAACTGTCATCAGGCATTACTAAAGACATTGAATGCTGTCCGATACCACCATGGTGCCAAGGCCAAGTTCCTTTGCATAATGTGTAGCAGTAACATCAGCTGTGACCATGATAATTGTGAATTAGAAACAAGCAATGGATTATCTGCTTTCCTGAGAGAATTTGAGACTATTAGCAATCCCAGCATGGCTGCCTCATTGTATACCATTAAACAAAAAATTGATGAAAAAAATTTGAGCAGCATTAAGGTAATTGTGCCTGTGCACCGGAAGACATTAATGAAGGCTTTTATTGGTCAACTCTTCACTGATGTTTACAATTTTGAGTTTGAAGATTTACAGATGACTTTGAGGGGAGGTCTTTTGAAACAACCTACTGAAATAAACATAATCACAGCTCAAGAACTAGAAGCAATCCAGAATGAAATAGAAACATATTTGAGAAGTTTGCCAGCACTGAAAGGAGAATTAACCATTATCCTATCTCCTTTGATCCCAGGTACGTTAAACACTATCTGTTGTTTTTACTGGATGTGAAAAAACCAGTCTTTCTTTACAGGTTGTTCACCTCTTTTGCTTCTTTCTTTTGTAGACTGTTGTGAATTTATGTGTTCATTAGCATCAGTTACAACATGGGAGTGTCATGCATGGCCTTGTAGTGTCAGGGGTGTCAAGGGATAGCCACCCTAAATAAATAAATTCTCTTTATGCAAATTCAGCTTTAAGACAAATCCCCCAGCCTTCCTTTTAAATGAGATTTATGACTGTAAGCATTTCCTACTTAGAAATTCTGAAACGTTAACTCATTGGTGCTTTCACAGAAGAATGAAGTTTACTGTGAGCTATATGCTATTGGGATAACAAGGACAAAAGGGACAAAAGATACCCTTTGAAGAGCAATAATCCCACAGAGAAGATAAAACAAACTCAAAGCATTATGTCATAAGATGGAGGTATAAAGAGCTGTAGAAATTAGAAGGCAGATAAACAAATGCAGGATGAGGTGATTAGGGAAATTCTTAATGAGAGACTGGGTTTGTAATGCTTATCGTCTTTTGTATGTCATGTTTTTAATCTTCATTGTTTATCTTCAACAGATATTTTCATACATGGATTTACTACAAGAACAGGTGGGATATCTTACATACCAACTCTCAGCTCATTCAATCTCTTCAGTAGTTCCAAACGGAGAGATCCCAAGGCTGTTGTTCAAGAAAATCTGCGTAGGCTGGGGAGTGCAGCAGGATTTAATGTGAAGAAATTTTACCGAATAAAGGTACAATTTTGTTTCCTATTTTGGAAGATGTAAAGTATACTCTTATTTATTTATTTATTTGTTTGTTTGTTTGTTTATTGCTATGTTGGGTCTTCGTTGCTGCATGTGGGCTTTCTCTAGTTGCGACGAGCAAGGGCTACTCTTCCTTGTGGTGCACGGGCTTCTCATTGTGGTGGCTTCTCTTGTTGTGGAGCACAGGCTGTAGGCGTGCAGGCTTCTGTAGTTGTGGTGTGCAGGCTCAGTAGTTGTGGCTTGCAGGCTCTAGAACGCAGGCTCAGTAGTTGTGGCGCATGGGCTTAGTTGCTCCGTGGCATGTGGGATCTTCCAGGACCAGGGATCGAACCTGTGTCTCCTGCATTGGCAGGTGGATTCCTAACCATGGCGCCACCGGGGAAGTCCCTAAAGTATATTCTTGACTCTGCTAATGACTACGTGGACTTTAAATAAGTTATTTAACATTTTGCATCTAGTGTTTTATCTAAGATTTAGGATAATGTTTGTGATTATTTTTCTTAGAGCTGTATACCATAACCTAAAGATCAATTCTATGATGATATATATATATTTCACCTGGAGCTCCTCACATCTAAAAGTACAGTGAATTCTCAGAGTATAGTACCACTGCCCTTCTTGATTTAGAAGGAAGGTTCCTGCGTGGTGGGAGAGAAAAGCCATTATTAATCAACACTAGGAGGAACTAGGGTACAACTGATGAGATAATTGTTTCTTACAGAATTCTAGCGTTACTTGACTCCAGGAAAAGTAAATATCATTGATTTGGAAATTTAATTTCTTTCAGTAAATTAGTACTTTGTGGAAAGTACTGCAATTAGAGATTTACCCATCTCTAGTGGGAGGTATTCATGACGGGTGGACTATTTTGAATTTTTTTTAATGTTTGTTAAATGTAAAAGTCTGCTTTCCTTTGAGGAAAATATGCAGAGATTATCATATCATAAAGTTAAATAAGTAAATTTGTTATTTTATCATATATGGACCTGATATATTTAATGAATGGTTGTAACCTTAAACTGGTTATATAATTTTATACAAGATGTGTACTTTTAGAAAAGCTTATGGTATGAGAAACTCTATCTTCAAAACATTTTTTTCTCACATGTTTGGTATCAGACTGATCATGCCAATGATGTCTGGATTATGGGAAGGAAGGAGCCTGAATCTTATGATGGAATCACCACAAATCAAAGAGGAGTCACAATAGCGGCTCTTGGTGCTGACTGTATACCTATAGTTTTTGCCGATCCTGTCAGGAAAGCATGTGGGGTTGCTCACTCTGGTAAGTGTACTTAATTAAACATCTAGGATTTTACCAATTGTTTTGGTACAGGAAAAGTTATAATTTCTTTCTGATGGACATTACAAATAGTTAATTACTACCCATGGTGATAAGTGTAAAGATAGGGAAGAGCTAGCAGACTCTTAGGACAGGAGCAGATAAAAGGAGTCCCTAAGTCAAATTATATGAATCAGAGTATAATTCCCAAAGAAAACTGTACTTAGGCTGCTTCCTCGGGGATTTGTAGGATTGGCTAGGTGACAGTGTTTCTCAGCAGGGGTGCTATTAACATTTGGGGCAAGATAGTCTTACACTGACTGCAGACCAAGTTTACTTGGCTTTTGAAATTCTTCATGCCAGTAGCACTCGGAGTTGTAAGAACCAAAAAAAAAAAAAAAAAAAAAAAAGCCTCTTACACTGACTGCAGACCACGTTTACTTGGCTTTTGAAATTCTTCATGCCAGTAGCACTCTGAGCTGTAAGAACCAAAAAAATAATAATAATAAAGCCTCCATGCTTTTCAAAACACTCCCAGGGAGTTGTACTGCCTCTAGTCGAGAACCCTTGAAGTCCAGGTAATAGGGAATAGGAAGTTGAGACATGTCGGGTCACAGAAGGTGTTTATGAAAATTCAGCAGCATGTGTAGAGGTGTAGAGGTAAGAAAAAGCAAGATATGTTTGGAAAACCGCCTTTAGTTTAATACGCTGTAGTCTAGTGGCTTTAACTATTCTCTAAAGATAAGAACAAAGGATTTTTAGGTTCTGTGTTGTGTTGAGGTTATGGAATTTTGTTTTCTGGTGATTTAAAAAAAAATACTGTTTAGATTATCCAGTGGTTATGAGTCTATGTGAAATGAAGAATGATCTTTTAGATTTTCTTCTGCTTGTAAATCAACAACTACTTTGCATTTTAGACTATAGATAAATAAGAAAGTGGTGCATTTTTCTTTTGATCTAGCTAAAGTAATGAATGACTAGAAGTCAGTAACATTGTCAAAAGTTACTTAAAATTTGAGTTTTAGTTCCTGGATATAAAACAGGAATATTATTCGCTACTTCCTGGGTTTTGAAACATTAAATTCAAAAATATCAAAGATAAAAGAAACAGTCTTGAAAAGGAACAAAGTTAGATGTCTCACACGTCTCGATTTCAAAACTTGTTATAAAGCTACAGTAATCAAAACAGTATGTATGGTGCTGGTATAAAGACAGACGTATAGAGCAATGGAATAGAATAGACATCCCAGAAATAAACCCTTGCATATATGGTCAAATGATTTTTCACAAGGTACCTAGACCATACAACGGGGAAAGGACAGTTTCTTTAACAAATGGTACTGGGAAAACTGGATAGTCATATGCAAAAAAATAATGTTAGACCCTTATCTTATGTCATATATAAAAATTAACTCAAAATGGATCAAAGATCTAAATGTAAGAGCTAAAACTCTAAAACTCACAGAAGAAAGTGTAAATCCTTGTGATCTTGGATTAAACAATGGTTTCTTAGATATGATGCCAAAAGCACAAGCAACAGAAGTAAAAATAGATAAATTAGATTTTCTCAAAAGTAAAAACTTCTGTGCATCAAAGGACACAGTAAACAAAGTGAAAAGCCAACCCAACTGATTGAGAGTAAATATTTGCAATTTATATATCTACTAAGGAGCTAATATTCAGAATATATAAAGAACACCTACAGTTCAACAACAACAACAAAAACCAACTTGATTGAAAAATGGGTAACGGACTTCAATAGAACATTCTCCAAAGATGATATGCAAATGTCCAAAAAGCATGTGAAAAGATGCCCAACATCGCTAATAATTTGGGAAAAGCAAATCAAAACCACAGGATATCACCTCACACCCATTAGGATGGCTAATATTATTTTAAAAAAAGGGTTGGTGAAGAGAAATGAAAACCATAATGCACTATTGGTGGGAGTATAAAATGGTGCAGCTCCTATAGAAAACAGTATGATGGTTCCTCAAAAATTTTTAAATAGAATTATCATATTACCCAGCAATTCCACTTCTGAATATATATCCAAAAGAATTGAAAGCAGGATGTTGGCAGGATATTTGCACACCCATGCTCATAGCAGAATTATTCACAATAGCTAAGAGGTGAAAGTAACCCAAGTGTCCATCCACGATTGAGTGGATAAGCAAAATTCATACAATGGAATATTATCCAGCCTTAAAAAGGAATGAATCTTGAGCATATTATGCTAAGTGAAATAAGCCAGTCACAAAAAGACAAGTACTATATGATTCCACTTATAGGAGGTACCTAGCGTAGTCAAATTCATAGGAACAGAAAGAAGACGGGTGGTTGCCAGAGGCTGGGGACGGTGGAAAGGCCAAGTTCTTATTTAATGGGCATAGAGTTTTAGTTTGCAAAATGAGAAAGTTCTGGAGATTGGTTGCACAACAATGTGAATAGACTTAACGTTACTGAAGAGTACACTTGTAAACAGTTAAAATGGTAAATTTTATGTTATGTGTTTTTTCCCACGATTTTTAAAAGTGTGCATAAAAAGTGAAGGAGAGAGAGAAAACTAAGAAGATATAATTCCAGTGGAAACTGAAAGTATAGAACATTTTAAAAAGGAAGTGGAAGGGACCTCCCATTAAATGTCTCTTCTGTGTCAGGTGCTTTGTATAATATACCTCATTTAAAAACCAGTATTTTAATTAATTAGTTGATTATTTGGCTTAATTAATTAATTTTGTGATTCATTTGCTATTTCTGGACTTTGAAAATACATAAACTGACTCTGCTCATTTTTAACTTAGATATAAATTATGATGAAATTTTCATATGTTTTAACTTTGCTTATCTCTTTTTCTTCTTATTTACTAGGTTGGAGAGGTACTTTGTTAGGTGTTGCTATGGCTACAGTGAATGCTATGATAGCAGAATACGGCTGTAGTTTGGAAGACATTATTGTTGTACTGGGGCCTTCAGTAGGACCTTGCTGTTTTACTCTTCCAAGGGAATCAGCAAAGGCATTCCACAATCTTGATCCTGGATGTGTACGGCTCTTTGGCTCACCAAATCCCTATGTTGACATCCGTAAAGCCACGAGGTATGCTTGATTTCAGTCCAGAACTGCAAGTTTAATTATTGCTTATTGCTTCTAAAATGAAGATAATTTTAGAAAACAATTAGTAACTCCAAGAAAAATTCAGCTGGCAGGTTTTTAAGTAGCTGACATATACACTTACACAAAAACTAATTTTAAATATGAACTCTTTTCTCATTTAAGTTTGAATAACAGCAGTCTTTTGATCTGGTATCTCTTATTGATTTAAAAGTGAAGGAAGAAACAGTTGGCATTTAGTTTTAAGAGATCTACTTAAACTTCATATAGAAAAGTTGGCACTTTTTATAGAAAAGAATGGCACTTCACAGACATTCCTCAGCTAAATTCTCCTAAATATAATAAACTATCAGGAAACTGATATTTTTAAATTATTCTTATTCTCTAATTAGCTGGAGGAATATATTTTGCAGCAAAAATACTAGATAATATAAACACATAGATACTTTCAAGTTTTTTATGGTCCCTTACATTTTTGAATTTATGAAATTTTGCTATTAATAGATAATAAAAATTATTTGTCATTTCTACAAAGGAAAATTGATGTCTGATTTGAATCGTGTTTCAAGTCAGCAAAGCCTTACCCAGATTCTGCCTCATTTAGTACATAAGTAGAAAGGATTGAAATTGATTCTTAAACGTGACCTGTGAAATAAGTGTCACTAATTTATAGTCATATTTCCTACCATGAAGTGTTTAAGGAGAAGCAAGTTTTCTGTGAAAAATCTGGTTAATAGAAGGAAAGGAGGCGGGAGAGCCAGATGACTACAAAGCATGGTCTGTCTGAATCAATTGAATCTTGTCTTCAAGATTCTTCTTAAATAAGTACTTGATTTTGCTTATAGAATCCTATACCCAGATCATGTCTGCAGGACAATATGGAGGTTATACAGTTCACATATGAACTTAGGTGATTAATGGTGGTGAAATCTACCATTTCCTGACTTGTCCCTGTTCTGTAACTGAATAACAATTTGCATTGTTCCAAGCAGATCTTTCCCAGAATTCTTTTACACCAACATCCATACTTTTTCCATATTGCTTTGGCTGTTGGTAAAGTAAACTTTCTGTCTTTTGAAAAATCTTTATCCTAAGGATTCTTCTAGAACAGGGAGGAATTCTACCACAGAATATTCAGGACCAGAACCAAGATCTCAACCTCTGTACCTCCTGTCACCCTGACAAGTTTTTCTCCCATGTCCGAGATGGCCTTAACTTTGGTACACAGATTGGCTTCATATCAATTAGAGAATGAGGTATAGTAGCTTCTCTCTCCCTGCTCCCCCTCCCTTCTCCTTCTTTCCACCTTTCCCTCCCCTCATTTTAAAAAATAATTAATTATATTTAACTTTACTTATTTATTCCTATAGGAAGAATTAATTCTCTACTTTTTAGTGAAGCAATAGTAGTAGAACAGTTAATTTTCTGTGACATACTCTAATATAAAGAGCAGCTACTTCTTTTCCTAGTTAATGAAGAATATATTATAAGTATATATAAAAGTATAAAAATAAAATAATTTTTTCATTAAAAAATCATGTTATGGGGCTTCCCTGGTGGCGCAGTGGTTGAGAGTCCGCCTGCCGATGCAGGGGACGCGGGTTCGTGCCCCGGTTCAGGAAGATCCCACATGCCACGGAGCGGCTGGGCCTGTGAGCCATGGCTGCTGAGCCTGCACGTCTGGAGCCTGTGCTCCGCAACGGGAGAGGCCACAACAGTGAGAGGCCCGCATAACGCAAAAAAAAAAAAAAAAAAAAAATCATGTTATGTATGCCATTAACTCTCCTATGTACTTGACATCTGTATATTTTCTTTTTTTTGACATCTGTATATATATTTTTGACATCCGTATATTTTCTATCATAACATCTTTATATCTTTCTTTTTTAAATTCTTTTGATTTTTGAGAAGAAATCTTTACGTAAAAATTCTAAATTCTATAATAATAATACATACACAGACCAGCCTCGTTTTACAACCAAATTTCCAGCTGATTATCTATAGTAGGAGTTGGTCAGTTTTCTTTAAAGGGCTAGATAGTACATATTAGGCTTTGTGCAACATGTAGTCTCTGCTCAGCTATTCAACTCTGCTTTTGTAGAGCAAAAGCAGACAGGAGCACAAATGAATGAGTATGTCTTTGCTTCAGTAAAACTTTATTTACAAAATAAAGATTTGGTCCACAGGGTATAGGTTGCTGACACTTGAGCTACAATCATAGAGCAAGATTTAGCGTAATTTCATTAAATTAGTATTTCTTAGAGATGGATTTTTTTTTTTTGGTTATACAAAAAATATTTTGTGACAGTGATTTGGCACTGACCCTTTAGCATACACCTGAGTTTCTTTAAGGTTACTTTTAATTGAATTAATATTGTTTTTAGGCTTTACAATGTCTTTAACTCTTCAATATACAAAAGGCGTTGATAGATTTAGTGATTCTTACATTGATATTTTAATAACACTACTAATGCCCTCCTCATATTTGATTTCTATGTATTTTTACAGATACTTGACTGGATTTTTGCATAACTATTTCCTGCTTCCTTCCAAACCAACTGTGAGAGAAATTTAGCTGTCTGATATACTTAAAATCAAAAGGATTATAATGAATAATTCATCTTTCAGATATATTTTCATTATTATCCAAAGCCAAATGATTTCATTGATTCTAACAATAACTGACACAAAATCAATATGATGTATTGGGTTGGCCAAAAGGTTTGCTCAGTTAATGAATACGTTGTTCAATAACATTCCTGGTGAAAATGAAAAATGTGTCTTTTATTTTTACTTAAACCCAAATGAACTTTTTGGCCAACCCAGTAGTTTATATGTTACACAGATAAGGATTATTATTAAAGTTTGTACTCTGTATTTGTTATGTAAATCAGGAATAGGTCTATTCAGTTTAGTATTTATTGGGTAGCCTCTATTTGTCAAGTGTTGTGTGAATCATAGATGAAATCAAGATGAGTAATACTTTTTCCCTTTGAGTCTAATGCAGTGGAAGAGATAAACACTTCTAACACTTTAATTTTAATAGCCAAAGAGTACAGGAGAAGGGAGGATTAATTCTATGCGAAAGGCAGAATAGAGAAGGTATTACAGAAAAAATAACTTACCACATGCGCCCAAAAGATGATGTATAGGCTTTTGACAAATAAAGAACAACCATAACAGGTAGAGGGAATACCGTAAACTAGGGCATGAAACTGTACGTGTATAACATGTTCTGGAAAGTGAAAGGTGTGGGCAGGAGTTACTGGAAAAACAGGTTAGGAACAGATTAGTTCGGGTCTCAAATGCCATGTCAGAGAGGTTGGAGTTTATTTTCCAGGCAAAGAGTAGGCATAGAAAGTAGAGTGTTTTTATGTCCTTGGCATTATATTTAACAGGATGGATTTAACTTGTGAGACACTAAAGCAGAGAGATTAGTTAAGAGGCAGTCATGATACTTTTAAAAAGAAATAATGAAACCTGAATGCAGTGGAAATTAAAACAGAGGCAAGAGTAGATGAATTAGTGAGACATTTCAGAGATGGAATCTGCAGATCCTGTTCCTAGATCATGGAGGTAAGAGGTGAGGAAGAGTGGAGAAGTCCCTGATGCCTCCACAATCTCTGCTTGGCTGACTACCTAGAGTGGCAGCAAAGATGGGGAGGAGGTTTGGGGCAAGGGGGAGGGATAATGAGATTGACACACAGACTGAAGTACATCCAGATGGAAATATGTGGTCAACAATTAGAAATAGAGACCAGGAACCTGGGAGGGAGTCGCAAAAAAGACAGCAATTTGGGAGCTGGCTATGCAGAGGCAATGCCCGAGTCTGCTGGAATAGGCTGGATCATCTCCATAGAAACATAGAGTGAGAAGAAGGGAGGTCCAAGGATGAAACCTCATGCAACACTTGCATTTGGAGAGCCAGAAGCTGAACCAGTCAAAAAGATTAATCCTAGAAGAAAAAAAATGTATAGTCATTTTGGAGAAAGAAGCCAACATAGATATGAGAGGTACTCAAAAAGAAATCTTCAGGGAGTTCCCTGGTGGCCTAATGGTTAGGATTTGGCGCTTTCATTATGGAGACCCGGGTTTGATCCCTGGTCAGCATCCTGCATGCCGTGCAGCATGGCCAAAATACAAAAATAAATAAGTAAGTAAGTAAGTAAAAAAAAAAAAGAAAAGAAAGAAATCTTCAGAGAGAAGATAAAATGAGAAGAAACCAATGGATTAACCATGTTGAAGCTGTTCTATAGGTCATGGTGGTGGAGTCAGATTTCAGTTCTTTGAGGAAGAGGATGCACCAGTGTCAACCCTTCTTCGCTAGTATTTATTGGAGAAAATAAAGCACCGAGGGCTGTATTTTGAAGCGTGTGTGTGTGTGTGTGTGTGTGTGTATTTGGGAGGGGGAATGAGTAGTCTTAAGTGTATTTGTAGGCTGAAGAGAGGAGTTAGGCTGTTTTCACTTGGGAAAAAATGGTATGTATGGTATGTACTTTTAATGTGAATT
This sequence comes from Mesoplodon bidens, assembly GCF_964165515.1. Lineage (NCBI taxonomy): Eukaryota > Metazoa > Chordata > Mammalia > Artiodactyla > Ziphiidae > Mesoplodon > Mesoplodon bidens. The sequence continues at coordinate 22,630,383 of NC_138174.1, read as the reverse complement.
GTCACATTGTACCTTAAAAAGATTTCTTATTTCATACATATATTTCTTCCCTGAATATGCAGAAAATTACATTTGTTTGGTACTTATAAAGGACTTTCAAGTCCGTTACCTCATTTTACCTTTACAGGTACCCTGAGGTACATGTCAGGTGCTATTCCTTTAATTCAGATGAGAAAACTGAGCCTCATTCAGGTAGAGGCTAAAATCACATAATTTGTGATAAAGTAAGATTTGAACCCACATCTTGTAACTCCAAATATCATTTCAGATTTTACAGTTAATCAGAGCTATCTAAATTAAATTTTTGCAACTTTTTGTTAATATCACATATTCATCCACTCAGTCAAAATTTTGTTGAGATGCTAGGGTAGGTTAAAAATTATAGTTATGGCCCTCAATATATTTAATATTCAGTGAAAGGTGACATTCAATAAAGCAACAATTTTAATACTGTTATATGTGTTGTACGGTGGTTTAATTCTTTTATGTAACTTATAGCTCAGTGTGAAATTTATATAAAATACCTCATTTCTTCCAATTTAGGGAAGGCATTAAATACAAATCATAGGACAAACTCATGCAATCAAACTCATGTAAAATACTCTTGTTTCATGATAACAATAAGATTAAGAAATAATTCCATTGAGAAAGATGGATAATTTTCCAGTTCTTCACTGTATATTATTTTGTTGAATGCAGAGTATTCGCAGCCATGTTTTACTTTATGTACCAAAATACTCCAAAACCAAATAAAAATTATGTTTCATTATCTATGATTTTGCATTATCTGTGTCAAAGCATAGAATGAAAAGTTGTCTCCTTGCTGTTTTACTGAGTGAAAAGTATTGATTCAGTAACTCAAAAACAGAATGTTGGTTGTTAAATATATCTTATTGCCTTTACAAGATCTCTCTCACTTTTAAGCATTTGTATATAGGTTTCTGGGACTTTCAGGGTATAACTACAATGATGACTTTTAATAAGTTTTGTTCTGTTTTCAATCTAAGCACTACTAACTGCACATAGAAAATAATAAGTTGTCGTTTTAGTAAGACGATAAATTAAGTTTGTAAATCAGAGTTCATGACATGATTTTTTAGAGGTACTAATTAGCAAACTAAAATTTATCTAATTGTAATTTTAAATTCTGAAGAGTAGCATAGTGATTAAATATGCTATACTCCATTGCTTTATAAAGCAAAGGAAAAAATGGTCTTTCCACTAGGAGGTAGTGTTTCTCCAAGTAGCTCTGCTCGTTTCGTTGAACCAATCTTAATCTCTGTATTTATTTGTACAAAACACATATATGGCTCTTACTTTAGATGCAACTTATTATAGTTCAAGTAGGTAAAAACATTTAGGAATCCTCACCTACCTGGGTCTCACTTCTACAGAATCTCCAGTCACTGCTTTTCTGTAAGTAGATTGGGGGGTGGGGGTGGGGGTGGGGATTCAAAGAAGCTTATTCTGTGTCACATGACAAAAACATAAATGATACCCATGGATTCAGAAGCTGGAAATAAGAGGACAGTGATATATGAACTCATTTTATATCTCAAAGTGGGATTTGATATTTGTTTCCACTCAGTTGTCCTAAAGTTGTACTTCCAATGTATCCATCCTTTTATGTGAACTCTGAGAGAGTGCCACCAATCTTAGACATGGATCTGTGTGTGTGTGCTAAATGGTAAACAAGAAATATGTGCCATGTATGGTACATAGCCTCTTTGCCCCAGCTAACGTAAAGTCACACAAAATACATTGGATGCAGTGGAGTCATAGATTTCCCTCTATAAAAATTTTGTAAATCGGGCAGTAAAGAATGGAAGCATGGTACTTATGCTCACTGTGTTTATGGGAGCTCTGGTCTAGAGCACGTCCATTTCCATTGTAGGCAGTGTTTTTAAACTTGTGATTTCAAAGATGAGGCAGCTGCTGTAAGTAATGCATTGTTCTGTGCAAGGTCATTGCTTAATGAAGGAAAAAGAAATCTGCCAGTACTGCTTTTTCTGGATTAATGCATTTGGTTTGGACTCACAATGATCACATGTCAGTTGTGTGGAGACAAACTTCTCATACTCTCCGTAGACGCATTTTCTTTGTACAGGAAGAAATGCTTAAATCACACTCCCTGTGTCTGTGCCAATTGCCTGAGGTGAGCTATGTCCTTTCTGTATCTGGAGCAGGCTTTTTGTTTTATGTAGTTCTCAAAAGGCTGGGGTGTCCAGTGACTGTATCTTATTAAACAATTAAAATTTCTAGCAGATTCAATAGCTCAAAATACCACATTCTTTTCTAACAACAACAAAAAGGGTACTCTCATTCCATGAGAAACATCTGTAGAAAATAGACCTGTTCATGGTGACAATTGAGTTTTGAATTTTTATTATCCTTTATTTTCTTCTTATTTATTTTTGCATCACACATTGCTACAGTTTACATCTTACCAGTGCTTCCCTATTATTTCACTTAAGTACTTGTTTTAGCCTGAATCTAATCAAGCTCTAGAGCTAATTGTCAATGTATAAGACATATGGGGGAGGGAGGATTAAGTTAAAGGATACCACAAATTTGGGGTGGTAAAAAAGTGATCCACTTTGAAACTGGTCAAGAATTTTAAAAAGGATGAGAGATACAGCTGAAACCAATATGTCAACTATACCTCAATAAAATTTTTTTAAGTAAAAAAGTGGCTATATCATTTTACCAAAGAAAAGACAGGAGGGGGACTATTCTGGATTAAAATAGATTTATTAGACCTAACAGTCCCATGAAATGAGTGGGCCTAGTTTGGATTCCAATGAGAAGAAATAAACTATAGAACATATTTTTGAGACAATTGGGAAAAATTTGAATATGATCTAGGTATTAAATGATGCCAGGAATTATCATTAGTTTTTCTAGAGGTTAATGATATTGAAGTTCTGTAAAAAATATCTATGTTGATCTGTACTGAACTATGTAGCAATAAACTGATGTGTTACATGCCAGTTGCTACCAAATGTTTCAATAGTAATGATAGTAATAATAAGGATATGATGCAAACATGGCAAAATCTTGAATTGTTAAACCCGAGCGATGGTTATCTGGGGGTTCATTGTACTGTTTTCTCTACTTTTCGTGAATGTTTGAAATTTAGCCATAATTTTTAAAAATTTAAACTTCTTGCACTGCTAGTAATATTTAAAGTAACATTTTTGTTTAGAAAAAGTATGTACACATTTCAGTTTTCTTTATTAAAGCAGAAGATGAACATTGTCAACTCATTCTTTTATATGCATGGTGTGGGGAATGGAGAGGAGAAAGCAAACATATCTGACTGTTGGATTCTTGTTTAAATGAAGAATATGAGAATTATATGCCATTTATATTAACACAGGAGGTCTATAATTCACAGAATAGGAAACAATAAGGAGACACACTTTTCTGCTAAATGACTATCCTAAAATAATAAGCTTACTTTTACATTTTCTATTATATTAAGTGGAATCTGATTGGTATGATGATTCCTTTAATGAAAAACTACATGGAACTTCCATCCTCTGGCATAAGAATAGTCTAGAATAGAATAAAAGTGTATGGCTTAATAGCAGTTTATAGTAAAAGTTAGTGTTTTTCAATGAGAATTAATGGGACTGCCAAAAAACCTCATGGGATCCCAGGTTGCCATATAGAAGTATACTTCTAGAATGAGCAAAGCAATGTTTCTATTCTGTTCTAAATTGATTAGACCATACTTGGGGTATTGTAGTACATTTTGGGAAGTACCCCTTAAACAAGGTCAGAGAAAAGCAATACTAATGGTGAGGGGGCCCAAAGCCAGATTATGGGAGGGATGGTCAAAGGGACTAGAAATGATTAACTTGGAGAAAAGAAATCTCAGTGGAATTTAAACAACACACCATAGATATTTGAAGTACAGAATGCTGACAGAATAGAAAAAAATGGAACAAATTAGTGGAAATTATAGGAAGACTGATTTTGGCTCAGTATGAATGTTGAGAAAGGCTATCTGCCATGGGCCTTAAGTACTCCAGCAAGGCCCTGTTTTCTTTTTTTTTTCCAGGACATTTATCAGGGTTGTGTTTGCAGCAAGCAATCTTGAGGGATAGGTTAATATACCATATTGGAGAAAAGGCAGACTTGCTTACCACTTATTATAAAAGTGAATTCCCCAAGCTCAGTGTTCTTAACCTAGGACAAAAACCTACCGTGTGCATAGAATACACCTGAGCCCCTCTTTGGTGCCCCCATGGGACTTGGAGGGAAGGGAACTAACTCAGATAAGATGTTTATCCTACTTGTTAACTATGAATAATGAAATCTTTTGTCTCTAACTCAGTCATCTTACATCTTCTGCCAACACTGGTGAAACAGTGATAGACTAATTTATTAGCTCATAAGTAGGATTAGATCAATAAATCCCAGATGCAACAAAGGAGGAGCACATTAGTTCGTGGGTTCCCTGTTGAGAGGCGTTTAAAAGTGAATGGATAAACCTCTATTTAGGATACTGCATAAACATAGCAAAAACCAAAGCCCCAGACCAGTTTTCCTTAGACATTCAATGTCATGCCAATTGCATAAATTTTATTTTTCTTTTTAGGAAAGTATATAAGTTTAGATTTGTCTGTAGAATACCAGAAGATTCTTACTGAGTTACTCCAAGAGAATATTGCTATGCCCCTCCAAGTTGAACCACTAGGAAATCCCTATATAAACATGGCCTCAATACATATTTAAATGACCCAACTTCACCCATTGTCTCTATGTATCCCTAATCTCATATTCTTTATTTGCCTTCAGATGAAGGGAGACTCAAAATTATTATGCCAAAGATGTAATTCATCTCTGATTTCGTGTCAAAGCTTTTAGCACCCTGGGGAGTCAAGACTGGAATCTCGAATCTCTGCCTTGACAGCCCTCTTTCTGCCCTATGACAAGTTAAGTATCTCTGACTTGTCCTATTGGAAATTCATGAACATAAGTTTTATTAGCATTAATGAAACTTTAGTATCTAATGTGGTGGTAAGCACACTCAATTTTTTTCTTTCACTGCTGAAAGCCTTTCATAATATTTACCAGAATACTTTGAAAAATGTGTATTAAAATCTAGTCTGGCTTTCTGAATGAGTGGTGTGATTCAGGTTTGGATCACATATGATAACACTGAACATAAAGTTTTTTGTTTTTTTGTTTTTTCTTTTTGCGGTACGCGGGCCTCTCACTGTTGTGGCCTCTCCCGTTGCGGAGCACAGGCTCCAGACACGCAGGCTCAGCGGCCATGGCTCACGGGCCCAGCCGCTCCGCGGCATATGGGATCCTCCCAGACCGGGGCACGAACCCGTATCCCCTGCATCGGCAGGCGGACTCTCAACCACTGCGCCACCAGGGAGGCCCACTATTTTTTTTTTTTTTTTTTTTTTTTTACGGTATGCGGGCCTCCCACTGCTGTGGCCTCTCCCACTGTGGAGCACAGGCTCCGGACGCGCAGGCTCAGCAGCCATGTCTCACGGGCCCAGCCGCTCCGCGGCATGTGGGATCTTCCCCGACCGGGGCACGAACCCGTGTCCCCTGCATCGGCAGGCAGACTCCCAACCACTGCGCCACCAGGGAAGCCCTTGAACATAAAGTTTTAACACTAGCATCGTGGTGATAACCTCTCACAGTCTTCCTTTGTCTTTTCCTTTGCATATGATTTGTGCATCATACACATTCATCCACTGGGTGGCAATGTGTACTCAAGAATGTTTACTGTTCCTAGTTCCCTCAGTCTAACTGAAATTAAGGCATCAAATTTTATTTGGAAAATTGTGATTGTATCAAATCTTAAGAAACAATGTTGCCTGAATTCAAGCTCCTACCTACAGAGATTTTAATAATGTTAATACTTCCTACCATTTACTCTCAACCACATTCTTCTCCCAGTATGTTCACGGGCCACACATTTGCAAAGTAGGTGATCCCTCGTGCTCTTCTCAATCCACGCCATTTTATAATTATTCATACCTCACTCCTTAAACACACACATGCCCCTTCTATATTCCCCTAAACTATTTTCTGACCCCAACACTCTTAGTTCCCCACCTCTCATTTCTGTGGCTCTTGTCTGACAATGAATTTTCCCCTTTTCTATTTTGTTTCTTAAATGCCACATCTCCTTCACAGTGAAATCAAGAGACACATCATTAAGCTCCTATATAACACAGTATACATGCTCTCTGGTTCTGTGCTACATCCTAGATAAGGAGAGCAGATTCAGGAGATTCATTTAGTCTTGGGAAGTCCTATAGTTCCCTTTCACTTGACTTAATTGTCCAAAATGCAGAATAATACTAATTAACTAGCTCTATGTAAGATTTATCTTTTCAAGTTAAGAGAGGGAAAAACTTCCAAGAAATTAAATTGTATATCAAGTGTGATTACAACATGAGAAAACCCACAAAACTTTATATATTTTTTAAAAATTAAAAATAAAATAGATGGTGAGATTATGAAAACTTTTGTTTCCCCTTCTTTTCTGTATTTTTCTATATTTTCTATTTTTTTCTATATATTTTAATGAACTATACTTTTTTCAAAAGAAAAAATTATATCTAACTGTGCCTAACCATATTTTATCTTTCTCTTTCCTGGATTGAAAACCTCCTTTTTCTTTCACATATCCTTGGCTGATTTCCAAAAGGTACTTAATAATATTTTGATGTTTCCTTGAATCTCCACATGCTGCTGAGTGTGATGGGAGGTTTGGCTCATGCTTTCTTTTTTTAAAAAACAATATTTTAGCATAGTTTTTAGACTTACAGAGAATTGTAAAAACCCCTGTACCCCACATCCACTTTTCCCTAATACTAACATCTTACATTAGTTTGGTACATTTGTTGCAATTAATGAACCAATATTGATACAATATTGTTAACTAAAGTTCATACCTTATTCAGATTTCCTTTGTTTTCATTTCCTTTTTTTCTGTTCCAGGATCCTATCCAGGACACCACATTACATTTAGCCATCATATCTCCTTAGGCTCCTCTTGGGTGTGACAGTTTCTCAAGCTTTCCTTATTTTTTCATAACCTCAGGAGCTTTGAGGAATACTGGTTAAGTATTTTGTAGAATACCCCTCAACTGGGATTTCTCTGATGTGTTTCTATTGAATAGACTTGAATTATGGATATTGGGGAAGAAGACCACAGAGGTGAAGTCATATCAAGGGTAAGTACTATCAGCATGACTTAGCACCATTGATCACCTTGCTGAGGTAGTGTTTGTCAGGTTTCTCCATGATAAAGTCACTCTTTCATTCCTCCTTTCCATGCTTTACTCTTTGGTGGTGTGTACACAGCTACACTTAGCAGGGAATTATGTTCCACCTCTGTGAAGGGAGAGTATCTACATAAATAATTTGAAAAATTTCTGCACAGACTTATCTACTCTCCTCCCTTTATTATTTATTCAATAATTTATTTATATCCAAAGGAAACAAAAACACTAATTCGAAAACATACATGCACCCCAATGTGCATAGCAGCACTATTCACAATAGCCAAGATATGGAAGCAACCTAGGTGTCCATCCATGAATGGATAAAGGAGATGTGGTACATATATACAATGGAATATTTTATCCATGAATGGATAAAGGAGATGTGGTACATATATACAATGGAATACTACTCAGCCATAAAAAAGAATGAGATAATGTCATTAACAGCAATATAGGTGGATTTAGAGATTATCATACTAGGTGAAGTAAGACAAAGACAAATATCATACGATATCAGTCATATGTGGAATCTAAAAAATAAAGTAAATGAATGAATATAACAAAAGAGACAGACTCATAGATAAAGAGAACAAACTAGTGGTTACTGGTGGGGAGAGGGGCAAGATAGGGGTAGGGGATTAAGAGGTACAAACTACTATGTATAAAATAAATAAGCTACAGGATATATTGTACAACACAGGGAATATAGTCAATATTTTATAATAACTTTAAGTGGAGTATAATCTGTAAAAATTTTGAATCACTATGTTGTACACTTGAAACTAAAATATTGTAAATGAACTAAATATTTCAATTAAAAACAAAACAAAATTCAGTCATGCCCAATGAATCTTTCTGTACTTTTAGTATTGATGTGTAGCTTCTCTTCTGGCCCTACTTAGAGGTTCTACATACACCAACACTGAGACCCAGAGATCTGGTGACTTTCTTAGGTCACCCCTCAGTTAATAGTATGGAACTGGATGCCTATTCACTTGACCTTCAACCTTCAGATCAGAGCTCTTTTCACCACAGAGCTTTGCCTCATTTAATAATTGATTTATACATTTAGCTCATTCATTTGTTCAACAAAAAATGCCTGAGTAACTGCTTCATACCTGACACTGTGCTAGGATTTGCAGGTACCTACAAATTTGGAGAGTTTATACCACTTTAAATAGAACCTAAAATTGGGTAAACTGCCACCAGGTGGCGTAAACCCTCAGACTGGCAAGGATATTTGTAAGTAATTTGTAGGTAACCATTCAGTTTTTCCTCTTAGACATTTTTTTCAGATTCAGATGGTGAGAACCGGTCTGAATGTGTAATCCAGGTTTATCATGTTCTGCGAAGGTGCAGCCAATCTTCCAGCCTCCCAGGCAGAAATCTTTGAGTTATTTTTGTTTCATTTCATGTTTTACTTATTGAGTCACTGCTTGTTCAAACTGGCTTCTTCCCTTACCTATAGCCCCTTCATAAAAATCTCCAATTTAGAAGTGTCAGGGTAAAAACACCCTGGTCTGGTCTCAGCCTCCTGCAATTTCACTGCTGCTTCTGAGCCTTTGCTCCTGATGTTCTCTTTCCCTGAAATTCCTCCTTTAAACTCTTTCATCACTGACTCACCCGTGTTCAGCAAACATTTGAGTAGTCATTATGGTGATTGGTAATATATGAAGTCCCAAACTACATACTCTCTCCGCATACTGCTGTGTTCCTCCCTACCCTTCTGAGGGTAGAGGATATCTAGTTGGTAAAATGGGTGTATGAACAAATATATTGAAAGCATTTACCAGGCACAGTGGTGACAAAAGTATCAGGCTTGTAGAGATGGTCAAGAAAGGAATTGGCCCCTGGGTTAGGACTGAAGTTAACTCAAACAGTGTAAATGGATACAGAATTAAAGATGGTTTTACATAGTGAGATGAAATGGCATGGTATTTCAAAGTCTGACAATTTTAGCATAGGTAGAAGGTACAATGTATGTAGGCAAATGCTTAAAGTTGGTATGAAAAAGAAAGGCAGGGATCAGATTATGAGGCCCTTTGAATGACATGCAAAAAAGTTAGGACTTTATGCTTTAGACATTAAGAGTCATTATAATATTTAGAAAGAGGAGGGCTTCCCTGGTGGCGCAGTGGTTGAGAGTCCGCCTGCCAATGCAGGGGACGCGGGTTCGTGCCCCGGTCCGGGAGGATCCTGCATGCCGCGGAGAGGCTGGGCCCATGAGCCAAGGCCGCTGAGCCTGCGTGTCCGGAGCCTGTGCTCTGCAACGGGAGAGGCCACAACAGTGAGAGGCCCGTGTACAGAAAAAAAAAAAAAAATTTAGAAAGGGGGATGACACAAACATTTGCATTTTAGAAAGATCATCTGCAGCTGTATGTGGCATGGATTGGAGAGAGGTGAGACCAGATATAAGGTAACCACTTAGGAAATGACCATAGAGCCTGGGTGGAGAAACTAAGGCCTGAATTAAGGAATAAGCTGTCTGAAGGAGATGCAGGGATGAATCGGAGAGATTCAACAGAATTTGATGAGGAATCAAATATGAGAGTAAGAAGAGTGCTGGGTAACCGCCGGTATCCTGATTTAGGTCACTGGGTGAGTGGTGATGTCATTAAGCAGGATAGAGGATACAGGAGGCTGAGCAGTTTTTAGGTGGTGGTGATAATGAATGTCTTGAGTCTACTTTGGGACATATTATCTGATTATTTGCACTAGTCAACTTCATACATTATTAACACACAGGTTAGAACGAAAAGTCTCCATTCTCCTACTACCACTCATCAATCTAATCAATATGCAGTCAAAAATATTTTAGGAGTTAAGTGAATGGGTCTTGTGGAACACATATTCCAAACTTTCCAAGACAGTTTCACTTCCTACAGTACTTTTCTTTCTTTTTTTTTTTTTTTTTAAATTTTTTTTTTTGCGGTAAGCGGGCCTCTCACTGTTGTGGCCTCTCCCGTTGCGGAGCACAGGCTCCGGATGCGCAGGCTCAGCAGCCATGGCTCATAGGCCCAGCCGCTCTGCGGCATATGGGATCCTCCCGGACCGGGGCATGAACCCGTATCCCCTGCATCGGCAGGCGGACTCCCAACCACTGCGCCACCAGGGAGGCCCTACTTTTCTTTTTAATAAACACAAGTCATTAAATATATAAATTTAAGATAATTTAATTTTTTTATCTCTTGTAAGACTCTTCTCATAAGTAAGTTCATAAATTATTAAAAAGTTTAAGGTATGAGTCCTGCTAGTTAGGAATCTGCAGACTAATCCAGACGAAGAACTCAACACCCAGTGAAGAACCGCTTAGTGGTAAACTGTGTTGGTGTAAGGGTTCGTGGTGCATCCAGAAAGTGGCTGTCATTTTGGACAGAGAGGGCTGTGCTGAGAAGAGGCTGGAACTGCAGCAAAGCTCTGAAGAATGAACAGTATCTGAAAATCAGACATTGAGTGAGGAGAGCAGCCTTAGGAAAGGAATCAAATTGGAAATAACTTCAACGTGTCCAAGGGAGATGGAGGACCATGGCCTGTCTTGATTAGTCTTTCAACTCAGCCACAGAGAGAGGCTGCTAGGTGGTGTGACTCCTATTTCTGCCTTCCTATATCCAGCTCCTCTTCACTTTGTGATCATTTTTCTAAGGTATAATGAAAATTTCTAGTTGAGTGGTTTCCAAGTTTTTTTTTTTCATTCCCTTCCTGACTTTTTCCTATTTCCATCTCATTCTGAATTTTAGCTTTTCTTTTTTTAAAATTATTTTTATTTTTATTATTTATTATTATTTTTAACATCTTTACTGGAGTATAATTGCTTTACAATGGTGTGTTAGTTTCTGCTTTATAACAAAGTGAATCAGCTATACATATACATATATCCCCATATCTCCTCCCTCTTGCGTCTCCCTCCCACCTTCGCCATCCTACCCCTCTAGGTGGTCACAAAGCACGGAGCTGATCTCCCTGTGCTATGCAGCTGTTTCCCACTAGCTATCTATTTTACATTTGGCAGTGTATATATGTCCATGCCGCTCTCTCACTTCGTCCCAGCTTTTCTGACCTTAGTCCTAAAAGCTTTTGCTAAGTTTTAGGATTCCCTAGTCACCTTACTTTCTATTTTGGGTAAGATTCCCATTTTCCTGTGAGGTATACATGCAGTCTTTTGAGGCAATGTTATTGGAATTCCCATTAGAGGTAACTGTACAATAGTGAGATATTCTTCTAGCATACTTTCAAGAACTGTGGATAGATAAATGCATGGTACTGAAAAATCCATAATGTAAGGTGGATATATAATCGTGCCTCCTGCATAGTAGCCATCTGATAAATCTTTATAAATGAATAAATTTTATGTAATAACCGATTAAAAAAAGAATACATCTTTTCTATTACACATTTTTCACAAGGACTTTTTACCGCCAGAGCAAGAAGTACAGTAGAGACTCCAGGGATAAGTGGTAAGGTCACGTTTCTTCTGAGATAATTCCTTTGACTTCTCCTTTAAGTGAAGTCAAGCTCTGACTCCTGATGCTCTGAGGTGAGGTGAGGGTCAGGGACCTTGTGTGTCAACCCCCTTCTCTCCAGGGGGCCCTAGCTCAGGGATCTGTAAGAAGTGTACCAAAACATTAGTCCAAGTGTCTGACTCCGCTTCAGCTCTTTGTGTTTGAAATTTTGTATTTGAAAACAGTTTGCTCTTTAAAGTTGGTGAACATTCCTTTTATAATTTGTTTACACTGTTTGTTGGACAAGCTACTAATATTACTGATAAAGCAAAATTAAAATTAAACTAGCCTCACTCTGATGATTGATTATAAATCCCAAGTTAGCAAAGTCCAATTAATGAGGTTTTATTATCTATGTATATATGTGTATGTTTACAGGGTTACATGTGTGTGAATTAAGAATGATAGCAATTTAGAAATAGAGGGACACAGAGAAATGAATTCTATTTAAAGCCTACAGTTTTGCAGATGAAGAGATTTGCAACTGGTAAATTGTTCTTCTTTTACCCAAGAGACTAGTTCTATATTTAAACACAATCCAGAAATAGCCTCCTTTACAGACGTAACTTGCTATGACTCCACGGCTTCACTGAGCACATACATATTATGTAATGCTCTTACTTCTCTTAGCTGTGTCTTATCATCTCCCATAAGTCTCCAGCCACTTTGAAGATAGAGATTTTATTTGTCTTTGCACAATCCCCACAATACCTGTCCCAGCCCATCCCCATGCCTGATACTTGATTGAGCATCAGTCAAACCAGTAGGCAGCCATGATCCTGCACTGAAATCAAGGAAACAACCATTAAGGTGACAGATCTCTTGTGAGCTTTGCAAATTTTCTTCTGTTCCAGTACATCTGACAGTTTTCCCAGATAACCTTGTTTGCTATTTGGAGTCCTGTGGTCTCTACTCTTCTCCTGATAGTAGGAAGCTGTGCCCTTATGCTAAGGCTCTCCCATCCCGTTGTTTCCCTACTCTAATACCAACAACTGCAGTGGGCTGCACTGGGTTTGCCATTCTCTGGTTTGGATGCAATTTAGAATTGCCGCCACTCCCCAGCCCCCCTTTTGTGGTGCCCCTCGACTCAACCTCCTCCATCCCGGCATGCTGTGTGGTAAGTAATGCAGGCAGCATGTGTAATCTCGCCCTGAGATCTAAAGCTGTTGCTTGCCTGGTACTGTTACGTAAAATAAATGGATAATTCAAAAGTGAATTTTGACATTAATTATTCACTCAACAAATATTTATTGAGTACCTAATATATACCATACCAGACTTTTTCCTGGGTGCTGGAGATGCAGCAGGTAACAAGATCAAATTTCTGCCCTCATGAAGGGCATTCTAGTCAAGAGGGATACAATAAACAAATTAATAGATATATAATATAAAGTCACTGCTAAAGAGTAAGTGCTGTGAAAAAATAAGAAGCAGGGAAAGGGAATAGGAAATGACATCACTAATCAACATCACTAATCATCAGGGAAATACAAATCAAAACCTCAATGAGCTATCACCTTACACTGTCAAAATGGCTATCATCAAAAAGACAAGAAATAACAGGTGTTGGCGAGGACGTGGAAAAAAGGGAACCCCTGTGTATTGTTGGTGAGATTGTAAATTGGTGCAGGGACTATGGAAAACAGTGTAGAGGTGTCTTAAAAAATTAAAAATAAAAAAGAGGCATTGCCGCTGAACGGGAAGTCATTATTATTGTGACAAATGTTTCTGAGAGGTCATAGTTCATTTATTGAGTGTCTTTCATTTGCTGGGTATTTGTTGGGCATTTAAGATTTAGAGATGGATAAGACACAGTCCCTGCCCTCAAGAAGCCCCAGGACAGAACTGTGAACAAATGAAAATGTCATGGAATGAATGCAACAAAAGTATTTACAACTCTCTCCAAGCTTGCTTTATTGTTCCCACTTCATACATTAGAAACTAAGACTCAGGATTAAATGATTTGTTCAGTATTATACCACAGACAAAACTGAAATCCAACATGGGGATAGGGAGTTCAAACCTAAACCCGTCCTGTCATTCTATACAACCTTTCTCAGAAAGTGAATGCAGAGGTGATCCAGTCCAATACCTCACTGGAGGCTGGAATCCTTATAACCTTAAGTAGCAAAAAGCCACCATCTTGGTGAATTGGGCCCCACGATAATGGATGTAAAATGGATTACATATGCTTTGTCCTGCTTTATAATTCTACTCTTTTTACCCATTGACTTAGATTACCCATCAAAATAACATTTATAATATTAAATAGTGAGTTAGATTTGCATACCTATCCTGGGCTAGTAGAGATCTGAGATGTCCACTGGATGATACTTTGGTCAGTTTTTAAAATATCTGAGTCACAGGCCATAGCCTTTTAGTGGATTGAATTTTTGTTAATATAAACTATTTTGATGATAAAGGCAAAACCGAATGGATCATTAGGTCGTCCATTCCTGAGAAGTTAAAAGGATTGTGGACAGTAATATGGTATCCCGAGGGCTGAAGTGTATGTATAATTACAACTTTCAGCTCTGTTAGCTTAGCCACTATGAAGCTATTACTATAATCTTCTATATCAGTATTTATTAAGTGTGTCATAACAGTTTCAATATGAAATGGCTCTTCATATTTGTCCAGAAAAAATATCTGTGAGCTAATTTTTGCAGAACATTTACCATAACTCTGTTAAGACAAATTATAGGTACCCTACTATTGTTCCCATGTTAAGAAAGAGAAACTAAACTAGAGCAGGAAATTAAAAATATGCACTTCACTTGGGTACAGTATTAAGTCATTTGAAGAGTCCAAGATAGGACAGGATTCTAGTGGCTACTAGTGTGGATTAATAGAGTTTTAGATTTTGAAACAAAACTTTTGGGGAATGTTAAGGGCACAAAAACAAACCCACCCACTAAGGCTTAATTTTCTGTAGCCTATCAGAGAGAAATTTAATGAGCATATTTAATGCTCAGGCAAGAACTGGGATAATTATGAAAACTAGAAAGGATTAGAAAGCTTAGTGAATCAGAACAATGTTTCTGTGCCGTCATTTTACACTGGAGGATGTTTGCATTTTGTTCATTTCTTATAGTGAGTTTCATATTGGCTACTTGAGTTCTGGTATTTTGGTTTACTTCAGTTCCAGTTAGCATAATACTGAAGGCCAATGTTTTGTTACTTCAGTTTTCCCTCCTTTCCTGATTCCCAAGCTTGTCAGCACTAGAGGAAGACCTTCCATGGAAGCTCAGTATTGAAAGTCTGTCTCAGTATTGAGAGTTTCTTACACCAACAGAGACCCTGCAGCAAAGCTGCAGATGTTGCTTTCCCACCTTGATGGTGGAGCATTGGAGCTGAGTTGGGCCTATTCTTCAGGTAGCCTTCACTGCTGAATCTGCTAGAAAACACTTTCAATAGACCTCTGGTGGAATCTGAAAAATAATGACAAGAAAAAAAGTCACGCAACTTCAGGTCTAGATACTCAGAAAATGTTTTAGTTACAGTGGGCAAATATCCTTAGGGAGTTTTAGGAGCTATTCCCACATGTGTGTTTGATATAGAAACAGGATCTCAGTTATTTCTGTCTCTGGAGGGGATATTTGTTTACACAACAGAAGGGTGAGGTTTTAGAATGTTTTGTCTATGAACCTATGTGAGCAGGCCCCTAGTATAAGGAATTAGGTCTATTAGGATCTATCCATTATTACTATCTAGCTATTAGGGTCTATTAGGAATTGATACATTTTCTTTTTATTATTTTTCTTTTTTGTCTTACTTTTAAAAAGACAAGTGGATGGAAAAATGTATTGGCCCTCTTCCTTTGGATCAGAAGGTAAACATTCTCTTATTATGGAATAAATTATTTGGAAAAGGGTAAATTGAAGAGTTAGAACAATTTGAGATGGGAACACCCAGCCTATTTCTCTGCCAATAATGGACATTACCTCATGACTATGTTTGAAGTTTTCCTCAGCCTGCTTGTAAGGGCTGGAATTGATCAATTCAAGTATTTCCATGACACCAACTTGATTTTTCTCCATCTGAATTTCACACAGTTTTCTTCTAGCTAGAAGGTAATTTGTTTGGCTCATTATAAAAAATGTTGAAATGGCAAAAGTTTCCAAGATTATGTCTATTTTTTTCTTTCTTTTGGTAAAACCAAACTGCTTCAATAGTCAATTGCTTAGTTAAATGATTAAATTCTTAACTATTCCCATGGCTTGCAGGATTATGGTTGTTAAAACATTAAGTCCTACAGAAAACTTATGTAACTTGTACTAACATCTTTTGGAAATGAGATCCTTTCTTCTTTAAAAATTCTGCCATTTTCCTCTTCCATAGAGATTGAATTACTTGTTTACCCTTTTTGTTTAAAGGCAGACTATTCGATTTCTCTCAATTATTACACCTTTATTATAAGTATGACTCAGCTGAACATTATTGTGACTTGTTTTTTAAAAATATCTTTCTTCCCTTTATTTTGGGGAATTGAGTTGGTGTGCTAGTGCTTTTCTTTCCCATGAAGGAGCCTCATTGTTCTTGTGGTGAAGGCTTCTAATTTACTTGGACATCTTTAGACATAATTTGATTATTTTATAGTGGTTGGACTTTTCTTTCCTTTGGACCAACACCTATTCTGTACCTTTCCCTTTTTGTACTTTTTTCTACTCATTATTCAGATGGTCTTTCTCTTCTAGTGTCATATTATTTTAATGATTGTAGCTTTGTAATATATATTTTTAAGCATCTTTATTGGAGTATAATTGCTTTACAATGTTGTGTTAGTTTCTGCTGTATAACAAAGTGAATCAGCTGCATGTACACATATATCCCCATTTACCCTGCCTCTTGCGCCTCCCTCCCAACCTCCCTATCCCACCTCTCTAGGTGGTCACAGAGCACTGAGTTTGTCTCCCTGTGCTATGCAGCTGCTTCCCACTAGCTATCTACTTTACATTTGGTATTGTATATATGTCAATGCTACTCTTACACTTCATCCCAGCTTACCCTTCCCCCTCTCCGTGTCCTCAAGTCCATTATCTACGTCTGCATCTTTATTCCTGTCCTGCCCCTAGGTTCATCAGAATCTTTTTTTTTTTTTTTTTTTTTTTTAGGTTCCATATATATGTGTTAGCATACGGTATTTGTTTTTCCCTTTCTGACTTACTTCACTCTGTATGACAGACTCTAGGTCCATCCACCTCACTACAAATAGTTCAGTTTCATTTCTTTTTATGGCTGAGTAATAATCCATTGTATACACGTGCCACATCTTCATTATCCATTCATCTGTCGATGGACACTTAGGTTGCTTCCATGTCCTGGCTACTGTGAATAGTGCTTTAATGAACATTGTGGTACATGTCTCTTTTTGAATTATGGTGTTCTCAGGGTATATGCCCAGTAGTGGGATTGCTGGGTCATATGGTAGTTCTATTTTTAGTTTTTTAAGGAACCTCCATAATGTTCTCTGTAGTGGCTGTATAAATTTACATTCCCACCAACAGTTCCCTTTTCTCCACACCCTCTCCAGCATTGATTGTAGATTTTTTGATGATGGCCATTCTGACTAGTGTGAGGTGATACCTCACTGTAGTTTTGATTTGCATTTCTCTAATGATTACTGATGTTGAGCATCCTTTCATGTGTTTGTTGGCAATCTGTATATCTTCTTTGGAGAAATGTCTATTTAGGTCTTCTTCCCATTTTTGGATTGGGTTGTTTGTTTTTTTGATATTGAACTGCATGAATTGCTTCTATATTTTGGAGATTAATCCTTTGTCAGTTGCTTCGTTTACGAATATTTTCTCCCATTCTGAAGGTTGTCTTTTCATCTTGTTTCCAGTTTCCTTTGCTGTGAAAAAGCTTTGAAGTTTCATTAGGTCCCATTTGTTTATTTTTCTTTTTGTTTCCATTTCTCCAGGAGGTGGGTCAAAAAGGATCTTGCTGTGATTTATGTCATAGAGTGTTCTGGCTATGTTTTCCTCTAAGAGATTTATAGTGTCTGGCCTTATATTTAGGTCTTTAAGCCATTTTGAGTTTATTTTTGTGTATGGTGTTAGGGACTATTCTAATTTTGTTCTTTTACGTGTAGCGGTCCAGTTTTCCCAGCACCACTTATTGAAGAGGTTGTCTTTTCTCCATTGTATATTCTTGCCTCCTTTATCAAAAATACAGTGACCATATGTGTGTGGGTTTATCTCTGGGCTTTCTATCCTGTTCCATTGATCTATATTTCTGTTTTTGTGCCGGTATCATATTGTCTTGATTACTGTAGCTTTGTAGTATAGTCTGAAGTCAGGGAGCCTGATTCCTCCAGCTCCATTTTTCTTTCTCAAGATTACTTTGGCTATTCGGGGTCTTTTGTGTTTCCATATAAACTGTGATTTTTTGTTCTAGTTCTGTGAAAAATGCCATTGGTAGTTTGATAGGGATTGTATTGAATCTATAGAATGCTTTGGGTAGTATAGTCATTTTCACAGTATTGATTCTTCCAATCCAAGAACATGGTATATCTCTCCATCTGTTTGTATTATCTTTAATTTCATTCATCAGTGTCTTATAGTTTTCTGCATACAGGTCTTCTGTCTCCTTAGGTAGGTTTATTCCTAGGTATTTTATTCTTTTTATTGCAATGGTAAATGGGAGTGTTTCCTTAATTTCTGTTTCAGATTATTCATCATTAGTGTATAGGAATGCAAGAGATTTCTGTGCATTAATTTTGTATCCTGCTACTTTATCAAATTCGTTGCTTAGCTCTAGTAGTTTTCTGGTAATATCTTTAGGATTCTCTATGTATAGTATCATGTCATCTGCAAACACTGACAGTTTTACTTCTTCTTTTCCAACTTAGATTCCTTTTATTTCTTTTTCTTCTGTGATTGCTATGGCTAAAACTTCAAAAACTATGTTGAGTAATAGTGGTGAGAGTAGGCAACCTTGTCTTGTTCCTGATCTTAGAGGAAATGGTTTCAGTTTTTCATCATTGAGAATGATGTTGGCTGTAGGTTTGTCATATATGGCCTTTATTATGTTGAGGTAAGTTCCCTCTATGCCTACTTTCTGGAGAGTTTTTTATCATAAATAGGTGTTGAACTTTGTCAAAAGCTTTTTCTGCATCTATTGAGATGATCATATGGTTTTTATCCATCAATTTGTTATCCATCAACTTGTCGTATATCGCATTGATTGATCTTCATATATTGAAGAATCCTTGTGATCATGGTGTATGATCCTTTTGATGTGCTGTTGGATTCTGTTTGCTAGTATTTTGTTGAGGATTTTTGCATCTATGCTCATCAGTGATATTGGGCTGGAGTTTTCTTTTTTTGTAACATCTTTGTCTGGTTTTGGTATCAGGGTGATGCTGGCCTCGTAGAATGATTTTGCGAGTGTTCCTCCCTCTGCTATATTTTGAAAGAGTTTGAGAAGGATAGGTGTTAGCTCTTCTCTAAATGTTTGATAGAATTTGCCTGTGAAGGCATCTAGTCCTGGACTTTTGTTTGTTGGAAGATTTTTAATCACAGTTTCAGTTTCATTACTTGTGATTGGTCTGTTTATATTTTCTATTTCTTCCTGGTTCAGTCTCGGAAGTTGTGCTTTTCTAAGAATTTGTCCATTTCTTCCAGGTTGTCCATTTTATTGGCATAGAGTTGCTTATACTAATCTCTCATGATCCTTTGTATTTCTGCAGTGTCAGATGTTACTTCTCCTTTTTCATTTCTAATTCTGTTGATTTGAGTCTTCTCCCTGTTTTTCTTGATGAGTCTGGCTAATGGTTTATCAATTTTGTTTATCTTCTTAGAGAACCAGCTTTTAGTTTTATTGATCTTTGCTATTGTTTCCTTCATTTCTTTTTCAGTTATATCTGATCTGATCTTTATGATTTCTTTCCTTCTGCTAACTTTGGGGTTTTTTTGTTTTTCTTTCTCTAATTGCTTTTGGCTACACTCTTTATTTGAGATGTTTCTTGTTTTTTGAGTTAGGATTTGTATTGCTATAAACTTCCCTCTTAGAACTGCTTTTGCTGCGTCCCGTAGGTTTTGGGTCATTGTGTTTTCATTGTTATTTGTTTCTGGGTATTTTTTGATTTCCTCTTTCATTTCTTCAGTGATCTCTTTGTTATTTAGTAGTGTATTGTTTAGTCTCCATGTGTTTGTATTTTTTACAGTTTTTTTCCTGTAATTGATATCTAGTCTCATAGCATTGTGGTCAGAAAATATACTTGATATGATTTCCATTTTCTTAAATTTACCATGGCTTGATTTGTGACCCAAGATATGATCTATCCTGGAGAATTTCCATGAGTACTTGAGAAGAAATATCATTCTGTTGTTTTTGGATAGAATGTCCTATAAGTATCAATTTAGTCCATCTTGTTTAATGTGTCATTTAAAGCTTGTGTTTCCTTATGTATTTTCATTTTGGATGATCTGCCCATTGGTGAAAGTGGGGTGTTACAGTCCCCTTATGTTACTGTCGATTTCCCCTTTTATGGATGTTAGCATTTGCCTTATGTTGAGGTGCTTCTATGTTGGGTACATAAATATTTACAATTATTATATCTTCGTCTTGGATTGATCCCTTTATCATTATGTAGTGTCCTTTTTTTTTTTTTCTTTTTTTTTGCTGTATGTGGTTCTATCACTGCTGTGGCCTCTCCCATTGTGGAGCACAGGCTCCGGACACACAGGCCCAGTGGCCATGGCCCATGGGCCCAGCCACTCCGCAGCATGTGGAATCCTCCCAGACCAGGGCATGAACCTGTGTCCCCTGCATCGGCAGGCGGACTCTCAACCACTGCGCCACCAGGGAAGCCCTGTAGTGTCCTTCTTTGTCTTTTTTAATAGTCTTTATTTTAAAGTGTATTTCGTCTGATATGAGAATTGATACTCTAGCTTTCTTTTGATTTCCATTTGCATGGAATATCTTTTTCCATCCCTTCACCTTCAGTCTGTATGTATCCCTGAAGTGGGTCTGAAGTGGGTCTCATGTAGACAGCATATATACGGGTCTTGTTTTTGTATCCATTCAGCCAGTCTATGTCTTTTGGTTGGAGCATTTAATCCATTTACACTTAAGGTAATTATCAATATGTATGTTCCCATTACCATTTTCTGAATTGTTTCGGGTTTGTTTTTGTAGGTCTTTTCCTTCTCTTGTGTTTCCTGCCTAGAGAAGTTCCTTTAGTATTTGTTGTATAGCTGCTTTGGTGGTGCTGAATTCTCTTAACTTTTGCTTGTCTCTAAAGGTTTTAATTTCTCTGTCAATCTGAATGAGTTCCTTGCTGGGTTGAGTAATCTTGGTTGTAGTTTCTTCCCTTTCATCACTTTAAATATGTCCAGCCACTCCCCTCTGGCTTGCAGGGTTTCTGCCAAAAGATCAGCTCTTAACCTTATGGGGATTCCCTTGTATGTTATTTGTCGCTTTTCCCTTGCTGCTTTTAATATTTTTTTCATTGTATTTAATATTTTATAGTTTGATTAATATGTGTCTTGGTGTGTTTCTCCTTTGGTTTATCCTATATGGGACTCTGTGCACTTCTTGGACTTGATTGGCTATTTCCTTTCCCATGTTTTGGAAGTTTTCAACTATAATCTCTTCAAATATTTTCTCAGTCCCCTTCTTTTTCTCCTCTTCTTCTGGGACCCCTATAATTCGAATGTTGGTGCATTTAATGTTCCAGAGGTCTCTGAGACTGTCTTTAATTCTTTTCATTCTTTTTTCTTTATTCTGCTCTGCAGTAGATATTTCCACTATTTTATCTTCTGGTTCACTTATCAGTTCTTCTGCCTCAGTTATTCTCCTATTGATTCCTTCCAGAGAATCTTTAATTTCATTTATTGTGTTGTTCATCATTGTTTGTTTGCTCTTTAGTTCTTCTAGGTCCATGTTACACGTTTCTTGTATATTCTCCATTCTATTTCTAAGATGTTGGATCATCTTAACTATCATTACCCTGAATTCTTTTTCAGGTAGACTGCCTATATCCTGTTCATTTATTTGGTCTGGTGGGTTTTTACCTTGCTCCTTCATCTGCTGTGTGTTTCTCTATCTTCTCATTTTGCTTAACTTACTGTGTTTGGGGCCTCCTTTTCACAGGCTGCACGTTCATAGTTCTCATTGTTTTTGGTGCCTGCCCCCAGTAGGTGAGGTTGGTTCAGTGGGTTGTGTAGGCTTCCTGGTGGAGGGGACTGGTGTCTGTGTTCTGGTGGATGAGGCTGGATATTGTCTTTCTGGTGGTCAGGGCCATGTTCGGTGGTGTGTTTTGGGGTGTCTGTGAACTTAGTATGATTTTAGGCAGCCTCTCTGCTAATGGATGGGATTCGTTCCTGTCTTGCTAGTTGACTGGCATGGGGCATCCAGCACTGGAGCTTGCTGGCCGTTAGGTGGATCTGGGTCTTAGTGTTGAGATGGAGATCTCTGGGAGAGCTCGCACCAATTGATATTACATGGGGCTGGGATGTCTCTGGTGGTCCAATGTCCTGATCTCGGCTCTCCCACCTCAGAGGCTCAGGCCTGACACCAGCCCAGAGCACCAAGACCCTGTCAGCCACATGGCTCAGAAGGAAAGGGAGAAAACAGAAAGAAAAAAATTTATTAAATTAAAAAAAGAAGAAAGAGAGCAACCAAACCAATAAACAAATCCACCAGTGATAACAGGCGCTAAACCAATACTAAGATTAAATATAAAAATCAGAAACAAATCAGTCATTGACAGCTGACCCCAAGTCTACAGTTGCTTCCAAATTCCACCACCTCAATTTTGGACGATTCGTTGTCCTTTCAGGTATTTCACAGATGCAGGTTACATCAAGTTTATTGTGGGGATTTAATCTGCTGCGCCTGAGGCTGCTGGGAGAGATTTCCCTTTCTCTTCTTTGTTCTCACAGCTCCTGGGGCTCAGTTTTGGTTTTGGCCCCACCTCTGCATATAGGTTGCCCTCAGGCATCTGTTCCCACCCAGCGAGGATTGGGTTAAAGCAGCGGCTGATTAGGGGGCTCTGGTTCACTCATGCTGTGGGGAGGGAGTGGTACGGTAGTTATAATTGGAATGCGGGGTGAGCCTCCCGTGGCAGAGGCCGGCATGATGTTCCAACAGCCTGAGACGCACTGTGTGTTCTCCCGGGGAAGTTGTCCCTGGATCACGGGACCCTGGCAGTGGCGGGCTGCACAGGCTCCCCAGGGTGGGGGCTGTGGATAGTGACCCATGCTTGCACACAGGATTCTTGGTGGCAGCAGCAGCAGCAGCCTTAGCATTTCATGCCCGTCTCTGGTGTCTGGGCTGACAGCCGTGGCTTGCGCCCATCTCTGGAGCTCGTTTAGGTGGTGCTCTGCCTCTTCTGGGCAGGCAGGGAAGGAATCCCCTCTCCTCACGCACCCCGAAACAATGGTCTGTTGCCTCTTCCACAGCTCCAGAATTTTTCCCGGACTCCCTCCCAGCTAGCTATGGTGCACTAGCCCCCTTCAGGCTGTGTTCACACAGCCAACCCCAGTCCTCTCCCTGGGATCTGACCTCTGAAGCCCAAGCCTCAGCTCCCACCCCCCATCTGCCCCGGCGGGTGAGCAGACAAGCCTCTCAGGCTGTTAGGTGCTGGTCGGCACCGATCCTCTGTGCAGGAATCTCTCCACTTTGCCCTCTGCACCCCTATTGCTGTGCTCTCCTCCGTGGCTCTGAACCGTCCCTCCCAACCACCCCCATCTCTGTCCATAAACGGTCTTCCTAGTGTGTGGGAACTTTTCCTCCTTCACAACTCCCTCCCAGAGGTGCAGGTCCTGTCCCTATTCTTTTGTCTCTGTTTTTTTCTTTTTTCTTTTGCCCTACCCAGGTACGTGGGGAGTTTCTTGACTTTTGGGAAGTCTGAGGTCTTCTGCTAGTGTTCAGTAGTTGTTCCACATGTAGATTTATTTTTGATGTATTTGTGAGGATTAAGGTCATCTCCACGTCTTACTCCTCTGCTATCTTGAAGGTCCTCTCTGTAATATATTTTGAAATTAGGATGCCTCCAGCTTTATTCTTCTTTCTCAAGATCAAAGTAGCTTTTGGCTATTCAAAGTCTTTTGTGATTTCATATGAATTTTAGAATTTTTTTTCCATAAAAAATGCCATTGGGATTTTGATGGGAATAGTATTAAGCCCTGTAGATTGCTTTGGGTAGTATGGGCATCTTAGCAATATTAAGTCTTCCAATCCATGAACATGGGATGTTTTCCATTTACTTGCATTTTTTATTTCTTCTTTAATTTATTTCTTCAGTGTATTACAGTTTTCAGTGTACAAGTTTTTCCAACTACTTGGTGAAGTTTATTTTAAGTATTTTATGCTTTTTGATGTTACTGCAAATGGGATTGTTTTCTTACCTTCCTTTTTGCATGGTTCATTGTTAGTATATAGAAAAGCAACTGGTTTTTGTATGTTTTTCTATCCTGCAAATTTACTGAATTCATTATTAGTTCTAAGATTTTTTTGGTGAAATCTTTAGATTTGCTGTGTATAGGAACATGTTTTCTGTAAACAGAGATCATTTTACTTTTCTCTTTCTGATTTGGCTGCCTTTTCTTTGTTGGCTAATTGCTCTAAGACCTTCAGTACTATGTTGTATAGAAGTTCACCACTAAATTTCAATCATTACAAGTCACAGTGATTCAATCTCTGAAATATATTTTCCTTTTCTCTCTTTCATTCCAACACTGCTGCTACTCTGGTTTTTGTCACTTCTTTCTCTGCAATAGCCTAACTGATCTCTTCTTGATCCTAGGTTGCTCCTTCCAATTCTTTTTCCACCTGCCAGCAGAGTGAACTTTCAGCAACAAAAACGCTCCCTTTCTTAAACACATTAATGGCATGTATTCCTATAACTTTTGGGACAAAAATAACATTTTCTTTTTTAGCTTAGCATGTAAGACCCTTCATAATCTGATTTCCACACACCTCTCTAGTTTCATCTTTTACCAGTCCTTCATACAAACTATTTACCAAAAAGAACGCCTATCATCATCTAAATACTGTGCACTTTCCTACTTCTGGGCTGTGGTGCAAGCTCTGAACATCATAAGATCTTTTCTAGAATATCTTCTCTGAATCTACCTCTTATCCTTCTACTCATTCATCATCAGTCAGCTCAGTGTCATTGCCACCCAATTTCATTCAGTGTCCTTCTTTTGTGCTCTTATAGTGTGCATATCATACATTCATCTTTTTAACTAGACCACATGCTTCTAGAGTTGTTACTCTATGCTTTAATATATTTTCTAGTATAGTCATTGATTATTTTTACATTCTAACAAAATAAAAGAATTGAGGGGATATCTATTGAGGGAATTGGTGATGTTGAGCTGCAGAAGAGAATGGTGTGGAAGGGTGAGGTGGGCAACAGAGGGGTGGTGGATCATGATACCTATTTCCACATCTGAAGTCTTTCATAATGAAGGGTTTATATGTCCATCTGGGGGAGATTACAGGGGAGCAGATTTTCTCTTGATGTAAGAAAAATGAACAGAGTTTTCTGAAGAAAGAATAGGCTACTGGGTCAGGAGGAAGTGAATAAATCACTTCTGGGTCTGTTTAGAGAAATGTTGGACTGCCTCTCCTGATTGAGTAATGTTTCTGTTGAAGGAAGGAATTCAGCCTCTTCTGGAGGGTTTGGTCACATGGCCTATGACATCTCTTCCAAATTTTACATTCCACCATTATTTTCTTAAAAAAAAATAAATAAAAATTACAGCTTCTTTTAAAAGAACAACGAGATACCACTATATATCCAATAGAATGGCCAAAATCTGGAACACTGACAATACCAAATGCTGACAAGGATTTGAAGCAACAGGAATTCTTATACATTGCTGGTGGGAATACAAAATGGTACAACCACTTTGGAAGACAGTTTGGTGGTTTCTTACAAAAATAAACATACATCTCCAGTAAACATATAATCCAGCAATTGTGTTCCTTGGTATTTACCCAAATGATTTGAAAACATAGATCCATATAAAAAACCTCCACACAGATGTCTATAGTAGCTTTATTTATAATTTCCCAAACTTGGAAGCAACCAAGATTTCCTTTAGTAGGTCAATGGATAAATAAATTATGGTACACCCAATCAAATATTATTCAGTTCTACAAAGAAATGAGCTATTAAGCCATGAAAGATATGGAGGAAGCTTAAATGCATATTACTAAGTGAAAGAAGCCAATATGAAAGGGTGACATACTGTATGATTCCAACCTAATGACATTCTGGAAAAGGTAAAACTATGTAGACCATAAAATGAAAAGTGGTTGGGAGGAATGAATAGGCAGAGCATAGTTTGTTTTTTTTTAAGGTAGTGAAAGTACTCTGTGTAATATTATAGTGATGGATGTATGTCCTTATACATTTGTCCAAATCCATAGAAGGTATAACACCAAGAGTGAAACCTAAGGTAAACTATGGACTGTGGAAGATTATGATGTGTCAATGTAGGTTCATCCTTGGTAAAAAAAAAAAAAAGTACCATTCTGGTGGGTGATGTTGATATTGAGGGAGGCTGTGCGTATGTTGGGCAGGGAACATAGGGGAAATCTCTGGCCCTTCCTTTCAATTTTGTTGTAAACCTAAAGCTGATCTAAAAGATAAAGTCTTTAAAAAACTAAATAACAGCTTCTTCATACTTAAACCTTGAAAACAGATTGACCCACATAGTACTACTTAGAAGGTTTCAGTGAAGCCAAAGGAGCACAGGCCCCTCTCAGAATTCAGGTTTGAACTTATTTATTTCAAAGGTGTTTGATAGTGCGGCTTCCTGATTTCTGTCGTTCACCCTTTCCCTCATCAGTATCCCATTCCTGATGGCCAACATCTAACAGTACAATGATCAAGGAACAATGTTTTATGTATCCTAAGATACCTATCTTACTCTATCTTGTGTTACATTCCTTTCTGTGCGTGAATATCTACCCAATTAGATTGTGAACGATGTCTTAACTTTTATGTACCCTCTGTAGCTTTTATATCTGTCCTTAGCGAGGATTCCACAAATGATTGTTAAGCTGAATTGAATTTAGGCTACAGGATGAAACAGATTCAGCGAATCCATTCTAAAACATTGTAGTAGTCTACCAGAGGGATAAAAATAGGAAAAAAACAAAACAAAAACCATGGACATGGGACCTCAGGATACTTTGGCATTTCAGTTTCTGAAATGTGGCAATTTGGTAGTACTGGCAAGTTGGGAAGAGAGGTATGCCAATTACAGGGTGAGGAGGTGAACAGTACAGCTGAGAGTCAAGAGGAGTGACACAGACTGAGCACCTATGTCCTGACTTAGCCTCCAGTGATCCTCAGTAGAATCTAACAGGTGGACCCTCCTGGGGATCCAGGAAATACTGCAAACACAGGGAATTCAGTCCATTGTTAATGTTGGCCAGATCACAGACAGTATGAGTTAGGAAATACCAGAATTCACAAAGCAAGAATGTTTCTGTCTTTTTCATAGGCATCTAAAAATGGAATTAGCTACCAAAGAGAAAGAAAGAAACAACCAGATTTTTCAAGAGGAGGCGGAGAGGTTTTAATTCCTCTTTTTTTTCTTACAGATTTTTCTATGGTTAGCAAAACTATGCTCGTCAATCCTTTGGTGTTGACAGCAAAGTATCCCACAGTATCTGCCAGGTAGCTGTTGATATGTAGATCATCCACCTTCTCCCAGACTTATTGCCTCTGGAGGGCCCCTGTGAGGCGGCATCCTGATTGGAGCTGAAAATAATTGCTGATCTTTATAGAGGCAGAGAGAGGCTTGAGGGAAGGAATACTGGACATAGAGACTAGTGGCATTGGGGAAAGGGGAGCTGACTAGTTTGCAAAGTAAACTTTGCCTCAAAAATTCAATTGAAAGCATTCACAAGTCTGCACACCCAGCCTTGTTGGCTGGTCATCAGCGGCAGCAGAGTTCAGATATGATGACAGAGCTATGTGAATCCTGGGTGGAGACACGTTCCCGTGATGTGCCCGGTAGGACCTTCTGCCTTCCTGCTGACAGCATCATCTGTTCAAAAAAAAAAAAAAAAAATTATGCTTCTAATTAAGACTGAAGCTGAGAAATTTTCCTGACAGGTGTGGAAGTTGTAGTATGCGTGGCCCATTAGATTTGCATTCGTTTTTCAGTGGGACATAAAGTCACTACTTAACCAACAAATTGAAACACCGAGGATATTCTCTCTCTCTGACTTTCCTACATACAATCACTACACCGCCCCACACGCATGCATGAGACACACACATCCAGTTACTACTTGAGAGTAAGCTCTTTTTTTCTTTTATAGTTTCAGGTGGAATCAATCAGTCAATCAATTTCTCTGTGTGTCTCTGTCTCTTTCTCTCTTTCTTCAATATTTCGCAGACTTGTGGGGGACATTCCCTCCAGATTTGGTGGTTTTAAATTCAGGACAACCCTGATAGAATAAAGACTTTTTACCACTAAGAAGATTTGAGAAAAATATGCCTCTGTCCCTAAAGGAAATAGCGAAAGTTCATTCCTAACAATTTTTTGAATGGGCATTAACTGCTGAAATAAGTGAAATAAGTTGACAGTTTCCGACAGTGGCTAATTTGAAGGGGACAAGAGGTACCTAGAAGTACAGAGTTTGGTGCATTTGGTAAAAATAAAACAGCCTCCTTACTTTATAATGACAGCTTGTGTTATAGGTTTCTTCCTAAAGTGGAAATGTTGCCAAGGCAATACCTTGGCAATCTTCTACATGGCTGCTTTTTATATTAATCCACACAGGCTTCACGGATGTTAATCTTTATAACACACCTATGCAGTCCAGAAAGGCAGAATATATTATTTTAGTCTGTTTTTCATGAAGGAAAAGAATAATAGAAGACAAGTGTTTCTGGTCTCCACTTGCCTTTCCAGGACACACTGTCAATGACCAGACCTGGGATTTTGAAATGGCCTCAGGCCCTCAGCCCAGGACTTTGGAGAAAAGAGAGCAGGAGACCTAAAGAGAATGAATGCAACAAGCCAGATCAAGGACGCAGCTGATGATCAGAGCTGGAAGGTCTGCCACTGAGACAACATGGAGGCCAGGGGGCAGAAGCCCAAAAGGAACCAGAGCCAAAAGTCACAGTTAGCAAAGCTCAGAGCCAAAGCACAAGACAGGAACCAAAGAAGCAATCAACACTGAGCAAGAATGTCCAGTGTCAGCATTCAGAAAGTGCCCTCGTGACCTCCCTTGGTGCAGTAGCGCTTCCTTATCCCCAGGGTGGACAGCCCCTCTGGAAAGCAGCCCCTACAGCTGGGCTTGAGGAATGATTAATCTTGGAGTCAGGGTGTGCTGTTTCAATTTTTACTAGGCCTTCCACTATGAGGAGACAGAGGCAAGATCTTTATGCCCAAGATGTCTCTGGAGTCATAAAGTTCACCAAAGTGGTATCATAGGGGCAGGGCTTGGACTAGGGTGGGCGAGTGAGGTGCCTAGGGTGCCAGCCTTAAGGAGGCATTCACTCGTAGTGTCAGACAAATGCAGGTCACTGAGGCTCAGAGAGGGGAAGGATGGTTCCCTACCCAAGGCTGGGCAGCACTGGCCCTGACACCCGATGGCCTCTGTTTCCCTTTGACATTGGGCCACGAGTCCATTCTGAATCAGAGTCTGGGGACTCCATGGTGTTTCTTGAAACAAAATATATGATTAATATTTAGCTTCTCCCTGGCATTTAGTAATGTAGGATGGATGAAAATAAACTTCTAAATCAATGTAACAGAAAAATGTTGGTTAACACCATGGTAAAGGCATTTTCTCTTATCCATTGGCTGGCCAGGAAGTTCTAAATATTTTCCCAAGAGTATTTGCTTCAAAAAGAACAGAGAGAAAGTTACTGAGAGACCCCAGCAAATGTTTGCTGAATGAATAGATAATGAATTAGAACTGACAACAGGGAGAATAGGACTCACATGAACCCCATGAAAATACTCAGTATTCTTCCTTTTAGTTCCATCTGGTGATTAACAGGCTTGGTTTATTTTATATACTAAATTTTTTCAAGCGATATCTATATTAAGTGCCCAAAAGCTTTACCTCTGAAAGTTATCATTTAAATCACTTTAGTTGACTCTGATCCCAACCAAGTAAGATGTTAAGGAAAGAACAAATACAAGAGAAATAGTATCAAACTTTATCCAAGAAGACTTGTTGGCTAATTTTTATTTGGGGTGTTTGTGAAGAGCTCCCTCAATCCATATTCTAAATCTAAATAGGAGTATCTTCAGTTTTCCAGTCAAGAGTGATTTTCTTTCTTTCTTTTTTTCCACTGGGCTCCATAGATTGGGCTATCTTCTGTCTGCTTCTGAGGCCGTCATCCATCTCCAGGGTTTATAGTTGCTGACAACGTGCTTCAATAATTCACAAGGAACAGGACCCATTTTGTGTTCCCTCTTTTTTCAGTTGGCTCAGTGATGCAAAGCAGATTAAAAGCATGCTTTTTGTCAGTGAAGTAAGTCGAGAGGTATCAGAGATACCCTACGAGGAGTAATAACTGAAGTAGTTACTGCTATTAAATGTTTTCCACCAAAGCACAACTGGATAAAACCAGAAACGCACTGGGGTCTGTCCGGCACCCTTGAATTCTGCTCGCCCGGTGACTGTACTCAAGAATCTCCTGACTAGCCTCCAAAATGTGGAGTTGATTTATTCCGGCTCTCAAGGTTTAAGGAAGGGAAATCTAAGGACAAAATGAAATTCTAAATTCACTCACTCAATTTATATAACCTGTGGCATTTGTTTGCTAATTATATTGGTAAGATGTTTAAGTAGCAACTATTATGCATTCTTTCCATAACTCTCTTCAGAAGAAGATGCCTTTTATTTCTGCACAGCCTCAGACAACAGAGCAGGAACGAGAAGGCCACACAGCCATGACTTTCACTCTTCAGAGAAGGAGCCTCCTGGGGACGTGCCGTTGCTCGTGTGTCTTTAATATTAGATGTAAAAACTTCTGTGTCAGGCTGAAGTCCCCAGACTGGCCTCATCTCAGAGGAGGCTGGAGCCTGTCAGGGCTCCCATGTCAGGGCTCCCATGTCCTGACTTTGTTGACTGATTTCTGCTTATTGAAATTCAGCCACAGCAGCAGCAGAAGCTGCCTCCTCCCTGTAGCTAGCTCCTATCCCTGTGCAAATAAGACTGTGGCTCAAAGGCTTTGTAAACCACGATTTCCAGGGCCAATTTCAATACTCTGGTTCCTCTCTGAAGCCAATAACCAGACCCACACCAGAAGGTGGACACACCCCTCCAGATAAAGAATGGACTTATTTAGGTTCATGCAGAAACCAAAGAGGAAAGAACAGGGTGGATGACACAGTCCGATACTGGCCCTTGCAACTGAGCTGAGGGCTGCTTCGTGGAGCCTGACTGACTACCTCAGCTGCTCGTGTACACATAGCATGCCCTCTGCACGACCCTGGCATGCCTTGCATCTTCAGTTTGATTTTGGCATTAGTGGTTTTCATAGATTTTTCTCCCTCATATTTTCCACGTATCTCATATCATTATTAAAAGTGTATTTTGGATAGACTGGTCCTAGCCATTGAGTAAAAAATTCTGCTTTTGAAAAGTATATTTGTAATGGAATATTGCAAGGCTCACGATCTGGAAATCAGCTGACATCTGCTATGTCCTTATATGTCAATATACATAAATGTACACAGATATACAGATAGATAGTTCTACACATAAAATATTAACTATATTTACATGCGGTTTTCTTTAGGTAAGTAAATACAAAACTTAACCTCAGTTCCACTTGGCTTTTGGCAAGAAGTTGGCACCTAGTTTTTCATCCAATTGGCAAATGCACATAATTAATAAATGAGTTTAAAGGGTACAATTTTTCCTTTTGTTTTCTTTAAAATGCAATTTGAGATTGGAGTAAAACAGAATAAATATCAATGGAGGCCCAAAACCTTACAAAAACTTTAATAGGATAGGCCTGTGGTAGCTGGAACCATAGCCCTTGAGGTCTACACTGATCCAGAAATTCCAGTCATCAAAACCTGACTTTTTTTTTTTGCTTCTCCATCATATTCTGAAGCTTGTGGTAGCCCTAACAGGGTTGCCAGTTCACTCTTACAACTTTGCCCCAGGCTGAGGAAAGAACTGACTCCAAAATGTGTTCTGACAATGACATCGTCACAAAGGTGAGTCTTCTTGGTGTTAAAACTACCATGGCTGCAGATACAGGGGATGTGCTCTTAGGCTTCACTGCAGGGATTCTGGGAGCAACTAGCTTCCCCAGGTGGATGCCACATAGACACACCAAAACGCAGGAGTGGGTACATGACTGTGAGATGCACTGGTCCTATCACGTACTGCACCATCAGAGACTCTGGCTCAGCAGAGCACTGGAATGGTACATTCAAGGCATAGCTGAGGCAACAGCTTTGAGATTAGGGTAAGGAGGTGGGGGTCATCATCTAGGGTGCACTGTGTACTTGATATCAACGAATATTATACGGTGTGACATCCTCAGTAGGTAGAATACATACTTCCAGGAGTTAGGGGTCGGGGCAGAATGGCCCTGCTTACCATCACTCCATTACCTGCTTGGAGAATTTCTCTTCCTCTCCTTGTTTCTCTGGGTTCTGTCCTGGTTTCTTGTCCTGGTTCCCTCTGGTCCTTCCACCAGAGGACACAGAGTCCTATTAAACTATAATCGACAGCTCGGCACTTTGGGTTCCTTGTGCCAAGGGACCAACAGGCAAGAAGGGGGTGACTTGTGGCATCAGAAGGAGATTGGGAGACTGTCATACAGCGGAAGCAGGGGAGAATATATTTGGCACCCAAGTGACTTTTTTAGGTGCCTCTTGGTACTACTTTGCCCAGTGTTGACAGTAATAGGCAAGTTCAGAAACCTTAGTCAGAGAAGGATGTGGTGACTGGGAGCTCAGACCCCTCTGGTCAGGTTCATGCCACCAGGTAAGACACCCAGACCTGTGGAGGTGCTAGGTGAGGTTGAGGAGACTATAGAATGGAGGTGGAGGAGGAGACAATGAGTTTCACTTGTGATCCCAAGACTGGCTGCTCAGCTGGGGCTGTGTTTCTTGCCACTAAACCTCAGTAAGTTTACCTGAGGAAGAATACACCACCGTCTTAACAAAGCTGCCTCCAGAATGTATAAAGAGCAGTGGATTCAAAGGGTGGACTCGTGAACTCCATGAAGTGCTACCTAGACCCTCATTCAGTACCAAAAAACTTGCTCCCCAAGCTGCTGCGAGTGCTGCAGACAGATAGCTTTTGCTGTCAGCTTACTTTGGGAATTGTCTCAACTGAAGAGAGCCCCTGGCATCCAGGAACTGGTTGACCTGGGGATGTCAAACTTGTTGCCTCTTGCTAAAATGGTATATCTCTACATCTTGCAGCTTCAGAACTCAACTGTGCGGTTTGCTGAGGTTTTTGTTAAGACTGCAGTTGTGGCCCAACATCTCCCTTCATCCACTCCTCTTATTTTCCTTCTTTCCTCAGGTGTTGATCAAGAGAACCTCTAATAAACTTCCTACATGCAAACCACTCCTCAGTCTCTGGTTCCTGGGGAACCTAACTTGCAGCAGTGTTAAGAAAAAAATGAAACAGGGAAATGGAATAAATATCAGATATCAGGAGGGGCTGCTCTAGTTAAGATGGTCAGGTAGGACTCCTCCAAGAAGTTGATATTTGAGCCGACGTGTGAATGATGAGAAGGGGCACAGAAAGATCTGGGGGGAGTAGCCTCCCAGACAGAGGAAAGTATGAAGACCCTGAGGGGAGAATGAGTTGGACATGTTCCAGAAAAAAAGGAAGGCCAGCGTTATGTGTGATAAATGAAAAACAGGCCGGTAGAAAAAGCTGCTGGATCATGGAGTTTGAACTTTATTCTAAATACAATAAGGAATTATTAACAATAATTTAAAGTATGACTTTGACTTCTGTGTAATGAATGACTTGCAGATGTTGAAAGTAGAATCGGGATGAATGGTGAGTTATAAGGTCACCCAGGAAAGAAATGGGGTGTTTTGGACGAGGGTGGTGATGGTGGAGTGTGATTGATCTTTGCTATTTATTTTGGAGGTGAATCTAAAAGAAGTTGTGATGGGTTACGTGCAGGACAATGAAAAAAGAATAACTAAAGGTGACCCCTAGGATAGGCCTGAGCAACTGGGGGCTCGTCACTAATTGGGATTTGAAAGACTAGCAGAGGAGAATGTTTGAAAGGAGAAATCTAAAGCAACCTGAGGATGGGGTACAAAGTTCCCAGAGAAAAGAACAGATTCAAAGTTTATATTACCTAATGAAGTAGTGAATTCAACTTTGTCAGTCTTTTCCATCCTTCTGTGCTTCAGTTTCTTAGGTTTCCAGTCTTTCCTAGGCAGTTATGAGATTTTGTAGGCCTCAATCTATAATTATCTATAAACTGGTTTAAGTTTCTCAGAGATTTTGCATTTTCAGCCACCTCCCAAGTGACACTGATGCTGTGGTCAGAGGACATTTTGAGCATCAAGGTTCCAGTCAGACAGACCCAGTTTTGAATTATTTCCCAGTCAGTTATTAGTTGTATAATATTGGGGAAGTTTAAATCTTCTCAGAACTTTCATTTCTTTTCAAATAGGAACAATATACCTACTTCATAATGTTACTGAGAGAATTAAATGATGTCATGTCTGTAGGGCATAAGGCAAGCAACCCAGCTGCTCACAACAGCGTTCACTAATTTAGTCTCCCTCCCACTCCGTCTCAAAAAGGGTGTCTATTCACAAATTATATTAGAATTAAAAAAATCATTATAAGGCCATTGGCATTCAGAGAATTAAGATGTGTGGTTTTGACTACAGCGAAGTAACTCCAATGGTCCACAGAATGTAGTCTTTTGAATTTTGCTGAACTACATATTTAAGTCCTATACACTGAGGTGATGGTCATTGGCAGTAGTGACTCACTTTCTGGGGGTGAAACCTATCCAAGGTCAAGCATCCTCATCTCAGACCAACTTTATGGTTCTTAGCTCATCGTCCCATCCATGCACCTTTTGTGAAGCAAGAAACTATCTGTATTTTATGGAAAATGCCCCTGCTAAACAAAGGCACAAACAGAAAAAAACAAACAATTCGAACCAACCAGTGAAGAGTGTTGGCATGAAAGTGAGGAGAAAGCTAAGAAATCTAGGAAATAGATGATGCTTATACAGCAAAATAGGAGTTTGGGATAAATTATGGAATGGGAATGCTACATTGGCAGTGGTTTGGATTCACGATATGAATGCTTTTACCATGTGCCCCATAAGGAAATAAGGAAAGGTAAGTCACAAAATATTTCAATAAATTTTCCAGACAGAATTCATACTATTTGCTTTATAAATGAGTCTACTCCTCTATTTATAGAATTATGAAGGTCTTAAGGGGTCAATTAAAAGTTTTTAATGATGCTTGACTGAACTTTATGGAAAAAATTCTATGCTACAATGGTATCTGTGATTTGGGGAATTTGGAAATTGTAAAGTGGAAATGGTTAACCATCGGATTGGTAATCACATTGTAAAGAGAGAATTGGCATCTTTAATTTCTTGATTTACAATAAGACCATGGTGTTTGTCAATAGATATTCAGCACCATGTACACAAAGTACAGGGGCAAATAAGACATGGATACTGTCCTCTTTTGAGGAAGGGAAAACACTGGATCCATGATGCAAATATAATCCTGAAAATTAGGAGGGTAAATTGTCTTGGGGAAAGAATTTGGGGATCTATGACTGGCAGATGCTTATAACATAGGTGCATTTAAAACAGCTGTTAATCCCCTGGTAATCAAAGAGACAAAAGGGAGATATAATTTATTATGATACTAAAGCACTGAGCTAGCTCTAAGAAATCTGACACATCCTAGAAGTGATCAGCAAATCTCAACACTTTTGCTTTCTGTCAAGTCACTTAACTTTGACTGGATACTCTCTGTGGTAGCTAGGGCTAAAACATGCCTAAAGATAGATATATTTCCACAAAAAAATAATTTTTATACTCACATCCATTAAAAAAAAAAAAACAAAACCCAGCAGTCTCACTTTCACAAGGCTCCGATCAGTCTCAACACCATGGTGTTCCTTTCATTTGAACCCTGTAATCCTTGTAGGATGGATGATCCCACATTCCATGGTTGTTTGAAGAGTCTTGAGTTGAATTCTGTGGACATGTTGGTCTGTGTGGCAGAAAGACTGGTATTTCCTAGGTCAGGTTAAAGGGAGTGAACCATAGGATTGATTAAAATTCCATTGGGCACTAATTCCTTTGTATTATCTTCTGGAATCCTCACTTAAAATGCAGATGCTCTAGGGAGGGTAATACATTAAAGAGCATTAAGGAGTAACACTATCAAGAGAGCTGCCAAGGTCAGTTTCCATCCTAATAACTTCCACAGAATGTCACTCATTCTTAGAAGGCTGTTCAAGACTTTTTCAAGAATTCACTTGAAAGTCTTATCAGAGAGCTCCTGGTCTCCTGAGTGGAGATAGGCTAACCATTTGTATTGTCCCAGTGAAATGGGAGGGAAAAATATAGTATGGCATACAAGCAGTCTTAATTAAAGGGGGGAAATAAACTCTTGTGAGTGTCTCCCATTTCCCGGGCTGTGTCCTATGAGCTTTGGATATGGCATCTCATCAAATCCTTTCTCCAGTGTCATTATGCTCTTATTTCTATCACCATTTTACGGATGGGAAACTGAAGCTATGGGAGGTTAAGTAGCTGCCATGAGGAGCTGATCTTGGAGTCAAGGTTGCCCTATCTCCTTTCAAAGCTCATTAACCCAGGAAAAGAGATCTTACCTAGGAAATTTGGTCTAAGGCATTTTGTTTCTCTCCCTCACCACCCAGGTCCATATAATTCTGACCTGTACAGAGGCTCTTCAAGAGAAGGAATGTAGAGGATAAAAGGTTAACATGTTAAGTATTATGAGACTTATTATTGAGCAGGACTGGAGTAGCAATGGAAGGAAGGCTATTTCCCATGTCCTATTTTGAAGAAATGCCTCATTTCTTTATTTTTAGAATGTTTAGAAAATTATTCTGTGACAAAGCTAAACATAATCTTACCATATGATCCAGCGATCGTGCTCCTAAATGAGCCAAAACTTAGGTCCACATAAAACATTGTGCACACATTTTTACAGCTGCTTTGTTCAAAACTGCCAAAATTGGAAGCAACCAAGATGTAATTCAATAGGTGAATGGATAAACAAATTGTGGCACATTCAGACAATGGAAAATTATTTAGTGATAAAAAGAAATGAGCTAGTGAAAAAGACATGGAGGAAACTTAGCGCATATGGCAAATGAAAGAAGCCAGTCTGAAAGGCTACTACATACTATATGATTCTCAATATATGACATTCTGGAAAACAACTTTAAACAGAGTAGAAATATCAGAGGTTGCCAGGGGTTCAGTGGGGTTGGTGGTGTGGCGGAGGGAGCTGAACATTGGCACACAAAGGATTTTTAGGGCAGGGAACTATTCTGTATAATACTAATGGTGGATACATGACTATGCATTTGTCAAAACCACAGAATGGTAGAACACGAAGAATGAACCCTGATGTAAACTATGGACTTTAGTTAATAATAATGTGTCAGTATTGGTCCATCGATTGTACCCACCAATGTAAGATGTTAGTAATAGGGAAACTGTGGGCAAAAGGTGGGGTGTCTTGGAAAGAGAGTATAAGGGAACTCTCTGTATTTTCTGTTCCATTTTTCTATAAACCTAAAACTGCTCTAAAAAGTACATTAATTTAGAAAAATCATTCTAAGTCTAGACAATAATATTGTACTATAATTATGTGATGTGATAAATAGTGCTACAATGGCAATCATATTACAATACAAAAGTGTATCAAAGAACATGTTGTACATCTTAAGTTTATACAGTGTTATGTGCCAAATATATTCAATTAAAAAAAATCATTCCAGGACTTCCCTGGTGGTCCAGTAGTTAAGACTCTGTGCTTCCACTGCAGGGGAAGTTGTTGGGGAACTAAGATCCCACATACTGTGTGGCATGGCCAAAAAAATTTTTAAAAATTCAAATATTTAAAAACAAAACTTCAGGTGGATACAGTCTACGGACCACCACTTTGTGATCTCTACTGAAAATGTTTAGCTTGGTTTCCAGCACTCAATAAATGCTAGTGTTCAACAAATTAAAAAAAAAAAAAAAAGAAGAAAGTAAAAAATTAAAAAAAAATTCCAGAACTATTTCATTCTTCAAATGTCTTATTAAACTATAACAGATATAGGTAGAGAGAAAAGAAGGAATAAGAATAGTGTAAAGGAAAGGAAGAAGCAGAAAAAATATGAGAATTATAGTAAGCTAAAAAGAAATTTGTGCCAGCAGAGGGGGAAAAAGGAGATTAGAAATTTACAGAGCCATTTCTTTGTAATCTTTTTTCTTCTTTTCTTCCTTTGTTCTCTTCTGGGGTATGGGCTGGGTAGAAAGACTTCAGCAAGCTTAGAACGTGGAATACGATGACAGTATGGACTCGTAAAAATAGTCTATGCACATTCCCCCAGGCAGGCATTTTACTTAGGGCTGACGGAAGCCTAGGATATCTGGAACAGTCTATATTTATGAGATGATTAAACTTGAGATGGTTAAACTCTAACTTCTGGGTGGTTGGGGGAAGAGAATGTATAACGTGCTGCCACTGGAAGAATCATGGGGCTGAACAGTTGGGAACCAGCTTTCAGCTTGGACTCCAAGTGTAAATAGGGCAGATGGGGGGGAGGGGTGCAGGGTGCTGGAAATCAGCGGTAGGGGTGATATGGAGGCTCAGAGTGAGTGAGAAGAAGGAGCTTAGAGGATTGAAGAGGTTCTCTTCCAAACAACTTTTCTTTTCTGTTGAGGAATAATATTGCTACAATGGCATATATATATATATTATATATATTATAATTATACATATATGTATAATTACATATATTACATACATGTATACATACATGTATAATATATATTATACATATATTAAAGTGCATGAATCTTAGGCATATAGTTGGTTGAATTTTTATCTGTGAGCATACTCATGATCCACAAACCATATCAAGATACAGAATATTTCCAGTATTTCAAAGAGCTTCTTTGTGCTCCTTTCCAGTCAATACCTCTGTCCTCAGAGGTAATCACTCTGATTTTTATTATGAAAAATAGTGCTACTATGAACATTGGGGTGCATGTATCTTTTCAAAGTAGAATTTTTGTCTCTTCTGGATATATGCCCAGGAGTGGAATTGCTGGATCATATGGTAACTCTATTTTTAGTTTTTTAAGGAACCTTCGTATTGTTCTCCATAGTGGCTGCACGAATTTACATTCCCACCAACAGTGGGAAGGTTCCTTTTTCTCCACACCCTCTCCAGCATTTACCATTTGTAGACTTTTTGACGATAGCCATTCTGACTGGTGTGAGTTGATACCTCATTGTAGTTTTGATTTTCATTTCTCTAATAATTAGCAGTGTTGAGCATCTTTTTGTGTTGGCCAGCTGTGTGTCTTCTTTGGAGAAATGTTTAGATCTTCTGCCCATTTTTTGAGTGGGTTGTTTGGTTTTTTGATATTGAGTTGTACGAGCTCCTTTTCTTCATTTGTTTAGTTCTACATACTGTTTACCATCATTGATTAATTCTTGAACTGTGCCAGAAATACAAAAATCTCTTTAAATATATTCCATTACAACAGGTAACTATCACATCATTTTTTTCTTTTTTCTTTTTTTTAAAGACATCTCTCTATCCCCCTTCTAGTCCGGACTGGCTGATCTCTAGGCCTGCCACACCAATGTTGCCAAAGAATTTTTGGTCATTACCATTTTGGGGATTCCCTTTGCCTCTCTCCTATGTTGGATCCATAGCATTGCTCCAGCATCTTCTAGATTCTGATATTTCACTTTATGTTATTTTGCAGTAGTTGTAACAACATGATGTAATCAGTGTTAGTTTGATTCCTGATCTTTGTATGTTTTTCACTCCCTGGAAGGTTTTAGGATTTCCTATTTGTCCTTCGGCTCCTGAAATTTCCTGACTATAGGAATTGATGTGGATCTTCGCTCAGGTATTGTGCTGGGCATTCTGTGGGTCTTTCCATTTGGAAGTTTTTTGTTTTTTTTTTTTAGTTCTGACACATTTTCAAGTTATTGCTTTAATAATTTCTCCCTGTTTTATTTTTTCCTCTCTTTCTGAATATTCCATTAAAAGGATGATGGACCTCCAGGTTGATTCTCTAATTTTCTTATCATCCTTCCTATTTTCTATCTCATGAACAGATATGTCATACTTTGTACTTGATTTACTAAACTTTATCTTCAATCCCTTCTATTAAAATGTTCATTTTTGCTCTTTTTTTCCTAATTCCCCAAAATTTGTTTTTGTTCAATAAATGTTGCTTTTTTATGGACTCCTCTTATCTATTTTATTTTTATGAGGATTAGTTACAGTTGTTTTTTTTTTTTTTTGAAGTTTTCTTCTGTTTCATTCAATGCCTCTCTTTTCTCTGTTTTGTTTTGGTCTGCGTCTTTCATATTGTAGGTCTTTCTCAGATTTACTGTTATTATTGGCTGTGTGTTCATTATTATTATTGATGAAAAAGGTTGCTGCTAAGTTCTGAATGAGTAGGGGGCCTTGCTGAGTAGTGGGCTTCACTCTAAGATAATCTGGCTGAGTGTTTTCTTAGAGGAACCCCAACTGTCAAGATCTGCAGATCTTTTTGCTGAGTCAGTTTCCCTAGATATGAATCTTCCAGTTTCACGCCTGAGGGTTATGAGTTCTTGCAGCATTCTGGGACTGATTGGGAGAAAGTGCTGCGATGGGGGTTCACCTTTCAGAAATTTCACATTTGGCCTGTTTTCCCTGTGTTTAGTAGAGCTCTCTAGCGAGGTGAGGCTGTAGCTCACCAGTGAGCAAACCTTTTGTTTCCTTTTACAGTGGGGGAAGAGGTGGTCTGAGGAGGGAGATCTATGAGGTTAATTTTTTCTTATACAGATTTTCAACTAAGCTTCTGGTTTTCAGCCTCACCTGAACACCCCACCTTCAGAGGTAATTGATACCCCAACTACTGAGGCTTTCGGTGGTTTTGTCACATGCACCTGCTTATTTCTGGAGTTACCTTGAGGCTTCTCCAGCTCAAACCACTTCCAGGCTTTCTCTAGTTTCCTAAGTTAGTAACTACTCATCCATAAGGCTTTCAGCTTTCAAACTTTTATTGTCATTTCTTTTCCTGTTCTCTTTATACTTGTGGATTTATATGTTTTATTGCCTTTACTGCCTCCTTAGTGAGGTTTCTGAAGGGAAAAGAGTGAACATTTGTGTTCAATCTACATTTTAACTGAAAGCTGGTTAGTCAATATGTAAGAATTTAAAGTCAGTTCTGGATGTCTCTGAAACATAAGTAGTGCTACTTTTTCACCATTGTTCTAAAAGCAGACTGATAAAGTGCCCATACTCAGTATGTCCCTTGGGGAATGTTATAGAATGAAATGGGAACCAAGAAATGGATCATTGCCAAGGAGACATTTTGGGACTGACTTTTCTGGTCATATTTAGGATCAAATCCCCACCAAAAGCTGGCAACATTATAATATAAAACTGCTGTTCTGGATCTGTTGGCTTGATTATTACAGGAAAAGAACAAAAGAAATAACAGAATATAATAATTATCAAACATGTGATATATTTTTAGGAATGATTTATTTTACTCATTTGATGCAAAGACTAGAAACCTAAATTA
This sequence comes from Mesoplodon bidens, assembly GCF_964165515.1. Lineage (NCBI taxonomy): Eukaryota > Metazoa > Chordata > Mammalia > Artiodactyla > Ziphiidae > Mesoplodon > Mesoplodon bidens. The sequence goes on along the minus strand of NC_138174.1, from coordinate 22,588,846 downwards.
AGATTCCAATGGAACGTTCAGATTTTATTTACCAGAAATCCTCCAAGTATGTGAGCATATTTTAAATACATTCTACTTAGGCTTTTTAGTCTTCATGGAATTATTTCTATATTTTACAGATAAATGTCCCTTGTGTTACAACCAGTCATAGGTGGTGATTCTGGTTATTCAAAAAAATACACATCTGTTAAGAAACCTGACACCAATTTGTGATAGTGGTTTCTTTCTTCCATTTTGCTTTGTGCAGCTGGAAAATGAGGCTATTTTTTTTTTTTAAAGAAGGAAATAAACTCCAGCAATTGAGGGAGTTTAGTGACATGTTCCTCACATGCCATCATTAGTGACTTCCAGAGCCTGATCTTGGATAACTACTTTATTAGCCTCCAACACTATGAACGAAAATTTATTTAGCATCAATAGTTGATAGTTTGCCACTGCCAGATTTAGATGCTGCTATAATATTACATGACCAGGAAAAGTACGAGATAGGAAGAAAATAGGGAAAAGTATGTTAGGGTAGATAGAAAACTCCTCTAAAGAGACTTCAGAAATTTTGAGTTTTTCAGACTATCCAATTACATGGAGCATTTAAAGGTGAGGAATGTGGAGAGAAGCTGAATGGAAATTATTTCAGACATGTGAGGCTGTATGCAGGAGTTGGGAGTGAGAGAAAAGAATGAAGGGAGTGAAGATTAAGTAGAGGAAGGAGACACGTAAAGTGTGCTGAGGTGGGTGGGGAAGAGCCTAGACACCGAGAGTGTCTTGCGCGTTATGTATGAACTGTGAGCTCTTTAGTGAATGGCTGCTGACGCTGTAGCAGAAAAACTGACAAAGTGCTGTAGAATTTAGAGTCTGGAGCTGGTGTAATACTTAGAAAGCTGTGACGCATGTGATCCAATCCCTAAGCCGTGTCACTTTACAAAAGTACAGTAGAAACAGGCAATCCAAGCTTTAATACAGTTCTCAAAAATATTTGAGGAAGCGCAAGTATGTGACCCAGAACATATTTTACTAAAGTCTTTTCTAACCTGCAGTCCCCAATTCCCAGACGGTTATGTGTGCAGGGCTATTGACTCATCTGTCTTTATTGAACAAATTGCCTAATAAATGAGAATAGAATCTGGTTTCCAATATTATTAGCAGGCTTTTGAGAAAGGCATTGGTATAAATATTGTTCAGATAGCTTCTGGATTACAGAAGGCTTTCTGCTGGCTATCCTTTTCTTTGCATCTAACCAAGTTTAAGGGGAAAATGAGCCACCTATGTTTCTTGACCTTCCCACAAATAGTCAGAATTTCATTGGTTGCCACATAGCCTGTGCCTTTGTGATAGAAGCTTTACTGGAGTGATAACCGTTGTTACTGAGAGAACCATGACGCTCCAAGTCCTTCTCCTTGAGTTATTATCTGCCCAGGAAGGATGCTGAGTGGAGGATTTAAAGAAAAAAAAAATGCTTTTTTGAAGGATCCACAAATCCCTGTTGTGTATGCCCATGTGAACACCAATCCAATGGAAAAAATTTACCATGTTGCCCTTTTTAGCAATAAGGGCTTTTGTAAAGTGTTAGTTGAAGGATTAAAATCTGTACTAAAAGTATATGATTAGAAAAATTCCTCTAAAGATCAGTACATCTGAAACAAAATAATTGATTTAGTAATTCAGCCTAAGGAAATTTTATCTTGATAAGTTACAATTGTGAGAAAAGTTCAAATTTGTTTATCACAACAGACTAATGGGCAGATCCATTTCATTTTTATATTAAAGAATATTTTCCCAAACCCAGTCTATAAAGTCATGTATAATTAAAACATAAAATATGGCTGAAAAGTCTACAACAAAAATTATCCTTTGTTTTTCCACCCTTGAGAAATCCTAGAGTAGATTTATAACTCTTTATAAAATCAAATCAGAAGAATAAATATTCAGTAAGCACATATGATGGGTCAGGCTTTGCCTTAAATCCTAAGGGAGAAACAAAGAAAGTTCCTGTCTTCTAAAAACCTGGTAGAAGAATATCGTTAAGAACTGAAAGTTTAAATAACATCATAATATATAAGTAATAGTTTAAGACAACAATGGAAAAGCACATACAAGGCTAACTGTGAATACAAGTCAGATGTTAAAATTCCTTTGGGAATCAGTAGTTCAGCTCTTTGGTTAAAGAATAGAGTTTCTAAAATGGTAGAGGAGACAGGCCCAGAAAGTAAAATTGTGTTAAAATTATGGGCCTTAGACGCCACGCTAAGATTTTAGAACTTGATTTTGTAGGGAAACCATTGAAAGATTTTAATTCTAAACTTAAATGGAGAAGCAACAAAATCAGAGCAGCACGTTGGAGCAGTGTGCAGATGGGACAGAGAAACTTCAGACACCGAGATGGCTTAGAAGGTACTACAATTGGGACTTCCCTTGTGGTCCAGTCGTTAAGATTCTGCGCTCCCAATGCAGGGGGCCCGGGTCCAATCCCTGGTCGGGGAACTAGATCCTGCATGCCGCAACTAAGGGCCCATGTGCTTCAACTAAAAGATCCTGCATGTGGCAATGAAGATCCTGCGTGCCGCAACTAAGACCCTTTGCAGAAGGGAGGAAGAAAGGAAGGAAGTGAGGGAGGGAGAGAGGGAGGAAGGGAGGGAGGGAGGGAGGGAGGGAGGAAGGAAGGAAGGAAGGAAGGAAGGAAGGAAGGAACTGCCATTTCCCAGGTTGTTTAGGTCCCTCTGTGGAAATGGGATGGACCTGCCACCACCACAAGTTTAGTTCAGGGGTCTAGACTGATGATGCCACACACACACTATGAGAGCCTGAGAAGCTTTATTACTCACATAATGAGACTTTTAAAGGAGAGCAGGACAAATTTCCAAGCAGGTCCAAAGGCTTGGGAGATCCGGAAAGGGTGACTGGCTTGGCTTTTTATGGTGGTTAGAGTGTAGGGATGGAGTGAGTGTCCCCTCACATGTGCTGAGGCTTGTGTGACCTGAATTTCCTGCTGGTACCAAAGGAGGGAGCACCCAGGCTTCTTATCGTCCGGCTGTGGGGCAACAGGAGAAGAGGAACGATGTGGCTGGAAAGTTATCAGCAGACATCAAAAATGGAGTCCGATTCTTTGTAACGCACATATAGGGCGGAGAGAGTGATAGAGTGACAAATGAGGGTGCTCCGTCCATATTACACATGAGCTATAAGTCTCCACCTGATAGAAACTGCACTGTGGGAGGGCAGGTCTCTGGAAGAATGGATTTCCATGAACACGTGGTTATATGTCATTCAATTTACAGGCCTATCGAGGGCCTTTGGAATGTCAAAGAGGAGGTCTCTAGGGCTTTGAAATAAATATCCCAGGAACTCTTGACCTTCTGTTCATTGCATTTCTTTTTTTAAAAAAATCTAGTATATTGCTTATGTTTGGAGAAAGATTTTTTGAAAGATGCAAAGCTGAATGGGATTGTTTGCATCTGAGATCAGTCGTAGATTCTGTTGTTCAATAGCTCAGTCTGTTTTGGTTTGAGCGCCAGTTCCATGCTGTCAATCTATATGTACAGTAATAACTATCTAGAAAACTTGTTTTAAATGTCTACTTCTGCTCTCAACCCCAGGGATTCTGGATGAGAGGTTTTGTGTGGATCTCAGGAATGAGCCTCATTGACAAGTGTTGCTGATACAGGGGTTTACAGGCCTCACTTGAGAAGCATTGCCTCATGGTGTACCCAGGACTGTACCCAGGATTGCAGAGGCTTCAGGCAGAGTTTAACATGATCAAAATCAACAAGAAGCTGACTGCTTTGCTGGCTCTTTCTCTGCTTAATCAGCTTTTAACTTCTGCACCTATTAAGTTTGTAAAAGCAAAAATAAAATAAAAGCCAGGATGGTTCTGTTTAATTACTGTTCAGGAGTTAGCAGTGCTTGAGTGCTTACTATGAGAAAGGGCTCTATATGCTTTTTCTCATTTAATTTTCACAAAGTCAAATAATTATCACATTACAGTGTAGAAAATTGCAGCTCGTAGCATTAAGTGACTTGCCTAAGTCACACAACCACTAAGTGGTAAAGCCAGGTTTCAAACCTAATTTTGTCTAAATCAAACCTGTGTTATAAACCATAACACTCTATTTACTGTCAGGAGCCCAGGTCTAGCTTCGGAGTCTCACCTGAGTGATGATGGTGGGGGGTGTCCCATGGCACTCAGAGCAGGGGGAATATTAAGCAGTTGCCTGCTTAGTGTTCTCATATATTGACAGTAGAATAATAGATGTTGGTTTGGTGTCCTAAGGGTCTCTGTCTCCCAGGGTAGAACCTTCCTCATTGACTGGCACATCAGCCCTTTCGTGAGCTTCTGGAAGACTTGAATTTTGTAGGTTGCTTCCCTGGAAGCACAGGTTGTCTGATTTAGAAGAGTACTTTTTGGACCACTTGCAAGAGGCTGAGAGGAACTAGAGTGGCTACAGGACAGTGAGTGAGGGAAAGGGTGATGGGATTTGGGGCCAAGAAGGTATACAGGGCACAGATCAGACAGAGTTTGGAGGTCATGGTCAGAAAGTTGGTTTTCCGTCTAAGTATGGTGAGAAACACATGGAGTGTTTCACACAGGGGATTTAGTTCTCTGATTTTATGTCTTAAAAAATAGCCTTTTAGTTGCTATGCAGAGAATGGATGAGAGGGAACAAGAGTTGAAGTGGGAAGATGGGTAAGGAGGTTGTTTTACCTTTTTAAAAATTTTTTATTTATTTATTTTTGGCTGCGTTGGGTCTTCGTTGCTGCGCACAGGCTTTCTCTAGTTGCGGTGCGCAGGCTCTAGGCGCACGGGCTTCAGGAGTTGTAGCTCTAGAGCGCAGGCTCAGCAGTTGTGGCTCACGGGCTTAGTTGCTCTGAGGCATGTGAGATCTTCCCGGACCAGGGCTCGAACCCGTGTCCCCTGCATTGGCAGGCGGATTCTTAACCACTGCACAACCAGGGAAGCCCACCCTCTGACTATTTTAAGTGTGGAAAAGTTCCTCATGAAGGAAAAGCCAAGAAAGAAAGAAAACTGATATTTATAGGCTTAATGTGGCAGGAGCAGAGTAGAACTCAGAAAGAAATTTTGAGAGGCTCCCCCACCTCCTCCCCAAAGTAATTTTGGAGAGAAGGTAAGAGGGGGGAGAGAGAATCAGAGCTTGAACATTTCCGATTTCATTTTTTGTTCCTTTTTATCCTTCTAAAATCCACCCCGCCCCCCAAATATTTTTCTCCTCAACTTTAGCAGTGTTGACTCTGAAAGTCTACGTGTCAGGCAGGTGTCTAAGATGATGATAATCTCTGTAGGAAATTACATATGTAAATATTCTTTCCTTGGAGAATTGAAGAAAAATATGTTTCTTGATGGTGGATAAGAACCCCACTCTGGAGTCATTCTCCATCACACAAATTACTCTTGTAGTAGCTTGAAGGTGGCACACTCAGTGTCACAAGACAAGTATCTCCTTGTCCAAGAAACATGACTCAAACTGCCATGAGACCAGAACAGAGTGGTGGTTTCATAGATGCTGTGCTTTTTCCACACATACTACATAGAACTCCTTTGATAGCAAGCTATAGAAACCCAACTTGAATTACCTTAATGAAAAAGGGTATTTATTGTAAGCATAGAAACATGTCTCCTGGAAACCAAGGTCAGAAAGATGGCTGGGCTTCTGGAACAACTGGATTAGGCTCTTGAAAACCCTGATTCCTCACATTCTTTTTTTTTTTTTAACAGTTTTATCTACCCGACAGAAAGATAGCTGCTGAAAGCCCTCAGAACTTTAGCCTCTTTGACAGAGAGAGAGAATGTAATGCTCTCAGTCCCAAGTCTAAAACTCCTGAAAAAAATCTTGTTGGCTCTGCTTGAGTTAGGGTCTTACCCCTGTGAATAAGTGTCAGAGGAGGGTAACACTGGGCTAACAGAGTGGACTCTACAGCATCCATGGACGTGGACAGGAGGGGACAGCTCTTTGAGGAGAGTTGAAGAAACACATTTTCTTCAGAGGTCTCCAATGATAGATAGAAAGGTACTAGGTAAAAAGCCTCGTATGTATCCACTGCACAAGAAAGTTTGTGTATGTGAATGTTGATGGAACTAGTTCTCTTAATTAAATTAATGACTGACCTAAACTATCAAAAAGCAGGAGGACACTCAATCCAAAGAGATATCTAAACATCAAGAAAATGGAATGAATAACAAATAAAGGTTGGCATTGTATTTTTCTGTGAACTGTCATCTGGGTAAGCCATTTCAGTGAAGGATTGACCTCTTTGCCTTCTCTAATTAAATGGTATCTTAATCTCCACGAGCTGGATTTTCCTACAATGAGGTAAATACTTGTTTACAAAGTGTTTATAAAGTTTATAAGAGGGCAAAGTCCCTCTTAACCTCTCCCCCGTCTTCCCAATCTGATGGGTGAAGACATTTACCTCCGTTAACATATAAATATATGGATAATCTACATAAATAAATCATGGAAATTTTTACATTTCAATAAACATAAATCCTAAGTTTTAAAAAAATAGTTTACCTTGAAATAATTTCAAACTTAAAGAATACCATATCCCCCCATCCAGATTTCCCTTTATTAGCATTTTACCACATTTATTCCTTCATTTTCTATCTTTATATAGATATAGAGACAGATATACCCATCATTATTCGTTTTTTTCTGAGTCATATGAGGGAAAGTTGCAAACATGATGCTCTGTCATATTTAGATCCTTCAGTGTATATTTTTCCACATCATATCCCCAAACAAGGACACTTTCCTACCTTTCACCATACACATTTTCCAATCAGGAAATTAGCACTGATACAACTGATGACACTACTCTCCAAAGCACAATCCACAGACGCCTTTCACATCTCCCCAAATATCTCTTTCCTTTCTCATTCAGGACCCAATCCAGAATCATGAGTTGCATTTAGTTGTCGTATCTCTTTAATTTCTTTTATTTGGAGTAGTTCCTCATTCTTCCCCTGTCTTCCGTGGCCTTGACATTTGAAATTCTGTATCTGTATTTAATTCTATATTCATTCTGTATAATGTCCTTCAACCTGGGTCTGTGCAATGATTCCTCAGGCTCAAACAAGAATGCCCATGCATTCTTGACAGCAAAACCCCCAGAAATGATGCTATTTATGCTCTTCTCAGGGCACCACACAGGAGAAAATATGATGTTGACCCATCCCATCATGGTGATGTAAACCTTGATCACCCTCCCACCCATTTTAAGAATCACTTCTATAGGGGCCAGGATGGCTGATGCAAGTGTGCTGCTAACCTCATTTTTGTTGTGCTGTGGAGGCGTGGGAGGAGGGACAAGGACTCTTCATTTAGATTTTAATGTTGGACAGACTTTCTGAAAGAATCTGAGCAGCAGGAACTCAAGATAAGGGCTTCAAGAAACACAGAGAATGGTCACAAGAGTGTCAAAAACTTACAAAACTAGAATTAACCTGTACGTTTAATGACTGCTCATAGAATTATAGGATAAAATAAAATTTTAGAGCTGGAAGGGACTGTCATAAACATTTAAAACAGATCTCTAGCCCATCAATTGTTATGAATTACTGACTGATTTTGTTAATGGGTTTCTTCCATGTTCCTCTCACCTCTTTTTCCTGGCACTGCCAGTGGGGAAGTTCCCAGTGAACCGCTGCTTTAGAGACTGGGAGGGTACAGAGATGCACCTGCCTCCTTTGGCTGGGCCTGAAGGGAAGGGTAGATCCAAAAGATAAAAGCACTGGAGACACAAGGACAGTCCATCCCCGTTCTTAAGGTCATTTATTCATGTTTTTTATCCTTTGTTTCATTCCAAAAATTATTTAAGATTCTACCTGAAAACATATATACAATGCTACAGGATAACTGAAGGAAACTAAAATAAAACCAGAGACAAGATTAACACACAAAATCCTTGAAATACATTTGCCTGAAGAGGTTCCAGATTTGGTTCTGAGCTTCCTAGCTGCCAAACAAAATGAAACATGATTGATTACAATGTTTAGAGTGTCTAAAAATGAAAAATCCCCTTTTTTTCAGAGATGCACAGCTCTTCCTGATATTGAGAACTGAGAGAAACATCTCCTGTGATTTCCCAAGGAGAACGACATCCTCAACAATAATTTCTGTGATAAATAAAATGGTAAGTGTAGAATGACTTCTTCTTCTTACCTCCCTGGATGCGGGTCAAAGAGGCCCAATGCCAAAGCATAGCTAGTGTACAAGGGACCAAAGCAATGAAATCAAAAGCAATATTTTTCTTCCTTAGCTCTTTTAGATTCAAGAGGAAGGAGTGGATTCCTATAGCCTTATGGTAATCTTCTGTGAATGACATTTCTTAAAACTAAGCTTTTTATTAAAAAAAAAAGTTCCACAGAGAACTTCACAGTATATTGTCTATTTACCTAACCTCCAGGTTACTGACAAAGGGAAGTGCCCTACATATATTTTAAGAATAAACTGAGAGAAAGGCAGGTTTGACATCTCCTTATGACATTTTATGAATAATATGGGGTCTAACCAGGGCATGTGACTGCCCTGGGGTTAGCCTCAGCTTCACACAGGGGTTGGGTAGAGGATGTACCCTTAGGCAGGGCCAAGATCTTCCCCTGAAAGTAGTTAATTGTTCAACTTGAACATACAGACAACTCAGGGCTAGAAGCATTATGGGTTAATACATGTTCACAAAATTTTCACTGGAAAATGTTGCCATTAAGGGACATGCATCACCTAAAGTGTCCATTAAAAAAAAAACCACCTCAAAGACAGTTTAATTTAAAGAACTAATGTAAACTACTATTTAATACAAACTAATTAAAATTTAGAATCTCTGAGCTCAGAATGATAGGATTGTGGAATGATCAATGTTCATTTGTTCTTTCTGGTTATAGAAAGCTGTTCTGGAACAGTTGTCCAGTTTATGACATCAAACTATGTCATCAATTTCCAGCTATGATGGAATACCTGTGTTCCTGCTGGAAAACAAAGAGCCATTAAAAAAAAAGTCTTGTTGCAGCCCTGCCAAAGCAGTCAGGACCTAAGGACCTAAGAAAAGGGAAGAGCAGAGAGACATTTTCTGATTCTTGATTTAGAGCAAGACATGAGACTGGGCAGAGAACTGCTACAAGGCAAGTGATTAACCAGCTAAAAACATTAACTCTTATAAAGAGATAATTAAGTGAAGAAAAAGTAAAACAGAGGCATATAAAAGCCACTAATTATATGTAATTATATGATATAATTATATATCAATGTCCAGCCACTGGATCAACATGTATGCCCAACTAGGGGGCAGGGAAATCAATCTCCCCTTTCCACAAGTGACCCCCAAGGGACTGTGACCTCTGCACCCCAATGTACACAGTACCTGGATCAGGGGTGGGTGAGGGCTCACCCCCCCCCCACCCAGAGTCACCTGCCTAATGCACTGTGGTACAGCCAGCCCAGGATGCCACCCTGGAGTGCACATCCTGTCCCAAGATGGTGTGGAGTGCATTAGTTCTACTTTACTTCTTCTGGTGGGAAGGGGCAGAACGGGAGGCTGGGCATGTCCTGAGGCACCAGGGAATGAGAGGGTGGGTGGTTGAAAGCCTGTCTGAGGGAGGGCAGTTGAGATGGGCCCTCCTGTGGGCCAAGCCTCCAAGCCAGTAGTACATGCTCCACTGGCTCACTTATTTTAAAAACATAAGTCAAAGATAAAATTAAGAATTTCAAGACAACACCATTAAGCCCAAGCACAAGACCCTTGTGAGCATGGGGCTCTGTGACTGCATTGGTGGCATCCTTGGGAAGCAGGCCTTGGTTGGAAGTGTTTCCTTCAAGGTTATGGAGGCTGGTCATCATGTTACTTGAGTCCTTTTCCTGTGGAAGTTCTTTCCTGCTTCAGCCTTTGGTTTTCGATGTTTTGTGCTTTGTTTTAAAACACATCATTCTTTTTCTTGCTAGTAATTAGTTTTACCAATTCCCCATGTCTGAAATCTTCCATAGAAAAAGTTGAATGAATGTACTGCTAATTTTCAGGGATAGTGCGTCAATATTCTTATTTTAAATAAACAAAAAAATACATCTTAATTGATTTTAACTGGGTTGGGTTAAATTTTGTCTCTGTGATTCCCCATTCTTTATTTTGATCATCAAAGGCACTATTTAATTCTCCAAGGGACCTCTTCTAACATACTAGTCTTCATGGTTTAAGTGGAAAATGAGGATGTCATACTGGTTTGCAAATCTGGATCTGATGAATGAGAATATTGTAAATCGAAGCTCTACTTGGAAAAATACATTTCAAACTCCCAAAGGGGTAGATATGAGTTTTTTGTTGGTTGTTTTTATTTTGTCTTCAAGATTTCTGATTAAGAGTGAAGCCCAGAGCCAAATAATCATACTAAAAATACTCTGGGCTAAGATTGACTAATGCCTGTAAAGCCCCTCTTCTAGAAACTTGTATGAGCTTCTCACATGGGCAACCAAGACAGGATCTTGAAATTATAACTTCTCATGGCACAGCTGACACTCTTTGTTTCCTGGCTCCAAAGAAAAGTATAATCTTAACATGTATCCAATACCTCTTAAAATACACTCTGACTCATCTCTCAAACTCCAGGCCCTATATTCCTGCTGTAAATTTGATATTTAAATACACATTGAAGCCTCAGGGGATGTGAGCTTGGTTAGCAGGGAGCCCTATTTATAATCTGCAAAGTCCATTTGTTTTTCTTATCTTTCTAAGAGATTTCTGGCTCAGTCAACAAAGCGAAGTTGGAAGCTTTAGTAAAGAGCTCAGCAGCTTAGGCAATGTAATGAGGAAAAGAGGCCTTCAAGGAGGGAAGGTTATAGAATGCAAGTCCGAGTGCCCCACACAAAGTGAGGCCAAACAATAACACAATGCCAGAGTCTGGAGCAGAGGAAGGTTTATCGCAGGGCCATTTCAGGAGATGGGTGGCTCATGCCTTAAAAACCCTGAACTTCCCAAAAGCTTTCAAGCAAAGCCCTTTTATTGGAAAGGTGAGGGAGGGGCGTGGTTAGTTGTTGCACACTTCTTGGTATTAGATCCTTTGTTCTTGAGGTCAGGTCATGGTCAGGTCATGATGTTCCTGTAAACCTCCACCAAAACAGATGTTATTCTCTGTTCTGACAAGAAAGGGCAAGGTCCCAAGGCTCAACTTTAGCCCTCCAAGGTCCAGGACCTGGCCAAGAGGATGGGGTCCCTTCGTGGGCTGGTAACCCTGCCCAGGAGCGCTCATCCAGCACGCAGTCTGGGTCCTCCCGCCAGTGTCCAGGCCCAGATGAGGAGGCAGATCTCAGCTGGCGGCACCCTCAGGGCCAGGCCCCCAGGCCCTGCCCAGCCGACGTCACTGAGGGAGCCAGGCACCCAGGACCCAGCCGGCCCTCAGGCTTTTCATTTAAACTGGAGAGAACCATTTGTATAGGATCAATAGGAATACACGTTGTAGCAAATATCAGTCAGGATAATTCCCAGCTCGCGACTATTGCCCTTCTTTGACAATAGCCCCAACCATAGAGGTGGACCTGAGGGAATGACGTGCAATGTCCCTGCAGCTTAGCCCTGACCTCTGGCCACCTCCGAGGGGTAGACAATTGATCTAAGCTGGACCAATTTTTGAGACTTGAGCAGAAAGACTGAAGCTTGTTGAAGCTGTTACCTTAATGGCAGTGTCCACATACTGCAGCTGCTGAGGCCTCCATGGACCACGACCCACGGAGACAGACCCCACCATTAAGTCGCGGAGGTGGGGATGGGGGACAGGTTTGCTGCTGCTTCAAGGCCTGGGCCCGGCCAGTGGGCGGCTGTGGCGAGGGCTCTGGAGCTCTGTGGGACACAGCACTGTCCGTCCCGGGGCTCCCTAGCTCACCCGAGGCCAGAGGGCCTGGAGGGCCCCGGGGAGAAGGCCACGATGCACCTCTCACCACACCCTCTGCTGCAGGGACCACTGGGAGCTGACTGCTGGTGGAGCAGAACCTCTAACCACTGCGCTCAGGGTCTCGTCCTAATGGTCTCACGTGAATGGCTTCGCTCAGGGTCTCTTGCTGACAACCGTGCACCCGCCCCGCCCCTATTACAGGAACGGACGCTTTGAGGGCCCGCAAGACTGGCCATGAAGCATGGACAGCTGGACAGGGCAGATAGAAGTCATTCTCTAATGCCCCCTGACTTCTCTTGCTCAGACCTCCAAAGAATACTTTGTTTTACCTGTCTAGTGCATGGGAGGGGTGGCAATAACTGAAATAATGTGGTATTGGGAGGTCGTGGTGACAGGACGAGAACGGGAGTTTCCTGAAGCTTGGCTGGGATGCCCCAATTCAGTGTTACGCTGGAGAAGGTTGTACTGGCTTAAGAGACTTGACCGTTAAATATTCTGGTACCTTGAAAATGGCCACGGGAATTGGTATATACTATAAATCCAAGTCCCCCCACCCAACCATCCACTGGACCAGGATTTGGTTTACCAATACTGCAGTGTCTGATTTTAAGCGTATACTATTTTCTAGAAATGTTCTCTGGCTCCCTCTGATGGCCTGTGGCTCTTCCTTTGTGGCGTTCTGAGACCCTTATCTCCATTTATCTCCGTTATTTATGCACCTGCTTCAATTCCTGGCCGTATAGGCCATAAGGTCTAGCACATAATAGATGCTTAACAAATGTCTCTTGTATCAATGGACCCATGAAATGCATATTTTCAGACTCACATTAAAACTAAGAAAAGATAGATCTTTACTAGCAGCATTTTTTTTTCATCCCTTTTTTCATATATGTAACATTTAGTGAGCTCCTATCATGTAACCATGTACCAGGTCCTGAGGATTTACCACAGAGTAAAGCATGTTCCTTTTCTTCAAGAAGCTCACAGTTTTTTTGAGGAAGACATATGTAAATAACCACACTACACTTACATCTATGTATTGATAATAAAATATGAACAGAGTCATGTTCAATTTTAAGAATGAGTGTGTTAGAGTATGAGTGTGTTTTTATAAGAAGTGTGTTAAGAATCACTTGTAATAACATGAAACTTGAAACATTATAAGTATCAATCAGTAAGGGACTGGTTAATTAAATTATGAACTGCCAATAAAATGGAATGGTATGCAGCCACTAGAATCAGGTACAGTTATGGATGCTGATATGGAAAGAATCTCAAAGATGTATTTTTCAAAGGAAAGAACAGCACAGTGAAAAGTTGCATGTATATAATAACCCTTTTTTTACTAAAAGGATATATACATAAATATATTTGCATGTAAGAATGCTATTATATGCATGCAAAAAATTTTTAAAGGAAATACAAGATGGTTATCTTTAGAAGAGATTGTAGAGAGGTAGATTTTTTTTACTTTTTAGTTTTAATATTTACATATTTCAATTCTCTATTATAAATTTCAGTGGAGATTATGAGACCGTTTAGTTTTCTTCTTCGTACTTTTATATAATAAATAACTCTAAATGTTCTGTAGAAAACAGTGAGGGACACCATTAGTATGTTTAAATTTTATATAACTATTTGGTAATACTTATCAAAAATTTAGAAGTGCCTGCGTTTCATTCCAGTGTTTTTACTGCCAGGGATGTATCCTACCAAACAAGAGCACAAAGATAGATGTACAAGGATGTTTGGCCCATCACCGAAATTGGTGAAAATCAGGAGTGAAATGCCCATGAAAAAGAGACAGGTTGAATGAATTATTACAGTGCATCTAAGCAATAGCATATCAGGCAGTGGTTAAAATAGATAAATAAAGTCTTGAAAAAAATGCTCCTGGTTGCAAAGCAGTGTATTACACCCTCATTATAATAGTGAAAATATTATATTCATATAGATAATAGAGTCACATCCAATGAGGGGATTCGGTCTTCAAGCAAATTCATCAGCTGAGAATCAACTACAATCAAACCTGCATCTACAAGCACTTAGGACCACACTCAGCTGTGAGATGTTCACCCTCTACAGGCCTGGAAGCAGCTGTCCTTAGGGTCAGCAGAGTTCCAGGCTCTCTCAAGGCTCTGTGCTCCACGGAGTAGAATAAGTAGCCTGAACTTCTATTTATGCTGCTTTCTCTTTGCAATTTTCTCTCTTTCTATATATTTTTATTATATGTGCATTAGTTGGTTTGGTAGGTTATAATGCAACTCCAATACATAAAGATTTATATAGAGTAAAATATCTGAAGGGCTACATGGCAAAGCATAACAGTTTACTTCTGAGAAAGAGGTGGAGATAGAAAAAGAGAAAAAATTTTTTCTTGTGCCTTTTATATTGTTTGAGTGTGTATTATTTTATACATGCTAATATATATATATATATATATATTTTTTTAATTTATTTATTTACTTTTGGCTGTGTTGGGTCTTCGTTTCTGTGCGAGGGCTTTCTCTAGTTGTGGCAAGCGGGGGCCACTCTTCATCGTGGTGCACAGGCCTCTCCCTATCGCGGCCTCTCTTGTTGCGGAGCACAGGCTCCAGACGCGCAGGCTCAGTAGTTGTGGCTCACGGGCCTAGTTGCTCCGCGGCATGTGGGATCTTCCCAGACCAGGGCTCGAACCCGTGTTCCCTGCATTAGCAGGCAGATTCTCAACCACTGTGCCACCAGGGAAGCCCTAAAATATATATTTTATACTTAGTATTTTATACTAAAAAGAAATTTTAAAAATTGATCCAGCTAACAAATTTAAGGAAGTGTGGAGGGGTATGAGACAAAGGTGTGTTGGGAGATTGAATTTGATTCTGTAGATAATGAGAATCACATGGAGATTTTTAACCTCTAAGGGTGATGATATTTCAATTGATATTTTTGGAAGATAACGTATAGGATTGAAAATTATAGGTGGCACTGGTGAAAGGTAGACTGAGTTTATGAATTAGTTATCTTTTGGTTTTTATCTAAATAATGAAGATATTCCTCTACCTAGTTTTGCACTGGAAGTTCCTAGAGTACAGTATTTAAGTCCCTATGTGGCTATTAGAGTAGACAGATGGTCAGACATTCAGTCCCCAATTCTTTCATCTCTACTTTCATCCTCATCTTGTGTCCTGGCTTCCATTAAGTGTGTATAGGTGTCTTGGCAAGAGGGAAATTCAGACTCCTTCTGAGTCACATGAGTGGACCAACAGTGATGCAGGGAAGAAAGCTCCCAATAGAGGTCAGCCTTGCTGGAAATGCAGAGATGGACAATCCCTGTTCCTAAAGTGGTCAAGGGTGTCAAGGTGCAGCTTGAAAGTTGTCATTGGAGGGTGACCTGGGTTGTACTCAGTGGCACTGACTCCCGGCTAATGGCCCAGGGCTCTTTGAGTTATAGTGATTTCAGTTCCTTCTGCTGGTGACTTTCATAGGGTGCTAATCTCCTCCAGGGCAGGTTCAAATGAAAATCCCTGTGTGAATGTTAGGTGAATAAGAGTTCAATAGGGTACCAATCATTGGATTTGAAATACTTCATGTTGGGTGAGGTGGCCCAGAAACCCTCCAGCAGAAGAAGAGGCAGGAAGGGAGGTTATGCATCATCTGAGCATTGATTTGACTCCAGAATGTTGTCCACTCTTGTTGGCAAATACTGCATGCTGTCCAGGAACGTGGCTGTGAGGCTGGGTGAAGTCCTCTGCCTTGGCGGAGCCCTATCCTAACCCCAAAAAGCTTTTGGGGGAAGGTCACTTCCTGTCCCTTGCTCAGATGAGATAGCTTTCGTCTGTAACAAGTCTGAGGCCCATGTTGATACCATTTATAGAGAATGTTTCTTTCATTTTATACCTACAGCCAGATCCTAAGCCAGGCCTTCCGAGGAAGGATGGATCAAGACCATGTCTAGCGTTTGTCACATCATAGAAATTAAACAACTATCCCCTTTTCTGTTTCTAACTCAAATCCAGTCTACTGGCCCCATTTCTTTCTACCTTTGTGGTAAATTTATTTTGGATTTTGTTATCCTCTTTGCCACTTACCTTGATTGGTAATACCGTAAATAGATCTTTCCAACTCATTCATTCATTCATGTCTTCATTCATTTATTTTCTTGACAAGTACTGTGTTTGTTGAGTGCTTGTGTGGGTCAGACTGTGTGAGGCAATTTAGGAATATAATGATGAACAAAGAGAGTCTCGGTCCTTACCCTCATGTTGCTTAAAGCCTAGAGCAGGACTGAAGTATGAAACAAAGAATAACAGTAAAACACAGAGCCACAACTGTGAGAAGGCAATGATGGAGTGGTACAAGGTGAGATTACATAAAAGGAGAATCATCTGGTGAGGAAAGTCAGAGAACCCTTTGCTGGGGTGGTGACTCTGCTGAGCTCTTTTTTCAGAAAAGCCTGGCTTTTGGCCAAGTTGATCAACTTCCTACCAGAAAGTGAAGCAGTATTTCCAAAGTCACTCTAAAAGAATGAGAAATAAGGGTCAATGGTACTTACTTGGCCATATTCACAGAACTAAGGGCCATTCAAGTGACTCTGAAGGACACACAAAAAAACAAGAACAAAACAAAACTAAAGAAAGCAAACAGGTACCCTGCTCTATTTATTAAAATGTTGCTTAATATTGATATAATAACACTGAAGGATATAGTCCCTTCCTGACACCTGAATCTGTGGAGTTAAAAAGACAACCATTTTCCACTTACTTTGGACACTTTTTCCCTCTGAATGTTCTGTTCTGTCACCAGCCTATTAAAGCCCATTACCAATCATTTTTTCAATTTTTCAAGGTCCTTCAGGATTTCGATGAGCAGTTATTTCTCTCTCCTCACAAAGAGACCTGCTTTAAGTTGTCTATGACTAGAACGGATTGAGTTATCATGCTGAAGAAACTTTGAGAGGTAAATACAGGTGTCAGCAACACATTCTGCTTTCTGGAATCGCAGGATGGAATTTCCAGCCATAAGCAAGGGTGCTAGTTAGCATTTCTTGTTGGAGAGTCTGACTAACAAGCTCTTTTCTCAGGAAACAGGAATGCCAGTCGCCTGGTTATTAGCAGTTGTAAAACCAGGCCCCACCGGTGATGTGTTACAGACCTCTCTTCAGAATTCCCCCATCTAAGAGAAGACTCATGAGTCAGAATTTTGGGAACTGCAGAGGTAGCCATCTTGAAATTACAGGGAAATTTGTCTGGCTTACAAATCATAAAAATAAATAGACGCTATAAATTTTGAAAGAGACCCAAGGCTGTTTAAGTATGGGGGAGATTGAAATGGATACAAACATACATATACTAACTTCCTCTTCACCAATGAGATCCTGAAAGATGACGGCTTCCAGGGCAAATGGATGAAAATGATCACAGTTAGCTTGAAGTGTTTAAGTCATTAGATGATGTACAAGTAACAATGCAGTGGACTCACAAATTAAGCAGGATTGATTGGTAGTAAAATAAAAAATTAAGCAATATATGGAAATGTTCAACTGTTAAGAAACTGACCAATGCTAACATGTAGCAGTAATTAAAATAATTCCAAAATAATAAAGCTCATTAATGTTGAAAACAGGGAGAAACAGTTCACTTAAAGTACATATATTTTGTACTTAAATGGTGTATTTCTTTTTTCACATCCATTATTCCCTGTGAGCATTATTACAATCCCTTTTTTACATGCTGATATGAGTTTATTTCTCATTTCTGATTATAAACAATACACGTTTTTCATGAATAATTCAAAGAGATAGAAGTAGAGATATAAAGTTAAAAGCAAAAGTCACAGGAAATCCCAACTGAGATCACTATTGTTAAGAATATTGTCAACATCCTTGCAGATGCTTCTATGTATATATACAGTAGATACCCGTGTAATAATTTTCCATTTGCTACCAGGTTGTTACTTTGTAGTATATACACAGTCAATAAGTATTTTCTTCCTACTCCCTGGGAAGGAAATTTTGTTCACTTAGTACTTTCTTCTCTCCTTACCTTATTATTCAGATTATGGTAATTACTACCAACGGAAGAGGGACGAGGGACCAGAAGAGAAGGGGATGATCAATTTGGGAGCAAAGTTTGTGGATGAGACTCTGGAAAAGCTGTTGGGGAGAGAGAGCCTTCAGGAAGGAGCTATAATATTACAGTGTGAAAGAGAACAGGATGAAAAAAGGTGGGTTGCAAAAGATATTTTAAGATATGGTACTGTGAGTTAGCAGCTGTATGTCCTTTAATGTTTTCTGAAAGTTGAGAGCAAAGACTGAAATTGCTTGGTAAAGCCTTTTGTTAGCTGGGCTGTTTCTGTGAAGGTCATGGTGCTGAGACTGGCTCTCAGAGGGATATGGGATTTGTTTGATTTATATACAAATGGGATTTTATCAACTATGCTGCTTTGTAATTCCTTTTCTCTCAAAAATACGTCATGGTGGGCTTCCCTGGTGGCGCAGTGGTTGAGAGTCCGCCTGCCGATGCAGGGGACACGGGTTCATGCCCCAGTCCGGGAGGATCCCGCATGCCTCGGAGTGGCTGGGCCCGTGAGCCATGGCTGCTGAGCCTGCGTGTCCGGAGCCTGTGCTCCACAATAGGAGAGGCCCCAACAGTGAGAGGCCCGCGTACCGCAAAACAAAACAAAACAAAACAAAAAAACGTCATGGCACTTCTTCTCAAGTCAACAAATATAAATTTCCATGATTCTATTTAGTGGATTCTAGTGGATTCTCTGGTGGGAATGCACCATATCTTTATAAAAGGGCCCACGTTGGTGGATGTTTAGGTTGTTTCTAATGGTGATGAGCATCTTTGTGCATCTTTACATGTTTATGTGACTATCTCATTGGAATAGACTATTTATTAGATACAACATTTTACATTTTAAATTTTATTACATAATGCCAACAGAAAGTCACACTAATCTATAACCTCACTGAGTGTAAAAGTCCCATAGCCACCCAGACTCATTCTTATCATCTTATTTTTTTGGAGAGGATTACCACCATTTGGACAATACATCTAGAGCATACATCTTAAGAAGGTGAAACACAGGAAGACTGAGGGACTCTCATCTAAGATGTTAGAACTGAGTAGTTCTAGTCTGGTGACCTCTCTAGAGGTGTCTTGTGCCTGGAAAAGCCAAATGACAATGACGTTAGGCCACACGGAGACTAATGCCACCCAGAAGGTAAAGAAGGTAAAGAAAGATAGTGAAAAGTGGCGAATGAAAGTATTTTCAGTTCAACTCATCTGTGTAACCGGGGTGCACACCATGGTGATGAGATGATGTGTATAAAAGTACTTTGTACATCACTAGACGTTGAGGTACCACTTGGGAAAACAATTGCCCCCTTCGTCTGTACAGTTAGGACTGTGTGTGTTTAGCTAATTGAAAAATTATAAGCATTGTGGTTTGACCTTGCATCTCAGTGTCATTTTTATCTTCTGCAACCTGATAGCCAAATTCCCAGTAAAAGAAGCATTTGATATTACAAAGAAGTGCTGACAGGGCCATTGCCAATCTGGACCATGTTTCCTTGTGATATCCTGATGATTCAAAGCCAGAACGTCTGATGCTGTGCTGTCTTGTAGCAAATGTACTATAGATAGTATCTTTCTCTGTCAGTTTGTGTCCCCACGTTGCCTCTGACCTTGGCCTATATTGATTCTATGCTTATTTATATTCATTTTGTCTCTAGAAAAGTGGGTCCAGACAGCCCTCTCTGAGTTTATTTTACCAGCTCAGGTCTTGCCTGACTCTTAAGGACTCCAGTCACCAGAGCAGCTGTGTTTAACCTTGTCTGTTAGTCCCTGCCCAAGAAACCCATCCGAATTGGCAATACTTCTGAAAACACAAGCGAGACTAAATTACAAATGGAGAAAGCGTCTGGGTTAAAATAAACAGTCACCAGACAAAAGCTATCTCCTTCCATGTTCTTTTTTCTGCAGGAAAAACAAGGAACTAGATCTGATCTTATTCTTAGGTGAGATTTGTTGTTCTATTTAAAAGCACTTATCTCAGAATTTCTGCATAGCAATAAGAAGTGGCAGTGGAGGGGTGGTTTGCAGTGCAGTTGTCTGCTTGTAGTAATAAAGATTCAAATCTAGTTTCTGCAGTCCTGCCTTTGGTATCTTTATTTTGAACTAGAATAGCACAGAAAAAAATGGATTGAGGACCTTGTAATTGGAGCATGTCTTATGTTCATAATTACAGGGACCTTCAGGAGATTAGATTTTTCAGGATACTTAAAAGCACAGAAAAGCAAAAAAAAAAAAAAAAAAACACAAAAAAACCCTCCTACCTCGCTGGTAATTCCTGTGTGAGGACAGGGCAATCTCTAAGGTTGGAAACCTAGGTGAAGGGAGAAAATCATTTCTGTTAGCAGAGGATAATAAATAGGAATTATTTTCAACTATGTCTGCCCCCACAAGATAGTCTCACCATCCCAGAGACATGGTCAATGCGAAGTGGTCTCATTCAGTATGATGAATTGCATTCTGCTTTAATTCTGGGGACCCTTAGATAAGTACACACTGGCCTGCTTATCTTCAAAAGTTGCCCATGCAATCTGCAAGTTAAGAGAAGAGGGCCGGGGAGACCATCAAGATGGCGGAGGAGTAAGATGTGGAGATCACCTTCCTCCCCACAAACACATCAGAAATACATCTACATGTGGAATAACACCTACAGAACACCTACTGAACGCTGGCAGAAGACCTCAGCCTTCCCAAAAGGCAAGAAACTCCCCCATGTACCTGGGTAGGGAAAAGATAAAAGGAAAAACAGAGACAAAAGAATAGGCATGGGACCTGCACCAGTGGGAGGGAGCCGTGAAGGAGGAAAAGTTTCCACAGACTAGGAAGCCCCTTCACTGGTGGAGACGGGGGGTGGGTGGGCAGGGGGGAAGCTTAGGAGCCACGGAGGAGAGCACAGCAACAGGGGTGCGGAGGACAAAGCGGAGAGATTTCCGCAGAGAGGATCGGTGCTGACCAGCACTCACCAGCCCGAGAGGCATGTCTGCTCACCTGCAGGGGCGGGCGGGGCTGGGAGCTGAGGCTCGGGCTTCGCTCGGAGCGCAGGGAGAGGACTAGGGTTGGCGGCGTGAACACAGCCTGAAGGGGCTAGTGCGCCACAGCTAGCCGGTAGGGAGTCCAGGAAAAGGTCTGGACTTGCCTAAGAGGCAAGAGACCATTGTTTCACGGTGCGTGAGGCGAGGGGATTCAGAACACCACCTAAACAAGCTCCAGAGACAGGCGCGAGCCACGGGTATCAACGCGGACCCCAGAGATGGGCATGACATGCTAAGGCTGCTGCTACAGCCACCAAGAAGCCTGTGTGCGAGCACAGGTCACTCTCCACACCTCCCCTCCCGGGAGCCTGTGCAGCCCGTCACTGCCAGGGTCCCGGGAACCAGGGACAACTTCCCCGGAAGAACACGCAGCGCACCTCAGGCTGGTGCAACGTCACGCCGGCCTCTGCCGCCACAGGCTCGCCCCGCATCCGTACCCCTCCCTTCCCCCGGCCTGAGTGAGCCAGAGCCCCCGAATCAGCTGCTTCCTTAACCCTGTCCTGTCTGAGCCAAGAACAGACGCTCTCAGGCGACCTACACGTAGAGGCGGGGCCATTCCAAAGCTGAAACCCAGGAGCTGTGGGAACAAAGAAGAGAAAGGGAAATCTCTCCCAGCAGCCTCAGGAGCAGCAGATTAAATCTCCACAATCATCGTCCTCAATGGTGAAAAACTGAAACCATTTCCACTAAGATCAGGAACAAGACAAGGTTGCCCACTCTCACCACTCTTATTCATCATAGTTTTGGAAGTTTTAGCCACAGCAATCAGAGAAGAAAAGGAAATAAAAGGAATCCAAATCGGAAAAGAAGAAGTAAAGCTGTCACTGTTTGCAGATGACATGATACTATACATAGAGAATCCTAAAGATGCTACCAGAAAACTACTAGAGCTAATCAATGAATTTGGTAAAGTAGCAGGATACAAAATTAATGCACAGAAATCTCTGGCATTCCTATATACTAATGATGAAAAATCTGAAAGTGAAATCAAGGAAACACTCCCATTTACCATTGCAACAAAAAGAATAAAATATCTAGGAATAAACCTACCTAAGGAGACAAAAGACCTGTATGCAGAAAATTATAAGACACTGATGAAAGAAATTAAAGATGATACAAATAGATGGAGAGATGTACCATGTTCTTGGATTGGAAGAATCAACACTGTGAAAATGACTCTACTACCCAAAGCAATCTACAGATTCAATGCAATCCCTATCAAACTACCACTGGCATTTTTCACAGAACTAGAACAAAAAATTTCACAATTTGTATGGAAACACATAAGACCCCGAATAGCCAAAGCAATCTTGAGAACGAAAAATGGAGCTGGAGGAATCAGGCTCCCTGACTTCAGACTATACTACAAAGCTACAGTCACCAAGACAGTGTGGTACTGGCACAAAAACAGAAAGATAGATCAATGGAACAGGATAGAAAGCCCAGAGATAAACCCACGCACATATGGTCACCTTATCTTTGATAAAGGAGGCAGGAATGTACAATGGAGAAAGGACAGTCTCTTCAATAAGTGGTGCTGGGAAAACTGGATAGGCACATGTAAAAGTATGAGATTAGATCACTCCCTAACACCATACACAAAAATAAGCTCAAAATGGATTAAAGACCTAAATGTAAGGCCACACACTATCAAACTCTTAGAGGAAAACATAGGCAGAACACTCTATGACATAAATCACAGCAAGATCCTTTTTGACCCACCTCCTAGAGAAATGGAAATAAAGACAAAAATAAACACATGGGACCTAATGAAACTTAAAAGCTTTTGCACAGCAAAGGAAACCATAAACAAGACCAAAAGACAACCCTCAGAATGGGAGAAAATATTTGCAAATGAAGCAACTGACAAAGGATTAATCTCCAAAATTTATAAGCAGCTCATGCAGCTCAATATCAAAAAAACAAACAACCCAATCCAAAAATGGGCAGAAGACCTAAATAGACATTTCTCCACAGAAGATATACAGACTGCCAACAAACACATGAAAGGATGCTCAACATCTTTACTCATTAGAGAAATGCAAATCAAAACTACGAGATATCATCTCACACCAGTCAGAATGGCCATCATCAAAAAATCTACAAACAATAAATGCTGGAGAGGGTGTGGAGAAAAGGGAACACTCTTGCACTGCTGGTGGGAATGTGAATTGGAAAGGCCCCTATGGAGAATGGTATGGAGGTTCCTTAAAAAGCTACAAATAGAACTACCATATGACCCAGCAATCCCACTACTAGGCATATACCCTGAGAAAACCATAATTCAAAAAGAGTCATGTACCAAAATGTTCATAGCAGCCCTATTTACAATAGCCCAGAGATGGAAACAACCTAAGTGCCCATCATTGGATGAATGGATAAAGAAGATGTGGCACATATATACAATGGAATATTACTCAGCCATAAAAAGAAACGAAACTGAGCTATTTGTAATGAGGTGGATGGACCTAGAGTCTGTCATACAGAGTGAAGTAAGTCAGAAAGAGAAAGACAAATACTGTATGCTGACACATATATATGGAATTTAAGAAAAAAAATGTCATGAAGAACATAGGGGTAAGACAGGAATAAAGACACGGACCTACTAGAGAGTGGACTTGGGGATATGGGGAGGGGGAAGGGTAAGCTGTGATGGGGTGAGGGAGTGGCATGGACATATATACACTACCAAGCGTGAGGTAGATGGTTAGTGGGAGGCAGCCACATAGCACAGGGAGATCAGCTCGGTGCTTTGTGACCGCCTGGGGGGGTGGGATAGGGAGGGTGGGAGGGAGACGCAAAAGGGAGGGGATATGGGAACATATAAAAAAATGCTTTTTCTCAACATTAAAAAGAAAAGGTTTCTAATTAAGTTTATAATGGAATGAACTGTTAGGGAGAATCAGAGCATGGGACTTATTGGGCCAAACATGTTTAAATGCATCTTAACATTTTTCATTTTGCATGCTATGTCACTCTTATATACTAATGTAGCAGATGAGACCCTCAATCAGACACAGAAAAAATACTTTTAATGAGATGAATTATCTTCATCTCTAAACCAATTCAATAATTAATTTAGAAATAAATGTATTACAAACTCAACAGCAGTATGCTTTTATTAGACTCTTTAAGGGAAGATATTCTATTTTATACACTCTTTTAACTGTCATAACTTCTGCGGCCATGCTTTCCATAATCTAAAATTAAACATTTTGGTCGATTTATTAAAAAAATAATAATAAATAAATAAATAAATCTCCACAATCAACTGGATGTACCCTGCATCTGTGGAAAACCTGAATAGACAATGAGTCATCCCAAAATTGAAGCAGTGGACTTTGGGAGCAACGATATATATATATTTTTCCTTTTTCTCTTTTTGTGAGTGTGTATGTGTGCGATTCTTTGTGTGATTTTCCCTGTATAGCTTTGGTTTTACCATTTGTCCTAGGGTTCTGCCTGTCCATGGTATTTTGTTGCTGTTGTTGTTGCTTTTTATTTTTTCTTTATTTTTTTAGTATAGTTTTTAGTGCTTCTTATCATTGGTGGATATGTTTTTTGGTTTGGTTCTCTTTTCTTTCTTTTTTTCTGATTATTTTTCCTTTTTAAATTATTTTTCATTTCTTTTATTTTTAATAATTATTTTTTATTTTAATAACATTATTTTATTTTACTTATTTATTTCCTTTTTTTTCCCTTTTCTTCTGAACTGTGTGGCTGACAGGGTCTTGGTGCTCCAGCCGGGTGTCAGGCCTGAGCCTCTGAGGTGGGACAGCCGAGTTCAGGACATTGGTCCACCAGAGACCTCATGGCTCCATGTAATATCAAACAGCGAAAGCTCTCCCAGAGATCTCCATCTCAACACTAATACCCAGCTCCACTCAATGACCAGCAAGCTACAGTGCTGGACACGCTATGCCAAACAATTAGCAAGACAGGAACACAACCCCACCCATTAGCAGAGAGGCTGCCTAAAATCATAATAAGGCCACAGAAACCCCAAAACACACCACGAGACATGGACCTTCCCACCAGAAAGACAAGATCCAGCCTCATCCACCAGAACACAGGCACCAGTCCCCTCCACCAGGAAGTCTACATAACCCACTGAACCAACCTTAGCCACTGGGGACAGAAACCAAAAAAAACAGGAACTACAAACCTGCAGCGTGTGAAAAGGAGACCCCAAACACGGTAAGTTAAGCAAAATGAGAAGACAGAGAAAAACACAGCAGATGAAGGAACAAGGTAAAAACCCACCAGAGCAAACAAATGAACAGGAAATAAGCAGTCTACCTGAAAAAGAATTCAGAGTAATGATAGTAAAGATGATCCAAAATCTTGGAAATAAAATGGAGATATACAAGAAAAGTTTAACAAGGACCTAGAAGAACTAAAGAGACAACAAACAATGATGAACAACACAGTAAATGAAATTAAAAATTCTCCAGAAGGAATCAACAGCAGAATAACTGAGGCACAAAAATGGATAAGTGACCTGGAAGATAAAATAGTGGAAATAATTACCACAGAGCAGAATAAAGAAAAATGAATGAAAAGAATTGAGGACAGTCTCAGAGACCTCTGGGACAACATTAAACTCACTAACATTGAATTATAGTGGTCCCAGAAGAAGAAGAGAAAAATAAATGGACTGAGAAAATATTTGAATGGATTATAGTTGAAAAATTACCTAATATGGGAAAGGAAATAGTCAGTCAAGTCCAGGAAGTGCAGAGAGTCCCATACAGCATAAATCCAAGGATAAACGTGCCAAGACACATATTAATCAAACTATTCAAAATTCAATACAAAGAAAACATATTAAAAGGAGCAAGGGAAAAGCAAGAAATAACATACAAGGGAATCCCCATAAGGTTAACAGCTGATCTTTTAACAGAAACTCTACAATCCAGAAAGGAGTGGCAGGACATATTTAAAGTCATGAAGGGGAAAAACCTAAAACCAAGATTACTCTACCCAGCAAGAATCTCATTCAGATTCGATGGAGAAATTAAAACCTTTACAGGCAAGCAAAAGCTAAGGGAATTTAGCATCACCAAAGCAGCTTTACAAAAAATGCTAAAGGAACTTATCTAGGCAGGAAACACAAGAGAAGAAAAAGACATACAATAAAAAACCCAAAACAATTAAGAAAATGATAATAGGAACATACATATCAATAACTACCTTAAATGTAAATGGATTAAATGCTCCAACCAAAAGACATAGACTGGCTGAATGGATACTAAAAGGACATGTATATATGCTGCCTACAAGAGACCCACTTAATATGTAGGGACACATACAGACTGAAAGTGAGGGGATGGAAAAAGATATTCCATGAAAATGGAACTCAAAAGAAAGCTTGAGTATCAATTCTCATATCAGACCAAACAGACTTTAAAATAAAGACTATTAAAAGAGACAAAGAAGGGCACTACATAATGATCAAGGGATCAATCCAAGAAGAAGATATAACAATTCTAAATATTTATGAACCCAGCATAGGAGCACCTCAATACATAAGGCAAATGCTAACAGCCATAAAAGGGGAAATCGACAGTAACACAATCATAGTAGGGGACTTTAACACCCCACTTTCACCAATGGACAGATCATCCAAAATGAAAATAAATAAGGAAACACAAGCTTTAAATGATACATTAAACAAGATGGACTTAATTGATATTTCTAGGACATTCCATCCCAAAACAACAGAATACACTTTCTTCTCAAGTGCTAATGGAACATTTTCCAGGATAGATCATATCTTGGGTCACAAATCAAGCCTCAGTAAATTTAAGAAAATTGAAATCATATCAGGTAACTTTTCTGACCACAACGCTATGAGACTACATATCAATTACAGGAAAATATCTGTAAAAAATACAAACACATGGAGGCTAAACAATACACTACCTAATAACCAAGAGATCACTGAAGAAATCAAAGAGGAAATCAAAAAATACCTAGAAACAAATGACAATGAAAACATGATGACCCAAAACTTATGGGATGCAGCAAAAGCATTTCTAAGAGGGAAGTTTATAGCAATACAATCCTACCTTATGAAACAAGAAACATCTCAAATAAACAACCTAACCTTACACTTAAAGCAATTAGAGAAAGAAGAATTAAAAAACCCCAATGTTAGCAGAAGGAAATAAATCATAAAGATCAGATCAGAAATAAATGAAAAAGAAATGAAGGAAACAATAGCAAAGATCAATAAAACTAAAAGCTGGTTCTTTGAGAAGATAAACAAAATTAAGAAACTGTTAGCGAGACTCATCCAGAAAAAAAAGGGAGAAGACTCAAATCAACAGAATTAGAAATGAAAAAGGAGAAGTAACATCCAACACTGCAGGAACACAAAGGATCATGAGAGATTACTACAAGCAACTCTATGCCAATAAGATGGACAACCTGGAATAAATGGACAAATTCTTAGAAAAGCACAACACTCCAAGACTGAACCAGGAAGAAATAGAAAATATAAAGACCAATCACAAGTACTGAAATTGAGAATGTGATTAAAAATCTTCCAACAAACAAAAGCCCAGGACCAGAAGGCTGCACAGGCGAATTTTATCAAACATTTAGAGAAGAGCTAATACATTTCCTTCTCAAACTCTTCCAAAATATAGCAGAGAGTGGAACACTCCCAAACTCATTCTACAAGACCACCATCACCCTGATACCAAAACAGACAGATGTCACAAGGAAAGAAATCTACAGGCCAATATCACTGATGACATACATGCAAAAATCCTCAACAAAATACTGACAAACAGAATCCAATAGCACATGAAAAGGATTATACACCATGATCACGTGGGGTTTATCCCAGGAATGCAAGGATTCTTTAATATATGCAAATCAATCAATGTGATAAACCATATTAACAAATTGAAGGAGAAAAACCATATGATCATCTCAATAGATGCAGAAAAAGCTTTTGACACAATTCAACACCATTTATGATAAAAACCCTCCAGAAAGTACGCATAGAGGGAACTTACCTCAACATAATAAAGGCTGAATATAAAAAACCCACAGCCAACATCGTTCTCAATGGTACAAAACTGATACCATTTCCACTAAGATCAGGAAGAAGACAAGTTTGCCCAGTCTCACCACTATTATTTAACATAGTTTTGGAACTTTTAAACACAGCAGTCAGGAAGAAAAAGAAATAAAATGAATCCAAATCAGAAAAGAAGAAGTAAAGCTGTCACTGTTTGCAGTTGACATGATACTATACATAGAGAATCTCAAATATGCTACCTGAAAACTACTAGAGCTAATCATTGAATTTGGTGAAGTAGCAGGATACAAAATTAATGCACAGAAATCTCTTGCATTCCTATACACTAATGATGAAAAATCTGAAAGAGAAATTAAGGAAACACTCCCATTTACCATTGCAACAAAAAGAATAAAATACCTAGGAATAAACCTACCTAAGGAGACAAAAGACCTGTAAGCAGAAAACTATAATACACCCGTGAAAGAAATTAAAGATGAGAGATATACAGATGGAGAGATATACCATGTTCTTGGATTGGAAGAATCAACATTGCGAAAATGACTCTACTACCCAAAGCAATCTACAGATTCAGTGCAATCCCCATCAAACTACCAATGGCATTTTTCACAGAACTAGAACAAAAAATTTCACAATTTGTATGGAAACACAAAAGACCTCAAATAGCCAAAGCAATCTTGAGAAAAATAATGGAGCTGGAGGAATTAGGCTCCCTGACTTCAGACTATACTACAAAGCTACAGTAATCAAGACAGTATGGTACTGGCACAAAAACAGAAATATAGATCAATGGAATAGGACAGAAAGCCCAGAGGTACACCCATGCACATATGGTCACCTTTTTTTTGATAAAGGAGGCAAGAATATACAGTGGAGAAAAGACAGCCTCTTCAATAAGTGGTGCTGGGAAACCTGGACAGCTACATGTAAAAGAATGAAATTAGAACACTCCCTAACACCATACACAAAAATAAACTCAAACTGGATTAAAGACCTAAATATAAGGCCAGACACTATAAAACTCTTAGAGGAAAACATAGGCAGAACACTCTATGACATAAATCACAGCATGATCATTTTTGACCCACCTCCTACAGAAATGGAAATAAAAACAAAAATAAACAAATGGGACCTAATGAAACCTAAAAGCTTTTACACAGCAACGGGAACCACAAACAAGACGAAAAGACAACCCTCAGAATGGGAGAAAATATTTGCAAATGAAGCAAGTGACAATGGATTAATCTCCAAAATTTATAAGCAGCTCATGTAGCTAAATATCAAAAACCAAACAACCCAATCCAAAAATGGGCAGAAGACCTAAATAGACATTTCTCCAAAGAAGATGTACAGATTGCCAACAAACACATGAAAGGATGCTCAACATCAGTAATCATTAGAGAAATGCAAATCAAAACTACAATGAGGTATCACCTCACACCAGTCAGAATGGCCATCATCATAAAATCTACAAACAATAAATGCTGGAGAGGGTGTAGAGAATAGGGAACCCTCTTGCACTGTTGGTGGGAATGTAAATTGATACAGCCCCTATGGAGAACAGTATGGAGGTTCCTTAAAAAACTAAAAATAGAACTACCATATGACCCAGCAATCTCACTACTGGGCATATATCCTGAGAAAACCATAATTCAAAAAGAGTCATGTACCAAAATGTTCATTGCAGCTCTATTTGCAATAGCCAGGACATGGAAGCAACCTACGTGTCCATTGACAGATAAATGGATAAAGAAGATGTGGCACATATATGCAATGGAATATTTCTCAGTCATAAAAAGAAATGAAACTGAGTTATTTGTAGTGAGGTGGATGGACATAGAGTCTGTCATACAGAGTGAAGTAAGTCAGAAAGAGAAAAATAAATACTGTATGCTAACACATATATATGGAATCTAAAAAAAAAAGGTTATGAAGAACCTGGGGCAGGACAAGAATAAAGATGCAGAGGAAGAGAATGGACTTGTGGGCACGAGGAGGGGGAAAGGTAAGCTGGGACGAAGTGAGAGAGTGCATGGACTTATATGTACTACCAAATGTAAAATAGAAAGCTAGTGGGAAGGAGCCGCATAGCACAGGAAGATCTGCTTGGCATTTTGTGACCACCTAGACGGGTGGGATAAGGAGGCTAGGAGGGAGCCACAAGAGGGAGGAGATATGGCGATACATGTATATGTATAGCTGATTCACTTCATTATAAAGCAGAAACTAACACACCATTGTAAAGCAATTATACTCCAATAAAGATGTTAAAAAAAAGTAAATAAGCATCACAAAAAAAGAAAAAAAAAGCGAAGAGGGCCTTCTAATTCACTGGTCTTGATAAAAGTAAAATAGAAGCAGCCTTTCAAGTATCCCTAAGGAGGGCACTATAGGATTTGTGTTAGAAATGGATCTAAAGATGGAGAGATTAGTAAGTGAGAGATGTAGACAGGCTGATCCTCTTCCATCAGCTAATTTAGAGCTAAGCTTCTGCCAAATGATGCTTTTAGCTCAGCATCATCATTGCCTCTTTCTGTATTCGCTCCTGCATCACAGGAGGGAAATCTAGAATGTCATTTTCCTGAATTTCTTTCCAGTAGAATTCTGGGTTAAATCTTCCAATTATAGGAACTTCAGTGAGATTAGGAAGGAGAGGAGGAGAAGGTGTTTTTCTCTTGCGATAGCCATGGGTAGGGAGCTAAGATCATTGCTAATGGCTTCCGTAGGCTACAGGCGGGGGGTGGGGGGGACTTCCCTTTAGACAGGACTTCCCTTTAGACAGGCAGCTGAAGTCATCAGCAGTGGATTCCCAGCCATCACTGCATCTCCAGCTCTTCTCGAGTGGACTCTCAACCTTTGCTCCCTCAACTCTTCCAATTCTTTCTAATTTCTATATTAAATATCTCTCCACTCAAAACGCATAGTCATTTTTTTCCTCCCTGCATAATCCTGAATGACACAAAGGTACAGAAATAAAGGCCCAGTACTTGGGTTATCGGTATTAATAAACCTGAATTTTGATTATCACCAAATTATAGACCAATATATGGCTTACAAACATAAAAAGACACATATGGTATAATTTCATTTTTATAATGTTCCAAAGCAAAGTATTTGGTTGGCCAAAAAGTTCTTTTGGGTTTTTCCATGAGATCTTATGGAAAATGAACTTTTTGGCCAACCCAATAATTTGTGGTGTTAGAAGTAAGGACAGAGGTTATGTTTGGGGAGGGCCAAGAGGGTCGTGATTGGGTGAGCCATGAGGAGGGCTTTGAATGCTGGTAACGTTTGATTTCTTCATCAAGGTGGTTTTTAGATGGTTGGGTTGAATTCTTTTTGTGATAATTCTTTCAAGCAAGAGAACTAAAATTTATGACTTTTCTTTAGAGATGTTCAACTTTAATAAAATATTTATTTAAAAAATTTAAGGCTGGGGCTTCCCTGGTGGCTCAGTGGTTGAGAGTCTGCCTGCCGATGCATGGGACAGGGGTTCGTGCCCCGGTCCGGGAAGATCCCACATGCCTCGGAGCGGCTGGGCCCGTGAGCCACGGCCACTGAGCCTGTGCGTCCGGAGCCTGTGCTTCGCAACGGGAGAGGCCACAACAGTGAGAGGCCTGCGTACCGCAAAAAAAAAAAAAAAAAATTTAAGGCTTGTAGGAAATCTCATTTTTAAGTGTCAGTCCTAAAATGACAATGTTATCGTTAAGTTCAATCTTACTCTTTGACAGTTGCTACAACTGAGGCAGCAAGAGACCCAGTAACTTACTTGCCCAAGGTCTGCCTTCAAGTCCCGTCTTTTACCCACTTATAATCTGATTCAACGTGAGAATTTTAACAATCAGATTATCTTTTTCCCATTTAAAAAAATTTATGGTTAAAATGAAATCAACATTACATAAAAATAGGTAAGAGGAATCAATTTGAGCTAATTTGTCATCTCAGGCACTACTTAAGAAATATCAGGGTCTCCGGTGTAAAGGTTTATGGGTGACATGGGTAGAGAATGTGTAGACCTTGCCAAGGTATTTAAAATTTAGGAATAGGAAGCAGAGACACTGCTTCAACAGTGGGCTATTGTGAATTGGATGTGGCTCTAAATCAAGCAAAAACACACACATTGTAAAATGTCACCAAGAAAGGTAAATTGGATACTGCTTGAAAACCCACACTAATTTTGTCCATTTATTCATTTCCCACAGCTTCTGCTACCAATGAGCTGCCTAGATAGTCAACTCTCAGGGTGTGGGATTCCTAAGGCCTAATGGACCCAACACCTCAGTGTTACCTTCCCTGCTCTTCTTGTCTAGAGAGTATGGGCTGACCCGTGAATGCCCACTGAATGAATCCTGAGTTTTACTAACGGAGGGCTAGTTCCTGGAGAGCTGTGGATTCATAGTTAACAAAAGATAAGAAGGTTCTTTTTGCGGAGTTCTCTCTTGCCATCTCCCCCAACCCCGCCAACCCTTGTAGGATCAAAATCTTAACATATTCTAGAACATTCTTGGTTCATTACAACACATATATGGTTTTGAAATCTTTTAACCCATGACTTTCAGAAATCAGCAATAGTGTGAGCTTTTGAGCTCCTTGGCTTTTTCTGAACTTGCATCCAACATAATTCAGAAAAGACTACTAGACTACTTCTTACCATCTATTTATTCAACTTTCACTATATGCCTGGCAGTGTGCTTGGTACTGAGGTCATATGATGAATAAGATATCATCTCTGTCCCCAGGAAGCTCTTGATTGGTTGCAGAACAGTCATGTAAAATAATAGTTTAGTTATAGGAATGATTTTTTATGCTGGTTAAAGCATATCATATAAGTCCTGACGATGACTTTTAAAATCTGTTTTCCTGATAGCTCTTTGCTGGTGACCTTCCAATATAAGGCTAACATCTATTTTGGATAAAAGGACTTTTTGGAGAATTCCTCCTGCTTGACTTCATTTAAATGTACTAAATCTGGGCATAGTCTGGGGGCATCCCAAGTTCACAAGATGAAAAGAATATACATGTAAGAATTGGGCTGGGACTTCTTGCTTGAAATTGATACTAATTAAAAGTCCTAGGAGTAGGGAATTTTATGGCAAGAAGCTCCTATAATGCTGACTTGTAAACTAAGATTGAGAAGGTTCTGAAAGACATAGTTGTTGTATTGAAAGAAAGGTCAAAGATACTGTCCAGTATGTTTGATTGTCACCTGTCCATCACCAGACACTACTTCAGGGATAACAGCTCGGAGTATGGAAATTAAGGTAGTATCTCTAGTCTCTGAGGTTCTATATCTTTCCAGAGTAGAGACATTGTATCCCAAATCAAGAGATACCTACTTGCAAGTATTCCTGATTTTTCAGTCTGGGAGATAAATTATATGCCAAATTTGATCAGAGACTTAAACCAGAAAAATTATCAGTCACTCGAGATTTTTTTAACTAATATTTATTGCCCTTGGGTTCAGATGAGTCCTAATTTGGTTAAAAACCCTGCTGCAGGACTCTCCTTCAATCCTGATGGAAAGATTTGATGATGAATATCAAAAAGATCAGGAGTCACAGGTCATGTGACTTTGGCTGGATGATGGGAGTGGAGAGACCTGGGTGGAAGTTGGGGGTTCCCACCTTGGGTAAAGAAGAAACCTCTGTTTGGCTGTGACTAATCACTGCATCTAGGACTACAGGTCTAGTGAGTTCAAGAGAACCAACTTTCAATAGAAGCTGCATGTGTCCTTGGGTTGTCCTAATTTTTAACTGCTGTCAATTAATTAAAAAACTAGAAAAAGGTGAAAGGAAAAGACTTTTGCTTCTAGCTGAGATCTAGAGGCATATGAAAGTCCTTTTCTTCCATGGTAACAAAAAGAAAAATCCATACAAAATTTAAATCATACTTTTCCATGGGGCAGGCAAAGAGCAGTGGACACAAGGAAGCCTTGATGAACAGAACTGGCTCAGTAATTCTCCCTCCAAACCAAATTTTGCTGAGAAGGCAAGAGCAAAGAAGAAGGATGGTAAGTAGAGAGGAAATAACAGAAAACTTATGTTCCTATGGTAACTGAATTCCAGGACCCTGAATGAGTTGAATCTGAAGGTGAACCAAAATTACCTGCAAACTTTCTTGCAGCTCACATACTGACAAAATCAAAAAGGCAGTGGCAAGGAAGGTTGGGTTGTGCTCGACATCAATTTTCATCAGAGAAATGCAAATTAAAACCACAATGAGATGCAATTTCAGACCCACCAGAATGACTAAAATTAAAAGTATGACATCAAATGTTGGCAAGGAGGTGAAACCATGGGAACTCTTACACACCGCTGGTGGGAGTGTAACTACTTTGGAGCACTCATTGGCAGTTTCCTGTAGTGTTATGTATACCTATCCATGACAAAGTAATTCTATTCCTATGCATATACCTAAGAGACATAAAAAAGTTTGTCCACCAAAAGATTGTACAATAATGTTCTTTACAGCATCTTTATTCATAGTAGCTGAACATACTTCTAAAAATATAAGCTTATTAAAAATATAAGTGCCTGGGGCTCCAGGCACACTTTCAGAATCAGAAATGGCATTGAGGAGCATTGTACATAGAACAAACACCTGGCGATTGCCATCATCAAGGGACCACTGAATTCAGTAACTACATTCTGTAGTGGATGTGTTTACCTTCCTAAAGAAATGCACCAGGAATCTTTGCACTTAAAATAGCCAGGCACTTAGGGGGTCAAGGGGTGGACTTTGCTTCCATTGGTTAACATCTGGGTCATGCAAATGGCATTTTCTTGCAGTGTTTTCTTTAATAAATGGTAAATGTTTTCCTCCTGGCAATCAGCACTGGAGAGTAGTCTGCTTTCTAGCTTGCATGGATCTGGGGTTAAAATAAGTTTGAAGTCCTCCTCTACGAAAACAAGTTTAGCAAACATCCATCCTTTCAGAAAATCATTGAGATTTAAATGGCACCTTAATAGTATTCTTCCATCTTCCAAACAGTTGGGCTGGAAGATTTTTGTGGGAATGCAAATCTGAAACTCAGGGGTAGGGGCTGGGGTGGGGAGGCAATTTCGCAGGGTCTGTCAGATAAGAGTTGTCATGCCAACCCCCATTTGCAGTGTTTCTTCCTAGTCACTGAGATTAAGCTAGAAAAAAAGGTATTTTTTCTCCAAACATTTCTCCTGATCACTTTTATGTGACTGGCACCGTTTCATCTTGTGCAGAAAGTCTGAGCCCAAAGAGCAGACTTCATTTCTGTGCTATTGATTGAAAGAGAAAAGGTGTGCTGAGTGCCATAGGAACTTCCATCTAAGGAGACTAATCATCTTTTATTTCTGCTGAAGAAATAAAAAAACAAGAGAGATAGGTAAAATGGATTTTTTCTAAGCCTACCTTGTGAGCACATGTGTGCACGTGTGTGCCTTCATGTGCATACATGTACAATCACAGACATAAACCAAGCTGAGGTTAGCACCCTCCAGATTACAATGGGAGGCCTGGAGCATTCCCTATGGGCTCTGGCAAATGAGTGTGTAAGGATGCAAGGCAATGGCTGACAGATTGCTGTCTATTCTTTTCTCTGATAGTAGCTTGGCTGGTGTGCCGAGGCCCTGGGGAAGTGCTGCTAAGGTACCGAAGTCTAGCCAGTGAAGCTTGTCAGGCTGATGGATGGGAGTGAATCTCAAAAGTCCATCAACACTGCCACCTGGCCTTCAAATGGAAGACACACAAGGCTGACTTAACAAATAGCTCAGCATCACCCAGCAGGAAAGGCAGCTGGAGGAAGTGAAGGAAGATGGAAGGGGTGAAAGAGTGCTGGTTTACATGGGAAGAAACTGATGACTTGTTAAGTCTGACTTATTTTGACAATCAAGGCAGTTTGTCCTGGTGTCATCTTAATTACCTTCTGTGCAAAGGGGGAAAAAGGCAGTAAGTGGCAACAGTTAATTTGCACTGTCAATTGATTATTATTTTTTCTTTCTAGTAATTCTTCTGATGCACAAAGCATATTCTATAACTTTCCCCAGAGATGAATTCTATTAGAGTCAGCCATTTCTGTCTCCTCAGAAAAGGTACTAACATTGCCAATACCGAGCATCTGTATGTGTGGGTATGTGGGTGTGTGAGGATGTGTGTGTGCATGTGTGTGTGTAGGGGATATTTGGTGGTTTTATTTTGCACACAGGTAAGTTTTGTGCCCCTTAAGGGAACCTTAAAATTTCTCTTGTTTTCTGGTCTCCAAACTCCAATAGCCATTCGTACTTAAGACCAGATGCTCTGCAGAAACCAGAACTAAAACTTATTTTACTCTGGGGGCTTAGAAGGAAAGAGAACTTTTCTCAAGGGGATGATGAGGAATTCACACAAATCAATGCTTCAGAGGAGATGTGAGTTCTCACCTGAACTGGCACCATCCTTAGAAGGTGCATCGCTTATCCACTCAGTTTTGACTTTTCTAAGAAAATAGAGAGAGCGGTGCATCTTACCTCTTTTTGGAAAAAAAAAGAAAAGAACAAGAACAAACACAATCATCTCTGTTTTTCTACTTTTTGATTTCTCCTTTTTGCTTATTTCACACTCTCTAATAAAGGACCAATGGGAATATTTTATAATTTACTTAGTATTTATTTACTTATCCACTTATTTAACATTTATCCATTGACTCAGCAGTTTCGGCTAATGTCTGGGTAGGAAATGTATCTGCACAGGCATGGTTGGGGGCAGTGGACCTGCCCAGGGAGGACCTGGCTTACAGCGGTCTTCTCAGAGACCACCATCATGAGTCAGCTATGTCTGAAGTCAGGAGAAGAGGGTGCCTGTTTGGAATGTGATATATTAAGTGGCTTATAACTGACTTCTTTAAACTCCCTTCCCACTCAGTCCTTTGGTTTTGGCCCCTGAGGACACTGAGCCCTCTGGTTTTCTACACATGGTTGAACCAAAGAACTCCCAGACCAGGGCAGGCAGCAGAGGAGTTGCGTGGTCTCCATACACGTGACCAGCCTCCCAGTCCTCCTAGAGACCGCCACCTTCACTCCCCACTCCCAGTAAAACCTAGCATCCTGTCCTGTGCAGAGTAAGGACTGAACTGTTTGTTGGGTCAGTGAGAAAGTGGATGAAAAAGCAGATTCGCTTGTTCATGGCGCCTCTGATCTCCTGCTTCTAGTCTGAGTGAAGATGAGCCAAGAGAACATTCTCTGACAGAGATGAAAGCCAGCAGGCATCTGTTTTATGCCCTAGAGAACAAGCAAGGAGCTCTGAGGCAAAGCCCTCATGTGGAGCCCTGAGCTCCTAGGGCTGCTGATAACAATGTGGTTTCGAGGTAAGGTCAGTGGACCAGAACCCTGAGAAAGGATCCCAAAGGCCTTGGGATCCCGGGCTCTCTGTTCCACTAGCTGGGACATCCTTAACGGAGCATTAGTGGGGAAGAAGGCAGCTGTCAAAGGAGAAGAACTTCTCAGTTCCGCTCAGGATTTGGCAATGTGGTTTATGGAAGAGACAACTTTAAACAGCAAATGATAAAGAAGGGTTGTCACTCTGCATTTACAGGAAAATTCTGTGAGCTCAATCTAAGAAGTGGATTTGTGCTCTGGCTGTAGAGCGAGCAGCGCCAGGGCTGAAGGGAGGTTTCATGCCCAGAAACACGAATTCAAGTTTTGTAATAGCACGCAGGGTTCTTCTAATGTCTAACCTTTGGATGCTGTAATGTGGCTCTTTCCTGACCTGCTATGTTCTTGCTGATGGTAGGGACCTTCAAGAATCATGTCTGTAGTAGCTCCTTGCTTACTTACAAACTTCCATGGACACCAAGTTGCTTCTGTGATTCTTGTAAAAAATAGATAAGCCATATGACAATGAGCAACTCATTGTTCTTTAGAGATCAGCAATGTGGAAATATTATCTATCGTTTTTATCATTTGAGTCATAAGAGACATCTGAGGATCTATAATACGCTACACTAAATGTAACACAAGAGCAGTTAGTCTTTCAAGGAGATATCTGCTTATCAACTCTCCAGATAGGCTGTGGGAAAGGCTATCTGTTTTGGATTATTCCCTTTTCCAGCCAAGCAAAGTTTTGTATGCCCACAACAGCTCACCTCCTTGGGCTTGTGTCATTCTGAAGATTCTTCCCTGCTCCTAGCATACCCTCTTCTCACTGAGCCGCTCTCTTCATGCCTTTAAATGTTAACATTTA
The DNA here is from genome assembly GCF_964165515.1 of Mesoplodon bidens. Classification (NCBI taxonomy): domain Eukaryota; kingdom Metazoa; phylum Chordata; class Mammalia; order Artiodactyla; family Ziphiidae; genus Mesoplodon; species Mesoplodon bidens. The sequence continues at coordinate 22,550,638 of NC_138174.1, read as the reverse complement.
AATCATGTCCTCAAGTTTTCAGCCTCCTGGAAGACTTTTCAGAAAACCCCTCTCTAAACTCTTCACTTTGGTTGGCTCAGCCAGCACTGGTTTGAAGCCATAATATGCTGTATCTGTGATTTCTGTTTATTATTTGCACACTATCATGTCTTTGCATTTAAGTTAGACTTTGTCCCAGGTGGGCAAGGAAGGTCTTTGATTTTGCCATGATCTTGAGACGCATGTTCTGCACATGGCAGAGGATGTTATGGGGTGTAAGTGATCAACGAAATGGGGGGTTAGATTGAACCTGGCAGAGAGGAAATGAGACATGAAGCCCTGAGGGTGGGTGAAGAAAAGGCAGAGTTATCCCAATGGACTATGTCCCATTGAAAGGTTCCTGTTGAAATATAATAGAGAACAGCAGGAATTCAATGCACCAGCATTTACCATCTGATGGATATTTGGTTGTTTACTGCTTGGGTCTCTCAGTCCAGCTCCTGGAAGACATATGCCCTGCAGACTGCAAGTTCCAATTAGTGGGGAATTACATCTTTAAAAAATACAGTTTCCAGAAATATAACATAACTAAATAAAATCTAGTACTGAAGGCAGGAAGAAACACCTGTCTCCTAATGCTTAGCTGGAATAGCTTTTCCTCCAACACATGGGACACATTTTGTTCAGTTCCTTCATTGAAGACAGATTGGAAAAATGAGAAGCAGTTGAGTTTGGGAAATTAATTATTGTATCTTTGTGTCAAATGTGGTAATGCTTTAAATGTAGGATTAGATGGACATCATATGGGGACTAGGAGCTGAGAGACACCATAAGATAAATGAAGAAAACAAAAGCAAAATATTTTTGAGTCAGTTATTTAATCGTCCTCCTGGACAAAAGATAACCTTGTGTTATAAGCATTCAGGTTATAGAGTGAAAGATGTGTTTTACACTCTCATGTAAAGGCATAATCTGTAAGGGCATAATCTGACCCAGGTGTAACCCAATCTGTGAATTAAAAAAGTGCTTTATAACAGGATTTAATTGTACTTGTCGGAATTTTGCCCCTCATTCCAGTTGTGGGATTTAATTAATCATTACCCAGAGGTCAGTCACCTCAAGGCAAATGCCATAAAAGGACAAAAAAATTATCTTAATGTGGGTTAGGATTAGATGCAGGCAGTTTCCATTTTATTACTATTATCAATTGTTTAAAGAGCTTTGCTGAATGATCTCATTGTATGTGTGCCTTGAGGCTTTCTAGAGCAATTTGAAAAATACATTATAGAACAAACCACAAGATTATTAAAATGACTTTAAACAGTATGAGTCCAATTTCCAAAGGAGGTTATAATACTCATATTTACTCATATTTCATCTCCTTATATAATTATTCTCACTCCATATTTCGAGAATAAAATTTATAAGAAGGTATCCCCACCTAATTATCTCGCCCCCCTCTTTACTCTTTTATTTCTGTTCTTTTTATTCTATGAAGCAACTTTCTGGCTTCTAGCAAGAGCTCACAGGGAGATTTAAGAACGAAAGGCTGAGTGATCTAGATGAAAACACCAGAATCCCTCCTTCATGTGCTTTCCTTTCAATATATCTAATTTTTTCCCCATCAAGGAATACCTTTTGAACAAAATAAAGTGGGTTTGTCCTCACCACTGTCGGCAACGGATTAAATACATGGTTTCTTCCTGCTGCTCTTTTAGTGCCTGTTTCTGCCCCCATGTTCCCTGAAGTGTTAGAAGTTGGGCTAGAACCTCTGCTAACTGCCACTGAGAAAGATTAAAAAGAGGGTGGAGTAAGGAACAGGTGCCCCAAGGACATCTGCTAGTGGGTCCAATTTACTGTGATCCCCGGGGGCTAGAGGAGCAGATTTGATGTGATTTGCCTGAAGAGGTTGCCTCCTGGTAACCTGTTTCAGACCAAACACACCAAAGTATTAAACATGAAACTTGAAAGAAAAGGACATTCTAAATAAAGACCACCTTTTCATCACTTCATAAATATATTTTCTTCTTCTTTTCTAATGCATCTTTTTTGTTTCTCTCCCATATTAATTATCATAGGTATATTTCAAATCAAGATCTCTGTCACAATCCCTCTTTTTTTTTTTTTTTTTTTTTGCAGTACGCGGGCCTCTGACTGTTGTGGCCTCTCCCGTTGTGGAGCACAGGCTCCGGACACGCAGGCTCAGCAGCCATGGCTCATGGGCCCAGCCGCTCTGCGGCATGTGGGATCTTCCCGGACCGGGGCACGAACCCGTGTCCCCTGCACCAGCAGGCAGACTCTCAACCACTGCTCCACCAGGGAAGCCCCTCTCTTTTATATCTAGATAAAATGTTGGATGTGGGAGGATGATTTGTCATAAAAATATGAAATAACTTGCCTGTCTACATTGCTAAGATAGAAAGAGTGCTGGATTCCATCTTCAAGTGTTCAAGTTACAGTGATGCTATTAACTACTGTAAATAACCACACAGTGCCTCCCTTTACTCAGCTGTAAAGTAGTATAATATGATACTTTAAATCTCTTTCTATTTCACAAAGACTGGGTGAGGCTGAAGTGAGATAGATATTGCATAAAACTTAAAGGGTAAAATACATACTACAGAAATATAAAGTATAGTGCATGGTAAAGAGCAGTGTCATAACTTGATCTTGTCTTTTGTTTCTTATTTGTTTTTTTATTTGTTTCTTGCATTATGCCAAGCAAATAATAATTGCCAATATTTATGTTTCAAACACTGTGCTAAGTGGTTTGCATATATTATTTGTTTATATAATTATTGGGTACTATTACCATCTCCACTTTACATAATGAGGAAACGAAGGCACAGAGAGGCAAAGCAAGTTGCCCAAGGTCACACAGCTGGTAATGGGGATCTGTAGTAGGTTGAATTTTGTCCCTCAAAAAGATACATCCAAGTCCTATCCCCTGGTACTTGTGCAAGTGACATTATTTGAAAAAGGGTCTTCCTATATGTAATCAAATGGACGATCTTGAGATGAGGTAATCCTGGATTAGGATGGGCCCTACATGTAATGTGAGTGTCCTTGGAAGAGACAGATGGACACACAGACTCAGAGGGAAAACAACCATGTGAAGATGGAGGCATGGATGAAGAAGTGCTGCCACAGGCCTGGAGATGTCTGGGGCCACCAGAAACTAGGAAGAGACAAGGAAAGATTCTTCCCAAAAGCCTTCAGAGGGAGTATGGCCCTGCTGACAGCTTGATTTAGGAACCTGAAGTGCTGAGAACTGTGAGAAAGTACATTTCTGTCATCTTAAGCCACCCAGTTTGTGGTAATATGTTACAGCAGCTGTAGGAAACCACTATAAGGCCCCAGGATTCAAACAGAGGGAGTCTGACTCCAGAACGTAAACACTTGGCTGTTTTCTTTTTTTTTTTTTTTTTTTTTTTTTTGTGCGGTACGCGGGCCTCTCACCGCCGCGGCCTCTCCCGTCGCGGAGCACAGGCTCCGGACGCGCAGGCCCAGCAGCCACGGCCCACGGGCCCAGCCGCTCCGCGGCACATGGGATCCTCCCGGACCGGGGCACGAACCCGCATCCCCTGCATCGACAGGCGGACCCCCAACCACTGCACCACCAGGGAGGCCCTACTGTTTTCTTTTAATTTACTGTTTTATTTGAAGTACAAGTAAATTTGGGAGAAAAGGATATTATCAACTGAATGTGGTATGATTGTTTTGGCGAAATGAAATGGTTAAGTTGTGGGAGAGTGCTCTTACGTAAGCTAAGACATCAAAATCATTGTTCTGTGGGCATGGCGCTGTTGGAACTCTAAGTTTTTCAAAATATTTGGTCCAGAAGTAGTACAATAATTTAGTTTTAAAAGATTAAAAAATTAAAAATCCTGGGCTTCCCTGGTGGCGCAGTGGTTGAGAGTCCACCTGCCAATGCAGGGGACGCGGGTTCATACCCCGGTTCGGGAAGACCCCACATGCCACGGAGCGGCTGGGCCCGTAAGCCATGGCCACTGAGCCTGTGCATCCGGAGCCAGTGCTCCGCAACGGGAGAGGCCACAACAGTGAGAGGCCCGCGTACTGCAAAAGAAAAAAAAAAAATTAAAAATCCTTTCGGAAAGAGAAAATAGTACATTAACACTCAGCAAAGATAAACAAACTCACTAACAAGTAAACCCAATAAGAGCAGAACACAAGAACATGCTAGCTGACGAGCTGAGATCTGTGTTATTATTATCAATAACAATGACAATGCCAGTTTGGAATCAATACGTATTGTCTTGTGTACTTACAGAAAAAACCCAATTTCTTAGAAATATTGGGTTTCTTGGGCCAGACTAAAACGTCTCTGAACAATCTAGCATTTCCTAGCCTGGCTAATATATTTTACTCATGAATAAATTTTTGTTCCATAAAATATTCTCTCCACTTCCACTGATTTATAAATACACCATTCAAAAGCTGTTATAAATATAATTCTTTGGAGGTTGAGAAAGCTCTGGTCAAGGCTACTCCCTCTCTTGCCTGGGCTCTTGGACATCAGCTTTGCATGATGACAGCTCAGCTAGATGACTCAGGAGCCACACTCATCCTTAACCTTCCTCTGAGAGACATGGAGGACCAATGAGCCTCAGGAAAAGAGGAAGTGAGCGCCACAGCCAGGATCCCAGTCTACCTCTGGAAGCGTCAGGAGCTGCTACTAAGCTTTGTCTTTTTATGTCCAGTAAAATTTAAGTCTGCGTGTGCTAATTCCTTAACTCTGTCCCCGAGGTCTCTCCTAAGCTCTAATTCCATGTTTGCGACGGTTTTTTACAACCCTCCCCTTGGTTTTCCGTCTAGTCAATCAGATTCTAATGCCCTTATTGTAGCCCTTCTTTACCCCTCCTAATCTTATCACAACCTGGGGTTTCTCTGAGTCACTCATGCTTTTTTTTTTTTTTTTTTTTTTCGCGGTACGCGGGCCTCTAACTGCTATGGCCTCTGCCGTTGCGGAGCACAGGCTCCGGACGCGCAGGCTCAGCGGCCATGGCTCACGGGCCCAGCCGCTCCACGGCATGTGGGATCTTCCCAGACCGGGGCACGAATCTGTGTCCCCTGCATCAGCAGGCGGTCTCTCAACCACTGCGCCACCAGGGAAGCCCACTCATGCTTTTAAGGGCAACACCATTCTCCCTGGAATCAAGCTTTGCCATCATCTTTCATCCTGATCCCCCATTATTTGTGGCTCCAATCATTTATCAAGAGCTGTTAAGTATACTCCATAAATGTCTTTCACATCGAAACTGTCCTCTCCATCCCCACTGTCATTACCTGCCAAGGTCAAGTTATAACACTTCTTTTATTGCATTTCCACAGCTTGCAAAACCAGTTCTCCCCTCTCTGCATGCCTGAATTTTATTCCACACAGGCATCTCTCAGATTCTACTTCTTCCAGGATTCCAGCACTCCCACCTGAAATAGAGGTAAAGTACTGTGTACCAAAAACACAGAGAAAAAAAGACCCCCTCTTCAAGGTTTTACAAGGGTGAGGAGGTAGATAAGTAAACAGAAAACCAAATCTGGGGCTATATGAAATTAGGGTACTTGATTTGGATGGAAACAAGATCAGGGCTCCAAAAAGGGCAGACATTCAACTGGTTCATACGGTGCATGTGTAGCGGTTTGTGAACTACTGAAGTAGTTGTGTCTTGGTTGTTAAGTAGCTGCTCTGATGCCCCGGTTGCCTGGGTCCAATTCTGGTATCTCCCCAGGATCCAGCCAGGCAGAAAGCCTCCAGTATCTGCGCCAAAGCTCTGGCCCACATCTGTTCCGGTTTGTCAGACCTTGCCGTCTTATTTATTAAATATTTTAAGCATCTCCATGGCCCGTCTCACTAACTACAGGTGAAAGCGTGGGACTGACAGAGATGGTGAGGAAAAGAATCAAACCCACTTGACCAAGGGCATCACCCAACTCTTCCCAACTTGGTTACTCTTCCAGGTGATGCCACTGTCATCTGGAGTCAGAGTTCTGAGATCACAGAAAACCCGTCTTGTGTCTTTTTCCCTTAGAATGTTTCTCATCTTCATAATTTCCCATTATTCTGCTATTTTCAACATTTCTTCTTCTTTCTTATGCATTCAGGACCCTGCTCTAGGCCTCACATTTTTGGATGTATGATCGACAAAGGTAGCGACGTATTTGAATCTTACAGATTTCACCTGTGACTTAATTATGTCTTTAGCAGGAAGGCACTCACCACAGATGCCCCTTTCCTTCTAGAAAGGAGAGTTTCTCTCTGATGACATGTCTTGCCCCAATTATTGCCCTTCCTCCTCTGTGTCCTCTCTGCTAACGCTGGACTCTTGACATCCAAGTAAATCAAGAGACCTCGCTGGAATCACTAAAAGAGTTACTGTTTGACTTGACAGTCTCACTATTGTCCGCCGAAATTTTACCAGTAAGTTCAAGTGACAGCTGGGGAACATAGCAGAGAAAAGGTTTCCATTATCAGAGGCCTTAGTGAGATGTGCTCATGATCAAGGTTCAGAGGGGCTGGAAACTCAAAGAGGCTGAGTCTCAGGGAGGTCAAACGTCAACTGACTCTCAGTGCATTGTCGATGCTACGGGCTTGCCAGGTTTCTTGTATAAAATGCTGCTCTTTTCTCTGAAGCAGTTTATGTGCTCAGTGGTAAAGCTAAGGTGTGCTCACAGTTTGTTTGTGCCTTATTTTGGAACCAGGGCTTAACCTGCAGAGGCCTGGATTCATAGTCCTTTCACTGGGTAAAGCTCTAGGTATCTTGCAGGTTGGACCAGTTCCTGGCCCCTCGGCTGACTTGTGGCCTCTACTAACCAGCTCCGCTAGTCATTATTTCCCACTGGCTTCTCCCCTTCCCCTGCCCAATTCTGGAATGAGAACGTAGGGCTGGTACCGCTGTCCTCTAGCCTATTGGTACCCTGTCCTTTTCCAGAGCACTTTTTGCTAGGCAACAACAAACACAACAAAACAATTGCAACATCAATACTCAAGGAAGCATAGGATAAAATGATGTACCTGTGTAACCAATACTTAGCTCTTAAGTGTGTTGCAAATTGAGCTCCTATCCTATTTTCATCTTTTTTCTTTTTTTTTTCTTTGTGGTACGCGGGCCTCTCACTGTTGTGGCCTCTCCTGTTGCAGAGCACAGGCTCCGGACGCACAGGCTCAGCAGCCATGGCTCACGGGCCCAGCTGCTCCGCGGCATGTGGGATCTTCCCGGACCGGGGCACGAGCCCGTGTCCCCTGCATCGGCAGGAGGACTTTCAACCACTGCGCCACCAGGGAAGCCCTCATCTTATTTTTGAAGCCCTCGTGCTCCAATCTGTATTCTTCTTGTTCTGCTCCCTCCTTCAGATTGGAGCTTAAGCTCCCAGTTCTGACAGGTAGCTCTCCCAGAGATGTTTCTCTTCCATAATCTATCATCTATCTTCTATCTATCTATCTATCTGTCATCTATCTTTCTATCTATCATCTATCTATCTATCTATCATTGATCTTGTCTATCTATTTTTATCCTTTGCTTATCTTCGGAAGTCTCTTATAGATCTCTTAGCACTATGCCTTACTTTACTTCTGCATAACTGGTGTTTATTACAAATAAATCACCAACATTTTTTATGATAGTAGGATCATCTCTTCCCCTTTATTTGCAATTACAGCTAAAAGTAGCATCCAATATATTAAATAGCTCTAGTAGAATAGCTTGCTTTTACATCATTTGGTCAAAACTACTCTCCTTGAGTGAGGTAATCATGGTGGATTTTTGTAGATCACCTATTTGTTGTTGCTGTTTCTTTGAAGCAATTTTTTTCTTGATCTTTTGATATCAAAACACTTTATTTAATAATTTGACCTATCCTAATATATTTAAAACAGTTCTTTTCTGGAATTTTTTTCCTGAATTAAAAGTTTCACTGAATATAATTGACATATAACTTTATATTAGTTTCAGGTGTACAACGTGTTTGATTCAATATTTGTATACATTGCACAATAAGTCTAGTTAATATCCATCACCGTACATAGCTATACATTTTTTTCTTGTGATGAAAACTTTTAAGACCTACTCTCTCAGCAACTTTCAGATATGCAATGCAATATTATTAACTATGGTCACCATGCTGTACATTGCATTCCCATGACGTACTTAATTTGTAACTGGAAGTTTGTACATTTGATCCCTTTCACCTAGTTTGCCCATAATCTGTATTTTTAAAATTCCAAAACAGACTGGGTTTGAACTGACTGCTTCATCCCTGCACAGGTGTCTTTTTGCCTGACACTTATCTCGTATGTCTCAGCCTGAGCCAAACTAGAAACTTCAGCGTTATTCCCAACTATTCCCTTTTTCTTTAACCCACTACATTCCATTTGTGGTGAGTACTGCAGATTTTGCTTTTGAAAATATCTCCACATAGGTTCCCTTTTTCCACGTCCACTGGTCCTGTCTTGGTCCAGGTCCTCATCACGGTTCACCTGCACGAGTCACCTTCTGTTGGCACCATTGCAACCGGTCAGTCTGATCACCCCACTCCACTCCTTTCTTCTCCCTACTCTGGTTGTGTTCATTTATCATTATTCTGTGCCTTTACTTCCTGCTGTTTTCTCTGCCCTCAAAGCACTTCTCAACTGGGAACATCCCTGTTCAAAATTGCTTTAAATCCTTTTTGGAACGTGGTAAAATATGAAAACAAAATGAAACGAACAGCACAAACAACCCAAGAACAAAAGTCTACTGGTTCTTTAGAATTGGGTTCCAAGCCTGTGTTCTCAGAGCCCTTCCTCAGCAGATGCCCCTCAGCAGGGCAGGCAGTGTCTTCCTGGTGTCCCCACTGGACTGTGGTCAGACACTGGCTGCTTCCCTCACGGGCTTAGAAGTTGGTCGACTATGGAGGTCAGGGACCATGTCTTACCCACACTTCTTTCCTTCTTTTCCAATTAGTGTTTAACAAGCCCACATTGGATGGGTCCTGCTGCACCCAGGGTGGTCTCCATTTCACTCTGCAGCCCCTCCCCATGCTCCTGAGGCTCCCCCTGAAACTCAGTGCCTGGAAGAGAGAAGTATTTTTCCTCTGTGAGCCCCAGGTTCTTCCTCACTGGCTTCAAGCCATGCACTTTCTGTTGCCATCTTCTTTCTTCACTGAAACTGATCATGATTCTTGACTAAAACACCTGTATTTTCTCCAGAATCTGGACTGTGTCCGATATGAGTATAGGTTCTTGCTCTCTGTCTGGTATTGTGATTTGTAAACTTTCTGGGTGAGATTGTCAAAAACGCAGATTTCTTTGGCTTGTTCCCCCAACGTTGTGATTAATACCCCAGCAAACTGTAATATATGTTTTCCCATTCATGTCTGGGGTCAAGAAAGGGCTTCCTTTGCTTTGCCAGAAAACCCACATCATTAGTTCTGCTCTGATTGGCAATGCTTACCCCCAAACCAATCCACTGGCCAGGGTGATATGTGGAATACAGCCACCCATGCTTTTTTTTTTTTTTACATCTTTATTGGAGTATAATTGCTTTACAATGGTGTGTTAGTTTCTGCTTTATAACAAAGTGAATTAGCTATACATATACATCTATCCTCATATCCCCTCCCTCTTGCATCTCCCTCCCTCCCACCCTCCCTATCCCACCCCTCTAGCTGGTCACAAAGCACCGAGCTGATCTCCCTGTGCTATGAGGCTGCTTCCCACTAGCTATCTATTTTACGTTTGGTAGTGTATATAAGTCCATGCCACTCTCTCACTTTGTCACAGCTTACCCTTCCCCCTCCCCATATCCTCAAGTCCACTCTCTAGTAGGTCTGTGTCTTTATTCCTGTCTTGCCCCTAGGTTCTTCATGAACTTTTTATTTTTTTTCTTAGATTCCATATATATGTGTTAGCATATGGTATTTGTTTTTCTCTTTTTGACTTACTTCACTCTGTATGACAGACTCTAGGTCCATCCAACTCACTACAAGTAACTCAATTTCGTTTCTTTTTATGGCTGAGTAATATTCCATTGTATATATGTGCCACATCTTCTTTATCCATTCATCTGTTGATGGACACTTAGGTTGCACCCATGCTATTGATTGTCTGCATGACTCAGAGCAAAGAGCTTAACATCTTTAATCAAACTGACAGACTTTAATTTAGTTTCGTGATCCATAAGCCCCAGTTTTTCAAACAAGAGTGGGAGGTGTTTGAAGCCAAAGGAGTTGAAAAAGGAGCAAGGTTTTCAGAAGAGAATCATTGGTGTTCATTGTTATTCACTATGCCTTCTCATTCATCTTTATGTCTAACCACTAGCAGATGTTTGCTACATGGTTAAATCTCATCATGTGTTTGTCGAGTGAGTGGATAAATAAGTGAATATGTCTTTATTGTAAGCACTTGAGATGTGTTGTAGTAAATTCTTCTGGTCCTCTAGTGTTTCATTTACTTTAAATTCCATAAGGTTTTGTGTTGATGTATTCTGTCCCATGCTGAACATCTTTATGGGTATATAATCACAATCCTTTCCATGTAATCTAATGTTCTAGAAAAATCAAAACATTGAAATAGTCCATCACAGAGCGACACAAAATTGAAGGCAAAAATGTCAAAGGTAACAATGATAAGACTCCCACATTAAGAATAATGTCATTTGAATTGGCCATTAGTGCTATGCTTTTGTTATTAATGTTACTGTTTTCAATTTTAAACATGCAGAATATTGATTTAACACAGCTTGTTGCAAAACACCAACGTCAAATTTATGTTTGCTGCAAAATACCCCATCTCTTAAACTAAATCTGCTTTCTTAGATTTTGAAATTGGTATTGAATTAGGGAGAAATTACTTTTAATCCTCAGATTGCCACCTAGAGCCTGTGGCAAGTTGATGGTGTCAGTTATATACTGCTGCTTAATAATCCACTCTAAAATTCACTTGCTTAAAACAACAATAATTTATTTTGATCATGAATCTGCAATCTGTCAGAGCTCAGCAGGGACAACTTGTTTGCTCAGTTGGGCATCAGTTGGGGTAGCTTGACCAGGTTCATGTGCTGCTTGGACTTCCTGATAGCATGGTGGTTGGTTCTCCAATGTGAGAATCCCAAGAGAGAGGAAATGAAAACCCAGTGTCTTTAAGACCAGTGTATGAAAACTAGCATAGTGTCTTTACCTCTGAATTCTATTAGTCAAGCAGTCATAAAGCCCAGATGTATGGAAAGGACATATTTATGGCAATGCTTATAAATGTCACAGTGATCTCAGTCTCAGCTCTTGCCCATATAAATGAAGTTTCACTGAAATATTGAATTGTTATAACATCAATTTTTTAAGACTATCAGAACTACTTCAACTTCTTAGAATATTAGACATCTCCCTTTGATTCCAGAAATCTGGCTCCAATTCTTTGATGAAACCGTTTCCCCTTGGAAAGATGCACAGATTCCCCTTGGAACCTGTGTTAACTAACTCTCGTAGGTCAAGGTGGCCCTGGTCGCTGCACTTACCTGGAATTTAGCTCTTAGCTATGGTACCCTTCCCTGCAGCTGGAGAAGTGAGAGGTGAGCATGCTGAAAAGACCTGTCAGTCAAGTGATGCCTACTCTTCTTGTGTGAAAAGTAGCCCCTAGCTTGGAACACTTCAATTCTTGCCAGAAAATTGTCCAAAACAATTCAAATGTGAACTCTTTACAGTACCTCTTTGCTTGAGTTAGTTGGGGGTGTGGCTGGTGAAACACAAAGTGAGCACATAAACAGCTTCCTGAGAAAACAGAGATGCTATTCAGTGCATCCCCAGGAAACACAACTCTTTTTGAATGGTTGGATCTCCTCCTGAGAAAAGACACAATCCGAGATCACACAATCTATGTTCCCCTGCCAGGGAATTATGCCAAGTACGGAGTACATGGCGGGGGGCGGTGTGGACATGGGGTATGTGGACACAGGGGTGGGAGAGAATGGGGTGGATTTCTTTGTAATAACCAGAAAAGTTTAACATGTCTCCCTGGTATGTGCATATTCATCTACAATGCAAGGCTGTACAATGGATTTGGGAAATCCTCTCTGGGGACCCAGCATGATCTAGGATATAACAGAAAGAAATGTACCTTTTAATTTTACTCTTCTTGCTGTTTCTCTGCTGCTAAGATGACTGCTGAGGGCTTCCTCATGAAATGACAGAAAGCAGCGCTAGTCAATGTGTTTGTTTAGTACACGGCATCCAGTCCCTTGAAGTACTTGGGGCCCTAGAGGGAGGCAGAAAGGGGGACGAAGAACAGTGGATATTGTCACTGGCCTTTGTCTACTCCAAGACTTACATGACTTGGGAGGGGTAAAATCCTGGAGACTCTCCTTTTCCTAAAAGGAAGCTTCATTTGTCAAAGATGTACATAGTATTCTGGACATTGCGTAGGAAAAGTTTTTTAATGTGTAAGCGCAGGGAAGCACTCTCAGTATTTGCAAAATGCCATTCCCCCAGATTTGGCCAAGATCAGGTAATGCAGATTTTTATCTTCTACCTACCCTTTTCTCATGGTTTGACACTCCCCTGGGATGTTCTTTTCTTTGAGCACAAATTTATGCCAACATTAGCAGAAAAAAACCTGTTTGCTTCCTTGTGTGATGGTGGAAGAACGTCAGGCAGAACACAACTTGGTTATATTTCCCTTTCAAGAAAGACCCACAGTGAATTTGTCAAGGGAACTGGAAAGAAATCCAGGTTGAGGTGATTGTTAATTGGCTTTTAATTAATAATTCTGAAAAACCTATATTGATGAACAACTGGTTCTTGGAGTCATACCAAGTTTATTCAAAAACAAGAAGCAAATATTCTTATTACCTTTGAAATATATTGTCCCTGTATCTTCAAACTTGAATATGCTTTGAATCTACCTCCAAAAAATTCTCACATAAATAAATTTATTGTGTCTCTTTTTAACCTTACACATTTCTTGTGCTAATGCAGTCTTATTTTAATCTGCTGTTATTCTTTTAAATATCAGATTTCAAAATGCAGCATATAAAGAAGAGCTACGCAGTTCATTATTTTTTTTTTTTTTTTACAAGCTAAGAATGTAATCTGCCTACAATACCTGCTGTCTTGGTGATTGGGTTTTCTTTTTCTCTGTGTTCCGTGTGGACCTGTAAGGCCCAGAAGTTGCATCTTCAGTTCAGTTGGGCAGAGAAGGCCGTTTCTCTGCCACTGGGACATAAAATTCTACATTTTATTTATTTTGTTTCTTGTTTCAAATACCTGTTCTATGCTTCCAGGTTTTAGACTTATTTTTCAATTTTCTCTAGAAGACTCTGGCAATTTTGTTTTCCAAATCTTCTTTTATACTTTATCTATAATGTGGAATGAGAGTTCCATCTCCTTCATGGCTAGTCTCTCCATGTCCCTCTCTTTCTTTTCTTTTTCCTGATTGTCTTGTGTTTACTTTTACTGACTTCCTAAACTGGATTATCCAGGTTCTCCCCTTTAGTTATGAATCCTGAGGTAGTGTTCTCTTGCTCTCTGTCAGTGAGGAGCTGTTGAGTGGATGAGTGACTTGTAGACATGGAACTGGAATGCAGTTCTATACATATATTAAAAAGTGGACTGGGGCTTCCCTGGTGGCACAGTGATTGGGAGTCTGCCTGCCGATGCAGGGGACACGGGTTCGATCTCCGGTCTGGGAGGATCCCACATGCCGCGGAGCGGCTGGGCCCGTGAGCCATGGCCGCTGAGCCTGCGCGTCCGGAGCCTGTGCTCCGCAACAGGAGAGGCCACAACAGTGAGAGGCCCGCGTACCGCAAAAAAAAAAAAAAATAAAAAAAAAAAAGGGGGACTGACAGGATTAGAAGATGTGGGATAAACTGAATTAAACCACAGGAGCTATTTATCAGACAAATGTGAATTATTTCCAGGAAATTTGCTTGTAATGTCTGTAGAGAGAGGGGATGCTGAGGTTAAGGGCCCAACGATGAAGATGCCAGATGAACACCTACAAAGGCTGAAAGAAAAGGACTGCATCTCTATGGTTATGAAAATCTAGAGGGGAAAAGACTAGTCATCAAAGAAAGAACTTGAACTGGGGTGGAGGGCAGGGGTTAGTTTAGGTCACAGGGTTCCAATCGTAAAACCCAGAAGATGGAGCAAATTGGTATCAATGATACAGAAAGGAATTAACATTAGACTCAAACTAAGGAGAGTGTATCTGATGTCCCACAGATATACTCTGGAACAGGGGAGTATCTCCAGAACAGGGGCAAGAAGCAGTTTGAAAATGGAAAAAGCCAAACTTGGGTGTGTGTCCTGCAGACTTAGCAACTGGCTGAATACCTATGATTTAGGCCTTGGGTAGAGTTCATCACCTGAAATAGCAAGGCCTCCAAAACAGAGTAGAGTAACATAGTACAGGGATTGATGTTTGAAGATGAGCCCTGAGCCCTGACTATATGTTCTTAACACCTGGGTGGTCTCTGTAGAAAAGGGAATTTAGGGAGCTCAGTGTTTCAAGGGGTCCTAGGCAGATACTTTTCATTATTCTTCTTTAATTTCTTCTTCATTTTAGTGGATCTATACTCTGAGTCACCTAGAGTAATTAGAGGAATTCCTGCATCTTTCTCCTTTATTCTGTCTCCCACTCATCAGGAATGGGGACATTGTAAAGATGAAATGAGACGCGATATTTAGAAGCACTATATGGGCAGAGGAACATAAGAGTTGGCAGTGGCCCATCTAAATTGGGGTTGGTTTTCTAGGATGCTCTGACACCCTTAGTTCTCACCCTGTGAGTGTAGCATCCTAAGATTTTTAGATGATATGTTTTTCAACAAACATTTATTAAGCCTGCACTAAGTATTTGTATCTGGTGTCAACGATGGAGCTACCAGATGAAGACCTGGGGCTGCTACCTAGGTCTGCAGGGGAGGCCAGGGGCAGCCAGGCTTATAAAGCCTAAAGTTTATGTGATTTGCAGGACTCTCTCTAAGAAAAAAAATACCAACTTACAAATATAAATTGAAGTATAAAAGAGAAATTTTATTTATTTAGAGTGAGAAAAAATTCCAACAAATTTAAATTTTAAAAATCAGACAAATAACACAAATATAAAATCCAGGTGGGAAAAAAGACATAGTATTTTTATTAACTAACTCCATAGCAAACTTCTATTACTTTTTTTCCCTGTATTTTTTGACCATATAATCTTTGATCTCCTCTTCATATGACAGTGATTTTTTACAATTATTTTGCGTAGAAAGACAGAAATGTAATTCAGTCTTTCCTGTAACTTAGTCCAGTGAAATTTGTTTTTTATTATTGATCTTTTTGACTAGGTGTGATTAAAGGCTGAATCACTCACTTAACAATTTTATATTTTGAAAGACTAGAAGACAGTTTGGTACATCTCGTTTCACTTAACTGCCCTCATGGTCTATGCCCAGCATGGCGGGCTGCTCTTGTTATGGTGCAGCCTCTGGCCTCACTCCTGAGTGTCATGTTACAGGGTGAGTAACAGGGTGAGTCAGCCCTGTGAGCAGGACGAGGATTCCTGGAAGCCATTCCTACACTGGCACAGCTAGTGTCACTTAATTATACATGGAAGTGTTTATGAACCACACAAATACACCTGATGAAATCCAAATAAATGTCTCTCTAGCTCAACTCTCTCCAGACTGGATCCCCCAAATGTCCTCAGCCTTTCCAAGCTACCCAACATGAGGAGACATATGTAAATTGGGGTAGGGGCAGTCAGAGTGGGAAAGAGACAGTGGACTTAACTCATTACAGTTAAAATAGATTGTATATGCAAATCTCACAAAGATCTATGACCTCATGAACGCATGAGGCCCAGGGCCTCTGCAAATGAAGTGCCCTGATGCTTGAGTGTTATTAACCTCCATGTAAATCCACCTGTGGGGAGGCAGGTAGGCGACCTGAGTGAACAAAGACGTCACAGTGGTATCGAACTTGGAGCCAAGTCTTGAAAGATAAGGAGACATTTTTCAGCAGGTCACTGGGAATGGCCAGGCCTCATGGGACGTGCCAGTAAAAGAGACAAAGAAGGAATGGTAGGAGTGAAAGGAGAATCAGATGAGAATGGTGCCTCTGGAGAGTTTTAGAGCAAATTTCAATAAGGGATGGCTAAGTGTGGTGCCACGTCCAAGCAGTGAGAACCTAAAGGGGCCTATTTGATTCGGCAACTAGGAAGCCACGTGGTGACCTTTGCCACCGCGGTCTCAGTGCTGTAGTGGGCGTCAAGGCTGACTTCAACGGGCCGAGGAGGGAATGGACCACAAGGAAGCTGACACTTTGATTCTCTTCCTGGAAAGAGAAGTGTGCCTGGGAAGGGGAGAAGAGGCAGGGTCCTGTACCTTTAAGAAAGCATCAGGATGAGGGACTCTTCATTAGTACTGTTTTTTTATTAAAGAGGGGCGCGACCAAGCATGTTAAGTATGCCCCGTAAAGGCAGTTGGTAAAGACAGAGAAGTTTCCCTGGTCTGAGAAGAGGGCATGTGGGCTCCATCTGCTCGTAATGTTGCCCACCTGCTTCTCACAACTTGCAAGTTCTCTGGGATGGCTTACTAACACCAACCAGCTGAGCAAGTGTGCAGGCCCTCAGAAGAGTCTCTACATGCTCGTCCCAATATCCCAGGTGGTGGCCGCAGCTCAGCCCTGCCCTCTCATCCCACATATTGAAAGTACTGAGTTCACATTCGGTTCTCCTCCAGTTTCTCATCTTCTCATCTCACCCCTTCTCCCAACCCTCTGCCTCTGTCCTGTATCTCTCTCCACCCCCTTTCTTTTCCTTTCCTGATATGGAATATTTCTCATGCCATTACTATTCTTATAGATATAACTCTTAAGTGGCTGCATAATATTCCGTAACATGGATTAGCCATTACTTAGTCTAAATTTCTTGTTGGACATTTGATCTGTTTCAAGATGATTGTTCAGTTATCTAAATTTTTATGTATAGTAATTGCTGATTCCCTGAGGATCAATTTCAAAAAAAAATTTCAAGAAATGGAATCACTTACACAAAGGTATGCATGTTTATATGGCTTTTGACATATATCACCAAATTGCTTTACTGGTCTCTCAAATGTTTGATGATAATGAAGCACTGAGAGATCATAGGCATTTTCATTTGGTGAAACACATTTGAATAACACGATGAAATGGAAAATCTGAAGTAATCATCTGACACATTTGGGTAAAATCTGGATTTGATTGTTTTTGTTCATATTTTGAATTGACTAAGTAAAGGAGAACTGGCCTCCACATTTTCTACTTATTGTCAAAATTTATTAAGATAAATTAAATTGCTTCAGACTTGCAGTTGGATCTTCCTGGTTCTTAGACTGTTGTTACTGCCCTGACTGGTCAGGCTGGGGTGAAAAACACTTCCTGGCAGTCAGCAGGCTCTATTCTGGGATATAGAAACATGAGAACCAACGAGAGGAAAGCTAATCCACCAAATAAACAAACAGGCATGGTGGACTCATAAAGGGCAGCCAGCCCAGGACAGTAAACTCACCTCAGGGAGAGTCTGAAAGACCCATCTCCTACCTTGCACCCCAGGGGGTCCTGAATCCTGACCCTTGCTGTGAGAACTGAGGATGCTTGCCACCTTCCTGGCCCCTTCCTTGGTCCCCAGGTTCTAGGATCTTGCTGAATAGCCTGAGGACAATTGAGATGCTAAAAACAGAAGGAGAGCTTTTCAGAGGCTTCCTCTCAGAAGATTTTGCCAAATTTCTGGGAATACATAAGAAGTTTGGGCCACGAAAGCCTGGGTGATCTGTGAATATAAACACATCTCTAGGGGAAATCCAGCTTTATATTTTTTAACAAAAGCCCTTTTTAAAAAATCTTGGATTTCAAAATGCTACCCTGTCCAAATTATAATCATATAGTGGCATCAAACAAGAAAGCTCTTTGATAAAACCCTGCCTATTTTGGGAAGGGTGGAGATGAGAAAGATGTGGGTGGGAGCCATGCTTGGTCACAGCTTAAGGAGCTGAACTTTGATCATTTGGCAGAGAAGGGGCAAGACCATTATGCCTCCAACCCACAACCTCAAACCGAAACTCGTTAATTAGTCATGTCTCACCCACTCCATTAATGATCAGCAAATGACTGGAACTCTGGCCAAGAGGCCCAGACTTCAGGACAGAGTGTCAAATAACAACTGACACTATCAATTAAAAATAGTACTTTGGATTTAAATGGGTGATTCAGACTTGATTTCCTACCTTTGCCTGGGATAGTACTGTACGTAGGAGGGCTGTTTTAAAATGTTTCCCTTTTATGTGAAAGGAAGGTTTTATTGAAACCATCTGGGCAGTGAGCTCAGACTCAGCTCTGTGGGAGTTGGATGCACCCACATGTCCACCTCCAAGGCTGAGGGCACTTGGCACTGCTGGCTTCCTGAGCACATGTGTGCACTTGACTCTCCAGACCAGGTCACCAAGAACAAGAGGATGGTTCAGGAAGTTATGTCAAAGTTTTACACCATTTCCAGAAACTCCTCCCTTTGTACTCTTCCCATCATTCTCCTTCTTCATAAGGTGAGAACAATTAAAATGCTAACTAGGGCTTCCCTGGTGGCGCAGTGGTTGAGAGTCCGCCTGCCGATGCAGGGGACACGGGTTCGTGCCCCGGTCCGGGAAGATCCCACATGCCACGGAGCGGCTGGGCCCGTGAGCCATGGCCGCTGGGCCTGCGCGTCCGGAGCTTGTGCTCCGCAACGGGAGAGGCCACAACAGTGAGAGGCCCGTGTACCACAAAAAAAAAAAAAAAAAAAAAAAAAAAAAAAAAAAATGCTAACTAGTCAATGATGAATGACACAAGCTAAACAAACCAGGATACTCTTTGGCAGAAGTGATAAACTGAAGAACCAAATTTATCTTTCCAGAATATGCCCATATACATAATGACTTTAAGTGTGTTGACCTAATTGACCAGATAGATAATTTTAAAATAAACTCTACAATAAAACATACATTTGTTGTTCATAGGATATGATTTTTTTTCATCAAATTTGTTCGTATTGGCTAATCGGATTGGTCAGTGTGCTTTTCCGAATTTCAGTCAGTACCACTATACATCAGGCCAATGAAGGATGTCTAAGCTGTGCATTCTCAAGATTTTGGCCACTATGAAATGCATGTCCCTTGAATGTAGATGAATTTCTGTTTTGTGTACAAGTTCTCCTCCCCTTGGACATTTTCCCACCACATAGCCAATTACCAGATCCCATTATATTTAGGGACATACAATGTGTCTACACTCCCTGCCTGGTCATTGGTGTCTCGGGCACCTCCTACTCATGAGAACAGAGAATGGAGCCTGGAGAAAATTATGTGAGTCAGTTTTCTACAGGGATTGCAGACCAGTAGTACGTGTTCAGAACCCAATTACCAGTTCCAAACGGGACAGCACAGGAAGGGGCTTTCACACTGTGGTAGAAACTAGAGCAGAAGATGAGAGGAACCCACATGTGATGACGTCAGAGTTTAGACCATGAGGCTTCAGGAGAATTCCCTGAGCCAGGAATTCACAGCAGCTTTACAGCAGCTTCTTAGTCCTCAGGCACAGGTGCGGGAGGAGCACTTAGACAGTGGCTGCGTGGCAGACATAGCCAGTGGGAGGCTCTAGACTTTGAATTCTGAGCCCCTAAGAAAATCTCACTGAGTTTCCAACCTATAGACCCCAGTCCAAATACACTGGACTCTTCACACAGATGTGCAAAGATTACCGTGAGCTTAAGTGTTTTAAGAATGTACTAGAAACGTCAATAACACCATCAGTTCATGGTCTCACTGTGAGACTGAGGCTAGACAGGCCCGTGAGCTGTGAAAGCCCGTCTGTGGTGGCCCAGGGCCCCAACAGTGGCCCCGGAGGCCGGGGGAGGAGTGGGAAAACCCCTCCAACCTTATTTCTGCCCAGACCCTGATCTCTTCTCTTCTCTCACCCTCACCCCTTTGCTTTCTCCATCAGCTCTCAGAACTGTCATCAGATTCCTAAATCCCAATGTTAAGACCCATAGAAACCCCTCAGGTGTGTCTGCTGAGTGGCCAGTCTCTGCAAGTGGGCACTTTGGCTGGTCTGATGGGACTGGGACCACTCTACCCTGTCTTCCTTACGGGCATCCACGTGAAGACCCCACCACTGATACCATCTTGTTCCAATGATGGTTTTGGATGCTTGCCAAGAGAGCTAGAGCTTGTGCTGCATTCAGGGAGCATAGCTCCTCCCTGGGGATGCCTCTTCCTCGCCAAAGGAAGAAGAGTGGGCAGTTGTACAAACAGGAATGGAGAACAGGTTATGTGCTCCAGGAAGGTCTGTCCCCTAAGAGGGAGAAATGACACTCACTGGTCAAGAGAGATCAGCTGTGCTTCTACTGGCTCTTTCTCCATCTGTCTAAAGGCAGGCTGGGTAATGGCTTCTCAGGAGAGAGACGGGAGGGAAGGGGAGGGAGAGAGAGGGAGAGATAGGCACCGCAGGAGGTAACCCCTCATCTTGTTATTGCAGACGAAGTGCCATGGAAAATAACAATGCCTGAGGAAAAGTAAGTAAGGCAGCCTGTACCCTACAACTCAAGACAGCCTTGCGGTGAACGATGGGACTCTCTTGTAAAATCTGAATGGTGCCAGTGGAAACTAGTGCTGAGTTATGCAGGCTTGTAAGTTGTGCAATCTTTCAACAGGTTGGAGGGTGGACAGGTTACTTTCAGGAATTTCACTCATTCCTTGAATTCTTTTCTGAGTGGATCTGTGATAAACAACTGAATGATAGTGCCAGGCAGGAGCTGCAAAGCAGCCAAAGATGATAAACAAATGTGAGGGAAGACCCAGGAAAGGATGTGAGTGTTCTGGCACCAAAAGAAGAGCCTGCAACCTAGATCCTATTATTCTGCCAGTTTTTACAAAACCATGGCTACCTTGTCTAGTTGACACCTTGGAATTGCACTTTATTATAAACTTTTGAATAATTCTAGTATAAAATGAAATCAATTCCTGATTTGTTAGACTCATTACAAAAATACTGATGGTATTCAGAGTTCTAGAAGACACATACAATAATATTATAAAGGTCTAAAAGTGCCTTGGCAAACTCTAGTAAAAATTATGTTTCTCTTAGAAAAAAGTATGATCCTCATGTGAGGTTTTCTTTTTTTTGGAGATTGATTTAACAGCCCTTTGACACTGATTAGATAAGGAGGATGATGGTAATTATGAAATTTTAATACACAAATGGCCAAGGAAGTAGAATTTTCACTAATGGAAATAGGAAAGTCCTCAGAAATGACTGGCGTGAGAGAAAGCTGATGTATTTCACATGAAGTGTGAGATGTGGGTAAGACACCAAGTTAAAAACAGCACCTTGGAAGTGGGTATAAACTTGGAGAAAGTTTTGGTAATTAGTCGTATCGCAGAAGCCAAGGAAGTAGATGTGATTGAAAAGGGAGGGATGGTGAGGAGGCAGAGGAGGAAGATCAAAGAGCATGTGGAGAACCCAACTCCAAGGGGATCAGCTGAGGATAAGGTTCCTGGAGGAGGAAGCAAAGGAAGAAACTAAAGAGGGAACCAGCACAAAGCATTTATGGAGGCCAAGGGGGAATGCGAGCAGCAGGGCTCACAAGGTCCAAGATGGTCTGAGGTCTAACAGCTCTTTGACTTGTCTTCTATGACCCTCCCCATAACTTTCTCCTTTCCTGTGCACTGGCTTCCTTGCTATTCCTTGAACATGCAGACAGGTCCCACCTTAGAGTGGTAGCACTGCCCACCCTCTCTGCCTGGAGTACCCTTCCTCAGCTGTCTACATGGCTGCCTCTCACCTCCTTCAAGTCTCTGCTTGATTGTTACCTTCTCAGTGATGTCTACCTGCTCTCCCTTTTCTGTTTTCCTTAGGACCATTTAATATACTAGATAATTTACTTGCTCATTTGTGTACATAATAATAATTGGTTATTTATGTTGTTTGATCTCTGCCCCCTAATCATATATACACTTCATGAGGGCACCTTTCCTGAGCACCTACAACAGTGCTTGGTATGGAGAAATACCAGAAGACTATTTGTTGAAGGAAAGAATGAACAGTGCTGGACAGAGCTGAGAAGACAAGGGGGCAGGCACAGGAGAATGGGCAAGGTCATCAGGTTGATGTTTGGGAAGTTCTTGGCAATCTAGTGAGAGTTATTTGGGGACAGTAATTGGGGGCTGGGTAAGTGGAATTGGGGCAGGGTAGAGGAAGTGGAAGCAGCAAGGTCACAGAGCTAACTTGTAGAGCAAATTAATGTTTGGGTATAATATTTAAAACTCCAGAACTGTAAGCAACTGGATCAGCTCTTCATGATGCTGGTTTTGGAAGACAAATCAAAGGCACACACTGGGTTGGCAATCACAATGGGCTGGCCTGTGTGGAGTTGCAATTTAGAGGGCGGGATGTGACCCGCAGTGTCTCCAAATCCATGTGACATTGAGCTGTTCTACAAAGGAGGTACACAGCCTGTTCAAGTACCACCTATTTTAAGACAATGCAATTTTCTGCAAAATCCAAACCTACAAATCGCATGAGTCAAGGGTGATGGATTTCAGATGGAGATAAGAGAGAAAGGGGAAGTGGGAAACTGAGAATGCAGCTAGGGCTCCACAAAAAGCACAGGAAGAGACAGCGGGGAGAAGACACCCCCTACTGAGGAAAGGCGACAGTCTGGGCCTGCCCCAGAGAAAACAACTGTGTCCAAGGGCCACAGGGGAGGAAAGGGCGCAGGGAGGAGACTGTTCTCGGAAGCAAAGACAGCCAGAGGAGAACAACAAGCTCAATTATAGAAAGATCCTCAGGAAGAGGATCTGCTGGAGGAGGGAGTAATTGGAATTTGAGACAGTGAATAGCCAGAAATCAAGGAGTCAAAGAGGAGAGGGAAAGAGAAAACCCTGAGGGCAGCCAAAGGAGGAGTTAAATCCATTTCAAGAACAGGCTCCAAGAATAGGAGAATAGGCAAAGCCACAGAGAGAGCTGAAGGAGGAACTTGAGAAATAAAATAAAAAGTAAACGGAAGAGGGGAATGGAAAATCTGAGGGTACCTTTTGTACGAGAAAGTGGGAAGCGTTCAAGTGTGTGTAGAATTTGTCTGATGTTGGGTCATTAATTCATTCTGCTGTGCCATGTGTTTGCATACGTAACACATCAGCACCTTGTGAGGGACAAATGCAATGCAGAGAAGTGGGGCCCAGGAGTGGGAAAGGGTGTCTGAGCCAGAGCCACATGATGTTCATGTAGGATTCAGTAGTGTTTGATCCTAGAGAACCTGGAAGGTGGGCTCACTAGGGGTCCCTTATCTGGTGGACATTGGAGCCACCTGGGAAAAAGTCACAACACTTTCTATCTGGGATATAAGGCTTGATCAATGAGCTAGAAAATATTTCCTTTGGTTGACATCAGCAGTAGGTAGCACTGGGGTCTCCAGCAATTGTTGGGTGGTGGCCTCCCTGTGCCTTAGGCCTTGGCAGGGGCAGGGGCTTTTCTTAACTGTGATCACACCAGAACAACAATGGTTAACATTTATTGGGGGTGGTGGTCTGTGTCATGTGCTGTGCTAAGCTTTTTGTGGAATTCCGTATTTGCCTACTTGCTAGAGTATTCGTGACTCCAAAATCAATACTCACAGAGCTTTTGCGGTCATTCAGGGACAACGGCAGAACAGAGAAAAATTTGAATCCCCTGACACGTGTGTTCCCAGCTGAGGTCAAACTGGGTGACATTCTCTTCTTGTTTCAACTTTCATACTGTAAACAAGCGTCCTTTTTGTAGTCTATGTAGTACCATGTTTTTTGCATTTTTGTGCTTTTTGTTGGTGATTTCACCGTTTGAAATGGCCCCCAAGTGTAATGCTAAAGTACCTTTTTGTATTGCTAAGCACAAGAAGGCTGTGATCTGTTTTAAAGAGAAAAAGTATACATTAGATAAGCTTTGTTTCAGCATGAGTTATAACGCTATTGGCCATGAGCTTAACATTAATGAATCAACACTATATATTAAACAAGTTATCTTTAAACAGAAACACATATAAGACAAGATTATGTATTGATTACTTGACAAAAATGTGACTAGAGCCTCTCAGGAACCTAACTCTGTATTTCTCCTAACGACAGTTCAGTATTTACTAATTCAGTGTTTGTGGTGACTCTATAGACTCTAATTGTCATGAATAATGAGAATTGACTGTACGTTATTTCACTTAATAGTCATAGTTCCAGAAAGTAATTCTACAGAGGTCACATTTTACGAAAATTTAGGCCTAGATGAATTTTAGGCCTAGAGAGGTTAAATATTGTATTCAAAGCTATAATACTGGCAAGGAAGTGGAACCCAGTTCTGACTCTGGATCTCCAGCTTGTGATGTTGGTGCTACCCTGGTGTGAAGGTGGATGCAGAGAAACGGTGGATTCTCCAAAATGTAAGCAGGATTTTATTCGTGAACAAACATAAGTTTGCCTGAGGAAACTCCTCAAAATTATTTGATGGGAATTTAAAGTAGAACTTGGAATTTCTAAAATCACAGGTAGAGAAATAACCAGGAAAATACTGTTTGTTGTTTTTGCTATGACCTTAGTTTATATTCCGGAATGGGATGGCCTGGGGACACTTGGGTCTACAAGAGGTTGTGACCATGCTTTGAAGAAAATAAAACACTATAAAAATATGTGATTCATTAGGAAAACTCTGAGCTGGGAGCAGGAAGTTCTATTCTAGTCCTAATTCTGCCGGTAACTGCTGTCAGGCTTTGAGAAAGTCATGTTCACAGCTCTACACCTTTGCTGCTCCACCTGTAAAATGAAAGTATTGGTGGTTGATTCCCTCTGCTCTAAGTTTTTAGGCTCTGAAAACTGTATAGGTCTATGTGATTTCTAACTGACTGGCTGTAGGTCCTATTTTGCCTGGAAGAGACTTAGTTTACACCTTTTGTCTTGGCATAATTATTAATAGCATCTTTTACTCTCAAAAGTACGTCACTTTGGACAATAAATTATAAGATTGTCCTGTTCTCAACCAATATTTGTTCCATGTATTTTCTTGGCTAGCTCAGATACAAGAAAGCCCTTACCCTGTCTTAGAAATGGAGACCAGCTGGATTACTTCTTCCGGATACAGTGGGTTCCTTGTGTCAGGTCATTGAGCTACTTGGTTCCTACCTGTTACCAGGTTCCTGGTCTACCCAAACTGGCTCTTGCCTCACACCTTGGGTCTCTATACCAGGTGCCCTGATGCTTAACCTGGGAAAAAATTCTGTTTTGGCTTTTGATTCCCTAAAAGAAAATTGTATCCAAAGGACTGTAAAAAGAAGAAAGTCTTTAATACAGAGAAAAAGTGTTTGATATAGCACTGCTGATTCAAGGACACAGTATGACTCAATAAAGTCATTCCTAGTCATATTAGATGTGATTTTTTTCATCAAATTACCTACAATCATAATATAATTCTATCGATACTGATTGAATATAACAAAACTTAATTTTCAAATATAGAAATAAAAAAGCTAGACTGAGAAGTGAAGTGTTGAAACAAAAGCTTCTGGCAGTTTTTTGAGTCTCCCTAAATGTACTGTTTGCCTTTCTAAACACTGTTTTCATCCTCTTGTTGTCATGTAAGAAAGTTACATGAATCACTATTCAAAAAAATAAGTAAATAAATAAATAAAACCTTCACTATTGAACAAAATATTATCTTTTCCTTCACTCATTCAAATTTTATAGAAATAAAGCACAAAAAAGAAAATAGTTATACCTTATTCTTTTTGGTAGGTTAAAATGCACTAGATAATTTTATTACACTGTTAATTTGCTTAGCAAAGCATTTCTTCCCAGATAGTGAAATATAAACTTTAACACAGACCAGATTAAATAATTCTAAACTTTCTGAATGTAGTTTGGAAAATGAAATGATCAATTAATCTAATTCTCTAATATGTGTTTCTGGTTCCAACTCTCCTTTCCTGTCTTTCTGGGTAACCTTCAGCTATTCAATCCGGAAAATGTAATATGTTAATGATTGAACCAGCATCACCAGACTGGCATCTTAATTGAAATCCTTCTTCTGCATGCTGCTCACAGGTTAGGAGTGAACAATTTCTCAGTAGCAATTGCTTGCTTCCTGGAAAGAGCTCTGGTTCAGAAAGGAGAGCTGGGGGAGAATTTGTACTTGGTGCAAAACTGATTGACTGACTTGTGTCTATTATTACAACTCTTTGGGACAATATTGAAATGGATTATTGGCTAAAAGATCAGATTCCTTGGAACTTGCCAGCCAGAAACTCAAATGGAAGACTGCACCCTGGATGCTCTGAAACAAAGATGCCAAAGTAGCCCTGGGTCCCTCCCTCCATGGGGCTTGCTCTGTGGTCAGGAAATGACCCAGGGAAGGCCAAGGCCTGGCATGGACTCGGCTGGTCTACTCCCTGAAGAGGAAGAAACCACTGGCAACTTTTATCTGGTTCAGTTCGGAGTTTAAAATATCATCCCCTGTCATTGCTCAAAAGGGGCAATCTGATCTTATGAGCAAACAGCAAAAGGAATGCATAAAAAAAAACATAAAAAAGCTGTTTGTTGTTGGTTTCTTACAGTTTCCACAATTATCTTAATTTGAAATGTTAGGTGTTGTTAGGACATTTTTACTTTGTTCCTGATACGTGTTAAGTAAAATCTCTCATGATGTTGGGCGTTTATGCTTAATCTGTTTTCTGTTAATAATCCTTCTCATTTGATGATGAAAAAAATGAAACAAATGTTGTCTCTTTTCTTGGTGTCTGGTTCAAGATATTTGACTTTTAAATGTTGGCCCGAGGAAGGAGAATGTGGTTGCTATTTGCTGAGCCTGGATCAAGGAATTTGCTATGTGTTAGTTGAACTCATTGGTACTACTGCTTACCTGCTACCCAGTTTCCTCCCCAGACACCTTATCATTCTTTAAATGTTTCACCAATATGTACCTCATGTTTGGGCATGACTGCATGCACAGTCTCATCTTCCTCTTTTATCCAACATTTGGGGTAAAATAAAAGTTATGTGGTAACCAGTTCACATCTTGAAATATCAGCAAAGATTGACCAGGCCAGGCCCAGAGACATAGATCATATTTAAGACCAAGACACAGAGGCAAGGTAGGTGAAGATCCAGGCTCAGAGCCAAGAGGCCACGGGCTTGAGGTGGTGACATGAAGGATCACCAATACCCCACAGACTCTACTCTGGAGTCAGAGCTGTTCCTTCATCCTCTTCTAGATTTTCTACTATGAACAGGTGTCTTTGGGCCCATCTCAGGTGAGCACACCTCCCGGGAGTGGGAGACCGGAGGTGTTCTCTGCCACTGATTGGAGGTACTAGGTGCAATTTCTAGGAATCTTGGAGAGTTTTTTCCTTCATAACTTTTATTTTCTCATGGTTAGAAACAAAACTAAACAATGTACGTAATTCTGTTTAATGGAAATCAGGAAAGAAAAAAAAGGTAACTAGGAAGTGTTTCATACCGTGCATGGACCATAACATTCATATAAAGCAGAGCAGATGCTAGAACTGAGAACACTCTGTGTGAGGGAATAATAGAAGCAAGACGTCCAAAACATTCTGATGAACCCAAATATACATAAAGTAACAAAAATATGAAGAGTGCCCTTTTTCAGTCACAAATTTGACAGGTTATGTAAAGAACTGGTTCTATGCTTACTGTACGGCTTTGTTAAAGGGGGACCGCTGAGACAGTTCATCAAATGAGTTTAGTGAGTCAAAGAGGACTTTTTCCTGATTGGAAGGAAGCTATCAAGGGTGAGAAGCCCAGGAGAAAAAGAGACATATTTTGACCAGGTTTCTTTTTTTTGCCCCCATGGTCTGGCCTTGAAAAGACAGATCACAGAATGTGAAAAAAAAAATTTGAAGCTTCCCAAGAGATGGCTAAATATGAATAGCACTTTTTCAGAAAAGATGTTATTCCTGAGCCTCAACAGGTGAAAAAATGAAACCTCTGTAGGTTTCTAGGAGGAGGGGCAGGAGGAGAAACAGTAGAGGGAATTTCATACCCAGCTACTGTAGGTCCCACAGACAGGAGAAGGATCTGGGACCTGGGTATGACCTGTGGGTACGTGTGATGAATCAAAAGTGCCCTGGGAGGGGAAAAGAAAGACATGGTCTTTTTGCAGTGGCTGTCAATCATTGAAATGTGACAAACAGATTGATAAAGAGATCACATATTTAAGTGTGTTCCTTCAAGTTTTATTTTGTAATATATTGTGCCATATGTATATACAATAGCTTAACCTGAAAATGAAATTGCTTTTGATAATTTTCTTTATTAAAAAAATCCTAATTAGCTGTTTTCCTGTTTCTGCCAGTTTTTTCTAATTAAGGAAAGCTGTCTGCAGACCTTCTGCCCCCGTAGGAGACACCAGTGTTTACATGATGCAAAATAATTTCAGATTTAGTGCACAAATAATCAGGCCCCGTATGACTGGCCTTGAGCATCTATACTTATCAAGTGATGGCAAATGTTAAACCCTATGCTCACTTAGATCATCATATGGGAAAAAAAGACAAGCTTTGGAGCCAGAGAGATATGGATTCAAACCCTAGCTGCATAGTAACCAGCTGTGTCATCTGTAACCTCTGAGATCTTAGTTTCTCATCTGTATCAGCTATAATTTCTAATAAGCTGTACTGTAGTAGGAATTAGCTATAATATATGCCAAGGGCTAACACAGTGCCCCCAGAGATTTAGGACCTCAGTAAGAGCTCATTACTGTTATTACAGGAGACTGTGAGACCATCCATATTTTTATTTTTAATTTTAATTTTTTTTGATATCTTTATTGGAGTATAATTGCTTTACAATGTTGTGTTAGTTTCTGCTGTATAACAAAGTGAATCAACTATATGTATACATATATCCCCATATTTCCTCACTTTACGTCTCCCTCCCACCCTCCCTATCCCACCCCTCTAGGTGGTCACAAAGCAATAAGCTGATCTCCCTGTGCTATGCGGCCGCTTCCCACTAGCTATCTATTTTACATTTGGTAGTGTATATATGTCCATGTCACTCCCTCACTTCATTCCAGCATACCCTTCCCCCTCCCTATGTCCACAAGTCCATCCTCTACATCTGTGTCTTTTTTCCTGTCCTGCCCCTAGTTTCTTCAGAACCATTTGTTTTTTTAGATTCCATATATATGTGTTAGCATATGGTATTTATTTTTCTCTTTCTGATATTTTGGAGAAATGTCTATTTAGGTCTTCTGCCCATTTTCAGATTGGTTTGTTTGTTTTTTTGATATTGAGCTGCTTGTAAATTTTGGAGATTAATCCATTGTCAGTTGCTTCATTTGCAATTATTTTCTCCCATTCTGAGGGCTGTCTTTTTGTCTTGTTTATGGTTTCCTTTGCTGTAAAAGCTTTGAAGTTTCATTAGATCCCATTTGTTCATTATTGTTTTTATTTCCATTTCTCTAGGAGGTGGGTCAAAAAGGATCTTGCTGTGATTTATGTCATAGAGTGTTCTGCCCATGTTTTCCTCTAAGAGTTTTATAGTGTCTGGCCTTATATTTAGGTCTTTAATCTATTTTGAGTTCATTTTTGTGTATGGTATTAAGTGGTGTTCTAATTTCATTCTTTTATATGCAGCTCTCCAGTTTTCCCAGCACCACTTATTGAAGAGGCTGTCTTTTCTCCATTGTACATTCTTGCCTCCTTTATCAAAAATAAGATGACCATATGTGTGTGGGATTATCTCTGGGCTTTCTATCCTGTTCCATTGATCTATATTTCTGTTTTTGTGCCACTATCATACTGTCTTGATTACTGTAGCTTTGCAGTATAGTCTGAAGTCTGGGAGCCTCATTCCTACAGATCCATTTTCCTGTCTCAAGATTGCTTTGGCTATTCAGGGTCTTTTGTTTTTCCATACAAATTTTGAAAGTTTTGTTCTGGAAAAATGCCATTGGTAGTTTGATAGGGATTGCATTGAATCAGTAGATTGCTTTGGGTAGTATAGCCATTTTCACAATGTTGATTCTTCCAATCCAAGAACATGGCATATCTCTCCATCTGTTTGTATCATCTTTAATTTCTTTCATCAGTGTCTTATAGTTTTCTGAGTACAAGTCTCCATCTCCTTAGGTAGGTTTATTCCTAGGTATTTTTTTCTTTTTGTTGCAGTGGTAAATGTGAGTGTTCCCTTAATTTCTATATCCGATTTTTCATCATTAGTGTTTAGGAATGCAAGATATTTCTGTGCATTAATTTTGTATCCTGATACTTTACCAAATTCATTGATTAGCTCTAGTAGTTTTCTGGTGCATCTTTAGGATTCTCTATGTAGAGTATCATGTCATCTGCAAACAGTGAGAGATTTATTTCTTCTTTTCTGATTTGGATTCCTTTCAGTTCTTTTTCTTCTATGATTGCTGTGGCTAAAACTTCCAAAACTATGTTGAATAATAGTGGTGAGACTGGACAACCTTGTCTTGTTCCTGATCTTAGAGGAAATGGTTTCAGTTCTTCACCCTTGAGAACGATGTTGGCTGTGGGTTTGTCATACATGGCCTTTATTATGTTGAGGTAAGTTCCCTCTATGCCTATTTTCTGGAGGGTTTTTATCATAAATGGGTGTTGAATATTGTTGAAAGCTTTTTCTGCATCTATTGAGATGATCATATCGTTATTCTACTTGAATTTGTTAATATGGTGTATTACACTGATTGATTTGCTTATATTGAGGAATCCTTGCATTCCTGGGATAAACCCCAAGTGATCATGGTGTATGATCCTTTTAATGTGCTGTTGAATTCTGTTTACTAGTACTCTGTTGAGGATTTTTGCATCTATATTCATCAGTGATATTAGCCTGTAGTCTTCTTTCTTTGTTATATCTTTGTCTGGTTTTGGTATCAGGGTGATGGTGGCTTTGTAGAATGTTTGGGAGTGTTCCTCCCTCTGCTGTATTTTGGAAGAGTTTGAGAAGGATAGGTATTAGCTCCTCTCTAAATGTTTGATAGAATTCTCCTGTGAAGCCATCTGCTCCTGGGCGTTTGTTTGTTGGAAATTTTTTTTTTTTTTTTTTTTTGTGGTACGCAGGCCTCTCACTGCCTTGGCCTCTCCCGCTGCGGAGCACAGGCTCTGGACACACAGGCTCAGTGGCCATGGCCCACGGGCCCAGCCACTCCGCGGCATGCGGGATCCTCCTACACCAGGGCACGAACCTGCATCCCCTGCATTGTCAGGCGGACTCTCAACCACTGCACCACCAGGGAAGCCCTGTTGGAAGATTTTTAATCACAGTCTCAATTTCAGCACTTGTGATTGGTCTGTTTATAGTTTCTATTTCTTCCTGGTTCAGTCTCAGAAGGTTGTGTTTTTCTAAAAATTTGTCCATTTCTTCCAGGTTGTCCATTTTATTGGCATAAAGTTGCTTGTAGTAATCTCTCATGGTCCTTTGTATTTCTTCAGTGTCGGTTGTTACTTCTCCTTTTTCATTTCTAATTCTATTGATTTGAGTCTTCTCCCTTTTTTTCTTGATGAGTCTGGCTAATGGTTTTTCATTTTTGTTTATATTCTCAAAGAACCAGCTTTTAGTTTTATTGATCTTTGCTATTGTTTCCTTCATTTCTTTTTCATTTATTTCTGTTCTGATCTTTATGATTTCTTTCCTTCTGCTAACTATGGGGTTTTTTGTTCTTCTTTCTCTAATTGATTTAGGCATAAGTTTAGGTTGTTTATTTGAGATGTTTCTTATTTCTTGAGGTAGGATTGTATTGCTATAAACTTCCATCTTAGAACTGCTTTTGCTGCATCCCATAGGTTTTGGGTGATCGTGTTTTCATTGTCATTTGTTTCTAGGTATTTTTTGATTTCCTTTTTGCTTTCTTCAGTGATCTCTTGGTTATTTAGTAGTGTATTGTTTAGCCTCCATGTGTTTGTATTTTTTACAGATTTTTCCTTGTAACTGATATCTAGTCTCGTAGCATTGTGGTCAGAAAAGATACTTGATATGATTTCAATTTTCTTCAATTTACCAAGGCTTGATTTGTGACCCAAGATATAATCTATCCTGTAGAATGTTCCATGAGCACTTGAGAAGAAGGTGTATTCTGTTGTTTTGGGATGGAATGTCCTATAAATATCAATTAAGTCCAATTTGTTTAATGTATCATTTAAAGCTTGTGTTTCCTTATTTATTTTCATTTTGGAATATCTGTCCATTGGTGACAGTGGGGTGTTATAGTCCCTTATAATGACGTGTTACTATTGATTTCCCCTTTTACGGCTGTTAGCATTTGCCTTATGTATTGATGTGCTCCTATTTTGGGTGCATAAATATTTACTATTGTTATATCTTCTTCTTGGATTGATCCCTTGATCATTATGTAGTGTCCTTCCTTGTCTGTTGTAATAGTCTTTAATTTAAAGTCTATTTTGTCTGATATGAGAATTCCTACTCCAGTTTTCTTTTGATTTCCATTTTTATGGAATATCTTTTTCCATCCTCTCACTTTCAGTCTGTATGTGTCCCTACGTCTGAAGTGGGTCTCTTGCAGACAGCACATATACATGTCTTGTTTTGGTATCCATTCAGCCAGTCTATGTCTTTTGGTTGGAGTATTTAATCCATTTACATTTAAGGTAGTTATTGACATGCATGTTCCTAGTACCATTTTCTTAATTGTTCTGAGTTTGCTATTGTAGGTCTTTTCTTTCTCTTGTGTTTCCTGCCCAGAAAAGCTCCTTTAGCATTTGTTGTAAAGCTCGTTTGGTGGTGCTGAATTCTCTTAGCTTTTGCTTGCCTGTAAAGGTTTTAATTTCTTCGTCGAATCTGAATGCAATCCTTGATGGGTAGTGTAATCTTGGTTGTAGGTTCTTCCCTTTCATCACTTTAAATATGTCCTGCCACTGCCTTCTGACTTGCAGAACTTCTGCTGAAAGATCAGCTGTTAACTTTATGGGGATTTCCTTGTATGTTTTTTGTTGTTTTTCCCTTGCTGATTTTAATATTTTTTCTTTGTATTTATTTTTTGATAGTTTGACTTATATGTGTCTCGGTGTGTTTCTCTTTGGATTTATCCTCTCTGCACTTCCTAGACTTGATTATTTCCTTACCCATGTTAGGGAAGGTTTCAACTATAATCTCTTCAAATATTTTCTCAGTCCCTTTCTTTTTCTCTTCTTCTTCTGGAACACCTATAATTCGAATGTTGGTGCATTTTATGTTGTCCCAGAGGTCTCTGAGACTGTCCTCCATTCTTATAGTTCTAGTAAATTACATGGCTAAGCTCTGGAGATGTTTATTGCCATAATAATATAAACACTGAATCTTTATGTAATCACAAACTGTGGTAAACTACATTGGGAGTATAAATGAGGGGAAAGTGTGTGTCTGGAGGGTGGGACAGAAGAAGTAAATGCTAATCTTTCAATTTAAGAATTCAATATATAATATCTAAGTGTGAGAAAACATCCAGAAATAGACACAAACATATTATAAAAATGGACATAAACAATTAAAAACTGTTCATAGTAGTTACCCCTGGGAGGCCGGAATCTGGAAAGAAACTGCTGCTTTTTGCATTATTGTTGTTTTGAGTCTTGCAGTGATATTCGACTTTTTAAACTGTACACATAAATTACTTTAAGGATTATAAAAATTACATTTAAAATTTATTCAGAATGTAGAGAAAAACATACCTCATTATGATGACTGATATGAAAACCCAGAAAATTCCTAACAGATAAGCATTATATGCTCACTTTACTTGGGAAGAAATTGAAGCCCAGAGAGACTGTACAAGTTGACATAGTTACTAAGTAGCAGAGTCAGTGATCAAACCCAGTCTTTCTGATTTCCTATTTCAGGCTTCCTCACAATACCTTCCTGCCTGTCGTTATCTTTTACCTTAAATTTGTCATATTGCTATAAATAAGATTCACCCACACAGTAGCAACTAAAAAGGCCTGAAGATAGAAAATGACATCCTTCATTAGTCCTGTCTGACCTAACTGAGCAGAATCTAATGTCGTCATCACATCCTTGGTATGGAACAGAGATGGGCATTCAGGTGGACAGTAGGTACAGCTTTGGGGTCTAAAGATTTTCCTAGTGGATAAATGTTTCTCTCTAGAGCAACCCAAGGCACAAGAAACTAATCTCACTGCTTAACAAATCTTCTCAACTGGATTGAATGTAGCTGGGAAATAACATTTCTATTTGCTCTCAAGACATGATTGCATTAACCCTTTATGATGTACCTGACATGGGAGTTAGAGAAGAATATTTTAATTGAGTGTTAACTATACCACTGGTGCATTCTTCTACATTTATTTTTCAAAAAGCTATAAGCTTTGGGGCTTCCCTGGTGGCACAATGGTTAGGAATCCGCCTGCCAATGCAGGGGACACGGGTTCAAGCCCTGGTCTGGGAGAATCCCACGTGCCACAGGGCAACTGGGCCCGTGAGCTACAACTACTGAGCCTGCGTATCTGTAGCCTGTGCTCCGCAACAAGAGAGGCCGCAATAGTGAGAGGTCCGTGCACCGCAATGAAGAGTGGCCCCTGCTTGCCACAACTAGAGAAAGCCCTCACACAGAAATGAAGACCCAACACAGCCAAAAATAAATAAATAAATAAATAAAATTTATTTTAAAAAAAAAAGCTATAAGTTTTGATGAGCTCTCAGTTCTCATCTATTAGTTTGAGATTGACCCTGATTAATGTCGCCTCCCTTCCACAAGCACAAGGCATCACCAGCCTTCTCCTTGGTAACCAGATATTTTTTGCATCCTTTGGTACTAGTTTCTGAAAGTGTCATTATGATGTCTGCAATTTGCAGAATTCAATGGCAGCTCCAGTAAAATAAACAAAATCTAATTACGTCAAGATTGGATTTGGCCTGAAGTGGGATGATTTGTTTTCATTCTTTATAATATGTGAACACCTGCAAAAGTGGTAAATGTCCAGTTGTTTCTTAGAAAACTTTATGAAGAGAATTATAAGGGAAATTTAGATTGAGTTGCTACATATCCTATCAATTTGAACTTTCTAGTCTAAGTTCTTGGGTTTTAGATTTATGAACCCTTGGAATTTTATGGAAAATGGTGCATTATGTGCATTTTGAAAAAAAGATGGTCCATAACTTTCATCAAATTAGATGAAAAGAGAGGTTCATAGCCCCCAAAACATAAAGAATCATTGCTCTACATAATGAAATGAAGTCCATGTGGAACTCTTTAAGTAGATTCTTCTTAGTGGAAACATAAGGATTATTACAAAGGGTATTAGTAAATTTCCAAGAGATAGAAAGTATTAAATATGCTCTATCATTACTATTCAATTCTTTTTCTATTTCTGGAGCCACAAATCTCAAAGTTCATCTAAGACAAACTTCATTTCCCCTCCCATCCCATCCCCTAAATTTCCTTTTTTTTTCTAGCTTTTGAGGGTTCATATGAGATTATCAATAGATAGTACTTTTCACTTGGCTTCCAAGTTGAGTTGAAGTTTCTACTTCTTTCTCTG
This sequence comes from Mesoplodon bidens, assembly GCF_964165515.1. NCBI lineage: Eukaryota > Metazoa > Chordata > Mammalia > Artiodactyla > Ziphiidae > Mesoplodon > Mesoplodon bidens. The sequence continues at coordinate 22,515,126 of NC_138174.1, read as the reverse complement.
CATAGTATACTGAACATACTTAATAGAAAAGTGAAAATCTAAAGCATTATATTATTCAGTGATGCCAGTGGTGTAACACTGCTCATCTTTTCCCTTGTTATTTCATTGATCAGAAGCAACTTTTGTGCCATCTCTGCTAGAGCTCTCAAAAGCCATTTTCCACTAAGCAATTGTAGAGAAAATGAAGGGTCAACTCAATGATAGGTGTGTGGCCTGGATTTCTGAAAGTTTTTAAGAGATTTCATCATTGTTAAATTTAATCTCTAGCAACCTGGAAGCATCGCATAAAACTTCCAGGAAGGACATTTAATTGATTATTCTGGTTAAGAAATATTTTTATTTAATATTTTAAAGATCAACTATAGAATAGTTTAGATCATGAAAAAACAGGACACATACTCTCAAAAGCTTAATAATCTACTGAGAACAGCCTATGGAAAAGAGAAATAATATGTAGGTCAAGTCAGGTCTTCAGGTAAAGTGATGATAGCAGATGAGTCACCACATTATGGAATCACTTTCCTACCTTTTCACATAAAGGAAATAAATTTTAACAGTGCATCTAGGCTTATTAGCTTCTTACATAACAAGTCATGCTAACCAAATCAATGAAACACTAAAGTATAAATCAGATGTACCTGTATTTATCTGTGGGAAGCAGAGTATATCTCAATGTTGATTATAATTGTTTCTTTTACTTTCAATATACACTTCTTGGAATCTGGGAAACAAAAACAACTAACAGTTGAAAGCTGAGTGTAGAATTGTAACAGAGCAAACTGACTATGGGAAAATTCCTAATAAACAATCTTGACTTCACCAAAAATACAGCTCTCAGACATGAGTGGTTTTATAACTGCCTGGTGACTCTTGGGCCAGGTTTCCTTCATTTGTAAATTGAATCTGACACTTTCTTGCAGTGAACCGTTGGTTGAGACAATTAGCCTGTCTGAGCCTCATAGAAATAATAACAGTATCTACCTCCTAAGGTTGTTATAATTTTGACTAAGATAATTTGTGTAAAGAGCTTAGCATTGTGTTGGCACATAGTTAATAACTTAGATCCATAGACCCTTTGTTGAATTTCTTTTTCACTTTTACCCTTGTATGTTTTCCTTTTCCTTCTTCCTCTCATTCTTAAAAAACTACACCAATTTTTCCCTTAAAAAATTAGATAAACATCTATCTAAGAAATACTTCGTGTTATTTTATGGGTATGGTTTTAAAACTTTACATAAATGACATTGTGTTCTAATCTCATTCCGTGTCATTCCTTTTTCACGTTACTATATGAGAATCTACTTCATTGGTTCTGTTGCATAATATCCTGCTACGTCTATGAGACGTATTTTATTTTTCTGCTCACTTAGTGATGAACACAGGTGGCTTGAATCTCTTTGCTTCTCCTGAACAACTCTGTGATCAACAGATAGATGCATAGTTCCTTGTGAAGGTACAAGATTTTCTCTGGGATATATTTTCAGGGGCAAAATTGCTGGGTCATAAATGCATGGGCTTCCATATGATGGACCTGGAAGGACAGCTCATACTTTTACATACTTTTCCAGTAGAGCAGGGAGGGGAATGGGATTGGAGATGGTAGAGGAAGAGGAAAGTAATAAAACAAATCAAGGACCTTCCTCAGACGGATGTGGACTAATGAGTATGATCACCTCAGTCTTATGCACCTGAGGTCCTTAAAACTGTAATGAAAAAGAATATGACTTAATGCATCAACAATATAAATACAACACTTACTACAATGGCTTAGCATTGCCATCTGTGCTCCAGAGCCAGGATGTCAGCCTCTCATTACACTATCAAGATGCTGCAGAAAATCATTAGATGATATCTGTGAGGTCCATAAAACTCTTGAGACTTAGGTTCTATACGAACAATGCAAAATGTTAACTCTGAAAAGATAGCTCTCGAAATTCTAATTATAGACCTCTTTGTTAATCAACACTGGAGATAGCCATGACTTAAATGATCTCTTTAAGCCTGACTATTGCTGATTCCCAATTAGCCTATAAGGATGTCTTATAAGTGGACACTTGTGACCATTTCATCCAGTCAAAGAATGCAAGGTCTCACAGTAAGGTCACATATAATTTAGACACATATATTAGCAAGAGGTATAGAATCAGGAGTTTTGAAGTAAGCAGTCAGTGCAAAAAGAAATGTCAAACAGGGTTCAAGAGTTAGTTTAAATTTACACTCATAAATGGATACGTCTTTAAAACAAAAGAATAAAATATCACTCAAACTGTTTGTCTATGTCAAAAGATTGAAATAACTAAACCTTTTATTTTCAATAGCACTTTTTGCTTTTTTGTAGGTCTAGTGCCAAACAACAAGTATGACAGCTTTTCCTGCTTATTTCTTCAGGAACTAAGGAGAGACAGACCTGAAAAAGGGGTCGTAATGTTTTTCTTCAGAAGTAAGAAGGGAACTAATGTGAAAGTTAGGAATCTTTGAGAAATGTCCACGGGCAGCTCTGTCCTTTAATTCAGAGCAGGATTATTTTACTTTTTAATAGTTTAGGATGTAATGGATAAGTTAATTAAATTAGTTGATTTTGCTCAAACTATTATATTAATCCACTGTTATTTTTGGTAAAGCATGTCACTATAATTCTAATACTATTTAGAAGCCAGGAATACATAATGGAAGAGGACCTTTAGAGGTAAACATCACCACTAAATTTTAAAAACCTTTCCAATTTATGAGATTGAGTTTTATTTAAAATCTTTGCTCTCCTTTTATCTTTGTCAATATTTGTCTAATATATTTGCGTCCCTCAAATCTGATCTGTATATGTTCTGTTTATAATATTTAAATATATACATTTTATGTTAGTAGTCTACACCATAATTTCCCATGTATTCTAGATAAAAGACATTGAAAATGTAGGTTACAAAGGATTAATTTTATGTATAAACATCGTTCTTATTCAGTTATCTTTATCTAAGAGAAACAGTTCTTCATTTGTAAAACCTTTAGGAGAGTTCACTGTAAATATACCAGAGCTGAAGGAGGGGATTTGGGACAATAATTTGTGATTAAATCCAATCTTTTAACTCCGGCTGTTGGGAGTTTCCCGTGAAACCCCTGTCCTCAGAGATTTGCCCCTTTTAACTCTAATTAGTTGCATGTTTATTGATTTAGGGAACAGGAAAATTCACCTCCTCAAATAGGGCACTTTCTGAATTGAAATGCTTTTAAAGGGGTGTTTGATGTGTCAAATAGCTGTGACCCTTTTAGAATTAAGTTACCGCTGGTATAAAAATACCAGTTAAAACTCATATTCACCTCTGTTCTACATATAGAATGTGTTTACATAGCTGATATTGTATATCTGTAGTATAGCCTAATTTTCTAAATCTAATCTAGATTGATCCCATTTTCTGGGGCAAGAAAAGCAACTTGTAATATAATCTTTTTGCCATAACCCTCAAGAAGTATCTTCTGGGCTTGAAAGCATGCTGGAGGTTCTATATGTTGGCTCACACCTCAAGAGGAAGTCTGCACCCAGCTCGCCTCTCTGGTCCCTCCATCACACCAGGAACTACACCCTGGAACATTCACCAGATTGTCTTAATTCACCAGCCTCCTGCCTTGTGTCACTCAACTCTAACGGAAGACCTTGAACTGTTTATAATAGAGATACTTTAATTCTAGAATTAAAAGATTGGAATTTGCCACACACACACAAAATTCTACTTTTTCTAGCTCTAAGCGTTCTGGTGAACATTAAGGAACAGTATTAAAATTTTTTGTTTTTAATACGAGCCAGCAATTCTGTACCATCTTCTTTACAAAGCAAAGCATTGACAATCACCCACTTGCTGACCCCTTCTCTGCCTTGGGTCATCTGAAGTCAATTACTGCCATCCTGGGAGGATGGTGGAAAATGCCAGTGAAATCGTGCACTAATTCAGTGACATGTCCATTGTTCCACTCATTTAAGAAAGCAGTTTTCTGAACAGCGAAGCATTTCACATGTTCCTGGCTGTACTAAATTAACTCAAAAAATGTAAGGATTAGACCCTTTGCTGTTTATCTCTAGTTCTCAGCTGTCATCCTGGGTTGCAAGACCCCAGAGTCGTCTTGATCATGAGAGGACTTGTGAGCATTCAGAAAAGCCTAAATGGACTCTTGTTAGGTCACAGGGACTTGGAGGTAAGAGCATATTCTGTGGTATTTGTGGTTCTGCCTTGTAGAATTGATATCCTTAATTTTAGGCAGCAGATGGAGCTGTGAGTGAATGAATGACCTTCTAAGCTCCGTTCCCCAAGTAGACTTAGTGCTGTTACAGCTCAGGCAATCACTGTCAATCAGCGCCAGGTCAGCCTGTGATGGGGCCAGGGACCTGGGCTATCGGAAAGACGCTGGCTAGGGTCGAACAACTAATTTCCGTACTCCCATATACAGATACACAAAAGAGGGGCTCATTGCTTTCTAGAGCTTTAAGTTCTTAGGTGCTGATAGAAGCTACCGTTTCCTGGATTTGGTGCATCTGGGAAAGAAAGGTTACTCTGGGGTATAAGATATTGAAATTCAGCAGCTGATGAGGATAAGAAAGGCCAAATCACAGAAAGACAAACACTGCCTGATTCTACCTATAAAATAGTCAAATTCATAGAATCAAAGAGAGGAATGAATGGTGGTTGCCAGGGGTGGAGGCGGGAGGAAATGGGGAGTTATTCATCAACGGGCTTAAAGTTTCAGTGAAATGAGAGGAATAAGTTCTAGAGATCTGTCCAACATTGTACCTGTAGTCAACATGCTGTATTGTACACTTAAACATTTGTGAACAGGGTACATCTCCCATTAAGTGTTCTTACCCTGTTACAATAAAATTTAAAGAAAAAAGACCAGCAGAGCCAGATTTGTCAATACTTGCTTAGCAGATTACAGGACCCAAGAATCAGCATCAGTGACAGTCCAAAGCATGACTCAGGCCAGAGGGAACAGACAATAAAAAGAAAAACATTTCTCTTTTCAGAATAAGAATTCTCTGTCTTCAGAGAACACTGGATGCCTCTTTACTGCGCATCCCGACAGCAAAATGCTTTTCTCATCTACAAAACACTGGGGTTGACAGTTTACCTGAAGCTTGTTATTGTTCCTCTACCTAGTAACCCACATTTACGATTTCTTCTACAAGAGCCACATAGAGGAAGATGGAGTATAACACCTGAAATAATAGGATTTTACAGGAAATAATGTAAATGGAGCCGTTTACCCTTAATGACCCATAATAAAATGCTCTTGTTACCAAGCTCTGCAGGCCCGCCCAGTGCAGGTTGCCATGGTAACGTGCAGCTGCGCCTCCACACTGTTGCTTAATCATCAGTGTGATGTCAGGCCCTTGAGATAACCACAAGCTTAGAAAATCTTTACAGCCACAGTGACAGTCCACTTGGGCCTTCAGTTATGTCTGGACGAGGGCCTCTGTGTCCAGGTATAATTAAAATACACTCAGACTTATGATTGGAAATGATTTCAGCAGAGAATTAGGTCATCTTTTTGTTGTTGTTGTTGTTGTTTTTGTGGTACGCGGGCCTCTCACTGTTGTGGCCTCTCCCGTTGCGGAGCACAGGCTCCAGACTCGCAGGCTCAGCGGCCATGGCTCACGGGCCCAGCCGCTCTGCGGCATGTGGGATCTTCCCGGACCGGGGCACGAACCCGTGTCCCCCGCATCGGCAGGCGGACTCTCAACCACTGCGCCACCAGGGAAGCCCGGTCATCTTTTTAATTCTCCATTCACTTCCGTTTCTCCACATGACTGCCCAGTCAGAAGTGAGCCAGAAATGGGGCAGCCCCAGCGCGTCACTGAGGATGATGCTTCTACACCTGTGCAGGGCCCACCCTTTGCATGGGTGGGATAAGTGGCTGGTCTACCCCCGTCCACATCTAAAGAGGACAGGACAAAGACCTTCTGTCCCCTCTTCCCATGTTCCCTGCACCTACCTTCCGCCATGACTGAACCTGAAGTTCTCGCTATGACTGACTCTTTACTCAATTTAGACAAAAAAGTAGGGACATTTTACCCAGAGTACAATTTTCAAAATTTATTTATTATCTCAGAGGAAAAAACAGGCCCTGAGGAATCTGTCCTTTCCCTTCTCTTTTTTAATTCCTTTTTTCCTTCCCCCCACCTTTTTGTTCTGTCTTAAAAGTGTTTTTTATTAGGTACCATTATCTGCCAGGCAATTACCAGGACATGAGGATGAATAAGGCTCAATACATTTGCTCTAAGGAGCCCACAGGTTATCAAGTGGGATGTGGCACGTAAGCAAATGTGCAAGCTAAAGAGACAGAGGCATGCACAAGGCCCACGTGGATAAATTCTACCTGAGGGAGAGCAGGACAGGCTTGGAGAGGTGGTGATACTTGGGATAGCTCTCAAAAGGAAATGAGTGGGATTGGGGGAGGGTGATAGAGGGGACAATGTGAGTAAAGACTGAAGGCATGGAATGATCTTGAATGTTTGAGGAATTGCAAGCAATTCAGAATGGCTAGAGCTATGGCCTTGAGAGCAGTCTGGGGGAGAAATAAGACAGATGTAGGTAGGTCCAGATTGTAATGAGTTTTGGCTTTATTTTGCAGGCAAATAGGAGCTACTTAAGGTTTCAAGGAGGGAAGGCAGAGACTTTATAATTGCTCTTTAGGAAGACTATTCTTCTAGCAAAGAAAAGCATAAACTGGGGAAAACATGGGGCACTTAGGAAGCTATTGAAACAGTGTGACTATAGAAGACATTTAACGTGTTTTGTTTTGTTTTTGTCTGTCTAGCATCTGCTTTTTGAAAGAGAATTGCCCTGTTATCAACCCCTGGCCCACCCTCACACTAATGGACAGAAGACCCAAACCCAGCCCATTATAGTACCCTAGCCCTGGTTCACTGTGACTGGTCCAGGGGTAGGCACATAATCCAAGCAGCACCAATCAGACTTCTCTCATGAAACTTCACATATGGACTCCTGGATATATGATTCTTTCTTTCTCTCTTCCTTCCTTCCTTCTTTCTTTCCTTCCTTCCTTCCTCCCTCCATCCCTTTCTTCCTTCTTTCCTCCCTTCCTTTCTTTTCTTTCAGGTGAGAGGATATAGCCTTTGGTTTCCAGAAACCACCTCTCTTGCGATATAGAGAGGGCGCTTTGATCATTAAGCCACTTAGAGGAAAATACACTAAAAGATGGGGAAACAGAGATTTATTGATATTGTTTGAGCCCCCTAGAATCTAGAACCTAGATCCATCTGTGTTGAAACCAGTATGCCAGTGGACTTTCCAGTTACATACACCAAAAGATTCCTTTTTGCTTGAGCAAGCTTGAGTTACCTTTTTGTCACTTGCAACTGAATGTTTCCTGAATAAGATAACAGGTAAAAATGGTGAGACCTTGAGTTGAGGCTATAGATGATGGTTTCAGTGACATTAATGAAGCTACTCAGGGCTTAGAGAAGTGAGCTGAGGGAAAAGCACCAACAGAGGCACCTACAAAGTACTGGGGGGACACAGAGGTTGGACCCACCAGCCATGAGCCTCCAACTCCTGCACAAGCAGGGGTTGAGAAGTTTCTGCTTTGGCAAGTGGGTTGGTGAAGAGCATTTCTTCTTCTGATGGAGGCTCTCTCTCCTTTGGAGTGACCAGATTCATAGGAGTTTAATTTTATGTTGAATTGATTCTGTCTTCGTGTCTCACTGGCCCTGATTCTATTCATCAGATTCCTACAGAATATATTTAGTCTTTCTCTTACAGAAAATCCCTTCTACATTTTAATAAAGCATTTGCATATCTCTTTCATCTTCCCCTTTCCAATATAAACATCGTGTCTCTAGTTCCCTTCCAATGTGCTTCACAGGACATGGTTTGGATGGCTTTTAAAGTAGTACTTACCAGTATGTAAGGTTATCTTTCCAACTATTTGTTTATCTTCTGTTTTCATTAAATCAGTCACCTCTGTGTGAATAGGCACCTTGAATGTTCCATCCACCATTTGTACCCAGCACCAGAATCAGTGACTGAAACAAAGTAGGCACTCAATAAACATTTGCTGGTGAGTAGTTTCTAGTTTCTAGTCCATCACCATCTCAGTGGATCTCTTGTTTGTCTATAGCCCACTAATATGTGGTATCCAGTGCAGGATACTCTGATACCAGTAGAACCATCACAGAATAGAAGGGGGTAGTTGCCAATTTTTTCTGGATCTTTATATGATGTGCCCCAACATTGCATTGGCTTTTGGGGGAGCTACATCACCTTGTCACTCTATATCACTCACTTCAAACCATTAAGTCTTTTTCATGAAGCAGTTGTTAAGCCTTGTCTTCCCATTCTGTAATGGCCTTGCTAGGTTATTATATTTTTTGATCCTTAGTCCAGAATTTCACATATACCCCTGCTAAATTTAGCCCAATGAAGGTCGCATGGCTTTTGCTTGTGATGATGTCATCCAATCTTTAGTTCTCCCAGCTTTCTACCAACAGCATAATCAGTGAGTCTGACTAGTCTTCTGGAGATCAGGCTTTCTGCATCACCCTTCTCCCCAAATCCTGGCACGTGGCCTGGTGTCTAGAGCATACTCAATTAAATGTTTATTGGACAAACTTGAAAGGCATACCTTCTATATTTTTCAAGTTTTGATTAAAATGTAAAAAAGGACAGAATATTTTAGCTTTCTTCCAGAAACATCCTTCTTTTGGTATCTATCTCTCAATGTGTATTAATCCAAATGTGTTTGGATTCAGCTCATTTTTCTCCTTCATCTTTGTCATAAGGAAGGTTTGGGGATATTTTGCTGTTATCAAGATACAATGTACTTACACTATAGAAACAATTTCTATGAAAGATGAGTTTAGATTGACATAACTTGATATTAAGGAACATATACTGGCTCCCAGTGATTACCAGTTCCTCTTCTACAGGTTCCAGAGCCTCCCTTTGTGGGCAGAACGCTCCATGAGCCCGCTTGTAGACATTCTGGTGGGAGACAGAATTCCTAGGAGTCAATTGTAAAACTACGTTGCCCTTTCAGGTTGCTTCAGCAGATCAGGATGTGTGGGGAGAAGTTAGAGGAGAGAAACAGCTATCAAAACCCCAGAGAGTATATTTTTGGACTAGATAAATTCTCATTTTGTTTAGAAAAGCATCACATATCCATATATAATCAAAACATATCCACTGATGATTATAATTAGGGACGTTCAAGGTGCTGTCTCTATCCCCTGGTTAAGCAAGAGGACAGTTTCTGGCAGACTGCTCATCCTAGGTTTGGTCCAAGAGGATGCTGAGTGGAGGAGGCAGGAAGCAGGAGTTGGAGATTACTGTGCTCCACACCCCTGGCTAAGGCCATCTGAGTTGACTATGTTAGTTACATCAGCACGACTTTTTCCTCAGTGCTATAGTAATGACGTGGAATGCTATGAAGGACCTTCCTTAGATTTCAATGTCCTTTAAAACCAAAGAGCATATGGTAACAGACCAAGCCAACAGCCCCTTTCAACATAAATTGGCATGATCCTTCTCTCTTGAGTGGATTCCTCCAGAATCCATGGCATAAAGAACCACATTTCCTTGAAATGTACAGGCCATTTAATAACAACCACAGTATCTCCTCCATGACGTACGGCTGCCTCTTCTCTGTGGATTTTGGTAGGAAGAAGGGAATTCAGATTTGACTACACATGGGGGCAGTTCAACAGGCTTGTAGCATCATTTAGTTCAAGTTATTTGAGGAGGCTGCCACTTTCTTCCAATCTGTGGCAGTCAGTATGATTACTATCAAGTCTCTACTCTCCACAGCCAGCAATTTAGGAATGGAGAAAAATGCAGACAGTTCACAGAGATGTTAGTTTTTCTCATCTTTTTCCTCTTTCATGCACTCTTAAATGGCTTACTGAAAAATGCTGCCAAACCTTATTTTTTGCTTCATAAGGCATAGAAGAGTTTCTCCACCCCACCTACCCCTGTCATCCCCCTTTTCTCCCCCTCTTTTTTTTTCTCTCTCTTTAGAAAATGCTCAGAAAAGCATGAGCATCTTAGGGTCAGAATATCATTACAAAGTAAATTACTACTACAGTGAGCTAAGTGGTAACCTCAGTGTCTTAAAGAGTCTCTGCTTTGTCCTATGCGTTGAATTGATTGCTGGAAAATACTACACTGTAGGGGAGCTTTTAAATGTGTAATATTTCACAGTCCTTCCTGGGTCAAGGACTGAGTTTGGCTAATTTGAAAAGTGTATTGAGCTTAATGGTACCAAGTACCTCCCTCGATGAGTACTATTTGAATAAAAATAATGCATAATAATAACAGCTTCACAAACATTTGCTGACTGATGCTTTTATGGATTCAGTGAAGAAACTCTCCATTCATTACTTAATTTCACTGCTTCCCTATTTCTCCACCAGATGGCAGAAGAAGGGCCAGGTTATTGAGCTTGAGATAGTTTTGATTCTTAGATATTAAATATGAGATGGTATTAAAGGTAGGAAATAAACTGTGAACTATATTGCTATGATTTTATTTTTATCCTATGTTCTACATGGAAATAAAGAAAGGGTTGTGGAGAACTTAGGTGAATCTTAGAATTTAGGTTGGAGATTACAAATTAAGCCAGGGATTATAGACCAAGGGATATATTAATCCTCTTTCTGGTGTCCTGATGAAATGGGCAATGGGGATGTGGAAATGACTCAAAGGGTGTTTTTCACCCATCATCCCTTTGCATTTGGAAATATAATAGGAAAGACATGTGGATATGAGAAACGCTCTTTTATTCCAGTACTGCAACGGATCCAGGCCTTTCAGGAATTATCTTCTCTACTCCTATTTGCTTGAGGCTAAACCCTTAAAATCCACCCCACTGGATAGTTAAAATGTATGAGGAAATACAAAGGGTCAGTCAAGGACCCGAGGGCCATCAGCCAACAAAAAGAAGAGTTTGCATTCTTACAGCCGGTAAATGTTTAACATCTTGGCACTGTCAAGTGTTGCCCAAGTTTATTTATCAAGTTCTTAAACAAACTGGGAAAAATATTTTATTATTCTTGTATAAATAGATTTAAAGGGGGAGATTTGAAAAAGACAGTGTGTTTCAGTCAGAAAACAGCTCCATTCCCCTTCATTCTCATCGCCATTTCTCATCCATACCAAAAACCCAAAGCATTTTTCATGATTTACATAGTCTGTCTTTTGAGATAAAAGGCCATTAGATTACAGTTGGGAGAGAAAGGGAGTGAATTGTAAGAGATCGTTTTGAGAATCGTCTTTTCAGATAATAACCTGCATGCTAGAAATGGAAAACTAATTTTAAGACAGTGGATCAAAGATTTTTTCATCCATATTTGAGAAGAATATTTTAAGAAGCATACACATATTTATGATATTTTATTGCACAGCCACTCTGTTTTTTGAGACTTTGGCTTTAACCTTTTCTAGTCACCATGGCAACGAGGACACGACTACAACATCCATACTAAGAGCTGAATACGTGAGGTGGAACTTCCACTGATACACATAATATGTATATTGGACCAAAGCATTACAAAAGAAATTAATGTAACTTTAAACATAGTAAAGTGTCTGGGTCATAAGATGGAAATTGTGTATATGACTAGGAAAATATAATCTCATAAATGATCAGAGGGAAAATAGTGTTGGATTCCCCTTCTCTCTAGAAACTCCATCTTGCATTCTCCCTTCTCCCTTCCTGATGTAAAGAACATCATGGGAAACTTGAAGAAAATCATTCTAAGACTTTATTTTTCTTCTTTCTAAAGTCTAAGCCTAAAATAAATGATTTATTTTTAGGCAAATCATAAACCTGTAATCTGAGACACTGGTCTTACAAAAACACTTCAGCACTTCCAATTACTGGCTGTAAATTGCTTTCGTAAAAACCCTTCTAGATGTTCACTCTGCATTCTGAAAGAAGAAAACAGATGCTAAAATTTCATCCCTATAAACTCCAACTACTGGCTAGGTTGCTTCTCACACAGAATCCTGTGAAAGCAGGGGGAATGCATAGATTCTACAGTGGCATAAAGCCTAGATCCATGCCCAAAGTTCCGCCCTGGACTTTGAATAACATCTTGGAAGGAACCAAAAAGAGATCCTGCTCTGGCTGTGACAAGGGTAACACCAGATGTGAGACGCATGTGCATTGGGGAGTTTTTTGGGCAGGGGTGAAGAGCCACAGAAGAGAAGCAGGGAAGTGTGAACAACAGAGACACAAAGAGAAGCCCCTGCAGGGAGCCTCACACAGATGCTTAATAAATGCTTTTGGATATGACTGAGTGATCAAAGGGTGGTGTTAGACACAGGGAGTCTTAGTACCATCGCCTATGGATGCCTTTGGCAATCCAGATCCTGGGTTATCTGGGGCAGTTGGACTGCCAAAGGGATGCCGTGCCCTTGGGCTTGTTATGAATGGGCAGCCATTCCTCTTGCTTGAGTCACACTCCTCCATTGCTGGAAGTCTGTACTGAGCACTTTCCCTATGAAGAGCTGTCTTGGGTGTATTTTTCAGACTGTATGGGAGTTGCTGCAACCTAGCTCCTCAGTTTTCTTATGTCTAAAATGAGATACAAGTCCACTAATAATAAGTAATAAATTTATGTACAAAATCTAGCTCATAATACTGCGTGATGCTAAAGAAAACAATTTAGGCAGCTGTTGTAAAAACTTAAGGTCCTTTTCATCAGAATGTTCTTCTGCTAGCATCCATCAAGGAGGTCGTATAGCAGAGTGGGCAGAATGTTGGCCTGAGAGGCCAGAGAAGCAAATTTAAGTTCCAGATGGGTGGTGACCTGCTGTGAGATCTGGCAAAACCTCACAGCCTCTCTGGCGTCCAGTTTTCTCATTGGCAAAAATAAGATGCTGGTCTAGAAGATCTTCTATCAAATCTTTTATTATTCTAGAGAGAATTAAGTAAGGAATTGAGAGCCTAGAGTCCCTGGGAAGGTCAATTTTACTTCTGACTCCCTCAGATAATCCTCTAGGCACCTAGAAAAGGGGGAGAGACATTTATATTCAAATTTTCCAGTTGGGTTTGGGAAATCAGAATAAAAACCAACATATCCTACATGCTAGAAACATGGTCCTAGGGTGGGAAAGAGAGAAAGGCAACTGCTATACAGTCAACACCAGCTCTGTCTCTGACCTTGACCTGCCCTGGCCATACCCTTGTCTAGGTAAACCAATTGGGATGGCCGGCAACCAAATAGCCATGTGCATAAAGAGTGTGGGGATGGGGGCAGGTAGGAGAAAGAGAAAAAAGACTTTTCGGGTCCCAAGGTAAATAGGATTTCTTTGGTATTGAGTGGAGAAGAATAGGCATTACTACTGGTTACCTAAGTCCAACTTTCAAGACTTTCCAACTCTGAGACTTTGTCAGTTAAAAAACAATGTGGTGGGGAGACCTTCAAGATGGCAGAGGAGTAAGACGTGGAGATCACCTTCCTCCCCACAAATACATCAGAAATACATCTACATGTGGAACAACTCCTACAGAACATCTACTGAATGCTCGCAGAAGACCTCAGATGTCCCAAAAGGGTGCACAAGGAGAGGGGATCCAGAGCACCGCCTAAACAAGCTCCAGAGACGGGCGTGAGCCGCGACTATAAGCGTGGACCCCAGAGACGGGCATGAGACGCTAAGGCTGCTGCTGCCGCCACCAAGAAGCCTGTGTGCGAGCACAGGTCACTGTCCACACCTCCCCTCCCGGGAGCCTGTGCAGCTCGCCACTGCGAGGGCCCCGTGATCCAGTGACAACTTCCCCAGGAGAACACACAGCGCGCCTCAGGCTGGTGCAACGTCACACTGGCCTCTGCCTCCACAAGCTCGTCCCGCATCCGAACCCCTCCCTCCCCCCCGGCCTGAGTGAGCCAGAGCCCCCGAATCAGCTACTCCTTTAACCCCTTCCTGTCGGGGCAGGAACAGACGCCCTCAGGCGACCTACACGCAGAGGCGGGGCCAAACCCAAAGCTGCACCCCGGGAGCTGTGCGAACACAGAAGAGAAAGGGAAATCTCTCCCAGCAGCCTCAGGAGCACCGGATTAAATCTCCACAATCAACTTGATGTACCCTGCATCTGTGGAATACCTGAATAGACAATGAATCATCCCAAAATTGAGGTGGTGGAATTTGGAAGCAACAATATACATATTTTTTTCCTTTTTCTCTTTTTGTGTATGTCTATGTTTCTTTGTGTGATTTTTTCTGTATAGCTTTGCTTTTACCATTTGTCCTGGGGTTCTGTCTGTCCTTTTTTTTTTTTTTGGATAGTTTTTAGCGCTTGTTATCATTGATGGATTTGTTTTTTGGTTGGATTGCTCTCTTCTTTCTTTCTTTTTTAAATTTCTCTTTAAATTTTTACTTTTAATAATTGTTTTTTATGTTTTATTTTAATAACGTTTCTTTTCCTTCTTTCTTTCTTTCTTTTTTTTCTCCCTTTTCTTATGAGCCGTGTGGCTGACAGGGTCTTGGTGCTCTGGCTGGGTGTCAGGCCTGTACCTCTGAGGTGGGAGAGCCAAGTTCAGGACATTGGTCCACCACAAACCTCCCAGCTCCATGTAATATCAAACAGCAAAAGCTCTCCCAGAGATCTCCAAGTCAATGCTAAGAATTAGCTCCACTCAATGACCAGCAAGCTACAGTGCTGGACACCCTATGCCAAACATTTAGCAAGACAGGAGCACAACCCCACACATTAGCAGAGATGCTGCCTATAATTATAATAAGGTCGCAGACACCCCAAAACACACCACCGGATGCGGTCCTGCCCACCAGAAAGACAAGATCCAGCCTCATCCACCAGAACACAGGCACCAGTCCCCTCCACCAGGAAGCCTACATAACACACTGAACCAACATTACCCACTGGGGACAGACACAAAAAACAACAGGAACTACAAACGTGCAGCCTGCGAAAAGGAGACCCCCAAAACAGTAAGTTAAACAAAATGAGAAGACAGAGAAACACACAGCAGATGAAGGAACAAGGTAAAAACCCACCAGACCAAACAAATGAAGAGGAAATAGGCAATCTACCAGAAAAAGAATCCAGAGTAATGATAGTAAAGATGATCGAAAATCTTGGGAATAGAATGGAGAAAATACAAGAAACGTTTAACAAGGACCTAGAAGAAGAAGAGCAAACAAACAATGATGAACAACACAATAATTGAAATTAAAAATTCTCTAGAAGGAACCAATAGCAGAATAACCGAGGCAGAAGAACGGATAAGTGACCTGGAAGATAAAATAGTGGAAATAACTACCACAGAGCAGAATAAAGAAAAAAGAATGAAAAGAATTGAGGTCCATCTGAGCCACCTCTTGGACAATGTTAAACGCACCAACATTGGAATTATAGGGGTCCCAGAAAAAGAAGGGAAAAAGAAAGGGACCGAGAAAATATTTGAAGAGACTATAGTTGAAAACGTCCCTAATATGGGAAAGGAAATAGTTAATTAAGTCGAGGAAGTGCAGAGAGTCCCATACAGAATATCCAAGGAGAAACATGCCAAGACAAATATTAATCAAACTATCAAAAATTAAATACAAAAAAAGAATATTACAAGCAACAAGGGAAAATCAACAAATAACATACAAGGGAATCCCCATAAGGTTAACAGCAGATTGTTCAGCAGACATTCTGCAAGCCAGAAGGGAGTGGCCAGACCTATTTAAAATGATGAAAGGGAAGAACCTACAACCAAGACTACTCTACCCAGCAAGGATCTCATTCAGATTGGATGAACAAATTAAAACCTTTACAGATAAGCAAAAGTTAAGAGAATTCAGCACCACCAAACCAGCTTTACAACAAATGCTAGAGGAACTTCTCTATGCAGGAAGCACAAGAGAAGGAAAAGACCTACAATAACAAACCCAAAACAATTAAGAAAATGGTAATAGGAACATACATATCAATAACTACCTTAAATGTAAACAGATTAAATGTTCCAACCAAAAGAGATAGACTGGCTGAATGGATACAAAAACAATACCCATATATAAGCTGTCTACAAGACACCCACTTCAGACCTAGGGAAACATACAGACTGAAAGTGAGGGGATGGAAAAAGATATTCCATGCAAATGGAGATCAAAAGAAAGCTGGAGTAGCAATTCTGATATCAAACAAAATAGACTTTAAAAGAAAGACTATTACAAGGGACAAAGAAGGACACTACATAATGATCAAGGGATCAATCCAGGAAGAAGATATAAAAATTGTAAATATTTATGCACCCAACATAGGAGCACCTCAATACATAAGGCAAATGCTAACAGCCATGAAAGGGGAAATCGACAATAACACAATCATAGTAGGGGACTTTAACACCCCACTTTCACCAGTGGACAGATCATCCAAAATGAAAATAAATAAGGAAACAGAAGCTTTAAATGATACATTAAACAAGATGGACTTAATTGATATTTATAGGATATCCATCAAAAACAACAGAATACATTTTCTTCTCAAGTGCTCATGGAACATTCACCAGGATAGATCATTTCTTGGGTCACAAATCAAGCCTTGGTAAATTTAAGAAAATTGAAATCATATCAAGTAACTTTTCTGACCACAACGCTATGAGACTAGATATGGATTATTGGAAAAAATCTGTAAAAACTAATACCGTACGCTAACACATATATATGGAATCTAAAAAAAAAAAAAAAAAGAGATTCTGACGAACCTAGGGATAGGACAGGAATAAAGACGCAGATGTAGAGAATGGACTTGACGACACGGGGAGGGGGAAGGGTAAGCTGGGATGAAGTGAGAAAGTGACATGGACATATATACACTACCAAATGTAAAATAGCTAGCTAGTGGGAAGCAGCCACATAGCACAGGGAGATCAGCTCGGTGGTTTGTGATCACCTAGAGGGGTGGGATAGGGAGGGTGGAAGTGAGATGCAAGAGGGAGGAGATATGAGGATATATGTATATGTATAGCTGATTCACTTTTTTATAAAGCAGAAACTAACACACCATTGTAATGCAATTATACTCCAATAAAGATGTTAAAAAAACAAAAACAATGTGGTGTGTACAGACACATATGCACACATATATACGGGTACATATTATAGCTTACATAAAAACCCCAGGAAAGTTCTCATCTTCCCACCAGTGGTCTCGTCTCTGATTCTATATCTTACTATTTGTCTTTTGTCATAAGGCACAAACCCAGTGAAATACAGAGATTTGAAATGTGCAGAACTCTTTCTAGATGTTCTTCTTGGTGTGAACACTCCCTTCATCCTGACCTCTGCCCTAGTGCTCCCACCAAGAAAATATATAAGGACAGAACCTGAGAATTCTAACTAGTGTGGGAAATTTTAATTGCCCGCACTTTTTACATTTGCTGCCGTTCCATGCCAGATTGTCTTCTTTTCAGGAGAAAAGAAAATTTCTAAAAGATCATTGTTACATCACTTTGAAGGATTAAATAAGATGGTGGCTCTAGGAACGTATTAAGAGGGAATAACACTGTATGCATTTAAAATTATTTATAACATTGATAAAATTCCTCAAGGGCTTCTAATCTGCTAAATTTAAAGTTCAGTCTTTTCCTCTGTTTCTTTTTATTGGCAAATACAAAAGAGTAAATATCTTCTGAACTTTTTGGTGATACCATATTCTGGATTCATTGATGTGGATCATTGCTGAGTGGTATATTTTATGCTGAAGAGGTAATTGCTATTTTGGCATAGAATAGAGATGCTATATCTATATCTTTATCGTAATACTCATTCAGACTAAATTTCTCTTTGCCTTCCCCATATTATTCTACATTTACTCTCACAAGGATTTTACAATCATCAATCTATTTGCCAATTCTTTCTGTAATTTCACCATCAATTTTGATTATCCTCCTAGAAACTTTTGTGAAGTGATAGGTTAATTTATATCCCAAAGTGATATTGCTCCTCAGCCTAGACACAAAGGATTTGATACTTTCAGAAGACCTAGTTGAGAATACATAGGCCAACACACACACACACACACACACACAGGATTAACAGCAATAACAAAAATGACTCCCCTCTCCTCAGTCCTCACCTGTGTTTCTCTTATGGATCATCTATCAATAAAATTAAAGTTCTCTTGGCCATACGTTTATATAAGGCAGCTCACAATTAATTATTGACAACTGTGAATGAGTTTATCATAGTCTCTGGGCTCTGACAAAAGAGACAGATAACTTGCTATGAACCACTGAGTATCTGAAAAGGGCATGGGGAATGTTAGGAGGAAAACTTATGTGAGTGAGAAGAGCATGGAGGGAAGAAAAAAGAGAAAAGGGGTTGAAGAAAACTACAGTATCATATGGAGTCTAACAGGACAGGATCCAAATTGTAGATCCTTCATTTAATGCTTTTTTGTATACTTGAACCAGTTATTTAATCTCTATGATCCTTAGGTTATTCAGCTGTAAAAAGAATACGTCACCGGATTGTTTTGAGGATTCTGTTAAATTATAAGATAAGTATAAAGCACATAGTACAATTCCTTTAAAAATAATTGTTATTTTCATTAATAACAATTAAAATTGTTAACAAGTCAACAATTTTAGTTGGCGATTTAAATACTCCTCCCTCGGTAATTGACAGAACTAGAAAGATCAGTAAGAAAGATTTGAACAACATGAACCAAATTGGCCTAGTTGACGTATATAATGCACTCCACCACCAAGAGCAGAATGCACATTCTTTTCAAGTATATATGGAAAATTTCCCAGTATAGATATTATGACAATTCCATAAAACAAATAGTGATAAATTTAATAGGGTTACAATTATACAAAGTAATTCTCTGATTACAATGAAACTAAATTAAAAACCAATCACAAAAAGAAATCTGGGAATGCAAATATTTGGAAATTAAAGAGCACAATTCTAAATAACTCATGGGTCAAAAAAGAAATCACAAAAGCAATTAGAAAATATTGTGAACTAATTAAAAATGAGAACAAATCATATCAAAATCTATGAGACACAGCTAAAATAGTGCTTAGAGGGAAATTATGGTGATAAATACTTATATAGTATTAAAAAGAAAGAAAGAGATAAAATCACGAATCTAGGTTTCCATCATAAGAAACTAGGAAAAGAAGAGCAAACCAAATCCAAAGGGAGTAGAAGGAAATAATAAATATCTGAATGGAAATCAGTAAATTAGAAAGTAGAAAAACAATAGAGAATTTCAATTACACTAAATTTTGGTTCTTTGAAAACGTTAACAAAATTGATGAACCTTTACTTAGTCTGATCAAGGAAAGATGGAAGTAGACATAAATTACCAAAATCAGGAACAAAAGAGATGCATTAACACAAACCATGAAGAAATTAAAATAGTTATAAGGGGATACTATGAATAACTTTATTCTAACAAATTAGACAATTTAAATGAAATGGATAAATTCCTAGAAAGATACAAATTACTAAAACTGACTATAAAAGAAGTAGTAAATCTGAATAGATCTACATCAAGTAAAGAAATTGAATTAGAATTAAAACTCTTTCCACATAGAAAAGCTGAGGCCCAAATGACTTTACTGGTAAAATCTGTGAAGTCATTTCTTTTAAGGAAGAAATAACACCATTTCTACACACACTCAGAAAATAGAGGGAATACTTTTCTACTTATTTAATGAGGCCAGTATTACCTTGATGTCAAAGCAAGACAGCTATCATAAGAAAAGTGAATAAATAAAACTATGGAATAATAACACCCATTCACTAATAATAACTATGGAATAATAACAAAACTTATTAACAAAACATCAGCAGATCATATCCATCCATGTAAAAAAGGATTATAAATGGTGAAAAGCTGGGATTTGCAAGAGAAGCTTGAAGTTCAAAAATCAATGTAATGTACAATATTAAGAGGATAAAGAACAAAAACCATATAAACATCTCAATAAATGTAGAAAAAGAATTGGAAAAGAACACAACACCCATTTATGTTAAAAACTCCCAAGAAACAAGCAGGAAAAGAGAACTTCCTTAATTTAATAAAGAACATCTATAAAAAACCTACAGTTGGGACTTCCCTGGCAGTCCAGTGGTTAACACTTTGCCTTCCAATGCAGGGGGCGGAGGTTTGATCCCTGGTCAGGGAACTAAGATCCCACATACCTCAGGGCCAAAAAACCAAAACAGAAAACAGAAGCAATATTGTAACAAATTCAATAAACACTTTAAAAATGTTCCACATCAAAAAAAATCTTAAAGAAAAAAATGTACAGTTGATATCATACTTAGTGGTGAAAGACTAAATTCTCTCTCCCTTAGACTGGGGAAATTCACTGTATATTGGATACTCTATCCAGTGAAGCAAGGCAAGTAAAAAACCTAAAGGTATATAGATTAGAAAGGAAGATGTAAAATGTTTTATTCACAGATGAAATGATCTTGTGTGTAAAAAATCCTAAGGAATCTAAGAAAAAGACTGTTAGAACTAATGATAAGAGTTTAGCAAGGTAAAAGGAAGAGGAATATACAGACAGTAATGTATTCCTATATACTAGCAACAAACAATGTAGAAATATAATTAATAAAAAATTCCATTCACAATAATATCAAAAAGAACAAAATACTTAGGAATAATTTATATTTCTTTTAAAAGATAAGACCTCTACATTGAAAATTATAATGCATTGCTGAAAGAAATTAAAGAAGACTGAAATAAGTGAGAAATATATCATGTTTGTGGATTATAAAACTTGATATTAAGATGTCAATTTTCCACAAATTGATCTACAGATTCAAAATGATCCCTACAGAATTCTGGCTGGCTCTTTTTTATTAGATTCAATTAGTCGATGCTAGGAAGCATATGTAAGTGCAAAGGACATAGAATAGTCAAAACAATTTTGAAAAAGAGGTGCATAGTTGAAGGACTTACACTACCTGATTTCAAAGCTCAACACAAAATAATAGTAGGCAGGACAGTGTGATGTTGGCATAATGGTAGACATAAAGGTCAATGGTGCAGAATAGTCCAGAACTAAGCTCACATGTACATGGTCAATTTATTTTCAACAAATGTGCCAGGGTAATTCAATGGGGAAAAACAGTCTTTTCAACAAATAGTGCAGAGAAATTTACTTTAAATTGATCACAGACTTGAATGTGAGAGCTGAAACTCTAAGATATGTCAAAGAGAACACGGGAGAAAAATTTTTGTGATTTTAGGTTAGTAAATATTTCTTAGATATGGCATCAGAAGCACATCTATTAAAAATGTGATAAATAGGACTTCATCAAAATCACAACTTTTGGTCTTCAGAAGATACTACTAAGAAAATGAAAAGATGAGACAGAGGCTGGGAGAAAATATTTGCAAAACAACTGATAAAATAATTTTGTATAAATAAATAACTCTTACAATTCAATAATAAGACAAACAACCAAATTAAAAATAAGAAATGGGGCCTCCCTGGTGGCGCAGTGGTTGAGAGTCCGCCTGCCGATGCAGGGGACGCGGGTTCGTGCCCCGGTCTGGGAGGATCCCACATGCCGCGGAGCGGCTGGGCCCGTGAGCCATGGCCGCTGGGCCTGCGCGTCCGGAGCCTGTGCTCCGCAACGGGAGAGGCCACGGCAGTGAGAGGCCCACATACCGCAAAAATAAAAAAAAAAAAAAAAAAAAAAAAAAAAAATAAGAAATGATTTGAATAGACATTTCTCCAAAGAAGATATACAAATGAGTGCCACTAGTCATCAAGGAATGCAAATTAAAGCTACAAGAAACCACTACACACTCACTAGAGTAGCTTAATTAAAAAAGACTGAAAATTCTACGTGTTGGTGAGGATGTGGAGGAAGTGAAACCCTCATACACTGCTGGCAGGAGTAAAATGATACAACCACTTTGAGAAACACTTTGATCGTTTTTTTAAAGTTAAATAGAAACTTATCAAACAGACCAGCAAGTTCACTCCTAGATATCTACCCCCCCAAAATGAGAACATATATCTAGACAAAAACTTGTATGTGAATGGTCATAGTAGCATTACTTGTAATAGCCAAAAAATGGCAATGTCCATCAAATGATGGATGTATAAACAAAATGTAGTAAATTCTTATAATGAAATATTACACAGCAATTAAAAGGAATGGATTACTGATACTTGCAACAACATAGATGAACCTCGTAAATGTAATGCTAAGTGAAAGAAGCCAAATGCATTAGACTATAATGATTACATTTTAAATAATTTCTATAAAAGGCAAAACTTCCTGGGGCTGGGGAGAGAGCAGGGATTAAATGAAAATAGTTCAAGGGAATTTTCCCATTGATGGAAATGTGCTAAAACTGGATTGTTTCTGAATGTTTATAACATCTTTTTTTCATAATCACTAAAAACTGGAAGCAACCAAGATATTCTTTAAGAGGTAAAATGGATAAATGAACTACAGTACAGTCATATGATGGAATATTATTCAGCCATAATAAGAAATGTATTACCAAGACACAAAAAGACATGGATGCATCTTAACTGCATACACCTATGTAAAAAGAGCCAGTCTGAAAGAGCTATGTACTGTATGATTCCAATTATGTATATAACATTCTGGAAGAGTCAATGTTATAAAGATAGTAAAATACTCAGTGGTTGCCAAGGGTTCAAGAGTGTGGTGGGGGTGAGTATTGAATATGTGAAGCACAAAGGATATTTTAAAATGGTGAAACTATTCTGTATGATACTGAAAATGTGGATACACAGCACTATGCATTTTGTCCAAATCCACTGGACTTTAAAGGACAAAGAGTGAAACTCAGTTTATGTAAACTTTTAAGAAATCATTTAAGGTGTCAGGGGATACCAAGGAGAAGTGTAAGCTATGACAAGAGAGTCTAACAGTATTACAGTGTATGAAACAACCTCACTAAGGCAGGTAGGGAGAAAAGGTGCTGATCTAAGTGATTTAGGAAATGAGTGGAGTCTCTAAATATTAAAGGAAAAAGAACTTGCACATAAGCACTGTACTCTGATTGGTAAAGTTGCTTCCAGTAGGGATATGGGTTAATGATTCTGAAACTACTATACATGTATATTGGAATTGAGCAATCAAGTAAATGGATGGCAGATGATGAGAGTCAGATTTCTCACTGTTAGAGTGGATGTTTACAGATAAGCAAGGGGAGGAGGCCACAATGAATCATGTGATAACAGATTAGGTTTGGAGACATCAGTATGAACTCATGTTTAGCTTAATATAGATATAGATGGTTATAAAACAAAATGTTTGTAGATATGTGTAAATACATAGGTTAGTATACACACATATATTTCTTTGCTCTGTCAGCTGAGAGGACCCAGAAGCACCAACACCACAGTAGCAATAAACACACCTTGTATCCAGACCTTGGTTTCTAGTACCATTCCCAGTAAAAGGAACTAAGACTCCTTGGAGAAATGGCTGATTCTAAGGCTGGGTCAGGAAATAGACGAGATGATCCTGGAACATCTTACAGTCCAGAAAGTAAGGAAGTGTCCAAAAAACAAACACAAAAGCAAAACAAACAAACCCCATAATAAGGGAGATATTCCCAAGGGATATAGGAGCCAACTGAAAGAGCTCCTAAAGTCCAAAGCTGGAACAATATGGGAAAAAATTCAAATAAAGTAGTATTGGATTATAATTCAAAGTATGAAATAAACGTCCATGAGCACATATTGATATAAAGAATTGAATAGATAAATAAATGGGGTAGAAGGTAAATATCTCCCATGCAGAAGAATTCCAAATAATTTATGTAGATGCTCCACCTTCAAGAAGTGGGGCACAATATCCCCAGACCTTAAGTGTGGCCGTGTAGCCAGCACACAATGTCTTCCTTTAGAAGAGTACGAAAAGAGGGAATAAAAAAATAACTATGCAGCCCAGAAACCTGATAAACATGACCTCAGCCAGGTGATCACGATTGACAACAACAGTGATGTCATGTGGGTAGTACGCACCCTTAATATAATGTGATGAAAAACGGTACTTTAACTCTATGGTCTTCCTCTCCAAAACCCACAATCCCAGTTTAACCATGAGAGAAAAATCAGATAAATTCCAACTAAGGGTCATTCTACAAAATATGTGACAAATACTCCTCAAAACTGTCAAGTCCTCTAAAACAAGGAAGGTCTAGGGCTTCCCTGGTGGCGCAGTGGTTGAGAGTCCGCCTGCCGATGCAGGGGACACGGGTTCGTGCCCCGGTCCGGGAGGATCCCACATGCTGCGGAGCGGCTGGGCCCGTGAGCCATGGCCGTTGAGCCTGCGCGTCCGGAGCCTGTGCTCCGCAACGGGAGAGGCCACAACAGTGAGAGGCCCGCGTACTGCAAAATAAATAAGTAAATAAATAAAAATAAAACAAGGAAGGTCTAAAAAACTGTCACAGCTAAGAAGAACCTTAAGGACACATGACGACTAAATGTAATGTGGTGTCCCAGATGAGATTCTGTAATAGAAAAAAGAAATTAGGTGAAAACTAATTAAATTATGGACTTTACTTAATAATAATGTTCCAACATTGGCTCATTAATTGCAGCAAATATACTACACTAATATAAGAGGCTAACAGAGGAAAGTAGGTGTGGGGTATATGAGAAATCTCTGAACCATCTTCACAAATTTTTGGTAAATTTAAAATTGTTCTAAAAAATACAGTTTATTTTTAAAAAAAGAGAACTATTCTCTTTCCTGTGATATTACAAGACAGATCGAGGAAGATCTATATTAAAAAGTCTGAGATAAAATGGTATCGCACAGATAAGTTCCAGAAAAATGTGTTCCATTTGGCTCTGTGCTGGCTTAGTGCTAAAGTGGCAGCCAGAAGAAGTTCAGAGTTAGAATTATTATTATTACATATTTGGCAGAAATTTCCATTATCGACACCTGAAAAAACATGACATGGGACCCTTGAACAGAACTGAACAGGGAAATACAAACTCTCTCAACTTTGTTTTCTGTATGCAGCTGACATCTCCTATGGAACAAATGGCTGGATTTTAGAGCCTGCAAGATATTTCTTTTAGAAAATTCTTTCTTTAATAACTGTAGAATGCTGTCCAACACTCAGAGACCCCTTAACTTACTTGATGCCTAAAGGACTTTGTGAAGTGGGTTTTGCTATTACTTAGAGGAAGAAACAGGTTCAGGGAGGGTAAGTAATTTGCACCAAATATACATCTATAAAGGAGTGGAATTGGAATTTAAACCCAGGTCTTGCACATTAACACCAAATACCCTTTCTACAACTAAATTTGTTTTGAGAAAGCCTTTGTCCTGCTCTTTGGCACATGTTAGAAAATACCAGGCATCTAGAACAAGGTGTCATCTGTTGAGTGAGAACACCACGGGTGGGCTTTGGCCTTCTAAGTGGGCATGGGTACAAACAAACCTCAAAATTCTTCTGCCCATCATTAAGTCTCAATTCCAGTCATTTAATTTCTTCTTTCAACCTGTCCCCCAAATGCTTTCACTGTCTCTGCTTCTGGTATGAGTCTGATTAGAACTTTAGGTCTCTCATTCCTGCTCAGCTGGTAAGCAGTCGCTCTGTATCTTACTTCATCCTGCTTCCACACCATAATTCAGCTTTCTTTTTAAATTTTTATTTATTTATTTTTTTCGTGATAACATTTAAATTCTTTTCTAGCAAATGTCAATTATACAGTATATTGTTATCAACTATAGTCACCATCTTTTACACTAGATCCTCAGACCTTAGTCACTTTACAGGAGAAAATTCAGCTTTAAATTCCTCACCCACTTGCCTGATGCTGAGAACCTGGTCCCTATGCCTGTTTTTCCTTGGTTCTGACCAAGAGTGACGCATGACAAACAGCATCAGACTGCTAGAGATGACCCAAATGCTATTTTAAATAGGTTCTCTGTACTATTTTTAAAAACTCACTGAAAAATGAAGTACTTGAGAATTCACAGATTTATTATGAATATCTTATTCTACCTCATCTCTCTTCTCAGTCTTAATATGTGTCACTTCTATTGAAGAAGAATGGGAATTGGGTCATTATCTTCAATTTCACAGTAATATTTCACTGACCTCTAAAAATACTTACCATTAAAATGATATAGAAACTAATTCTTTAGCTGAATCAGTCTTTAATAGAAGAGAAAAATAATACTGTACATTAGAAGAGCAAGCTTTTCTTTAGGAAGGGACCTTGGGTTTTAACAATCTAACCTGTTCAGGTACAGGACACCATGAGATGTATTTAGCTCCTATCCTTGTACAGGTTATTGTGGAAGAGATTCACATATCACATGATGGTGTGGAGGACCTCGGGAAACAGAATTGATGACTTTTGAAGTCAGTCTTTTAAATCTATGTATCAAATGAGATTTCATATGGGTTCACTCCAGTCCATTAAAACTCATCTCATTTGTGTTACCAAAGTGATACTTTCCCTGCACAGTGCTTTATCAATTCTCATTGCTTTGGGCTCATAATTCCCAGTTTGAGTCTACATGCTCCTAGGAAGATTGAGAGCCTTATACTTCTAAAGGTTGCAGAGCCAGTGGCTTTGTCTCCATGTGACCAGGCACTGAATGGCAATGTTCTCTTGCCCCCTGAGGCTGCCAGGTAGGCTGGGGAAGAACAGCCTTGGAGAGACAAAGACTTAGAATAAGGGAGCAGGGAGAAGGGTCCAGCTACCGGTGCTGAGAAGAATAGTCTAGCAGAGAGAACGCTGTCTCAAGAGGGTATGGAAATAAGCCACAGGTATGGGGGAAGGACATTGGAAGTAAGAAGACTGTCCTGTGAAGTAGGTCAAAGCAAAAGAGCAGGGAAATTATGAGAGACAGGCAGAGGAAGGCTGTGAAGACTGAGGTATGAAGGGATACTCAGAAGTCCAGGCAGGCAGAAAATATAAAAAAATTTGTTAGCAAGTAGCAGGGCTTCACCTTTTATGTCAAAGTTCAAAAGCAAGACTCTAGTCCCTTACTCGTCCTTGTGGCTTGGGAACAAAGAGGTGGGCAGGCAAGAGCAAGACAAGGCTCAGTATAAGAGACAATGGCCGGAAGTAGAATACAGGGGCCATGGGGAGGAGGGGAATGGGGAGTTAGTGTTTCATGGGTACAGAGTCTCAGTTGGGGATGATGAAAAAGTTCTGGAGATAGATAGTGGTGATGGTTGCATGACAATGTATAATGTGAAAATACTGTGCATTTAAAAATGGTTAAAATGGTAGATTATATGTTATGTATATGTTACCATAATAAAAATGTTTTAAAAGAAGAAAAAAACTTTTTAAACAGAAAGCATCAGGTTTCCAATGCAGGAACTCAGACACTAGGGACAAGGAAGAAGCCAGATTCTCAGAACTGGTGCCTGAGGTGGAGACTAGCTCTTGGGGCTAAGACAGAAGGGCCTGTGTACAAGGGCAGAGCTGGACTGGGGGCACACGTGACTTTGTGCAGAGACTCAGGGTGTGATCTGGAATTTCTTGCTGCTGTTTAAGCCTCGGAAGGTTGAGCCTGAAACTGGGCTTAAGTAGCCTCAGCTATGGAGGGAGAAGAAGCCTGAAGAGGCTGGATCTTGGGCAAGACTAATCCATGTTGGTTTCCTGTGACCTCATTTTCCTCGCCCAGAACTCATGCTGGAGGTGACAAGAAGAAAGTCAGCCCTGAGGAAAACCAGAGCCCCCACTGAAGGAAATAATTTGAGAATGAACAGAGTTGAAAGAGGATATGGAGTTTCTAATATTTTAGGCCAACTCACGAACGGGTAGACAATTCTTCCTTTTGAAGAACTCTACGCCTTTTCACTAATGAATTCATGTCCCCATAGAGCCATAAAGGATGAGAATTTGGCCCAAATGTATACTTAAACTGGATTGCCTTGTAAGGATGCTTAAAAAAAATAAAAGGCA
This sequence comes from Mesoplodon bidens, assembly GCF_964165515.1. NCBI lineage: Eukaryota > Metazoa > Chordata > Mammalia > Artiodactyla > Ziphiidae > Mesoplodon > Mesoplodon bidens. Next base: position 22,487,204 of record NC_138174.1, on the reverse strand, counting down.
GCACCTGTGACCTATTAAGACTGTTAATGTACTCCCTGACATAAATACCTGAAGGGTTTCTACAACAGCTGGAACATGGCTCAAAGATCTTTTGTGTCTGCTTTTTAATGTACTTCCAAAGTGACTTCATAAAACTGTAGCCATTACTACCAGTGGGACTGAGGTTTTGTTTAACTCCCTGAGTCCATCTTCCAACACTACTGATATTTAGTGATTATTAATATTGCCTACTCTGAATGTCTTGAAGATAAAAATCAAACCCCATGTAAGTTACCAACTGAGAGACAAGGATTGAAAGACTTAGGCAATCCAAACCCACATGTCCTTGGCCGCAACTCTCACAAAATGGCATTTTTTTCTAGCTCTACCCTCACACAATCTGTAGAAACTTCAGCTCCCTCAAATTCTTCCCATGAGGGTCTGAGTAAGGCCCAGATCCTTCCCATATGGCACCTCCCAAGGGTTCAAACAACTAACCTTCTTGGAACTCATGGGACCCCAGTGTGTCTGAACTTCCATGGTGCTGCATCTGCCTCTGCTGTCCCTGAGGGGAGAGAATGGCTTTCAATGCCCACCAGAGAGGCCAGCTCTTCCAAATGTCCACCCTGAGGCTGATGGTGATCAAGGTAAAGTGAACCAATATCTGGGCCACTGCATTTAGTCATGACAGACTCTTGTACTGTCATCAAAGCCAACTTGCCACTCCACTTCCACCCCACTGTCCTTGAGCTTTGTTCAGTCATTATGTATTCTTTCAGTCCACAAATGTTTATTGAACATGTATGATTTACAGAGCTATAAAGTGGGCTTATGGTGTACAGTTATGTAGGAAAGAAGCATCATGGAGCTTAGATTCCCATGTGTAGACTGACAGTCAACAAGCGAACAAGTTAGTAGATGGACAATTACCTACATGAAGTGCTGGGAAGGAAATATAGATTCCCATGTGTAGACTGACAGTCAAAAGTGAACAAGTTAGTCGATGGACAATTACCTACATGAAGTGCTGAGAAGGAAATAGTCAAGGTGTTGTGATAAGGAACGAGAGTTAATGGAATAGTCAGGAGGTAACCTCATCCAGGAAACGACATTTAGATTGAGAGCCAAAGCAGGGGAAGAAAACAACCCATTAAGGATCTGGGTGAAGATTTTTCCAGGCAAAGGGAACAGCAAAGTCCATAAGGAATAAAGAAGCATGGTATATTTGAAGACCTAGGACAAATCTGGAGTGAGTGTCGCTACAAGAGAGACAGAGGCAGAGTGGCAGGAGGTGGGACTGGAGCAGTAAGGAGTAGCCAAGCTATGTTTGGGTTTGTGGGTTGTACTGGGGTAGCCATTAAAGAGCAGAGCAATGGAATAATTTTCTTTACATTTTGCAAAGATCATCTTGACTGTATGTGGGGAATTAGCAGTCAGAGTCAAATTAGCAATTAGAGGGGAATAAGGGTGCTAGTAAGGAGAGTAGTAAGGATGCAAGTTGCAGCCAACTGAGTAAGAGGTGATGGTGGCTTGAAGGACAGTGACACTGGAAATGGTTATAAATAAGTGGAAGATGTATTCTAGAACCAGAAAAATTTGCAGATAGAGTCAACATAGAGATATGGTAAGGAGAAGAATCAAGGTCAACTACCAAGATTCTGGCTTGAACCTTGGATGGGTGCTGATGCATTTACTAAGATGAGAAAGATGAAAAACGTTGAGGGGAAATCAAAGGCTTACAACATATTCAGGTTGATGAGTTACTGAAGTGGGGCACTGAGGCATTTGCAAATACTCATCTGTTGATTTAACAATATTTGTGAATCTCTACTGTACGCTGGAACTGGGCTGGATTCTGGGGGTAAAGCCATAAACAAAACAGAGGTGGTCTTAGCCTTATGAAATTTATAAGCAAGTAGGACAGACATTGAACAAGTAACTAACATGCTGTAGGTATTGATGTAGAAATCAGGGGGCTTAGGGAGGGAAGAACAAGAGGAGATGACAATCTGGGTGGCTCGAGCGAAGGTTTCCTAGAGAAGTGATATTTAGACTCAGCTTTGAAATATAAATGAAATAGGTGGAGGCAAAACATGTGTGCAGAGCATGTGGAGAGGCCTGGAGGCAGGAGAGATTAGTCTTTCCAGGAACGAGTCTTGTAGTACTAATTCTTTCCCCAGAGATTCTCAGTCTTCACGAAAACAGCTTGTAGTGGGCTGGCTCCACCAGTCCTCCAGACATGTTGACCATGGGGTCAACAGTTCACATTCTAGCCAGGACTCCTGCTACACTGCGTTTAAAAGATCTAAGTTCAGGCTTTCAATCCACAGTTTCTTGAGCACCTAACCATGAATTATGGTACTCTAGATGAACTTCTTGCCTTTAAGAAAGAACTTGTCACTTAGTAGAGGAGTAAAAAGCATGATATTAAAATTATATATAAAGAAGAATGGGAAGATTGAACAAGGAGCGGCTGACTCACCCCGGTGGCCACAGAGAAGACATCACAGAGGGAAAGGAGGGAGAGAGAAAGAAAAGGTAACAGTGACATCAGGATGAGCGCACGGAAAACATGTGTGAGGGAAAGAATTGTGTGCTTAGGAAATGACAAGCCATTGGTGAAACAAACCGTTCTTATGAACTTGATTTACACAATGAACATAAATAATTTCCTCTCGAATACATTTTCTTCCCTAGTGCTAAGACTTCTCTGCATTTAGCAATAGCTGTGATTTTGTAACTGGTGAGTTTCTCCAAGGAGATAGAATTGAAGGCTAAGGAAATAAATGATCCAGTTCCAGTGGTCATATGAGTAAAAGAGGGAGGAATCCCTCAGCAGCCAAGCTGAGACCAGAAAGCTTTACTGCCCCTCGACACATTTCAGCTGACTTCACAGGTAGTCAGGGAGTATGGTATCTCCTCTCCTTACCAGGAAAGAAGTCATTCACCTAGCGGTCGCTCTGTCCCCATCCCCACAGAAAGACCCCCAGCCCTTTGGTAGCACTCTATATTCCCTACCCCACCCCCTATATTAGAGCATCTGCCATTTGGAAACTTTCAAGCACAGCTTTTCCCCGTGACTGATGGGAAAAATCCATTTGCTTGTGGCCATTTCTTAATTAAAGTGGCATTACATAAAAACATATTTAGAAATTTTAATAGCTCAGACCTGTTAGAAAACGAAGACAAGAAAAGGGGAAAAAGTGGGAGTAGGGAGAATCCTAGAAAGAGGAAATGAATCTATGTGAGAAACTATTTCCCAATGAGCCCCCATATTAATCACAGCTTTCAGGCAGCAGCCTCAGAGACCACAGCTGGGTGATAATTAGGAACCAAGCAATCATTGTGAAAGGAGTACAAGATGGAACATTATTAGGTAATGTGGGTTTTTTTCTTTTTTTAACCCAAAAATGTGCTCCAGTTCCTTAATAGCTTTGAAAAGCAAGAACATTAAACATGAAGGCAATGTGTCAGGAGCAGTGGAAAACTAAAGCATGGGCTTTCTTATGTCTGTCCTAGGAAGAGTCTAGTCACCTAGTCACATTAAATTAAAACACTCCAGCAGTTGCCAGGGGTTGGGAAGAAGGAGAGGGATGAATAGGTGGGGCACAGGGAATTTTTAGGGCGGTGGAACTATTAGGTATGATATTCTAATGGTAGATACGTGACACTGCATATTTGCAAAATCCATAGAAACGTACAACACAAAAACTGAACCCTAATGTACAGACTTCAGTTAATAATAATGTGTTAATACTGGTTCATCAATTGTAACCAGTGTACCACATCAGTGCAAAGGGTTAATAATAGGGGAAACTGGAAAGGGAATATATGGGAACTCTGTACTTTCTATGCAATTTTTCTGTAAACCTAAACTTGCTTTCATAAATGAAGTCTTTTCATTAAAACAATAGTGAGATACTCCAAAGGTTAATTGCTGAATTTGATCTCTTACTTTACTGAATATTCCAGGACATTTCTGGAATTTCTACTACATGCTGTTTCCTATTTTAGGCACTCAGGACTCAGCATTTAGTGAGACAATATCCCTGCCTTCTTGGAGTGTTACTCTCGCTGGGAGACAGATAATAAACACATAAACACACAAATAATGTCGGGCAGTAAGTACTGTGGAGGACGATGAATCAGTGTAATGCACAGGCAGGGGAGTTGGCAGCAGTGCTGTGTGAGATGCGGTGGTCGGGGAAGTGCTCTCTCAGAAGGGACATGTGATGGAAGCCTTGAGAGAGCAAGTGAGGGAGGGACCATGCGGACCACTCAGAGAGGAGTCCTGGGGCCCTGGAGGGAGAGGAGACGGCCCACTGCGGGGGAAGCCTGTGTGGCTGGGGAGCAGCGAGGAGGAGCTTAATAGGCAAAAAAGCCAACGTGATGGCTAGGGCTCAGATCATATAGGGCCTTTTGAGCCACAGAAGGACTCCAGATGTTATTCCAAGCATGACAAAAAGCCACGGGAGGAGCAACCCAAGCGTCCACAGACAGAGGCATGGATAAACAAAATGTGCTATATACATTATATACAAAGGAACATTATTCAGTTTTTAAAAGGAAGGAAGTTCTAGCACATTCTACAACATGGATAAACGATGATATTATCATCGTCACTGGCTAAGTGAAATAAGCCAATCACAAAAAGATAAAAACTGTGATTCCACTTATTGGAGGTACCCAGAGTATTCAAATTCATAGACAGAAAGTAGAAGGGTGGTACCCCAAGGCTGGGAGGAGGGGGCAATGGGAGTGGTGGTTAAATAGATACACAGTTTCAGTTCTGTGGGATGAGAAGGGTTCTGGAGATTGGTTGTACAACAATGTGAATGTACTTACACTACTGAACTATTCCAACTAGATCACAACTTCCATGGGGCGGACAGCAATTCTAAGATGCCATGATTATTAGATGCATCCGATCTCAAAGATGTTAAAATGTAAAGAAAAAAGTGTTATCTGTATCTGTTTCCTATGGCTTCTGTAATAAATTGCCACAAACTTGGTGGCTTAAAACATCACCAATTTAAACTCTTACAGTGCTGGAGGCCAGAAGGCAAAATGGTCTCACGGGGGGTTGAAATCAAAGCCACACTCCTTCAGACGCTCTAGGGGAGAACTCATTTCCTTGCCTTTTCCAGTTCTTAGAGCTGTGATCCTTAAATTCCTTGGCTTGAAGCCCCTTACTCCATCTTCAGTTACATAACATGTTGCTTCAGTATCACATTACCTTCTGTGTCTACAGTCAAATCTCCCTTGTCTCCATCTTATAGGGACATTTGTGATTACATTTAGGGCCACCTGAATACCCTGGGCAATCTTCCCACAAGAAGATCCTAAACTTAACCACATTTTCAAAATCCTTTTTGCTGTATAAAGTAGCAGTTACAGATTTCAAGGATTCGAACCTGGATATCTTTGGGGGCCATTATTCAGCCTATCACAGAATCTTAGACTTGATGAAATATGTAGAGGTCACTTAAAGCCATAGTCTGGATGAGATCATAAGGGAGTGAATATGGACAAAGAGGTGTCTGATGACTTGCCCCTGTGCATTCAACATTCATAAATCAAGAAAAGGAAAGGGAAGACCTTCAAGATGGCGGAAGAGTAAGACGTGGAGATCATCTTCCTCCCCACAAACACATCAGAAATACATCTACATGTGGAACAACTCCTACAGAACACCTACTTAACGCTGGCAGAAGACCTCAGACCTCCCAAAAGGCAAGAAACTCCCCACGTACCTGGGTAGGGCAAAAGAAAAAAGAAAAAAACAGAGACAAAAGGATAGGGATGGGACCTGCACCAGTGGGAGGGAGCTGTGAAGGAGGAAAAGTTTCCACACACTAGGAAGCCACTTCGCGGGTGGAGACTGTGGGTGGCGGAGGGGGGAAGCTTCGGAGCCGCGGAGGAGAGCGCAGCAACAGGGGTGCGGAGGGCAAAGCGGAGAGATTCCCGCACAGAGGATCGGTGCCGACCAGCACTCACCAGCCCGAGAGGCTTGTCTGCTCACCCGCCGGGGCGGGCAGGGGCTGGGAGCTGAGGCTTGGGCCTTGGTTGGATCGCAGGGAGAGGACTAGGGTTGGCGGCGTGAACACAGCCTGAAGGGGGCTAGTGCGCCACAGCTGGCCGGGAGGGAGTCCAGGAAAAGTCTGGAGCTGCTGAAGAGGCAAGAGACCATTGTTTAGGGGTGCGTGACGAGAGGGGATTCAGCGCACTGCCTAAACGAGCTCCAGAGACGGGCACGAGCCATGGCTAACAGCGCAGACCCCAGAGACGGGCATGAAATGTTAAGGCTGCTGCTGCCGCCACCAAGAAGCCTGTGTGCAAGCACAGGTCACTATCCACACCTCCCCTCCCGGGAGCCTGTGCAGCCCGCCACTGCCGGGGTCCCGTGATCCAGGGACAACTTCCCTGGGAGAACACACGGCTCACCACAGGCTGCTGTAATGTCCTGCCGGCCTCTGCCGCCGCAGGCTTGCCCCGCATCCGTACCCCTCCCTCCCCCGGCCTTGAGTGAGCCAGAGCCCCCTAATCAGCTGCTTCCTTAACCCCGTCCTCTCTGAGCCAAGAACAGACGCCCTCAGGTGACCTACATGCAGAGGCGGAGCCAAATCCAAAGATGAACCCTGGGAACTGTGCAAACTAAGAAGAGAAAGGGAAATCTCTCCCAGCAGTCTCAGGAGCAGCAATTAAATCTCCACAATCAACTTGATGTACCCTGCATCTGTGGAATACCTGAATAGACAACGAATCATCACAAAATTGAGACAGTGGGCTTTGGGAGCAACGATATATATATATTTTTTCCTTTTTCTCTTTTTGTGAGTGTGTATGTGTATACTTCTGTGTGTGATTTTGTCTGTATAGCTTTGCTTTTACCATTTGTCCTAGGGTTCTGTCTGTCCTTTTTTTTTTAATATAGTTTTTAGTGCTTGTTATCATTGGTGGATGTGAATTTGGTTTGATTACTTTCTTCTTTCTTTCTTTTTTTAAATTATTTTTAATTTTTTTATTCTAAATAATTAACTGTTATTTTTTATTTTAATAACTTTACTATACTTTCTTTTCTCTTCTCTCTTTCTTTCTCTCTTTCTTTCTCCCTTTCTTTCTTTCCTTCTTTCTTTCTTTCTTTTTTTCTCCCATTTCTTCTGAAATGTGTGGCTGAGAGGGTCTTGGTGCACCAGCTGGTTGTCAGGCCTGTGCCTCTGAGGTGAGAGAGCCGAATTCAGAACACTGGTCCACCAGAGATCTCCCAGCACCACATAATATCAAACAGCAAAAGCTCTCCCAGATATCTAGATGTCAACACTAGAGACCCAGCTCCACTCAATGACCAGCAAACTACAGTGCTGGACACCCTATGCCAAACAATTAGCAAGACAGGAACACAACCCCACCTATTACCAGAGAGGCTGCCAAAAATCATAATAAGATCACAGACACCAGAAAACACACCACTAGGCGTGGACCTGTCCACCAGAAAGACAAGATCCAGCCTCATCCACCAGAATACAGCCCCCTGTATTAGTCTCCTCCACCAGGAAGCCTACATAACACACTGAACCAACCTTAGCCACTGGGGGCAGACACCAAAAACAACTGGAACTACGAACTTGCAGCCTGTGTAAAGGAGACCCCAAACACAGTAAGTTAAGCAAAGTGAGAAGACAGAGAAACACACAGCAGATGAAGGAGGAAGGTAAAAACCAACAAGACCAACAAATGAAGAGGAAATAGGCAATCTACCAGAAAAAGAATTCAGAGTAATGATAGTAAAGATCCAAAATCTTGGAAATAGAATGGAGAAAATACAAGGAACATTTAACAAGGAACTAGAAGAATTAAGCACAAACAAAAAATGATGAACAACACAGTCATTGAAATTAAAAATTCTCTGGAAGGAATCGAGAGTAGAATAACTGAGGCAGAGGAACGGATATGTGACCTGGAAGCTAAAATAGTGGAAATAACTACTGCAGAGCAGAATAAAGAAAAAAGAATGAAAAGAATTGAGGACAGTGTCAGAGACCTCAGGGACAACATTTAAAGCATGAACATTCAAATTATATGGGTCCCAGAAGAAGAAGAGAAAAAGAAAGGGACTGAGAAAATATTTGAAGAGATTATAGTTGAAAACTTCTCTAATATGGGAAAGGAAATAATCAAGTCCAGGAACACAGAGAGTCCCATACAGGATAAATGCAAGGAGAAACACTCCAAGACACATATTAATCAAACTATCAAAAGTTAAATACAAAGAAAGAATATTACAAGCAGCAAGGGAAAAACAACAAATAACATACAAGGGACTCCCCATAAGGTTAACAGCTGATCTTTCAGCAGAAACTCTGCAAGCCAGAAGGAATTGACAGGACATATTTAAAGAGATGAAAGGGAAAAACCTGCAACCAAGATTACCCTACCCAGCAAGGATCTCATTCAGATTCGACAGAGAAATTAAAACCTTTACAGGCAAGCAAAAGCTAAGAGAATTCAGCACCACCAAACGAGCTTTACAACAAATGCTAAAGGAACTTCTTTAGGCAGGAAACACAAGAGAAGGAAAAGACCTACAATAACAAACCCAAAACAATTAAGAAAATGGTAATAAGAACCTACATATCGATAATTACCTTAAATGTAAATGGATTAAATGCTCCAACCAAAAGTCATGGACTGACTGGCTGAATGGATACAAAAACAAGGCCTTAATATACGTTGTCTACAAGAGATCCACTTCAGACCTGGTGACACATAGAGACTGAAAGTGAGGTAATGGAAAAAGATATTCCATGTAAATGGAAATCAAAAGAAAGCTAGAGTTGCAATTCTCATATCAGATAAAATAGACTTTAAAATAAAGACCATCATTACAAAGGATAAAGAAGGACACTACATAATGATCAAGGGATCAATCCAGGAAGAAGATATAACAATTGTAAATATTTATGCACCCAACATAGGAGCACCTCAATACATAAGGCAAATGCTAACAGCCATGAAAGGGGAAATCGACAGTAACACAATCATAGTAGGGGACTTTAATACCCCACTTTCACCAATGGACAGGTAATCCAAAATGAAAATAGATAAGGAAATACAAGCTTTAAATGATACATTAAACAACATGGACTTAATTTATATTTATAGGACAGTCCATCCAAAAACAACAGATTACACTATCTTCTCAAGTGCTCATGGAACATTCTCCAGGATAGTTCATATCCTGGGTCACAAATCAAGCCTTGGTAAATTTAAGAAAATTGAAATCGTATCGAGTATCTTTTCCCACCACAATGCTATGAGACTAGATATCAATTACAGGAAAAAATCTGTAAAAAATACAAACACATGGAAGCTAAACAATACACTACTAAATAACCAAGAGATCACTGAAGAAATCAAAGAGGAAATTAAAAAACACCTAGAAAAAAATGACAATGAAAATATGATGACCCTAAACCTATGGGAAGCAGCAAAATCAGTTCTAAGAGGGAAGTTTATAGCACTACAATCCTACCTCAAGAAATGAGAAACATCTCAAATAAACAACCTAACCAAACACCTAAAGCAATTAGTGAAAGAAGAACAAGAAAACCCCAAATTTAGCAGAAGGAAAGAAATCATAAAGATCAGATCAGAAATAAATGAAAAAGAAATGAAGGAAACTTTAGCAAAGATCAATAAAACTAAAAGCTGGTTCTTCAAGAAGATAAACAAAATTGATAAACCATTAGCCAGACTCATCAAGAAAAAGAGGGAGAAGACTCAAATCAATAGAATTAGAAATGAAAAAGGAGAAGTAACAACCGACACTGCAGAAATACAAAGGATCATGAGAGATTATTACAAGCAACTCTATGCCAATAAAATGGACAACCTGGAAGAAATGGACAAATTCTTAGAAAAGCACAACCCTCCGAGACTGAACCAGGAAGAAATAGAAAATAGAAACAGACCAATCACAAACACTGAAATTGAGACTGTAATTAAAAATCTTACAACAGACAAAAGCCCAGGACCAGATGGCTTCACAGGGGAATTCTATCAAACATTTAGAGAAGAGCTAACACCTATCCTTCTCAAACTCTTCCAAAATATAGCAGAGGGAGGAACACACCCAAACTCATTCTACGAGGCCACCATCACCCTGACACCAAAACCACACAAGGATGTCACAAATAAATAAAACTACAGGCCAATGTCACTGATGAACATAGATGCAAATTCCTCAACAAAATACAAGCAAACAGAATCCAACAGCACATTAAAAGGATCATACACCATGATCAAGTGGGGTTTATCCCAGGAATGCAAGGATTCTTCAATATTCACAAATCAATCAATGTGATAAACCATATTAACAAATTGAAGGAGAAAAACCATATGATGATCTCAATAGATGCAGAAAAAGCTTTGGACAAAATTTGGCACCGATTTATGATAAAAGCCCTCCAGATAGTAGGAATAGAGGGAAGTTACCTCAACATAATAAAGGCCATATATGACAAACCCACAACCAACATCCTTCTCAATTGTGAAAAACTGAAATTATTTCCACTAAGATCAGGAATAAGACAAGGTTGCCCACTCTCACCGCTATTATTCAACATAGTTTTGGAAGTGTTAGCCACAGCAATCAGAGAAGAAAAAGAAATAAAAGGAATCCAAATCAGAAAAGAAGAAGTAAAGGTGTCACTGTTTGCAGATGACATGATACTATACATAGAAAATCCTAAAGATGCTACCAGAAAACTACTAGAGGTAATCAATGAATTTGGTAGAGTAGAAGGATACAAAATTAATGCACAGAAATCTCTTGCATTCCTATACATGGATGATGAAAAATCTGAATGAGAAATTAAGGAAACACTCCTATTTACCATTGCAACAAAAATAATAAACTACCTAGGTATAAACCTACCTAAGGAGACAAAACACCTGTAAGCAGAAACTATAAGACACTCATGAAAGAAATTAAAGATGATACAAACAGATGGAGAGATACAGCATGTTCTTGGATTGGAAGAATCAACATTGTGAAAATGACTCTACTACCCAAAGCAATCTACAGATTCAGTGCAATCCCTATCAAACTACCAATGACACTTTTCACAGAACTAGAACAAAAAATTTCACAATTTGTATGGAAGCAGAAAAGACCCCGAATAGCCAAAGCAATCTGGAGAAAGAAAAACGGAGCTGCAGGAATCAGGTTCCCAGACTTCAGACTATGCTACAAAGCTACAGTAATCGAGACACTATGGTACTGGCACAAAAACAGAAATATAGATCCATGGAACAGGATAGAAAGCCCAGAGATAAACCCACGGACATATGGTCAACTTATTTTTGATAAAGGTGGCAAGAATATACAATGGAGAAAAGACAGCCTCTTCAATAAGTGGTGCTGGGAAAACTGGACAGCTGCATGTAAAAGAATGAAATTAGAACACTCCCTAACACCATACACAAAAATAATCTCAAAATGGATTAAAGACCTAAATGTAAGGCCAGACACTATCAAACTCTTAGAGGAAAATATAGGCAGAACACTCTGTGACACAAATACAGCCAGATCCTTTTTAACCCACCTCCTAGAGTAATGGAAATAAAAACAAAAATAAACAAATGGGACCTAATGAAACTTAAAAGGTTTTGCACTGCAAGGGAGACCATAAACAAGATGAAAAGACAACCCTCAGAATGGGAGAAAATATTTGCAAATGTAGAAACTGACAAAAGTTTAATCTCCAAAATGTATAAGCAGCTCATGCAGCTCAATAACAAAAAAACAAACAACCCAATCCCAAAATGGGCAGAAGACCTATATAGACATTTCTCCAAAGAAGATACATAGATTGCTAACAAACACATGAAAGAATGCTCAACTTCATTAATCATTAGAGAACTGCAAATCAAAACTACAATGAGGTATCACCTCACAGCAGTCAGAATGGCCATCATCAAAAAATCTACAAACAATAAATTCTGGAGGGGGTGTGGAGAAAATGGAACCCTCCTGCACTATTGGTTGGCATGTAAACTGATGCAGCCACTGTGGAGAACAGTATGGAGGTTCATTAAAACACTAAAAATAGAACTACCATATGACCCAGCAATCCCACTACTGGGCCTATACCCTGAGAAAACCATAATTCAAAGAGTTGTGTACCACAGTGTTCATTGCAGCTCTACTTACAATAGCCAAGACATGGAAGCAACCTAAGTGTCCATCAACAGATGAAGGGATAAAGATGTGGCACATGTATACAATGGAAATTTACTCAGGCATAAGAAGAAACGATATTGAATTATTTGTGGTGACATGGGTGGACCTAGAGACTGTCATACAGAATGAAGTAAGTCAGAAAGAGAAAAACAAATACCGTATGCTAACAGATATATATGGAATCTAAAAAAAAAAAAACACAGATGTTGAGATTGGACTTGAGGACATGTGGAGGGGGTAGGGTAAGCTGGGACAAAGTGAGAGAGTGGCATGGACTTATGTATACTACCAAATGTAAAATAGATAGCTAGTGGGAAGTAGCCGCATAGCACATGGAGGTCAGCTCAGTGCTTTGTGACCACTTACCGGGGTGGGATAAGGAGGGTGGGAGGGAGACCCAAGGGGGAGGAGATATGGAGATATATATATATGTATAGCTGATTCACTTTGTTATAAAGGAGAAACTAACACACTCTTGTAAAGCAATTATATTCCAATAATGTTGTTTTAAAAAAAAAAGGAAAAGACCCATCAGAGGAGACTGCAGAGTAGCATCTTCTGAAGTCAGACAAACTAAGCAATTATGTGTCTTTGTAGCCAATTAAAGAAGGTTTTTTCAAAAATTAGGAAATTATCACTTGTATTAAATGCTGCTGAGTAAGATGACAATGTGGAATTGACTATGTACTAGATTTGGTGCTTTTGATAAATACAGTTTAAGAGGAGTGGTGAGTATAGTAGCCTGATTGTCTGGGTTTAAGAGAGAATGGGTGGAGAGGGAGTGGGGAGAACCAGCAGAGAAAACTAGAGTTTTTCTATAAATAGAAGTGGGGTGAGGGTGAGAAAGTTGGCGTTTTGCCAGGCCTTCAAAATGAAAGGGGAAGGGGCAAAAACATCGAGTGGGAGACAGGGATATTCTAATTATGGGTTGTGGATTTAAATAGAGTGAGGTACGTTGAGGACAGTGGTTGTAAGTCAATACAGCAGAGGTTCTTGTTTATGAACAATCGTTAAAGTTGTGATACCAGAAAAAGCAAGATGATCCGTGTCCAGGTCATTGTGCCACAAATTAATTTTGTGTTTCTAATCATGATGACAAAGGACTAAGCCTACATTGAAGTCTCTTTGCATTCAAATGATAACTGGAATACAAATCATAATTACAAAGGCCACACCGAATTTGATTTCCTTTTTTCTCAAGCTTATAATGTTAGTTTCATTTCCCCATGAGAAATTACTAATAGCTCTTGGGACGATTATTATGAATTCTTTTAAAGAAAATATTTTCTCCCTCTTTGCTGATATCACATGACTCTTCTAATATAAAAATTAAAAGTTCATTCTGAAAGAATCTCTAAGACAAATTGTCTTCCACATAAATGATTATATGACAATAAGTAACTCGATATACATTATTATCCTGGAGGTTTGAGAAAGCGATAACAAGAATACCAGTTATTTATTGAGACCCTATTTATGTCTATCATTTTGCTAGGACATTTCTAACCTGTGCAACAGCTTTGCAAGGTAGGCATTTTTATCCTCTTTTTACAAGTGAAGAAGCAGAGACTCAGGCGACATGACTAAGACCACATGGTTAAGAAGTGACAGAACCTGGGAATCTGAACCCTAGTTACAATGACTCTAAGACCCCTTCTCACTCCTCCACTCTTCCTTTGTTTCTTCCGTACACTCTGGTATCATCTGCTTGGTGAATTACAGCATCACTCTCTAGTGGTTTAGTGTCTTTGTTGTGGGAGGGCAGGTTAGTGTTTGCTGTAGTTCAATAACCCAAGTAAAGAGTCTAGTGGTTGTGGTTGCTCATTATTCACTCATTTCACATAACCACTTGTTATAGATTATGCACAGAATAGCACTTTTCCACCAGTGCTACCATGTTGTGCTGTTTCTCATGTAACTGATGCACCGGTGAATTTTCAATAGCTGAGGAAAAGGGGCTACTCAATTCTGCCACCTTATTTTCAAGATTTCAGCAGAAAATGATTAATATCGCCTGCCTCTCAGTCATGTATCCTTTTACCAAGTTACATTGAAAGATCATACTGCTACTAGATAAATGATCATATTTTTAGAATGAAATAATAGCCCACTTATTTTCTAAAAATAAGTGAGCTATTAATGGTTCTCTTCCTCTTACACACACCCACACTGACATTGCAGAACTTGTTTTCCAGTACCTTTCTCTTTGGTTTCAACTAACATCTTGCTGATAATATGATCTCATGGTTTATTTCTTTCCTCCTATCACTTGGTTTCCAGCATAACTACAGTGTAGTCATCTATTAAAAATGTGGTTGTCAAGTAATCGGTTTCCTCACTTCAATTTGTTATTTTATTTGGCAGAGGAAATATAATGGTTCTTTGATATTTAAATATTTTTCATCAAAATGATATTTAGAAGTAAAAGAAATTCAAAAGTTCAAGTCATCTACATTTTTAACAATGAGACAAGCTGACACTTTGTTGCTTTTCACTTTGAGACATTTTACCACTGATAAGCTGTGCAAGGTGAAAAGATAAGGAGACAAACACAATGACACACATAAGAAGTTAAAAACTCTAGCAAACTTTTGTTGATATCATGGTACTGGGAAAACACAAATTGGAGCTTAAATCCCAACCAAGGATGAGAGGCAATGGTCAACATTCTACTCTTTGAGTTGAAACCCACGAATAACTAACTACATGCTGAGACTAAAGGCAAACTGGAAATAGACAAGCCCTCACAAAAAATGGAAATCCAACCTGATTCCTCCCAGTCCCCCACTGAATCAAGGTTACAGGGTCCTACTCTAACTGCCTGCCAAAAGAAAAATAAATCTTTTGTGGAAATAGATAATAACACAAAAGTCTCTACAGTTTTTCATAGATAATACCCATTATTCAATTGAAAATTACTAGCATGCCTGAAGACAGGACCAAATGACTAAAAATCAAGAAATAGAAAGAAAATAATAGAAATAGATCCAAAGGCAACCCAGTTATTAGAGTTATCAGAAAAAACTTAAAATTAACTATAGTCAATGTTTCTGAGAAAACTGATGACAAGCTGAAGAATAGGATACTGGTATCTTTCAAATAAAAAATCAAATAGAAATTTTTGAATTGAATAATACAGTATTTTAGATTAATAACTCAATAAATGAGTTTAACAAAATTAGATAGAGCAGAAGAGAGAAATATTGAACTAGAAGATGAATAAGTGAATAAAAATCCAGATTGAACCATAGAGAGAGAAGAGGATGAAAAATACAGAAAGACTGTAGAACATATGAAATAAAAAAAAGATCTAATATTTGTGATTGGATTTACAGAAATAGAGAAGAGGGAAATAAGACAGGAACAATATTAGCAGAGATAATGACTGATCATTTCCAAAACCTGATGGAACATATCAATCCATATTCAAGAAGCTCTAAGAACCCAAAAAGACTAAATACAACAGCAACAACAAAAACCCCAAAACCCAACCCCAGACACAATGTAGTCAAACTTCTGTAAACTAAAACAAAAACAAAAGCAATTTAAAAGTAGCTGGAGAAAAAGACTCATTACTTTCAAAGTAACAATTACAAATTGATTGCTTCTCAACAGAAATAACAGAAGCCAAAAGACAATGGGGTCACATCTATAAAAAGCTGAAGTAAAATAAAACAACTCTCAACCTTAAATTCTCTACTGAGTGAAAATATTCTTCGAAAATGAAGGGGAAATCTATTTCTCCTTGTATGTTTTCATACAAACAAAGTCTTAGAGCATTAAGTACCAGCGAAACTACTAATAAATATTTAAAATATGGTTTTCTCTGGGTATACAACCAGTAGTGGGATTGCTGGGTCATATGGTAATTCTATTTTTAGTTTTTTAAGGAACCTCCATACTCTTCTCCATAGTGGCTGTATCAATTTACATTCCCACCAGTAGTGCTGGAGGGTTCCCTTTTCTCCACGCCCTCTCCAGCATTTGTTGTTTGTAGATTTTCTGATGATGCCCATTCTAACTGGTGTGAGGTCATCCCTCACAAAATGCAGTTTTGATATGCATTTCTCTAATAATTAGTGATGTTGAGCAGCTTTTCATGTGCTTCTTGGCCATCTGTATGTCTTCTTTGGAGAAATGTCTATTTAGGTCCTCTGCCCAGTTCATTGCAGCACTATTTACAATTGTCAGGTCATGGAAGCAAGCTAAATGTCCATCGACAGATGAATGGATAAAGGAGATGTGGTACATATATACAGTGGAATATTACTCAGCCATAAAAAGGAACAAAATTGGGTCATTTGTAGAGACGTGGATGGACCTAGAGACTGTCATACAGAGTGAAGTAAGTCAGAAAGTGAAAAACAAATATCATATATTAACGCATATTTGTGGAATCTAGAAAAATGGTACAGATGAACCAGTTTGCAAGGCAGAAATAGAGACACAGATGTAGAGAACAAATATACGGACACAAGGGGGGAAAGGGTGGGTGTGATGAATTGGGAGATTGGGACTAACATATATACACTAATATATAGAATAGATAAATAGTGAGAACCTGCTGTATAGCACAGGGAACTCTGCTTCACTTTGCAGTACAGTAGAAACTAACACAACATTGTAAAACAACTATACCCCAATAAAACATAAATAAATATTTAAAATAATTTTTCAGGAAGAAATAGCTGATAGAAGTCAAAAGCAAAATAAACATACTCACAATTATATGAGTTGGAGATTTTGACTCATTTCTCTCCCTAACTGGTAGAAAAAAACTAGATAGAAAATCTTTAAAAACATACAAGATTGAACAGCACTATCGTCCAAGTGACATAAATGACATCTGTAGAACTTCCACCCAACAACAGAAAACATATTATTTTCAAGTTTACACAGGACAATCACTAAGACAACACTGAGTGCCATAAAACAAATCTCATTATTTGTAAAATAGTTTGTCATACAAATTATGTTTTCTGTCCACAATGAATTAAAGTAGAAATCAATAACAGAAAGATATCTGGAAGTTCCCCTAGAATTGAAGATTAAACAACACACTAATAATTGATGAAATCATGAAGTCTTATGGTATTGGTCAGGCACCCATCATCTTCTAATACTAAGTATAAATTACTCTTGTTCTTTTCCTGGGTAAACGGTAGCCACATTGGCCTCCTTGCTTTTACTCAAATAAGCTACACATGTTTTCTGCCTGATGCCTTTGCACTGGCTGTTCCCTCTTTCTAGAAAGCTTGTCTTCTCCCGTAAATTTGCATGGCTCATTCCCTTGCATCCTATAGGTCCTTGTTCAAATATCACCTTCCCTGAGAAGGTGGCAAGTGAAACCTTCCCTGAGCCATGATTTCCCTGATTAATTTTTCTACCTAGCACCTCCCAGCTAAGTTTTTCTATTTAGCTCATATTTATTTTCCCACCCCCACTAAAGTATAAGCTCTATGAGGGCAAGAATTTTGCCTAATTAGCTCACACTGTATTCCTGGAATAATGCCTGGCACATAATGGGGCCAAGCTACCTTTGCATACACTATTCCTGCCACCTGGGAGGCTCCTTCTTACCACTCAGTGTTTTAGGTTAAATACCACCTCCTCAGAGAAGTCTTCCCTGACTACATTATTTAAAGTACCCCCATTCCATCGTACTTGTTCTTTCCACCTTTAAGATTTCTTCATGTGCTCATATTTCTCTGAAATTATCTTACTATTTTTTTATTTCTTTGTTGTCAACTTCTTGCTGTTGTAATGCACATTACAGTGTACACCTTGTTCACAGCTGATCCCAGAACCTGAAACAGAACACTGCCTGCTGCATAGTAGGGGCTCAATAAATGAATGAATGGGCTTGAGTCCTTTGTGCTTTTCATTACCTTTGCTGGAATGTTCATATTAACCAACCTCCAAATCTTACTTTATGACTTTTTGCTCTGAATAATGTGACCTGTAGTTTCTATATAAAATATAACCTTGTGTGGTGACCCAGTGTCTTACAGTTTGGTAAAACACTCCAGTCTTAACATAAACAACAAAAAGAGTCATAGCAAAGTCCTAATTTGAGAATTTTATTCAATTACCCTGGGGCTAATAAAGGTAAGTTCCTCCTGTTCAATCTCCTATTGTTCCTCCTAAAGTCATTCTGCTTCTGAATCTGTCACCTTTCTAAACTGAATGTCCTCAGCAGCAAAAGTGAAATCCTTTAATCTTCCATTTTGGAGCTTGAAATGGATTAAAGAGTCAAACAAAATTAGTTTCCAAGTCTTCTATTTTCCAGGCCTACAGGCACTCTCCCTCTCACTCAGAAATGAAGGTGGCTTTGAGCCATCTGTTGCTTCCTGTGAAACATTTCCCTCAGCTGTCACTGCTGATTGTTCTACTTCTCTTCTTATATAGGAGAAAAAGAAATTTTAAAAGAGAAGGACCCTCCCCCACCACCACCAAAAAAAGACATCTCCTGGCCACCTTTATGCACAGCTTTGTTTACTGGTCCTCTAGTTTTCTTGGGAGACCTTGCCAACAAGAAGCTCCATTTAGCTGACAACAGCCATTTCTCATTAAACCCCCAATTTAAGCATGACCCAGACTGGAAAATTGCAAAACAGGAAGCTTGAAAATTGCATCAGAGTCATGTTATTAGACATTCATGTAAAAGACCCTCTATGATGCTGGCTTTGGGATGAGACCTAAATTCTATAGGAGGAGTTTAGGACTTTGTGTGCAGGGCTCCTGTGGGAACTGGTGCCTCTTCATTGAGTTACATATATCATGGAGAAACATGTGCCTACAGGCAGTAACCCAAGTTCTTTTGGGAACGCTGACTAAAGGTAGAGTAACCATGTATCCTGATATGCCAGCAAGGACAGTCTCATATTATGCCTGTTGTCCCAGGGTAATTATTAGGAGTACCTCCTTTCTCTCTCAAAAGTTTCCCTGTTTTGGGCTTTCTTGGTGGCCCAGTGGTTGAGGGTCCGCCTGCCGATGCAGGGGACGTGGGTTCGTGCCCCGGTCCGGGAAGATCCCACGTGCCGCGGAGCAGCTGGGCCCGTGAGCCATGGCCGCTGAGCCTGCGTGTCCGGAGTCTGTGCTCCGCAACGGGAGAGACCACAACAGTGAGAGGCCTGCCTACCGCACCAAAAAAAAAAAAAAAAAGTTTCCCTGTTTGTCAGAAACAGTCTCACAGACATAGAGAACAGACTTGTGGTTGCCAAGGGGGAGGAAGGGTGGGGGAGGGAAGGACTGGGAGTTTGGGATTAGCAGATGCAAACTACTATATACAGGATGGATAAACAGCAAGGTCCTACTGTACAGCACAGGGAAATACATTCAATATCCTATGATAAACCATAATGGAAAAGAATATGAAAAAGAATGTATATAGGTATAACTGAGTCACTTTGCTGTACAGCAGAAATTAACACAACATTGTAAATCAACTATAGCTCAATAAAATTTTTTAAAAAAGTATTCCTGTTTGAATAAGCAGTTCTATCTATGGGCATACTAACTAAAGATTAATGTAGCTGATGAAGCAATTAAAAAAAATACTGTTCACATCTGTGGCAAACTGCACACTTGTTTGGATGGCAAAAAGAAATCCTGCCAAGTTTTAACAGTGTTCAACCAAGTGCATCCACTGACTGACTTTGGCTGGCTGGAATCTTGGACAACCCATTTCAGACTGTTTGAATCCAGGCTTCCCAGCTTTGGTGTCTAAAAACTGAAGACAATTAATTCCAGAGAAGCATTTACAATTTGCCTCATGAGCCATCCAGAGAATTGAACTTCATCTTTCTCTTATTTGGCTTGTTCTAGAGCTCTATGCTGTCTGGTGTGGTGGCCACTGGCCATAGATGACTCTCGAGCATTTGAAATGTGCTAGTTCAAACTGAGGTGGTTCTAAGTATAAGATGCACAGATGAATTTGAAGGCTGTTCCAAAAAAGGGGAAATATCTCTTTAATAATTTTAATATTGATTACATATTGAAATAATGATACTTTAGATATATTGAGTTAAGTAAAATATATTACTAACATTAATTTTACTCATTTTATTTTCACTTTTTTAACATAGCTACTAGAAATTTAACATTATGTGGCTTGTATTGTTTTTCTTTTTTTTTTTTCTTTTTCGTAAATATTATTTTTTTATTAGTTTCTGCTTTATAACAAAGTGAATCAGTCATACATATACATCTGTTCCCACATCCCTTCCCTCATGCATCTCCCTCCCTCCCACCCTCCCCATCCCACCCCTCTAGGCAGTCACAAAGCACCCAGCTGATCTCCCTGTGCTCTGCGGCTGCTTCCCACTATCTATTAGACAACACTGATCTAGTCATTTTCATTTTTATCCAAGGAGGCCCACTGAAAGATCTGGCTTTATTTCAGCCTGCTGTTTGGCAATCTTTGTTTTCCTTGGGTCAGGTATTTACTAACACTTCCAGACTTAAATTAGATAACAAATATTCATCATCCATTTCTATGGGGAGGAACTCAATACATGATAATGAAGTTCTGCTTCCCTAGAGTGACTGATTTAATCTCTCTTAAACAATTATGGGTTTTGCCACAGAAAGCACACTGCTCCTATTTAATCAATAAGGAAAAGACTGCTTCATATGAATTCATCTTGTCAATCATTTTTCCATATTCCCTTACTTAAGTGGATATTACTAGCAGCTTTTTTAGGCAATTTGTCTTATTTTGCACCTATATTTATATGGGTGGAATGTGAAATACACATATGTTCTACTGGTAAAAGTTGTTGAAATTATCAGGTTGGGTAAGCTGTGAGTGTGAAATATGATTCACAGTCAGTGATTTAGGTGGAATTTAGTGAACTGAAGAGCATAAATAAATAAAAATCTATCTGTACTGTTTTAAAAATTGGAGACAATTTTTCTAACTTGTTAGAAATCTTTCAGACCAAGAGTGTTGGTGGATTTTTGAACACATTTTTTAAAAATGTAAGAACTGCAGCACCTTCCATGTTACAGGAAAAATGGACTGATAACAGGGAAGGGCAATGTAAACATTTGGAGGAATACCCTGTAAGATAAGGGACTCTGATAAGGGACTCTGGAGACCCAGGGAATTATTTCTGCTCTTTGGGTCCTAAGACTGTCCCTCCTCCCTACTGATCATCCAGATTGTCCAGGTCATTTCTTAAATATGAGATAATAAGGAAGATGTGTATAATGCAGGGTGGCCTACAATTATTTTATGCCAAAGAGAACTTCAATTAATAAATAAAAATCAAATCTGTAAATGTCTCCTTATATTTGCATTTTAAAAACCTGTAGCTGTCATTGCCTTTCTATTTGTAAACCTGTTACTGATTCTAACCTGAAGTTAGTATGAACAATTCTTTCAACTCAGTCCCAAAGCAGCAAGAGTGCTCAGATTCAGTGATAGCAATTTTCATAGCCAGTTAACATCAACATTCTTCTAAAGAACTTTTATTTACTTGGCCATCTCTCCTTTTCCAGAAATACATTAAATAAAAACAATAAATCTCTGCATAAACAAAGCTGGTGTTAATTCTATCTTTCTGTTAAGTTCTGAGGATCATCTTCGAACACTGGTTGTAAATTGCTCCAGCCTTTTCAAGCAAAAATGTTCATTTTGCTGTGATATTTTTAGTGTGCAATTAAGCAAGGACACCTGGAACATGATTTCTTTAATTCAATGTGCTTCATTTGAATGAGTGGACATCTATTTCTCATCTCTTTATTTTATAGATGGAAAAACAGAAGTACTCTGGTATTGAAGAATGTATCCAAGCCTCACAATGAATGGATAAGAGATTTCTCTAATGGAATCCGGTTGCTGTGTTATTTATGCTTCTCTCGTGTATAATACCTTCTACCTCCTGTATTTTAGCAGCTTTTGTAATATATTGTTTTATTTAATTGCTTTTTAAATTTAACTTCTCTATAAAAGATAGACTATTGGTTTAGAATGCAGGAATAACAAAAGTCAGCAATGAACAGCTGCTGTCTCTATAAATAATGGCCATTTTGATAACCTTGATTCAAGATGTGACAAATTTTATCATGAAAGTTTTGCTAGGTTAATTATACTTCATGCTGCAAGCACTGAAAATTAGATTGCTTATTTACAGTCATTTATTACAGTCAGGAAGTACTGTCATCAAATTTGATTGAGATGGATTTTCTTGGGTGGGAGGGAGTGGGTTTAATAGAAAAAGTTTCTATTTTAAAACACACTAGAGTTTTCTATTCTCTGGTTTTGAACATGAAAGGGCTATATATATCTGTTGCTCCTCCAATATTTCCTGCATGTACTTGACTTAATTACATTGAGTAATGAAACATGTAACCAGAACAGAAATTTCAAATTAGAAAGGTACAAGAATATCACAGTTAATTGAAGAGACATAATTGTAGCAGTTATATATCAACAGATCCTCAGACAGTATAATCTTCTACATTAAGTGAATACATATCTTTGAGCCAATGCTCTTAAACAGTCTCAAAGGAATCAAAAGATCACATTTGTAATAGAAGGACTAAGATCTTGATTTCATGAAAGTGTGTCAAGCCATATTGCTTCATTGCACACTGAGTATACAGCTCCCTATTTCCATCAGTAAGTATTTGTTCAACACAATGTGCCTGCAAGTGTACTGGGTACTGTACAGAATGTACTAGAGATTAGAAATGGTCAATTTCATCTGAGCATCAGTTTTATCTGATGAAGAAGGCTCATTTAAATAACATCAAAGAAATCAGAAGCAGATTCAATCCAATACAAAACTAGCTACAAAGATTTCTCTACCTCATATTTATTTTTCAAAGAGATGTGCTTTTTTGTGAAATCAAAGGTCCTTCTTAATCTGAGCATCTTGTTACTCCAGTCTTCTCCCTCATGGTGTCTTACTTCAAAACCTATGTTCCTGCTGTAATGCTTTCTCAGTCATGCCATGCTTCACCACACATCTGAATCTCTACTTATAACAGCCTTTTAGGTGGGAATTTCTATTACCCTTCCTTCTCTAACTCTGCCTGGTGAATGCCTACTCAGCCTACAACTCAACCTTCAGATAATCCATGAAGGCTTTTGTAAAATACCTTTACTTCCCATGACTCAAAGAGAATTTACCACTCCCTCTGTATTAATTTGTTAGGGCTGCCATGACAAAATACCACAGATGGGGTGGTTTAAACAACATAAGTTGATTGTCTCACAGTTCTGGAGGCTAGAAGTCTGAAATCAAGGAGTTGGCAGTGTTGGTTTCCTCTGAGGGCTATAAAGGATAGATTTGTCCCAGACCTCACTCCTTGGTCTCTAAATGGTCATGTTTTTCCCTTCTCTTCACACTGCCTCCCTCCGTGCATGTCTGTGTCCAAATTTCTTCTGCACAGAAAGATAAAAGTCATATTGGATTAGGGCCTGCCCTAATGACCTCACTTTAACTTGATTACCTCTGTAAGGACCCTATCTCCAAATCAGGTCACATTTTGAGTTGCTTGGGGTTAAGACTTCACCAAAATTCATTTTTGGTGTACACAATTCAACCTATAATGCCCTCTTTTATTCCTTTCCCCCTATTTATATTGTAATAATTTCTTGCACTAGTGTATTTTTTTTCTGCCTGACATCTTCCATTAGTTCATAATCCTTTACATAGAGGGAACCACATTTGATATTTCTCTGTAGCCTTGACTTAGTATAATTCCTAGCACAAGAGGATGCTTATTAAAGTCAGTTGGTTGGTTTGCTGATGGAATGATGAATAAACAACGGCCCAAAATGATAGTAGTAAAGCCTCTCCCTTTTATTTATGGAAAGAACTATAGAAATCAGTGTCTGGAATTCCACATTTACCTTTTTTATAGGTCCACCTTTCTCACCAGATTATGAATTTTCTGAGGACAAAAACCATGTTTCATTCTTGATTGTGATAGAAATCATTAATTAGTGGCTTCTTTAATATCCACCCTACTCCTCCTTTTTGAAAATAGAAACTAACTTTTGTTGGGGGAGGCGAGGTTTCTCAGGCTACCTTGCAGATACGTGAGGTTATGTGATGGAGTTTTGGCCAATGAGATATAGGTGGATGTGTACATGGGACTTCCAGGAATAAAGGAACAGACTCAGCTGGCATGGTTTTTTGCCCTTGCTGTTTCCCTTTTTCCTACCCAGAATGCAGAGGTAATCCTCAGAGGTGAAGCAACCATTCTGTGACAAGGCAAATAGCATATTGTAAGGATGGCTAAGCAAAAGGATTGAAAATATCTTTACTTCACCTCAATCTTGAAAGAAGTTTTCTTAGTATCAGATTCTAAAGAGACATTTATATTCCCTCAGCATGAAGAAATTGATGCCATTGTTGCTTTGAGAAGTTAGCCACAATGATAATTGCTTTTCGTCTGTAGTGTCTTCTTGCTGACTGTTTCTTTAAAATCTCTTTTGTGTGTATTTTGTTTCACAGAGATATGTTTAGATATAAATTTCTCTTGTTTATCATACTTGTGGACTCACTGACATTCTTGAAAAACAGCATTAGTCTTTCAACAGTTAGGGAAAATTCTCAACCATCATCTCTTCAAATATTGCCTTTTTTCCCATTATCATGATTATTGTTCTCTAAAACTTTAATTAATGTGCGTAAGATAATCCTACTTTATCCTCTATGTCTTTAACATCTCTTTCATATTTTCTGCCTCTTGATCTCTCTGGAATGTATTCTGTATAACTTCTTTAGCTATATCTTCCAATTGACTAATTCTCTCCTTAGCTGTGTCTGTCTTATCTGTTGTTTGTATTGTCTTATTACTTTGAGTTTATCTATTTATTACTTCTAGAATTCTAGAAATTCTCTAGTGATTCTTTTACAAATATATTTGGTTCTTCTTTTTCAATTCCTTATTCTTATTTATATCCTCAAGCTTTTCCTTTATGTCTCAAAACATTAAATATAGTTTATCTTTAGTGTCTGATAATCTCAATATATGAAGTCTTTGCAAGTCTGATTCTCCTGTTTATTATTTTTGATGGTTTTCATTCATGATGTCTTGGTTCTTTATGTGTTTTGTAAATTTTGGCTGTAGGCTGATCATTTTTCTTATCACATTATCAGTGGGAATTCTTTGAGGACTGAGTTGAAATCCCTCTAAAAAGAATCAGATTTGTTTTACTTACATAATATGTTTAAAGGCACCACTAACTTGGGTCCACTTTATATTCTTTACTTGATGTTTTCTGAGACACAAAGACATCACATGAAATAGACTGCAAACCCACGTGAAGTCAGGCTTATTGTTTTGAATTTTCAGGAGAGATTACTATCATCCTCTACCCAGCACCCAGATTGAGACAAGTACATTTATTTATTTTCCTGTCTGGATAGTGGTTTTGCTTCTTATTTACTGTTACATTGAAGGTATAGTCCTTTGGATGCCAGCTTTATGCTGGGTGTTTTCTATTGGCTTCAGCTTCTTATATGGATGTTACTTTTTATTTCCTGGCTCCTGCATCTCACCAAGCAGTAGCTCCTGCATCTCACCAAGCAGTAGCTCAACTTTCCTGGGTTCAGTAGAAAACCTCAAAAGGAAAGACAACTTTGTCAGTCTCTTGTTCCACCAGGTCTCTGCATTCTCTTTGCTTTTGACCTCTGAGGAGGTGCACCAGTTGATATACTCTATGTTTGCTCCAGCATTCTGGATGTTTCAATTCAAAGTTATCTATCTGACATACTACCAGAAACAGAAATAAAAATAATTGCTTATATTGGTGAAAAATTCTAAAATAAGCTGAATATCTACCACTAAAAAATTGGCGGTACATATACACTATAAATGTCATGAAGCTATTAAAATTAATGTGGTAGATGCACATATACTGACATAGAAATATCTCTAACAAATACTTTGAAATGAAAAAAGGTAGTTGCTCAACAGTATGCATAATATAATTCCATTTTATTTAAATAATAAGAAATGTACATGTTTTCTAAGGACCCATTTTTAATGTAAATGCACAGAAAAATATTTAGATATTTACATACAAAAATTAAAGAATTTTCTATGTATTTTTTTTGACTTTTTGTGATAAAAATGTATTTTTGCATTACTTGGGTTTATTTGAAAATAATCACAAGGGGGGTTGCCTTCAAGATGGTGAAGAAGTAAGAGGTGGAGATCAACTTCCTCCCACCAAATACATCAAAACTACATCTACATGTGGAACCACTCCTACAGAACACCTACTGAATGCTGGCAGAAGACCTCAGACTTCCCAAAGGCAAGAAACTCCTCACGTACCTGAGTTGGGCAAAAGGAAAAACAGAGACAAAAGAATAAGGACGGGACCTGCACCTCTGGGAAGGAGCTGTGAAAGAGGAAAAGTTTCCAAACACTAGGAAGCCCCTTCACTGGTGGGGAAGAGGGGTGGGTAGGGGGGAAGCTTAGGAGCCATGGAGGAGAGCACAGCAACAGGGGTGCAGAGGGCAAAGTGGAGAGATTCCCGCACAGAGGATTGGTGCCAACCAGCACTCACCAGCCCGAAAGGTTTGTCTGCTCACCCACTGGAGTGCGTGGGGGCTGGGAGCTGAGGCTCAGGCTTTGGAGGTCAGATCTCAGGGAGAGGACTGGGGTTGGCTGCGTGAACACAGCCGGAAGGGGGCTAGTGCGCCCCGGCTAGCCGGGAGGGAGTCTGGGAAAAACTCTGGACCTGCCTAAGAGGCAAGAGACCATTGTTTCAGAGTGCGCGAGGGAGGATTCAGAACACCACCTAAATGAGCTCCAGAGAAGTGCGTGAACCACGCCTATCAGCACGGACACCAGAGACGGGCATGAAATGCTAAGGCTGCTGCTACGGCCACCAAGAAGCCTGTGTGTAAGCACTATCCACACTTCCCCCCCCCAGGAGCCTTTGCAGCTCGCCACTGCAAGGGTCCCATGATCCAGGGACAACTTCCTTGGGAGAACACATGGTGGGCCTCAGGCTGTTGCAATGTCACACTGGCCTCTGCCACTGCAGGCTCGCCTCACATTCCGTACCCCTCCTTCTCCCTGGCCTGAGCAAGCCAAAACACCCTAATCAGCTGCTCCTTTAACCCCGTCCTGTCTGAAAGGGCAACAGGTGCCCTCAGGCGACCTACACACAGAGGCGGGGCCAAATCCAAAGCTGAACCCCAGGAGCTGTGCGAACAAAGAGAAAGGGAAATCTCTCCCAGCAGCCTCAGGAGCAGCAGATTAAATCTCCACAATCAACTTGAAGTACGCTGTATCTGTGGAATACCTGAATAGACAACGAATCATCCCAAAATTGAGGCAGTGGATTTTGGGAACAATTGTAGACTTGGGGTTTGCTTTCTGCAAATAATGTTTCTGGTTTTATGTTTATCTTAGTTTAGTATTTAGAGCTTATTATCATTGGTAGATTTATTGATTTAGTTGCTCTCTTCCTTTTTTTATTTATATGTATATATTTTTTCCTTTTTCTCTTTTTGTGAGTGTGTATGTGTATGCTTCTTTGTGTGATTTTGTATGTATAGCTTTGCTTTTGTCATTTGTCCTAGGGTTCTGATTGTCCTCTTTTTTTTTTTTAGTATAGTTTTTAGCACTTGTTATCATTGGAGGATTTGCTTTTTGGCTTGGCTGCTCTCTTCTTTCTTTTTATCTCTTTTTCTAATTACCTTTTATTGTTTTATTTTTAATAAATTTTTTCTATTTTAATAACTTTATTTTACTTATTTTTTCTTCCTTTCCTTTTCTCCCTTTTCTTCTGAGCCATGTGGCTGACAGGGTCTTGGTGCTCTGGCCGGGTGTCAGGCCTGAGCCTCTGAGGTGGGAGAGCTGAGTTCAGGATGTTGGTCCACCAGAGAATTCCCAGCCCCATGTAATATCAAATGATGAAAGCTCTCCTAGAGATCTCCATCTCAACCCTAAGACCCAGCTCCACTCAATGATGAGCAAGCTACAGTGCTGGATACCCTATGCCAAACAATCAGCAAGACAGGAACACAAACCCACCCATTACCAGAGAGGATGCCTAAAATCATAATAAGTTCACAGACACCCCAAAACACACCAATGGACGTGGTCCTGCCCACCAGAAAGACAAGATCCAGCCTCATCCACCAGAACACAGGCACTAGTCCCCTCCACCAGGAAGCTTACACAACACACTGAACCAACATTACCCACTGGGGACAGACATCAAAAACAATGGGAACGGGCCTCCCTGGTGGCGCAGTGGTTGAGAGTCCGCCTGCCGATGCAGGGGATACAGGTTCGTGCCCCGGTCCGGGAGGATCCCATATGCGGCGGAGCGGCTGGGCCCGTGAGCCATGGCCGCTGAGCCTGCGCGTCCGGAGCCTGTGCTCCGCAACGGGAGAGGCCACAACAGTGAGAGGCCCGCATACCGCAAAAAAAAAAAAAAAAAACAACGGGAACTATGAACCTGCAGCCTGCAAAACGGAGACCCCAAACACAGTAAGTTAAGCAAAATGAGAAGATAGAGAAATACACAGCAGATGAAGGAGCAAGGTAAAAACCCACTAGACCAAACAAATGAAGAGGAAATAAGCAGTCTACCTGAAAAAGAATTCTGAGTAATGATAGTAAAATTGATCGAAAATCTTGGAAATAAAATGGAGACAATACAAGAAACATTAAGCAAGGACCTAGAAGAGCTAAAGAGCAAACAAACAACCATGAACAACACAATAAGTGAAATTAAAAATTCTCTAGAAGGAATCAGTAACAGAATAACTGAGGCAGAAGAACGGATAAGTGACCTGGAAGATAAAATAGTGGAAATAACTACAGCAGAGCAGAAGAAAAAAAAAAAAAAAAAAAACAATGAAGAGAATTAAGGACAATCTCAGAGACCTCTGGGACAACATAAAATGCACCAACATTCAAATTATAGGTGTCCCAGAGGAAGAAGAGGAAAAAAAAGGGACTGAGAATATATTCGAAGAGATTACAGTAGAAAACTTCCCTAATATGGGTAAGGAAATAGTCAATAAAGTCCAGGAAGAGCAGAGAGTCCTATACAGCATAAATGCAGGAGAAACTTGCCAAGACACATATTAATCAAACTATCAAAAATTAAATACAAAGAAAATATATTAAAAGCAACAAGGGAAAAGCAACAATTAACATACAAGGGAATCCCCATAAGGTTAACAGCTGATCTTTCAGCAGAAACCCTGCAAGCCAGAAGGAAGTGGCAGGACATATTTAAAGTGATGAAAGGGAAAAACCTACAACCAAGATTACTCTACAAAGCAAGGATCTCTTTCAGATTCGATGGAGAAATTAAAACCTTTACAGACAAGCAAAAGCTAAGAGAATTCAGCACCACCAAACTAGGTCTACAACAAATACTAAAGGAACTTCTCTAGTCAGGAAACACAAGAGAAGGAAAAGACCTACAAAAACAAACCCAAAACAATTAAGAAAATGGTAATAGGAACATACATATCAATAACTACCTTAAATGTAAATGGATTAAATGCTCCAACCAAAAGACATAGACTGGCTGAATGGATCCAAAAGCAAGATCCGTACATATGCTGTCTGTAAGAGACCCACTTCAGACCTAGGGAAACATACAGACTGAAAGTGAGGGGATGGAAAGTTATTCCATGCAAATGGAAATCAAAAGAAAGCTGGAGTAACAATTCTCATATCAGACAAAATTGACTTTAAAATAAAAACTATTACAAGGAACAAAGAAGGACACTACATAATGATCAAGGATCAATCCAAGAAGAAGATGGTAAAATTTTATGTACCCAACATAGGAGCACCTCAATACATAAGGCAAATGCTAACAGCCATAAAAGGGGAAATCTACAGTAACACAATAATAGTAGGGGAATTTAGGAGCCCACTTTCACCAATGGACAGATCATCCAAAATGCAAATGAATAAGGAAACACAGGCTTTAAATGACACATTAAATTAAATGGACTAATTTTTCTTTATAGAACATTCCATCCAAAAAGAGCAGATTAAACTTTCTTCTCAAGTGCTCATGGAATATTCTCCAGGAAAGATCATATCTTGGGTCACAAATCAAGCCTTCGTAAATTTAAGAAAATTGAAATCATGTCACATATCTTTTCTGACCACAATGCTATAAGACTAGATACCAATTACAGGAAAAAAATCTGTAAAAAATACAAACACATGGAGGCTAAACAATACACTACTAAATAACCAAGAGATCACTGAAGAAATCAAAGAGGAAATCAAAAAATACCTAGATGTTCATTGCAACTCTGTTTACAATAGCCAGGACATGGAAGCAATCTAAGTGTCCATCGACCAATGTATAGATAAAGAAGGTGTGTCACATATATACAATGGAATATTACTCATCCATAAAAAGAAATGAAATTGAGTTATTTGTAGTGAGGTGGATGGACCTAGAGTCTGTCATACAGAGTGCAGTAAGTCAGAAAGAGAAAAACAAATACTGCATGCTAACACAAATATATGGAATCTAAAAAAAAAAAAAAAAACGGTTATGAAGAACCTAGGGGCAGGATAAGAATAAAGATGCAGACATAGAGAATGGATTTGAGGACATGGGGAGGGGGGATGGTAAGTTGGGACAAAGTGAGAGAGTGACATGGACATATATAAACTACCAAATGTAAAATAGATAGCTAGTGGCAAGTAGCTACGCAGCACAGGGAGATCAGCTCCGTTCTTTGTGACCACCTAAAGGGGTGGGATAGGGAGGGTGGGAGGGAGACGCAAGAGGGAGGAGGTATGGGGATATATGTATATGTACAGCTGATTCACTTTGTTATAAAGGAGAAGCTAACACACCATTGTAAAGCAATTATACTCCAATAATGATGTTTAAAAAAAAAGAAAATAAACGCAAGTTTAAAGGAATAAATTAAATAAGACATATAAAGCACTTACTATAGTACCTGACACATCATAAAAACTTAATAAATTTTCACTTAAAAGTAAATTTATTGATGGGGTATAGCAGGATACGATGGTGATTTGCAATTTATTACAAATCAGTTGCAGACCTTGAGTTGGAAACTTTATCTTTTAAATAAAAGTACTGATCTACTCTCAAACTATAATTTATAGATCAGTTGCTTCACTTACAGCTTCCAGATATTCCAAAAAATGAGTGTTAAAATGTGCTCTGTGATCAAATGAATTTTAAAAGTTCTGAGTTATACAAAGTATAATAGTTTAGTTTTGTATTTTAACAGAATGAGTTGTCAGAGCTGTAAAATCCAATTATGCATTGTGAATTTCAAAGAGGGAATTTCTGTATGAAACGCTTCCCAATTTTACTGAACTCCAGAATCCCTTCTTCGAAGCACCTCCAAGGGCTTCTCTTCTGTGAAATTGCCTTTTAGGAAATACTTCACTAGCCCATAACACAGATAAGAAATATCACAATATCCATTTACTGACTCTGAACAAATTGTGAGGTTTTACAGCCAGTTTGTCATGGTGTTTAATGGATAGTGAAGTCTCTTTGTGCTTTAATTTGTCTAGAACAGATTCCAAGAATAAACACTAACTTGTTTTGTAAGGGAAGGAAAGAGACCTTCCCTGTCTATGCCCCATTCTTCTTCTGATTAGCATTGGTTAATGGATGGAAAATATGATGCATCAGAGCCATTACTCAGCATCAAATTACCTAAGCCAAACAACAAAGAGCAGCCATGGAAAATAAGAAGAGAGAAGAACAAGACCCCTGATATCCTTGTTTCTGTTGACTGTTACCACAACCAAGGACCCTGCTGATGGGGACAAAATACACTGCCATCTATAACTGGATGAGAAAGTATTTGTTGCACATGCTTGGACTGCATAAAGGAAAACTGCATGAAGTCAGAAGATATAAAAACAAAATATGTAATTGCTTAGCTGTAAACTATTAATGATGAGTGTAAACATGCTAAATACCTCCTTTCTCCACCTTTCACGTCTGCCAATTGCACCACATTGGCAAACAGCTATTGTCTTGGCATTATTCATCCCTTTGAAAATGTGCCCTTCAATTTGTAAACTTGTTCTCACAGCACCAACTCATCAAAGGACAGGCATGGAAGAGGAAACAGAACAAGAGCCCTGATGTCCGTCCTTGTCCCTGCTGACAGTTAGCACCTTCAGATACAGCCAACCCCAAGGCACAAACATTTTGAAGGGAGATAGGTTACAAGCTGTATATGAAGAGTAGGGACTTGTGATTTAGACAGAAAGGAACTGCTTCCATTTGTAATATCAGGGGTTAGCATGGTTTTCCTCCTGCAGTGTACTAACTGGGCTTGACTTAGATTATTCCAGATTGTGGCAAGCAGAGACCCCTTACCTCTATGAGATATCTGCAAACCAGAGAACCCTCCATCAGACATAATATTTTAAAAAGGCTTCTAGAAGGAGAAGATTTTTTGGTGACATCAAAAGTGCTTCCTTCTTCTAATGCATGAAGAAGTTGAATCGAATAGAAGCTTTTCCACGTGAAGCTTTTTCATGTAAGAACAGTAAGAACCTTCACAGTAAGAACCTGAAGCTTTTTCAATAGAAGCTTTTCCATGTGAAATTATACCATGACTTTTTCCTTCTCAGTTATGAAAAAGCAGTAAATTGATGATGTGGATTTTTTAACTCTGTAAGCATGGAAGTGCTAACAAAATTCAGTGTTTCCTGACCTTTGTTTCTGAGTGGGTGTGACGTAACAAGGGCACTGGTAAGGACGTATATGGGTTACTGTCTGTGTCCAGGAAATTCTTGGTTCTGGTAAAGCTGAATTTGATCATTCAATTATTAACAAGTGACAAAGCCTGGAATATGTCTTCAACTGTCCATATTTGTTAAAAATTTTCATCTCTGTTCTCTTGCTACTTGTGAAAGTGACAGTGAAAAATAGCTGTCCATTAACATGCAAGCAAAATGTTATGCAGTAATGATGCTTGAAGCTTCCTGCAGTGCTGGAATTTTTAGAAATCATTAATAATAAATTACCAGCAATGACATGAGCAACTGATAGGTCTTCTCTTTGGTAGGTAAAACTCTCCATTATAAAATGATAATACACTAGGTCAATATGTCACAGCCTTCAGCAATTTTCTTAAAGTTACTTTAACACCAGTGTCACCAATGTTAAATTAATTTTACACATAGAAAAACTGAGGCTATTCTATCAAATGATTGTTCAGAATGAATCAGAGTATTTCAACTGAGATCACCAGCTTAGCTCCAGATTTAATTAAGGCCTCTGGCATATTTATTGATATGACAGGCACAAGTAAAAGTCATTGGTTAATGAGTTGGGGTTGGAGTGGAGATGGGGTTCAATTAATCACAAATTCTGGGTCATTTGTTTCATCCATCAAATTCAAGAACAAGCAACATGATGAATTATTAAAAGGTAGATTTCACCCGTATTTCTCAATATGTGATTGGGAACCACATGGGGAGTAAGCAAGTGTTATCTTAGAGGAAAGGAAATAAACACAAAGCTTGAGAATGTGAAAGCAAAACATTCTAGCCCAAGATCCTTGCTTATCAGCTCAAGAGCTTCATACTCTGTGTGCAGAAGCGGTCCAAAGCAAGGGGCAAGTTCAGACATGCGCTGAGATGCTTCCCTCCTCTCATTTCCCTCAATTCTACTCAGCCACAAGAACCTGGTGGCTTCCTCCTAATTACAGGGTCTGCAGGAATCCAAAATGGAAATAAAATGGCCCAAGCACATCCAAAGCCCAGAACCCATCGAGAGGGACTTCGTGTAGGATGGTTCTTCCCCTTGCTATCATTTGAGACTTTCATTGTGTAATATTTCAAATCATTCCCTTAGAATAAAGACTAGCTCAAGCGCTTGGTTCTTTGAATAAAATTCACAAGAAGTTGAATTCTGAGATACTAATCATGTGACTTTTACGAGGTCACTTCCCCTCTGGGTCTTTGTTTACCTATGGGTAATGAGAGGTGGGGAGTATTAAAACCAGGATCCCAAATCACAGCCCTCCAGAGAGCTCTGGACGACCTGACGGCTTAAGATCCTCCCCACTTCAAAATTCTGTGGTGTTTTGCATTAGGCAGCATTGGCATTGGTATTAAGCAAAGTCATGGCTCTTTGGCCTAGTTCTAGGCTACATATATATAATCTTTTATTTTATAATTTCCTAAGATGATAATCTTCAAACAAATCAGAAATACAGAAAATCACATAAAAGAACAAGTTTCTGAATATCTACCACCTGAACATCTACCACCTTTCCTCCTTTGACAATTGAATTATGTTCATAGCTTGTGAAACAGCTATAAATCATCAATCTCCTCCTTCATACACTTACAAAACTCAAGATTCTATTACAAGTAAGGAATTGTCAACTATTGAAACTGTAGGCAAACTCAATGCTTGGAGCAAAATTTTAAAATTTAAGCTGTCAAAGAACAACACATAATTTAATCATCATAAAGTCTACATACCTCATTCCAATCAGATACCATAACCAAATTTTTTATCAGATATCAGTAGATAGAAAGCCAATTTCTTCTTTTAAGTCCCAGCAGAACTAAAGGATATATGCAAGCAGAAGAAAGAAAAAAAATGTGTTGAAATAAGGCCCAATACTTCCTCATAATATTACTGGTCAATGAGAGAGAGAGAGAGAGAGAGAGAGAGAGAGAGAGTCATGATTGGATGTGAACTGACTTTGCACAGGCTGTCATATTCACTGTGTGCTTTCTCATGAAAAGGATTTCAAGACAACTTGCCATGAGGATCTCAACAACCCTGGAGCAAGGGAAATGGCACCTCCCGTCTCAGAGCTCTAACAGGAAATTGCTTTGAAAGAGTTGATTGGCTTCTTTCACATGACATCTGATTCATATCCTTGACAGATTTAACTTTCAATGAAAGGAGAGCTCATTAGTGTTTCTCTGAAATGGCTCTGTGTATTGAGAGCCAATTCTTCTTGGCTTGCTCATCCTTGCGCAGCATCTTCAAGAAAAACAACCCTGGCACATTAGGTGGCCTTTGTTAGCCAGAGCCAGGAAAGTTCCCTAACACATTTGGACTCTAACTGGAGTCAGTGTCTGACATCCTGCAAGCACTCCTGGGGAATCTTCACAAGTTTTCCATCTTCTCTCTTGTTTGCATTACTCTCCGGGAAGGTTCAAATTAGGCAAGCACCAATATTTGGATGCAGTGACATGATAAATAACTACAGTCTGAGCTTGTGATTGTATTTTTGAAGTGTTAGACTGGAGGAGGTAAGAAAAATAAATAAAACAAACCAAACACCACAAAGAATAATCAATTAAGAATATGGAAAAGACATTCTATAGAACAAACTCTTAAAGAAAAAATCCTCCATCTAAATATGTCCAAGACTGAATCTATAATTTTCCCTCTAAAACCTGGCCTTCTATCTGTGTTTCTTGTCTCAGAGAATGTCATCACTGTCAGACCCACTTGCACAGTAAGAACCTGAAGAGACACCCTTGATGTCTCCCTTGCCCTCAGTCACCATTTAAAATCCTTCTCCAAGTCTTGTTGATTTCCATTTTTAATTTCTTTTTGAATTTTATTTATTTATTTATTTTATACAGCAGGTTCTTATTACTCATCTATTTTATACATATTAGTGTATACATGTCAACGCCAATCTCCCAATTCATCCCACCCCCACCCCCACACCCCCAATGCTTTCCCCCCTTGGTGTCCATATGTTTTTCTCTACATCTGTGTCTCTATTTCTGCCTTGCACACTGGTTCATCTGTACCATTTTTCTAGATTCCACATATATGCATTAATATACGACATTTGTTTTTCTCTTTCTGACTTACTTCACTCTGTATGACAGTCTCTAGGTCCATCCACGTCTCTACAAATGACCCAATTTTCTTCCTTTTTATGGCTGAGCAATATTCCATTGTATATATGTATCACGTCTTGTTTATCCATTCGTCTGTCGATGGACATTTAGGTTGCTTCCATGACCTGGTTATTGTAAATAGTGCTGGAATGAACATTGGGGTGCATGTGTCTTTTTGAATTATGGTTTTCTCTGGGTATATGCCCAATAGTGGGATTTCTGGGTCATATGGTAATTCTATTTTTAGTTTTTTAAGGAACCTCTATACTGTTCTCCATAGTGGCTGTATCAATTTACATTCCCACCAACAGTGCAGGAGGGTTCCCCTTTCTCCACATCCTCTCCAGCATTAATTGTTTGTAGGTTTTCTGATGATGCGCATTTTAACTGGTGTGTATTGTACATTTGATATGCATTTCTCTAATAATTAGTGATGTTGAGAATCTTTTCATGTACCTCTTGGCCATCTGAATGTCTTCTTTGGAGAAATGTCTATTTAGGTCTTCTGCCCATTTTTGGATTGGGTTGCTTGTTTTTTTTAATATTGAGCTGCATGAGCTGTTTATATATTTTGGAGATTAACCCTTTATCCATTGATTCATTTGCAAATATTTTCTCCTATTCTGAGGGCTGTCTTCTTGTCTTGTTTATGGTTTCCTTTGCTGTGCAAAAGCTTTTAAGTTTCATTAGGTCACATTTGTTTATTTTTGTTTTTATTCCCATTACTGTAGGAGGTAGGTCAAAAAATATCTTGCTGTGATTTATGTCAAAGAGTGTCCTTCCAAAGTTTTCCTCTAAGAGTTTTACAGTGTCTGGTCTTACATTTAGGTCTTTAATCCATTTTGAATTTATTTTTGTGATGGTGTTAGGGAGTGTTCTAATTTCATTCTTTTACATGTAGCTGTCCAGTGTTCCCAGCACCACTTATTGAAGAGACTGTCTTTTCTCCATTGTATATGCTTGCCTCCTTTCTCATAGATTAGTTGACCATAGGTGCGTGGGTTTCTCACTGGGTTTTCTATCTTGTATTTCTGTTTTTGTGCCAGTACCATATTGTCTTGATGACTGTAGCTTTGTATAATAGTCTGAAGTCAGGGAGTCTGATTCCTCCAGCCCCGTTTTTATCCCTCAAGATTGCTTTGGCTATTCGGGGTCTTTTGTGTCTCCATATAAATTTTAACATTTTTTGTTCTAGTTCTGTGAAAATGTCACTGGTAATTTGATAGGGATTGCATTGAATCTGTAGATTGCTTTGCGTAGTACAGTTATTTTCACAATATTGATTCTTCCAATCCAAGAACATGGTATATCTCTCCACCTGTTTGTGTCAACTTTGATTTCTTTCATCTGTATCTTATAGTTTTCTGAGTCTTTTACCTCCTTAGGTAGGTTTATTCCTAGGTATTTTATTCTTTCTGTAGCATTGGTGAATGGGTTTCCTTAATTTCTCTTTCTGATATTTTGTTGTTAGTGTATATGGGTGCAAGAGATTTCTGTGCATTAATTTTGTATCCTACAAATTTACCAGATTCATTGGTTAGCTCTAGTAGATTGCTGGTGGCATCTTTAGGATTCTCTATGTGTAGCATCATGTCATCTGCAAACAGTGACAGTTTTACTTCTTCTTTTCCAATTTGTATTCCTTTTATTTCCTTCTCTGATTGCCGTGGCTAGGACTTCCAAAACTATGTTGAATAATAGTGGTCAGAGTGGACATCCTTGTCTTGTTTCTCATCTTAGAGGAAATGGTTTCAGTTTTCACCATTGAGGATGATGTTTGCTGTGGGTTTGTCGTATATAGCCTTTATTATGTTGAGGCAGTTTCCCTCTATGCCCACTATCTGGAGAGTTTTTATCATAAATGGGTGTTGAATTTTGTCGAAAGTTTTTCTGCATCGATTGAGATGATCATATGGTTTTTATTCTTCAAGTTGTTAATATGGTGTATCACATTGATTGATTTGCGTATATTGAATCCTTCCATCCCTGGGATAAATCCCACTTGGTCATGGTTTATAATCCTTTTAATGTGTTGTTGGATTCTGTTTGCTAGTATTTTGTTGAGGATTTGTGCATCTATATTCATCAGTGATATTGGTCTGTAATTTTCTTTTTTTGGAGTATCTTTGTCTGGTTTTGGTATTAGGGTGATGGTGGCCTCATAGAATGAGTTTGGGAGTGTTCCTTCCTCTACAATTTTTTGGAAGAGTTTGAGAAGGATGGGTGTTAGCTCGTCTCTAAATATTTGATAGAATTCACCTGTGAAGCCATTTGGTCCTGGACTTTCGTTCGTTGGGAGATTTTTAATCATAGTTTCAAATTCATTACTTGTGATTGGTCTGTTCATATTTTCTATTTCTTCCTGGTTCAGTCTTGGAAGGTTATAGCTTTCTAAGAATTTGTCCATTTCTTCCAGGTTGTCCATTTTATTGGCATAGAGTTGCTTATAGTAGTCTCTTACGATACTTTGCATTTCTGCCATGTCCATTGTAACTTCTCCTTTTTCATTTCTAATTTTATTGATTTGAGTCCTCTCCCTCTTTTCCTTGATGGGTCTAGCTAAATGTTTATTAATTTTGTTTATCTTCTCAAGGAACCAGCTTTTAGTTTTATTGATCTTTGCTGTTGTTTCCTTTGTTTCTATTTCATTTATTTCTGCTCTGATCTTTATGATTTCTTTCCTTCTGCTAACTTTCGGTTTGTTTTTTCTTCTTTCTCTTGTTCCTTTAGGTGTAGGGTTAGGTTGTTTATTTGAGGTTTTTCTTGTTTCTTGAGGTAGGCTTGTATTCCTATAAACTTCCCTCTTAGAACTGTTTTTGCTGCATCCCATAGGTTTTGGATCATCGTGTTTTCATTGTCATTTGTTTCTAGGTATGTTTTGATTTCCTCTTTGATTTCTTCAGTGTTCTCTTGGTTATTTAGTAATGTATCATTTAACCTCCATGTGTTTGTGTTTTTTACGTTTTTTTCCCCTGTAATTTATTTCTTATCTCATAGCGTTGTGGTCAGAAAAGATGCTTGATATGATTTCAGTTTTCTTAAAATTACTGAGGCTTGATTTGTGACCCAAGATGTGATCCCTCATGGAGAATGTTCTGCGTGTACTTGAGAGAAAGTGTAATCTGCTCTTTTTTGATGGAATGTCCTATAAATATCAGTTAAATCTATCTGGTCTATTGTGTCATTTAAAACTTGTGTTTCATTATTAATTTTCTGTCTGTTTAATCTGTCCATTTGTGTAAGTGAGGTGTTAGAGTCCCCCACTATTATTATGTTACTGTCGATTTCCTCTTATTATAGCTGTTAGCATTTGCCTTATGTATTCAGGTGCTCCTATGTTGGGTGCATATATACTATAATTGTTATATCTTCTTCTTGGATTGATCCCTTGATCATTATGTAGTGTTCTTCCTTGTCTCTTGTAACTTTCTTTATTTTAAAGTCTATTTTATCTGATATGAGTATTGCTACTCCAGCTTTCTTTTGATTTCCATTTGCATGGAATATCTTTTTCCATCCCCTCACTTTCAGTCTGTATGTGTTCCTAGGTCTGAAGTGGGTGTCTTCTATACAGCATATTAATGGGTCTTGTTTTTGAATCCATTCAGCGAGCCTGGGTCTTTTGTTGCTGCATTTAATGCATTCACATTTATGGTAATTGTCGATATGTATGTTCCTATTACCATTTCCTTAATTGTTATGGGTTTGTTTTTGTTGGTCCTTTTCTTCTCTTGTGTTTCCCACTTAGAGAAGTTTCTTTAGCATTTGTTGTAAAGCTGGTTTGGTGATGCTGAATTTTCTTAGCTTTTGCTTGTCTGTAAAGCTTTTGATTTCTCCGTCAAATCTGAATGAGATTCTTGCTGAGTAGAGTAATCTTGGTTGTACGTTCTTCCTTTTCATCACTTTAAATGTGTCCAGCCACTCCTTTCTGGCTTGTAGAGTTTCTGCTGAGAAAGCTGCTGTTAACCTTATGGGAGTTCCCTTGTATGTTGTCATTTTTCCCTTGTTGTTTTTAATAATTTTTCTTTGTCTTTAATTTTTGTCAATTTGATTACTACTTGTCTTGGCATGTTTCTCCTTGGGTTTATCCTGCCTGGGACTCTCTGTGCTTCCTGGAGTTGGGTGATTATTTCCTTTCCCATGTTAGGGAAATTTTCAACTATAATCTCTTCAAATATTTTCTCAGGTCCTTTCTCTTTCTCTTCTCCTTCTGGGGACCCTATAATACAAATGTTGGTGAGTTTAATGTTGTCCCAGAGGTCTCTTAGGCTGTCTTCATTTCTTTTTATTCTTTTTTCTTTATTCTGTTCCACAGCAGTGAATTCCACCATTCTGTCTTCCAGGTCACTTATCCGTTCTTCTGCCTCAGTTATTCTGCTATTGATTCCTTCTAGTGTAGTTTTCATTTCAGTTATTGTATTGTTCATCTCTGTTTGTTTGTTCTTTAATTCTTCTAGGTGTTTGCTCTTTAATTCTTCTAGGTCTTTGTTAAACATTTCTTGTATCTTCTCGATCTTTGCCTCCATTCTTTTTCCAAGGTCCTGGATCATCTTCACTATCATTATTCTGAATTCTTTTTCTGGAAGGTTGCCTATCTCCACTTCATTTAGTTGTTTTTCTGGGGTTTTATCTTGTTCCTTCATCTGGTACATAGCACTCTGCCTTTTCAATTTGTCTATCTTTCTGTGAATGTGGTTTTCATTCCATAGGCTTCAGGATTGCAGTCCTTTTTGCTTGTACTTTCTGCCCTCTGGTGGATCAGTCCTGTTGATTTTAACATGATCTTCAGCATCTCTTGAATCTGACTCCTCTCCATCTCCACTGTCTTCACCACCAACCCTACTTTGGTAAAAAACTGCTGGGTTATTTAGCTTCCTCTGACTCTACCTTCTCCAGTCCATTCTCATGCCACAGCTAGGTTAATCTTTTCCAAACATAAATCCAATAACAATATAAACCTGCTTTAACACTCTTTTCTTTGTTTTTTATTGAAGTATAGTTGACTTACAGTGTTTGAGGTGTACAACAAAGTGATTGTTTACATATATATATTCTTTTTCAGATTCTTTTTCATTATAGGTTATTACAAGATATTGAATGTAGTTCCCTGTGCTATACAGTAGGTCCTTGTTGTTTATCTATTTTATATATAATAGTGTGTATCTGTTGATCTCAAATTCCTAATTTATCCCTCCACCCACCTTTCCCCTTTGATAACCATAAGTTTGTTTTCTACATATGTGAATAAGTTCATTTGTATGATATTTTATATTTCATGTATAAGTGATATCATATGATATTTGTCTTTGTCTGACTTATTTCAGTTATTATGATAATCTCTAGGTCCATCCATGTTGATGCAAATGGCATTATTCCATTCTTTTTTATGACTGGGTAATATTTCATTATATATATACCACATCTTCTTTATCCATTCATCTGTTGATGGACACCTAGGGTGCATCCATGTCTTGGCTAATGTAAATAGTGCTTCTTTGAACACTGGGGTGCATGTATCTCTACGAATTAGCTTTCATCTTTTCCAGATATGTGCCCGGGAGTAGACTGCTGGATCATATGGTAACGCTATTTTTAGTTTTTTAAGCAACTTCCATACTGTTTTTCATAGTGGCTGCCCTAGTTTCCATTCCTACCAACAGTGCAGGAGGGTTCCCTTTTCTCCACACCCTGCTTCACTCTTGATTGCCTCTCTGGATAAATCCCAAGATCCTTAACACAATCCAGAAAGTTCTCAATGTTCTGGCTTTGCCCTCTTCTCCAGCTTAATCTGAACTATTTTCCTTCATACACTGTGCTTTGGTCACTCTGACCTCCTTCCACTTCCTCAAACTCCAGTTTCCTCCTACTGCAGGATCTTTGCAGATGCCATGAAGCCCAATGTATAGTGCTCTTTGCTCTACGTTTCCACTCCCACTCTTTTAATTAACCTTATTGTCTTTCAGATTTGAGATCTTTCAGGTCTGAGATCAAGTTTCACTTTCTCAGAAAACCCTTTCCTGATTCCCTTAACCAGGGTCATCTTCATTGTCATAAAACTGTCTTCCTTCCCTTCAGAACTCTCAGCTAACTTGCAATTTTATTTTCATTCATGTGTTTATTTGATTATTATCTGTTTCCTTTACTCTAATGCAAGTTCAATATAGGCTGAGACCATGTCCGATTTTTCTCACTATTGCATTTTTTGTTCTATCAGTTTCAGTGAGAAATATGTTTAAAGCTTCCAATGTGACTGTGGATTTACCTATTTCTCCTTTAATTCTATCACTTTTTCTTCATATATTCTGAAGCTACACTATTAAACACTACAAATGTAAATCCTAGTGGATTGACATTTATCATTTTTACAGGGTCCCTTTTT
This sequence comes from Mesoplodon bidens, assembly GCF_964165515.1. Lineage (NCBI taxonomy): Eukaryota > Metazoa > Chordata > Mammalia > Artiodactyla > Ziphiidae > Mesoplodon > Mesoplodon bidens. The sequence continues at coordinate 22,444,737 of NC_138174.1, read as the reverse complement.
GTCTTACAGTTTCCTTTTTTGATACTAATATAAATATGCAAGCTTCCTTATTGTTATGGTTTGTATGGTGTATCTTTATTCATTCTTTTGGTTTTATTCTTTCTGTATCCTTGTATTTAATATGCTTCTCTTATAAGCATTGTACTATTGGGTCTTGATATTTTAATACAGTCTGACAACACAAATTTTAACAATTGTTTACATTTAAGATAATTGCTGAAACATTTAGGTTTAGATTTTTCATCTTACTATGGGTTTTTTTCAGTTTATCCCATTCATTCTATGTCCCTTATTTTTTCTCCTTATCGTCTTTTGGGTCAGTCAAGTATGTTTTACTACTCCATTTTTTCACATATTGGTAATTATGTAATCTTTTGGCATTCTTTCAGAGTCTATTTAGAGATTCAACATGAATCCTGGATTTTTTAAAGTATAATATAAAGTAGTGTTTTTAAAATCATTTTCTGTGCAATGAAAGGAAATTTAAACGCTTTGACTTTACTTATTATTTTCTTTCTAACTTTCATGTTATCACTGTCATGTATTTTAATTCTCAATATATTTAAAACCCCATACATTATTCATATTGTTTTATAGATTCAGTATTATTTAGATTTACATATATATATATCTTTTCATTACTACTTATTCTATATTGTAATTTTTTTTTACTGTCACTTAGCATCACTTTTTCTCTGCCTAAAGACCTCCCTTGTGTATTTCCTCCCTGCAGGTATTGGTGACAAATTTTTCCAGAAAATACAATGTTCAAGTCTCTGGATCCAGCTAAAAATCTTTAAGAAAAACAGAGAAGAGAGGGACTTATTGAGCTGTACCATAATTATGATATTAACAAAATCCAGGCTTTGGGAAATTCTTTAGGTCTGGGGTCCCCAAACCCCAGGCCATGGGCTGGTACAAGTCTACATCCTGTTAGGAACCAGGCTGCACAGCAGGAGGTGAGTGGCAGGTGAGCAAGTGAAGCTTCATCTGCCTCTCCACATTGCTCCCCAACACTTGTATTGCATCTGAAGTATAGTTCACTTTACTGCTTGAAACTTCCCCACCCCCATCTGTGGAAAAACTGTCTTCCATGAAACTGGTCCCTGGTGTCAGAAAGGTTGGGGACTGCTGCTATGGGTCAAACAGCCCTCTTCAACAGATAAAGTCCCTATAGAAGAAAGGAATGGAGGAGCTCCACAAGATAAAGAGAGACTTATGTGCCACACCAAATATCTTTTAGTGGGCCAGAATAAACTAGACTGTCTAGGGAGGCATATCTGGATAATAAAACTATAAACCCAAGAACAAGATAACAATAAAAGTATGATAAAAGGGTAAGCATTGCTCTCAGGGAAGGCAGTGCATTGTGATTGGGACAGCACACAAGGAGAGATTTATGAGTGGGTGGCAAAATTTTATTTCTTTACAGTGGTTGCAAAGGTATTAGCCTTAAAATAATTTATAAAACTATACCTTTGTTTTATGTAATTTCTGTATCTATATTTTATGTTATAATTAAAAGATACAAAATAGAAATAAATTTAAAATTAGTAAATTTTATCTCCAATACTGAAAGACAATTTTTATAATCCTAGTTTGGAAGGGGCATTTTTCACCTTAGGATGATATACCAATGTCTTTGGCTTTCATAATTTTTCTCAAGAATTCAGCTGTCAGCCTTATTGTTCTCCTTGAAGATAATGGGTCATTTTTTCCTATAGCTGTTTTTTTTTTTTCGGCCATGCCACATCGCATGTGGGGTGGGATCTTAGCTCCCCAATCAGGGATTAAGCCTATGCTCCCTGCAGTGGAAACGTGGAGTCTTAACCTCTGCACTGCCAGGGAAGTAACTGTTTTTAACATTTTTATCTGTGTCTTCAGCTTTAAGCAGTATTTTTTTAACATCTTTATTGGAGTATAATTGCTTTACAATGGTGTGTTAGTTTCTGCTTTATAACAAAGTGAATCAGTTATACATATACATATATCCCCATATCTCTTCCCTCTTGCATCTCCCTCTCTCCCACCCTCCCTATCCCACCCCTCTAGGTGGTCACAAAACACCGAGCTGATCTCCCTGTGCTATGCAGCTGCTTCTCACTAGCTATCTGTTTTACATTTGGTAGTGTATATATGTCCATGCCACTCTCACACTTTGTCCCAGCTTACCCTTCCCCCTCCCCACATCCTCAAGTCCCTTCTCCAGTAGGTCTGTGTCTTTATACCCATCTTGCCCCTAGGCTCTTCATGAACTTTTTTTTGTTTGTTTTTTAGATTCCATATATATGTGTTAGCATACGGTATTTGTTTTTCTCTTTCTGACTTATTTCACTATGTATGACAGACTCTAGGTCCAACCACCTCACTACAAATAACTCAATTTCATTTCTTTTCATGGCTGAGAAATATTCCATTGTCTATATGTGTCACATCTTCTTTATCCATTCATCTGTCGATGGACACTTAGGTTGCTTCCATGTCCTGGCTATTGTAAATAGAGCTGCAATGTACATTGTGGTACATGACCCTTTTTTTTTTTTTTCTTTTTTGGTGGTACACGGGCCTCTCAACGTTGTGGCCTCTCCCATTGCGGAGCACAGGCTCTGGATGCACAGGCTCAGCAGCCATGGCTCACAGGCCCAGCCGCTCCACGGCATGTGGGATCTTCCTGGACCGGGGCACGAACCTGTGTCCCCTGCATTGGTAGGTGGACTCTCAACCACTGCACCACCAGGGAAGCCCCATGACTCTTTTTGAATTATGGTTTTCACAGGGTATATATCCAGTACTGGGATTGCGGGGTCATGTGGTAGTTCCTTTTTAGTTTTTTAAGGAACCTCTATACTGTTCTCATTAGTGGCTGTATCAATTTACATTCCCACCAACAGTGCAAGAGGGTTCCCTTTTCTCCACATCCTCTTATTGTTTGTAGATTTTATGATGATGGCCATTCTGACTGGTGTGAGATGATATCTCATTGTAGTTTTGACTCGCATTTCTCTAATGATTCGTGATGTTCAGCATCCTTTCATGTGTTTGTTAGCAATCTGTATATCTTCTTGGAGAAATGTCTATTTAGGTCTTCTGCCCATTTTTGGATTGGGTTATTTGTTTTTTTTATATTGAGCTGCATGAGCTGCTTGTATATTTCTGATGTATTTGTGGGGAGGAAGGTGATTTCCACGTCTTACTCTTCTGCCATCTTGAAGCTCCTCCGAAAGTGGTGATTTTTGTCTCATCTAAATTAGTAAGTTTTTGTTTCATCTAAAAATTAACCACGTGCTGACCTGATGGACCCTGTGGTACCTCCAGGGCTGTCCTATCTGCATGCTAAGCAGTTTTATTATGGTATGCCTTGCCATAGTTTACTTGTATTTGTCCATCATGTGATTCATAGCACTATTTCTATATGTGACTTCTGCTGTTCACGTTTTGGAAAACTCAAATATTGCTTCTGCCCATTCTGTTTTTCTCTCTCTGGCACTACAATTATACATTTATATATGATAATTTACAATGTCCCATATATATCTTATCTTCTTTTTCTGTTTTGCATCCCTTTTTCCTTTTGTAGTTCAGTCTGGATATTTCTATTGACTTACATTTTGGTTCATTATTTCTCTCTTCAGCTATGTCTAATGTGCTCCTAATTCATTTATTGAATTTTTCAATTTTATTTGTTGTACTTTTTGGTCCTCTGATTTCCTTCTTATTCTTTTTATAGATTCCAGTTGTCTGTTGAAATCCATCTAGTCACTGATTTTCTTGAATATAATTAACAATATTTAAAGTGTGTGTCTGATAATTCCAGTGTCTATATAGAATCTGTATCCACTATGGATCTATTTCTGTTGTCTTCAAATGATTTTTGGTCATTGGCTTATCTCCTCGTACACTAGAATTTTTAAAATTGAATACAGGATTTATTCTATGAAGAATTATAAAGATAATTTGAGGCTCTGGGTGATGCTGTCTTTCTTCATAGGGGATAACCTCTAGGTAGTTAAGCTAGGCAAATCACCTTAATCCAACCTAGGGTGAAGCAGCTTTTAGTTTTTGTGAGAGCTAGTCCGCACTTACTTTGCCTTTACTCATAGAGTGTTGCCCTTTAGAGCTCAAAACTGAAAGCTGATAGTGTCCCTCAGTGTTCCTTCTCCTTAGCAGGGCATGAACTCTAATTTTGTCCCTTGAGATTGCTGAAAACTATCTTCAGCCACTTATGATCTTACAAATGCTTCCAGGAGAAAGTAGAGCTGCATTTTGATCGTACCTCTTTGTATTTACCTTCTCTCTGGAATCTTGTCTACTAACAACCTTGCTTCCTTGGTAGCTCTCATATTCCTTCAAACAGATTTAAAAAAATATTTTATCCAGTTTCTCCCAATTATTCTTTGTGGAATGATTTGTCTGATAAAAACGAATCTGTCCTAATTACAAAGTAATGTCTGTCTTTAAATAACTACTCTTTATTGATCATTTACTCAGAGGCCCTATTATTTTCTCACAGCACTCTGAGTTTTCCCTTCGTAGAATTCTCCACAATTTTTAATTAATTATTTTTATGTTTCCTTGTTCGACATCTGTCTCCCCCACTAGATTGTAAATGTAATGAGCCAGGAGGAATCACAACTGTTTTGATCACCTTGGTAACTAGCTTATATTAGGCACTCAGCAACTATTTTCAGGGAATGAATGCAGGCTTTTGGGCTAAGAATTTTAAGTACATTTTGCCATCTTCATCATAACCATGTAAGGCAGGTATTGTTATGTCTCATTCAAAGAAGAGATAAAAGAAAATTAAAGAAGTGAGCAGCTTCCCAAGGTTACCATATATTAAATGTTCTGTAAAACTCCTCTTCTTGGACACTTACTCATTATGCTTTTGAAACCTGTACATGCAGCCAGCTTTTTATTTTTCAATATGCAGGCTATTAAAGCTTCCTTTACTTCCTTCTCTTCACTGTCCCCTTCCTTCTTTTTCATATTCCATGTCTTAATTTTGAGGGCCTCAATGCTCATAAACATTTCATTAGGGAGTAAACTGGAAAAATAAAAGTCTATGAAACTCACAACAGCTGAGGAGGTGTCTGTGCTCCAACACATCAAAAGAAGGGCACATCCTCCCCTCCCTTCATGCCTCAGAGGACAGCTTTGGGATCTGGGCTCATTCATTTAAATTTTTTTAAAGTGATTTTATTTTATTAAATAGGCTTTACTTGGGCTTCCCTGGTGGCGCAGTGGTTGAGAGTCCGCCTGCCGATGCAGGAGACACGGGTTCGTGCCCCAGTCTGGGAAGATCCCACGTGCTGCGGAGCGGCTGGGCCCGTGAGCCATGGCCGCTGAGCCTGCGCGTCCGGAGCCTGTGTTCTGCAACGGGAGAGGCCACAACAGTGAGAGGCCTTCGTACCGCAAAAAAAAAAAAAATAGACTTTACTTTTTACAGTAGTTTTAGGTTCCAAGCAAAATTGAGCAGAAAGTACAGAGTTCCTATCTACCACCGCCTACACACACACACACACAGCGGTACGTTTGTTATCCATGAACCCACATCAGCTCACTCATTTTTATGCTGCTGTGTGAAACCATCTGGGATTGTGTGTTTGCGCAATTTCAGCCATCATGTGTTAAAAGTGTTAAAAGAGGTTTTGACCTACAGTTAAAATAAAAAACCTCTGTCTCTTTGTCAGCATTTATTCCGTTCTCAACATGCTGCAGTAAAGTTCATTTACCCCTGAAATTTGGCCCTTCCAGTGCATTTCAGTGTTTGCATGCTCAAAGCCAGAAAATTAATTTTAATATTGCCTTCTTTTTTTTTTTTTTTTTGCGGTACGCGGGCCTCTCACTGTTGTGACCTCTCCCGTTGCAGAGCACAGGCTCCGGACGCGCAGGCTCAGCGGCCATGGCTCATGGGCCCAGCCGCTCCGCGTCATGTGGGATCTTCCCGGACCGGGGCACGAACCCGTGTCCCCTGCATCGGCAGGCGGACTCTCAACCACTGCGCCACCAGGGAAGCCCGCACATGCATATCTTGGTGGAGGCTGTGCTTCCAGCTCAGAGGACACGGGTAATATTTGTACACACATCAAGGACGAGGGGAAGGATTTCTGAGAGGGGAATGCAGAGGGATCCCTAACTCTAGGCACCAAGTAAAGCTATTCCAGGACTCTCATAGGACCATGAGTAGACCCATTTGGCAGCAGTGGGGTCCCTGGAAAGTCAGGAGGAACCTAATAGTAAAGCACCTTGAATGTCCATTGAGATGGATGGAATTTATCCTGCAATCACTAGGAGCTATTAGGAAACTAGCTGGACTACAATGTAATGACAGAGGTACTTGGGCAGCACGGACTGCAGGGGAAAGAGGCTGGAGGCTGGGGAACAAATATGAAGTTCTTGCAGTGGTCCTGGTATGAGCTGACAAGGCCTTATATCCAGCGGCATCAGTGGGAAGAGAAGGGAAGGATTCGTGTTCAAGCACTGTTTTCTAAAATATTCCTGTGGCCTCTTGTTTTGGAGTTTCCCCCTCTCACCATTATATGACAGACTATAGGTGTTTAAATATGCTTTTTTCACTTGATGAGCATTTAAAGTCTATTTAAAAGTAGAAGAAAATAATAACATGGACTTGATTCCGAGAGCTTATTTTTAAAATATTGTAAGGGAAGGAATTAGCAAACCCTCCTCTGCCACCCACCATCAAAGAGAGAGCCATAATATAACATAATTAATTATAAATAATGAAATATAATCAAACCTGGTGCTATTTCACTCAAGAAGCAAAGAGCATAACTATGACAACCATTGTGATTTGTCTTATAAAGTAGAGAGACTCAGCACAGGCGGAAACAAAGGCTTCTTAATGTTAGTGAGTGTTTCAAAATGGGTAAAGTGAAAGTCATGGTGATGGAGAAATAATGGGACCTGGTGTGGCTCTCTCAGGGGAGGCGGAGACAGAAATGAAGCTGGGAGACCTTCACACTTACTCTTGACCCTGTAACCATAGCCCAGCCCTCACCGCCCTGCACTTGGTATACATTGACTGAACAGAGGTGCGTCCATGAACATCCAACCGAAGAGCTTAAGGAGGAATACGTGGCCGTGTTTCAGAGGGCAGAAAGGGATCCAAAAGTGAATCGTCCACTTTTGGAAAAAGGCAGAAATTTCTGAGAGCAAGGGTTTGGGTGACTGCACTTAGAGACTTGAAAGGGGGCTGAGTGTGGTGAGGGGGGCTGGAAACAGGAGGGTCACATCAGGAGTGCAGGAAGCACAGCTACCATTGGCTGAGACCCTATCTGTGCCAAGCCCAAGTCTTCTTCTGCTGCCATGTCACCTAATTCTCCCCTCCAGAGTAGATTGGGGGACACTCTGAGCCCTATGTTGTACATAATAGTGGTGAAGCTCAGAGACCTGCAGGAGGCCATCCACAGTCCTTCGTGGTAAAGCCAGGAATGAAATCCAGAAACACCTCCCTCCGAGGATCTGTCTGCCCTCGTTAAGCCCTGTTATGACATTCGATATTATGAAACAGAACGCTTACCGAGGGGGAAAATGACTCCTTCACGCAGTGCCTGTGTTTTGTGTATTGTTAGCCTCATCTGAGTCATGTTTTTTGGTCCCAAACCTAACACTCCTCCCCCTGCAAAGTTGCCTCTACCTGGCCCATGCCTTCTTGGGAAAAGCTCTTTAGAACAGCTGGCAGGCCTTTGGAACTACATGTTTCTGTTTAAAAAAAAAAAAAAAAAAATCTGAGTGAGGAATGAGTCTCACTTTGGACTCAGCTCTTTGGCTTGAACAGAGAGAAGGAAGTCCAAGTCTGAAACCCAGAGAGGGAAGTTTCTGCTACCCCGATGCGGCTATTCAACAAGGAACACCTTTACTGAGGCAGAGGATGGAATCTCTGCCCCTCTGCTGAAGCTGCCCGCTTCACTGAAAGCACCATCTCCCCACTCTGCACCGGCTCATCCTGCTAAGCAGTCAGGAAGTCCCAAAAGAGGGGGTGCCCATCCAGGCCCCTACCCTCCCCACCTCCCAGCTGGACCCAGGGCCCCTCCCTGTGTCCCCACCACACCGGTGCTTCCCCTGTCATCACGCTTGCTCTTTATGTGACTTCTTCCCTACTGAACCGTGAGTTACTTAAGGTCAGGTCTTATTCCTCTAAGAATCCCTAGAGCTTTAAACCCTTAATGACTGTTTACATGAGTAAATACATTAATGAAAATGGCTAGTCGAAGGCTTCCTGGGGAGTATAAAAGTAGGAGTCAGATGTGAATTACAGAGAAGGTCAGCCACTACCCACCCCAGATTCCAGAAACTTCTCCCCTCCTTTCTTCATCCTTCAGAGTGTGATTCTTTCCCAGCCATTCCCAAGTGGGAGGACACAAAGGAGCTGAATGTGTGATTTGTGTCCACGCTTCATTCTTCTTTTTTTTTTTTTTTTTTTTTTTTTGCGGTACGCGGGCCTCTCACTGCTGTGGCCTCTCCCATTGCAGAGCACAGGCTCCTGACGCGCAGGCTCAGCGGCCATGGCTCACGGGCCCAGCCGCTCCGCGGCATGTGGGATCTTCCCGGACCGGGGCACGAACCCGCATCCCCTGCATCGGCAGGCGGACTCTCAACCACTGCGCCACCAGGGAAGCCCTTTTTTTTTCTTTTTTAAGAAACATGATGGTCCCATGTTTGAGATATGTTCAATTAGCTCCAGATATAGCCTCCTCTACCTTCTTTTATTCTTCAAATCTTTAGTCCTTGTCTTCCCAGCAGGGAGGAATAAGAGTGCTGCTTCAGAATCCTACTTGATTATATTTATTTCAGGCAGTTATGGTGAAGGGTGCTCATGGGTGGGAAACGAGAATAGAGGAGGCCCCTTTTCCACTCTATAGGGTCTCAATCAGCGTGAGCCCCTCGACTGAGCGCCAGTGTTTCAGAAGCCCAGATTAGAGGTGGAGGGAACTTGCCAGCCCTGACTGACACAGCACAGGGTGAGAAGACAGAGCTGGGGAAGAAAGCCCCTCTCCCTGCAGCAGTACGACGAGGCAAAGGGTAAACGGGTGTGTGGGGGCTGCCTGCCGGCTGTTCCCTGTTCAACGTTCTGCCAAGTGTCTCCTGTGTGCCGTCCCCAGGGCTTGGACGGAGGCCACGAGTTGCTGCCACCACGGAGGGGGGGTATTTGCCCACTTGGATTCTCTCCTTTATGAATCTTCACCTACGGGCTGCATGGCTGGCTCAGGGCAAGGTAGAGCCTCCTATGCAGAGTTCCAGGTGCCTGTGCAGTGCTATCACCCTGGGCTTCCTTCCTTCTCCCTCCACGTGCTCTCCCGGTGTCCCCTTTACCAAGGATTCACTAAACAGTACAGGAAGCAATTGCGAGGGGGGCTGGTGGCCAGACTCAAGGTTGAAGTGCCTGATCTTGCATTTAGGCAAGGTACTTTTTCTCTCTGGCTCTATTTTTTTCCCCTCATCTATCAAATGAAGCTAAATATCTCTACGTTGCACGCTGTCATGATCATTAAAGCTGTGTTTCTCAATTTAGGCTGCACATTAGAATTCTCTGGGAAGCCTTAAAATGCCAGTGCCTGGGCTTCCCACAAATCAATGAAATCAGAACCTTTGGAGGGTGGGCCCAGGCATCGGTATTTTAAAGCTCCCCAGTTGACTCACATGGGCACCCAGGTTGTGATCACTAGATTAGAGGTGATGTATATAACCTGAACAACATAGTACCTTCTGAATATAATAATAATTAATAAATGATACCAATAATACTATTATTACTCTTTTATTATTCCTGCCCCGAATCTTACTTCTGCCAAGAAAAGGAGACTGGTTATATGGAAATTGTAAATAACAGAACACTCACAAGTGATTATCACTAGCCTCTAAGCTGCTCAGTGAGAATGAAAGTGACTTGAAATAGCCAGTCAGCTGTGAAGACCCCGTTCTTTAAAATATGCACATGTCGGGCTTCCCTGGTGGCGCAGTGGTTGGGAGTCCGCCTGCCGATGCAGGGGTCACGGGTTCGTGCTCCAGTCCGGGAAGATCCCACATGCCGCGGAGCAGCTGGGCCCGTGAGCCATGGCCGCTGAGCCTGCGCGTCCGGAGCCTGTGCTCCGTAACGCGAGAGGCCACAGCAGTGTAGAGGCCCGCGTACCACAAAAAAAAAAAAAAAAAAAAAAAAAAAAAATTGCACATGTGCTCCCTCACATCCCATGGCATGACTTCTCACCCAGCACGCTTCATCCAGCCTGGGTCTGTGCCAATGGAAACACTTCCAGTTGAAGAGCCCAGTGCCCTCATTTCCAGGTGCGGATGGCAGGCAGCTGTCTACTTTTACAGCCCAAGTTACCTTTGCTCGGCAGTAAACAGATGAGTCACAGTTGGTCCCAACAGGTCAACTAACAAGCAGCTCTGGGCCATCCTGTCTGGTGGCTTAGGCTGTTGAGACAATGCCCTTGGTACCTATGAGGGCGTCATAAAGTTGGGCTTGACACTTTTAAACTTATCTTTGTTTGCTGATTGTTTGGCTAGAGGGGACTCGTGTTGAGTTATTCCTGGTGTCTATGGGCCCTGGATGATAAGCATAAGTAGAGTGAAAGGCAGGCAAGCAGCCCTTCATTAGCTGAAGCAATGGGTCAAGTAGATTAGCACAGACAACTGACATGGGTCGACAACCCTCTAGCTCCACTTTGGATGTAAGTTTTCCATATTTCTCCAGACTAAATATGTTTTGGGTATTCTTAGCAGAAGAGCAGGTTGAAGATTAAGGTTTCTGCCTGTCCCATCCCTATCTGGATGGCGGGGTGGGGTTAGCTTTGGTTTTAAGCCTACTGTTTACATTTCTCTCAAATCTACCCATTTCTTTGCCTCCAAACCACCGAAGTGTGGGCCAGAATCATCAAGAGATGATGCATTAATGCTTCTTACCAGAATCCTATATTCCCTCTTGCCTCACAGAGCAGTCAGAATGATGCTTCCTAATCTCAGATGGTATCATTTCCCTTCCCTACTTGAAACACTCTGGTGATTTCCCCGTCATTCTCAGGATCAAGCCTCACCCTTTGAAATGCCTCCAAGCCTATATCAGAATCTGGTCACCATCCCACCTTTCCATCTTTTCTTGCTACCAGCTCTTTTCCTTCCAGATCTCGGAACCACAACCTTTCACCTGCCTGCAGCACTTTCTCAAATGCAGCTAATACCTAGAATCCTTTACTTTCCAGCTTAAACTTCATTTCCTTAGGGAAACATTTCCTTCTTCCTCCTGTGAGTTCCTGACACATAACTCTCTCACACTCTGAGTTTCCAACTCTAACACTTCTCAGGCTTTGTTGTTACCTCTCGTCTAACCAGAATTTAAGTTCCATGAAGGAGGGACCCCATCCACACTCTTGTCTGTACCTCCTCCCTCTCTATTTTTTTTTTTTTTTGCCGTACACGGGCCTCTCATTGCTGTGGCCTCTCCCGTTGCGGAGCACAGGCTCCGGATGCGCAGGCCCAGCGGCCATGGCTCACGGGCCCAGCCGCTCCGCAGCATGTGGGATCTTCCTGGACCGGGGCACGAACCCGTGTCCCGTGCATCGGCAGGCGGACTCCCAACCACTGCGCCACCAGGCAAACCCCTTCTCTATTCTTAACATCTAGTGGGTGTATGTATTTCGAAGGAACCCTGTAAAGACTTGCCAAAGTCTTTGTTATCCCTTCAACGGGTCCACTGGGAAAGGTCAAAGCAGTGGAAATGTCAAAGGAGCAGAATATCATTCAGAGAAGCAACACGTCATCATTCTACATAGCAGTCAAAGAGCCAATAGTTACCTATATTGTGTGAGATCCCTACAACATGTAAAGTACAAAGTTAGATTTTTTAAAAACAGCTTTGTTGAAATATAATTGATATACAAAAAAACCCCCAAATCACAATGATATATATATCACCTCATACCAGTTAGAATAGCTATTATTAAAAAAAAAAAAGACAAGTGTTGTCAAGGATGTGGAGAAATTGGGACCCTTGGGCACTTTTGGTGGGAATGTAAAATGGTTCCACCACTGTGGAAAACAGTGTGGAGGTTCCTCAAAAAATTATAAGTAGAACCACTATATGATCCAGCAATTCTACTTCTGGGTATAGGTCCAAAATAATGTTAGATATTTTCTCTTTATGAAATATGCACTTAATTGGTCATTGTAATTGTCTTCAAAGAATTCTTTGCTAGACTATCAAGAGGTGAGACCATTGTTAATTACTGAGGAGAATGGGCATAATAGCTGACAATTATTTAGTACCTACAGTGTGCCAGGCACAACTACGCTATGAGGTATTATTACCCCCATTTTGTGGATGAGGAAACCGAGAAGCACAGGGAATGAAGTCATTGCCCAGTGCCATAGAGCTGGTACATTGAGACCATATTTGAAACCAGACACTGCTGTCCCAGGGCAGGCACCAGTTATACTGTCTCCCTGTGGAACTGCTTGCCCACTACCTTCCAGAACTTAGAGTCTCCCACATTGGCAAGAAAGTATCACAGGCTGAGGATGTGCAATAGATGTTCCATCCCCCTTTCAAGAGCTAGAGCAATTGCTAACAGCTCAGAACATAAGAGGTGAGCCTTCACTTTTCACCTCCATGAATTATTTCTGAGGAATTTATTGTATTCTCAGTGACTAAGGAACAGAGGCCATGAGGAGATATAGATGTATGTCATTATAGATGGTGTAATCTTTAACTTTATTTAAAGGACCTTGAACTCTGTGGCTTCCCACCCATTTTGTGACCCAGAATTGTGCTCATCTGAAGGTGCTGTGTGACTTTGGGGAAGTGATTATCAATCGACATAGCTGCAAGTCCTCTTGCAGGATCCAAGGAGGCCCACAGTGTCTGGCTGTTTCCACGCCAGCCTCCTGGTCTAGAGAATTTGCACAATGCTTTGCCTCTCCAATTTAAGTCAAGAGCACAATAAGACCACTATTACAGGTCTTTCCCCTTTAATTAAATTTCCTGCAAGGGGCATCTGCTAGTTTTTTCTAGTTTTGCTGGCACCACTTGTATGGTTAGTGCAGATCCACTGCCACTGAGCAGGGTTATTTGCCTACTAATTATTAAAGGAATGTAGGTGCTCTGAGGGCTCAGCTGCCGACAACCTTGTGCTTCTTATTATATATTGGTTAGGTGTCCTCTTCCCCATGCTTTGTAGGCCTTGATATAGGCGTCACATTGACTTCCACTAATAAAATCACTTGCTCTATCACTAAGCCTTGTGACAATTCCTGTTGTGATTAACTCTTTCCTATTTCTTGAACCTGAGAAATACACTATTCTACTACAAGGAGCTCAAAAATGTTAGATATATCCTCCTTTTGATAGCAGCACATTTTTATGAAGAGTTAGGTATTTTATAGGCACTTTCTCATTTCACTTTTACAACATCCTTGTGTGTACTTACTGTTATTGTGTCCATTGTATAGATGAGAATACTGAACACACAGGGTTTGCTTGTTTGTTTTTAAGTGACCTATCAAATGTCACACAATCAGTAAGTAGCAAAACTGGGATATAAATGCATGCAACTGATTTTGACAGCCTACAGACTTAACCACTGTGCTGTGCTATTCTATCTTACTTCCCTGTACTGTTTTTGAGTCATTTTATCCATTAGAGTTGTAGCCATGAATACTTGATTGTTTGATCATCAAAAATATTGTCCTGAGCATCATTCAATTTCTGTTATGCACATTCTTCCCCGCCCCCAGCACACACACAACTATGCCCACATATACCCCCCAAATGCAGGCATATAAACTTTGACGCATTTTCCGTTTCATAGAATCAAATTGTTCTTTCTCATACACCATCACCTTACCAGTTCTTCCAAGGTGATCTAAAACCTATACCTTGTAAGCCTTTTTGGAAGTTAGGGTGACCTTTTTGAAAAGGGAGAGGTTTCCCTGAAAACAATATGAAATTCCTGGGAAAGTATATACAGGGTCCAGAGAGATGGTCAGACAGTGCTTGTCTCTTCATATAGGTTGAAATAATGTCTGAAACCTCCTAGGATTGATTTCATTTCACCTTGGAAACTAACCACAGGACAAACTGGGTTGGATAAACATATCCTGGGCATCTCTTGAAGCAGAAGAAGTGCAAATTTCCTCCTGTGACAATAACCAGGCAGTTGCAGGCAATATGACAAGCAAGAGACCTGAGCCAAGCCTCAGTTTGCTCCTTTCTAGTCTTGTGACCCTGAGCACATCACAACCTCCTGGAGTCTTGGTTTTTTATTTCTTTGACATGAGCCTGACAATACTTGTTCTCCCGCCAGACTCTTCAAAGGGTTCAATGAAATAACATGAGAAAGCCACCTAGCAGGGTGGGTAGCACAGAGTAGGCCCTCATGAAAAGTGGAATCTTTTTTTTTTTTTTTTTTTGGCGGTACGCGGGCTTCTCACCGTTGTGGCCTCTCCCGTTGTGGAGCACAGGCTCCGGACGTGCAGGCCCAGCAGCCATGGCTCACGGGCCCAGCCGCTCCGCGGCATGTGGGATCTTCCCGGACCAGGGCACGAACCCGTGTCCCCTGCATCGGCAGGGGGGCTCTCAACCACTGCGCCACCAGGGAAGCCCCTGGAATCTTAACCTAATGTATTAGTGAGGCTCCTTAATATTCCAGGAAGTGTCTAAACATTCTCCCTGTAAGATAATTTGTTAAAATGAGCACATTGCTGGGTCTCAGATCCCCAGATTTCCAGAGGTATACTAGAAGCGAAGTTTCAGTCATTTTACAATGAAACAGCAAAGAACAAAATGGGAAAATAGGTGATTTGAAGACTGTCAGTGAAACAAAGAGGTAGTCGCTAAGAAATATTTTTTTAAAGTTAATTTAGTTAACTTTTTTACAGTCAGACAACTTAAGGTTAGGAGGAGTGAGGATAAACAAGGGCTAATGATCATTTGACGACAAGACAAAAAGTGTAAATCATACTAACTATAACAGAATAAAATCTATTTTCCTCACTTCAGGACAGTGACTACTATATGGACAGAACCCAGAGAAAACACTTTAACAGCATTGTTTGCTGAACAGAATTCCTGTAACTAAATCAAAAACATTATTATCGTGGGTCATCTACCAGGCAGAGAAATAATTTTGTTATTACAGGCTCAACTTTCTAGAGGTGATTTTGTGAGAGGATTTTGTGAATGGTCCCTTTTGTATTTTAAAGATGTTGATAAATACACTGAGGAATCAACTTCAGAGCATATGTGAAGCTCAGACTCAGCACGTACATGATCTGTGTCTTTTTCCCCTGAGAAATGGGAACCTCTCCTATGTGTCTGTGCTGTTGTAATGAAACAACGGTTTCCTTTCTGGCAAGCCGGGTAGTAGTTTGAGGGGCAGACCCCATTCCATCATGTTTGGTCTTCCAGCCCTTTGCCTTCTTCCTCTCCGTGGAACCACTGAGGCTCCTGCAGAAATCCATCAACAGAACCCCTTACTCCATTATTCTGGACTTGCAAAGGGGTTATTTTGTTGTTAGTGGTTAACAATTTACTAGAAGAAGGTGAAAGATGATTCTATACCTCCATGGCTATTTAGCTTCTTGAGAATTGTTTTTGTTTATGAAATAAAGCAAGACTGCAAGGGGATGCTCTGTGACAGTGAAAGAGGCCCAGTTTCAGTTATGTTAACTGGTAGTAGCAATGGTGACTGTCTCAGCATGCAGCCACTTGAGACCATGACAACATATCTGTGTCACTGTCTGTTTAAATGTCATGGTAGATGCTGGATTGTGGGTAGGGTGTCATTTTGCCTTTAGAGAAAAAGAAAAGAAAAGAGTACCTAAAATATCTCTGCTAGTATTCATTCATTCATTCATGAAGTATTCATTGAGTGCCTATCAATGGGCAAAGGTCTGTGCTAGTTGCTATGGTGATCAGAGCCAGGACCGAGGGAAAGGCAAGTGAGGCACTGGCCTGAAGCACAACGTTTAGTGGTGCCAAAAAACTCAGGAATCAAGATAAATAACACATTAATGCAATTTTTTAAAAAATCAAAATTAATGCAAAAATCTATGATGAATGACATATTAAAATTTCCCCAAAAGACATAATCATTAACAGTGCTGGGCCATACTGGAGCCTGAGGCAAAAGGGAAAATCTGAAAGAAAAAAAAAAAGCAGAAAATAAAAGGAAAAATACTGATCCAGTCTTCAATGAAAATTTTGATATTTTGTTCATCATGGATTTCTTGCACTAATTTTTATTTTTTAAACTGTCATGTTATGATGTTATTTATTGTGACTGGGTTTGGGGGGGGCCTCCTTAAATTTTGCATCTGAGGCCAATGCCTCAATCATCTCACGTGGTCCTAGCCTGTTGGGGATTTGAAGATCCCTTATCACTTTAAAAAGTGATACATGCAAGTAGAAAGGTTATGGAGAAATGTCAGGAGCTAAGAGGAAGGAGAGCTTATTTCCACAGTGGGGGTCAGTGGAGGCTTTGGACGAGCTTGTGTTTAAACAGGACCTTACCATGCTATGGCATGAGGCAGCATTAATAGGAAGAAGATCCCAGAAACCCAGTCACGCTTTTAAGTGAAGCAAGGAGCATTACTAAGTCAGAATAAGGGAAGGGAATTCTCAGGCTGTAAATGGAGGAAATGTGCCAGGTGGTGAAAATGTGTGTTTACACAGCACAGAGTGCATCTGGGAGTCCTTCCCATGGCAAGGGAGGAGGGCTTGCAGGGACAGATTCAGCTTATAATGTCTTTATATAATCAAGACCCCTTTTTCCAGCCCTGTGGGTGGAGACAGAAGCCAGCGTGTGGAAACGAGTGAATAAATCATGCTCGTGAATGGTGAAGGAGATGCCTTGCACCTAAAAGGTATCTTCATTCAGCAAGTGAATTCTCACCCCAAGGACTGGTTTCTGACTCAGCAAGCAGAATTCTGTTGTGGTCAATATCCGGGTTAATGTCCACGCCAATGAGAAAAATCCTGATATGGAAAACCAAACCGTTATAAGCCACAAAAACATAGAGGAGAAAGCATGAATTTAAAATCGTCTAAAAATTAAATTAAAACTGTGTCTGAGAAAGAATCAGAGCTTAGCTAGAGGGCTTGATTCTGAATCCTGTAATTCATTCAGGCTCCACCATCCTTTACCGACTACTCACCAGGTTCAGAAACAGAGATTTCAGAAGGTTGTTTTGACTCAGTTCTCTTTTTTGAATGAGCGGAGTCATTTGTGAATCTATATCAACCCAACCCAGAAGGGGAAGACTGCTGGCAGAGAGAAGGCACTTGATATTCAAAGTGAAAGGGAGTGTTTCAAATAATTATTAGAAGTCATCTAATGCACAAAACGTCTAACCTGGACTGTTTGGGCACAAACAGTGGTATGGGTTACCATAAGCAATTCTTTGTTGAATTAATAAATGAACAGCACACGACCTACAGGTTGCGCTGCAGGTCACAATCCTATAATATTTAAATTAGCTCACAATCCTATAATATTTAATTGAGAGTGGGAGAATAAAGCCCACTTTTTTTTTCATCTTTCATCTGAAGATGAAATCTATGGCATTTGATGCCCTTAAAAGATGTTCAGGGACTTCCTTGGTGGCACAGTGGTTGAGAATCCACCTGCCAATGCATGGGACACGGGTTCGAGCCCTGGTCCAGGAAGATCCCACATGCCGCGGAGCAACTAAGCCCGTGTGCCACAACTACTGAGTCCACGTGCTGCAACTACCGAAGCCCAGGCACCTAGAGCCCATGCTCTGCAACAAGAGAAGCCACCACAATGAGAAGCCCACGCACCGCAACGAAGAGTAACCCCTGCTCGCCGCAACTCGAGAAAGCCCGTGCGCAGCAAGGAAGACCCGATGCAGCCAAAAATAAATAAATAAATAAATTTATTTTTTAAAAAAAGATGTTCACATTCCTCTTCCAAAAGGAGTCATAGTTTTTGCCTTCAACTTGGTGGGTTTTACACCCAGGTCATTAAAGCTTTTACCTCACACAGAGGCCCTACTTTCTCAGAAAACCAAATGATAAAAAGTGACTAACCAGCAAAACAATCTACTTTAAGAATGAAAAACTTGTGGCCTAAAGTGTATTAGTTTACTTACTTTCAACAGAGCAATGGAAATAGGTTTCCATAGACTTCAAGGATGTGAGCACTGAAAGGGCATGTGGGCAACACTTAGTCCAATGGCTTTCAGATGCTGTATAGTGGTATAGTGCTTTCTCCCAGGGAGGTCTACCTGCTCCCACAGCATATAAAACAGACCAAGAGGAGCTGCCCTGACCGAAGTGGGACAAGGGTCTAGAAACCTCAAACAGAGGCTTCCCCTAACACCAAATGAAGCCAGGTTTAAAAAAAAAAAAAAATCCCTGAAGGAGAAAAAAAATCCTGGAGGAAACAGAAGCCCAGAAAGTTCAGATGATTTATTCAAAGTCACACAGCTGTAAGGGATGGGTTTGGGATGCAGCTTCTGACTCCACGTTCCTGCTTTTCCTGTTGTGCCCACAGATAGGATGCCAAACAGAGCCATTTCCCATTGCAGTGCACGTGCACCCATGTTTGTGGTTTTGCCCTAATTTGACTAGGTCAGTGCCCTCTAACTTTGTTTATAACAGGACCCACATACAGTGTCTGTGAGGCACACTGGGCAGACAGCCAGACCACTGGCCCAGGGGTTTGGGTGGTTCCAAGCCTGGCCCTGCCACCCTGAGCAGTGAGAGGAATCTCTCTCCATATACCTGTAACCCATCGCTGTGAGAACACAGGCTGGGAAGCTCGAGGCTCTGCAGCCCAGCTAACTACTTCTCCAGAGAAAATTAAGAGAGGAAA
This sequence comes from Mesoplodon bidens, assembly GCF_964165515.1. Lineage (NCBI taxonomy): Eukaryota > Metazoa > Chordata > Mammalia > Artiodactyla > Ziphiidae > Mesoplodon > Mesoplodon bidens. The sequence goes on along the minus strand of NC_138174.1, from coordinate 22,425,886 downwards.
AGACTTTGGCCTGCTCATGTTCTAACTATGCCCCCAGAGCCTATGATGTACCATTTTCTAGCTCTTGTTCAGTAGCAAGATGTATGCATCCTGGGCAGGGTTGTGTGCTCAACAAAGTCAGCAGATATGCAGCCATATTATTTCCATGCCACAACGTTTTCGTAGAATCTATTTGGCCAAATCTCCATTCTAAAAGCTGTGGTGAAAATGAAATTGAATGAGGTCATGAAATAAGTGTCTGATGAATGCTGTCAAAGGCAGATCAACCAGGTGTTTTCAGAGCAGGTGGAGGCGTCAAGGAGAAGGGATAACTGGACTGTCCTGAAAAAGAGTAGGATTTCAACAAGCAGAGAAAGGAAAAAGGGCCATCCAGATGAAAGCAACAGACTGGAGAGTGACAGAATTCCCCTATCGAAGTGGGAAAATTCAAGACTTGTTAGGGGAAAGGTTTGCTTTGTGACTTGTAAAGGAACAGGGGCCATGGAAATGCACGCTGGAGAAGTGCAGGCCAAGACTGTGGAAGGCCTGGAGTGTTGTACCAAGGAGACTGGATTTTATCCTACACAGGCAGAACTTGGAGATATTGTAGGTTCAGTTCTAGACCACCCAAAGGAGTAAATATTGCAATAAAGTGAGTTTCACAAAATTTTTGGTTTCCCAGTGCATATAAAAGTTATGTTTATATTACAGTGTAGTCTGTTAAGTGTGCAATAGCATTATGTCTCAAAAAACAATGTACATACCTCAATTAAAATATACTTTATTGCTGAAAAATGCTAGCTGTCATCTGACCCTTCAGTGAGTCATAACGTTTTTGCAATAGTAACATCAAGGATCACTGATCACAGATCGCCTATACAATAATGAAAAAGTTTTAACTATTGCAAGAATTACCAAAATGTGACACAGAAACGCAAAGTGAGCAAATGCCATTGGAAAAATGTCGCCGATAGACTTGTTCAATGCAGGATTGCCACAAACCTTCAATTTGTAAAAAACGCAACATCTGCAAAGTGTAATAAAATGAGGTATGCCTGTATTCAGTCTAAGACAAGATATTAGACACTCACTGGGTGCTAGGTACTATGGTAGGTGTTGGGGATGCAAAAGTAAATTATAGTCTTAGAAGTAGGAGAGCGATCTAAAGAAGCAAAGTGTCGTAAGTACTATGATTGAAAGCTGTATCAGAAATAATAGGTAAAAAGTGAGGGTGGTCAGCTCTATATGGAGCTTAGGAACCCCTCCAGGGATGAGGTGGGAGGGGGCATTGAAGTTTTGTTTTGTTATTTTTTAGTGATGGTGTATTTTATTTTATTTTATTTTTTAACATCTTTATTGGAGTATAATTGCTTTACAATGGTGTGTTAGTTGCTGCTGTATAACAAAGTGAATCAGCTCTACATATACATATATCCCCGTATCTCCTCCCTCCTGTGTTTCCCTCCCTCCCACTCTCCCTATCCCACCCCTCTAGGTAAGATTTAAGAAAACAGGACTGGTGGGCCAGGGATATGATTAGAGCTGCACTTTAGCAAGATTGCCCTCACTGGGTCATGTGGGATGGTTTGGAGAGAGAGGCAACTGGAGACAAGGATCCTGGCCGGAGGTCATTGTGTGGTCCAGGAAAGAGACAATGAGGGTAATGGCAGCACTGATGGAAAGGAAGACACTGGTGGATCTGGCTGGTCCAAGTGTCAAATCAGATCATGCATTGCTTAGCAACTACCTACAATAAAGTCTAATTCATATAATGAAACTATGAGAGCAAAGTTATGTCTATTTCTCTGCCAGCTATGTAGGAGTGCCTCCAGGGACTGATACAATCAGATAGTCCAACTGATAGAATGTTCCGCATCCCTGTAATGTAAAAATAAATCCTAAATAAATGACTCCTCTTTCTAAATATATCCCTTTTAAACCAAATTACCAAAATCCCTTTTAAACCCATCTCCTGGTATTTATACTAAGAATCTTTACCTATCCCTCCACTCTTAGTTTCCAAAGTAAGTAAATCTTTCCAAAGAAGATTTATGGGGAACTAGGCTATTTATCTTCACATATTTGAAGATTTAATCATGAGGTTTAGACCCTTTTTTTTTTTTTTTTGCAGTATGTGGGCCTCTCACTGTTGTGGCCTCTCCCCCTGCGGAGCACAGGCTCCGGACGCTCAGGCTCAGCGGCCATGGCTCACGGGCCCAGCCACTCCGCGGCATGTGGGATCTTCCCGGACCAGGGTACGAACCCGCGTCCCCTGCATCGGCAGGCGGACTCTCAACCACTGCGCCACCAGGGAAGCCCTAGATCCATTTTTTTGTGTAAATGGAAGAACAAATCTTCTGCCTCTGACCCCCAGGGGTTTGCTATACATAATGATAGTAAATCCAATAAATCCCTCAGCAAGCCTATAGGCACCCCCCCCCATATATATTATAGCTCAGAGATGAGCGGACAAAGATACTTTCAAAGAAATTAACCGGGAGAGCAGGGCCTCAAATCTTAGAGAAGCTGCTAAGAGTGGGTGGACTCAGAAGCAGCCTTTTTCCTCCTCAGTATGTGAGAAGAAGGTCCCTGATGGTGGGTCATGGGCAGGGCAGGCATATGGGCTGTATTTGGATCAGTGAATGTGCTTTGTGCCTAAAGTGGTATAATTTGTACATAGTAGTCACTCAATAAATATTTATGGAACTGAATTCTTCAAAGCTTTCAGATGAGTATAGGGAAAAACTTTCCAAATATTAGAGCCGTTTAACCATGATGACTGGAGAAGCAAGAAAGCTCTCTACCGTCTTCTTCTCCTCCCCTTCCTCTTCCTCCCCCTCCTCTTTCTTCTTCTTTTTCTTCTTAACAACATTATGATTGCAAATACCACTTCATGAGAAAGACCATACTGGAACTACAGGGAATACAAACTCCCAACTGTGTGTGTGTGTGTGCTTGTGTGTGTGCGTGGGGCGGGGGGGGCAAGAGACCAGAGAATTAGAGATAATAATATACAGAAATGTCTGCTCATTTTATGACAGAAGAGTTCAAAGGAAGAATGATTACATCGGGTTGAGAGAATCTAGAGAGACTTTTTGGAGAAGGATAAATAGAATCTAGAAGGATGGCTAGCATTTTCATAGAGTGAGGAATGGATGAGCAAAGAGAAACCCAGGCACCAGTTATCTATTATACTTTGGCTGGGGCACAGGGTACAGAGAGTAGAAGGTATGATTAGAAAACTTGTTGGGATCATAAGGCAAAGTTTATTAGGGGCTAAGGGGAGGAGTTTGCATTGATTTCCCCTTTTATGGCTGTTAGCATTTGCCTTATGTATTGAGGTTTGCACTGGATCTGGGTAGCTATTTAGGGTTTCGTTACAATAAAATGATTTAAAAGGATTTAAACTGCATTTTGAGGAGACCTATCTGGCATCAATGAAATAAAAAGAATATAAGAGAAAGAGGAAAGAGGCAGGGAAACAAGTGAACAGACAATGGCCCTGAAGTAAGATAATGATTACCTGAACTAAGGATGGAGAAAAGGGAACAGATGTGAGAGAAATAGTGAAATATGAGGAGGCACTAAAATGGCCCTGAGCTGCTAAGTCTGGATAACTCTAGGTAAGTTAGCTCTATAGATGGAAGTAGAACACAGAAGGGATCCTCACAAAAAAGAAAGGATTAAAAAGAGAGGAAAATGAAAAATTGTTCCTTTGGAAATGTGTTGACATATATACCCACCATGCCTGCTTCATTTTGATTTTAAACATCACAGTATAACTTCTTTTTTACCTTGCATATAGTTCATTGCAAATAATGGTGGCAGTGCTGAAGTTAGCAAATGATGTACTATTTTATATAAATGAGTACGGATTCAAAGTTATGGTTCTAATAACCAGAGTATTCACTTGCATTCTGATAGGCCTTCTGAAGAGAAAGAGAAAAGAGTGTAGATGTAGCAAATTTATCGCAGCCCTGAGTATACCCGTGGGAGTGCGTCATTCATTAGAACAAAACAAGCCATTTATTTCACACAGGAAAAGTGAGATAAGCACTGGTTTAAGAGATTAGAGCCTGTGAATTTCTCTGAATACTGTCAGAGTGCTTAGTGAACAAGTAAGAAATACGCTCTCTGTGCCTGTTTCCTCCAAAAAGAGGATGAGAGTACCACCCTCAGAAGATGGTGGTGGGGATTGAAGTGATGATGGATGCCAAGTGTCTAGCATGGCACTGACAATAGGAGCTCAACAAGGAAGGATTCTCTCTGACCTCTCAGCCCGTCCCGCAGAACTGGGATCAATATTAGGCTCTAAGCCACAAGGGGGACGTGAAAGCTCACCTCCAGTAAACCAGGCTCCCCCAAACTGAGAAAAAGGGACTTTTACTTTAGATATAGCTTCTTTTTTTTGTTAAGAAGTTGTTGGGGGTAGGATTTTATTAATTTATTTATTTATTTTTGCTGTGTTGGGTCTTCCTTTCTGTGCGAGGGCTTTTCTCTAGTTGTGGCAAGCAGGGGCCACTCTTCATCGCGGTGCGCGGGCCTCTCACTATCGCGGCCTCTCTTGTTGCGGAGCACAGGCTCCAGACGTGCAGGCTCAGTAGTTGTGGCTCACGGGCCTAGTTGCTCCGCGGCATGTGAGATCCTCCCAGACCAGGGCTCGAACCCGTGTCCCCTGCATTAGCAGGCAGATTCTCAACCACTGCTCCACCAGGGAAGCCCCCATAGCTTTGAGGAGGAAAACTGTTTCTCTTTCAACTAATATGAATATATTTAATATTTGAGATGTTAGCTAAATCTACTTTTAATACTGTTTTAAAAAATTTAAGCAATTGCAGACCAGACATTGAGAAATTAAGACTTCTGCAGACATGCTAGCTCAGCCCCACTACTGATCCCGTGGACTTTCTGCTTAGAGATTAACTGTAATGGTTTCATTTCACACTTTCCCATTTTAAATGGTGTGTGGCTAGCCTAATGCACTTAACATAGCTATTTCCTATTTGGTTTTCCATTTCTATAAATACTATATAAGATATTGTACTATTCACTGTGTGAGCTATAATCAGTCATTATAATTTTGCTGTGTAAATTTGTATAACAAACGACCCACAAAGGCATGCTTCTAACCAGTTGTGTGACCTTAGCAAATTTACTTCTCTTCCTTGGTCTCAAGTCTTCAGCTGAGACAATAGTTTTAATAACGTCCTATCGTTATGAAAATTAATTGTTGGGAGGATTGAGATAGGTACATAAATTTCCTAGCATAATCCTCTTCCCGACTTCCTGTGATAGGGCAAGATGATAATAATTCAGGTTCTGAATGTGCCAGAACTCTTCTAAGTGCTTTCTGCACTAACTCAATGTTCTCAAGGACCTTATGAGTTAGGAACTATGATTATCCCCATTTTATAGAAGAGGAAACTGAGACACAGGGAGGTTAAGGAACTTGCATAAGGTCACTTACAAGTAAGCATGGTCAAGTCCAGATCATTGGTACCAGAGTTTGGATTCATATGCTCTATGGCTCTTGCCACATTTGGGTTCATGACTTTAACATTTTTGGTGATTTCATGTCTGTGATCCATAAGTTTTCATGAAGGAAGGTGATGATCTCTATTAAAAATAGAGTCAAAATGCTGGATAGACGTTTAAATTTCTTTTGGTTTGATCTCCTTTTCCAGGTAACACTAGTAGAACTAAATCAAGCCAGTAAATGGCTGCCCAGCCCTCTCCCCCTACTTGATAAATGTGCTCTTAATTTAACCAAGGCTTCAGAAAAAAACAAAATCTGCCCTTTGAGTCTCAGATGAATCACCTTACATTCCCATATAAGGGGCCTTACACCCCTTTTGCCTCCTGGATTCTGGATGCATAAGGAAGGTGTGCCTTTTGATATTGCTGGTCAAGTTCCAGTTCCTCCCATTGAAACACTGACTCTGTGTATCTATGTGTACATCATCTCATTGCGCCCTTGGGGCTTTCTCTAACAAGGGGGTATAGATGTAGAAAATCCAGAACAGTCCCTTGATTTTCACACACACACACACACACACACACACACATTGTCTTATATGTATTTGATATAATTTATAAGTACTTTATGTTCTTTTACTGAAGACTTAGATAAATAGAGGGGTTTACATCATACCCATGCAAACAAATAAATTAATATTTATATGATATAAATATTTTTTCCATCAACTGAGACTGACTACCACAATATTCTCCCCTACCTCCTACCCCCACCCTCACTAATAAAAAATATTATACTTTCATTGTTTTAATACAGAATTCAGCCCTCTCCTTGTTCTCTTTTCTTTCCATAGCTCACCTGGGGCCGAACTTTTCGCTCAACTCTTCACATCAGGCTGACTCATCAAGGTAGGAGAAATCCTGAGGCCAGGTGCTAAGATAGTCTATTCCCATTCTGTTCCACTAAGCTTGTCCACAACCTTAGTGAGGGATGCACCTCTGTGAACAAACAACCTTGACAATTAGGTGGCAAGTGCTAACATCTCACCTCAAATCTTCTTCTGTCTCTTGTCCTATGTGTAGAAGCCCAGAGTGTGGGATCCATCCAGCCTGACATAATATTCCATCCCAGAGACTGCTTCTTGGAGAAGAAGCTGTTTTTAATTTTCCCCCACTCCAGAGGCGATTGGCTGGAGGGGAAGAGATTGGAACTGAGGCAAGAGAAGTGTCACCATGGAGGGCTCTTTGCACCACGGGGTGGGAAAGAAAGGTGCTGATGGAAGGACGAATGAGCAGAGTTTAGGGGACACCACCAGGGGCGAATCAGAGAAGGGATTATGGCAGAGAAAGACCCGGAAGTTTCAGTTGACTGAGAGCCCTACAAAAATAAGTTGGAGACTGAGAATCAGGTCTGGGTCTACTGGATGATACCCCTGTTTTACCCTTTGCTCATGGGCAGCAAGCTGCCATTTTTCTCTCCTCTCCTCTATGTTTTTTACCTCATGGTCAGCATTTCCAATTAATATTTGTTTAACACCAAGGATGGGGTAGATATTTGGAGAACAGACTAAGAAGAAAAGCCCGGATCCTGCCCTGGAAAGCTTTTGGGGTCTTTCCCAAAGATGACATCTGCTTCTTCTAGAGCTGCTGTACTAGGTAACTTGAGAACAAGTGGGAAACCCATTTCGCCCAGATTTAGTCCCAGCTATCTTCAAACCAGGGTAATAAAGAACACAATATGAATTAGTAAAATTTCCAAGTATGCCAAATACATGGACTTTGGCACACAAAAGTCAAAAATGTCTCAAGAAGGTATACACTTCCTAAGCAGAAAGTTGTTCAGCGCCTGGAGAGCCAACCCCTGAGAGTGTGGACAGTCTGGGCTCTGAAGGAGGGGGCGTGGCTGCTGTGAAGTCTTCCAGCAACACTTCAGAGTCAACACCATCAGCCAGTTTCTCTTCATGGAAACCATTTTGCCATCAAGGAAAAATTCTATTTTCCCCTCATTTAATTACCTGGACTTTGCTAAATTAAATGCACCAAGAGACTGGGAGCCAACATCTACAAATGGGAAATCTCAGCCTCCTCTGTTTTCTGCAGATCCGTGCTTCCTTGAAAACAGACACTGGGCAATGGAAAATATGGTAAATTTTTAACATTCGTGCTAAAAGGAAAAACACCTTTCCTTTCCTTTACATTGGCCAGCCACACCTGGCAAGGCAAAGACCAGCTGAGTGAAGAGTCAGTTGTGCAAAATCCAGCTGAGCTGTCAGTTGAGCTCAACAAGCAGTGACTTGGAAACAAAAAAATCAGGGGAAAAAATCTTCAGCTTAAGATATACTGCAGTTCTGGTGTTAGAATATATATATTGGGTTGGCTGAGAAGGTCGTTCGGGTTTTCCGAAAGATGTTACAGAAAAACCTGAAAGAACTTCTTGGCCAACCCAGTATTATATATGTTTAATTATATGTGTTACATACATAATATATAGTCAACTTTTTTGAATTGGCAAGAAGTAGGTCATTCACCTTCAAAGAAATGTTCTCAAGAAAATATCCCAAAGTATCCAATTTTATTTTATATTGTATTAATGCCTAGCACACAATACAAGAAAACTAAAAGCAGTGAAAACAATTCTCTGTAAAGCAGAAAATATTTGCTTTAAAATTTCCAGTGGGATGCCAGTCCTTTGTGAAGCTAAGTAGAGGAGGAAACAGGAGATAGGGACACCTAAATAATCCCTTTAAGTCTTCTCTCTAATTTGGCCAGAAAGGAATTTACATCTTTGCTTGATCTAAAACATGTGTTCCCAGGTGGGAAAAGAAGTCTGGCTGTGGGGAGAGGAGGTAATGCTACTCTTTGCTTTTCCACATGGCTTTAGTCAAAACCTGCTTAACTTTTTTGGAAACAGTTTCTCTGTTTGAAAAATAGAAACACAGATGCTTCCTAACAGACCCTGATTGTCACATGTCTTGAGATTGAGGTGAGGAAAGTGGAAATGTTTTTTTCTGTTCTGGACTGAGTGGGGTGGTAGCACAGAGCCATGCCCCAGCACACTCTCCTCCCCATCCTAACGCCCAGACCAACCTGACATTCTTTGGAGTCTGTACATGGCATTAACGAAAGCTGAAAAAGCTTTCCCTAACATTCAATTCCTTAGTCAACTTCTGGGCCCCTTTAAACTGTGAACAAAACGACCCTTGTTCTGGAAAATATATCACCTCTTGCCAACACACACACATATACAAAAACACAACTGTTGGGCAAATAAATCTTTCCAGAGAAAATAGATTCCTTTCCAATTCAGTCAACTGTACTGAGCTGGAAAGAGAGAAATGTTATTTTTCCAGGATGAAGGGAAAACAAGATCTCTCCTATTTACCCTGTCTAGCCCATTTCAAAAGAAGGTCAGTTTAGTGCCTTCGTTAAAAAAAAAAAAAAAAAAAAAAATTCAAGTGTTGTTTATCAGAAGACACTTGGTTCCTTTCAGACTGGGAATCACACATTGGAGCTCTATACTTTTTCTCTTTGACCTAAGATACACATGGCAGGGATGAATTCCCTGCTGCTCTGGAGAAGACAAAAGTGTTGGGAATGGGAAAGACAGAGAGTGGGGACAGATTCTGATGATGCAGGATTCTTTGTTATGGGCCACCCTCTCCATCGCCAGCCTGTGTCTCACCCAAATCACTGAGCATGAAATATTGAGCTTATCAATTGATCTCCACTTCATTCAAGGCTGCACACATATTCTATGCTTACTTTTACCTATATTCTCCATGGTTTGTGGACCTGACTCATCACCTAGGAGAGTGAAAAACATGGAGTAATGAAGTGCCTGGCTGAGGAGCATGGGTAGAATTTAAACTGGACATAAGGTTGTACATTCCCCGGCATGTTCTCTAAAGCTTACTAGAGTGAGTCTCAAGGAAGTCCCATCCATGGCTCTGCTAACCTGAGACTGAAGATCCCAGCTTTCTAGCTCCCCAACAGGAAGATAGGCTTCATGTGTATGGCATAGAGAATATAATTGTTACTCATTTAAAGTCTGGTGGAAAAAATCAAATTTGTTTTTTTGTGATGAATTTGGGAGACTAAACTTTAAAAAATCTTACTAAAAAATGTTCCCGCAACAAGAATGAACATTGAGGACATTATGCTAAGTGAAATAAATCAGTCACAAGAAGACAAATAATGTTTAATTCCATTTATATGAGGTGTCTAAAGTAGTCAAACTCTTAGAAAGTAGAATGGTGGTTAGTAGGGGCTAGGGGGAGAGGGGAAAAGGGAGTTGCTGTTTAATGTGTATAGAGTTTCAGATTTACAAGATGAAAAAGTTCTGGAGATCTGTTTCATAACGATGTAAATATACTCAAAACTACTAAACTGTACACTTAAAAATAGTAAAGTTCATGGTATGTGTTTTTATCACACAAAAAAACCTGTTGTCTACATAATTATTTTAGAAACTAGAGAATAACAGACTTGAAATGGATTTGAGAGAAGTCATCTTGTCACCCTCCCACCCAAAGCAGGACATTGTATTAGATTTGGCAGAGAAAGGAAATAATTTCAAACTTTTTCATTTGTTTCAAGTATTGTTAATACTTGTCTTGCCCAATTTGTGGTTACCATAAGCTTATGCAATATGTGTTTCTTTCCTCTCTGTTTCATTCCAAACCAATTCCAAGCAGAATAAATGATCTGCTTGATCGCATTGGAACGTGAGTGGGCCCCAAATGGAAAAAGTTGTCTCCTCCCTTCCCATTTGTTTAATGGCTGCTGTGGTTTGGATCTTCCCAGGTCTGGGAGGGAATAAGATTTGTTTAAGAATTCAAATTCTGGCCTCTTTCGTATAAGTACAGGATGTAATAAGTAGCCAATTAAAAAAAAAAGAATTCATATTCTGAACCCGAGGAGAAGAGTCAGAAAACCTACAGTTCCTCAAGATGCAGCCAGAACTGCTGCATGGACTCCTGGTTCAAGAGATCCTTCCAAGGCCCCATTTCAGCCTGGCTCCAGAGATTGGAGGGAAAGGAGGGAGCATTTGCAAAGACCTTCTTTCCAGAAACACTAAAGGCCTAAAGACTGTTCCAAAGAAACCTCCATTTCTAATGACTGAGGTGGGGAAAAAAATGCTGGGTTGTTTCTTAGACAAACTCTTATCATCTGAGAACGATAGAGAGGAACTTGTTGATTTTAAAAAGAATGTTTAAATAGTGTAGGATTTAAAACATTGTATCTAGACCTGTGCTATTCAATGCCACAGCCACTAGTGCTTACTTGTGGTTAGTAAGCACTTGATGTGGCTCATCTGAATGGAGATGTGTTCTAACTATAAAATATACTGTATTTTGAAACAATAAAAAGATATAAATATCTTGTTAATAACTTTTATATTGCTCACATGTTGAAATTATATTTTATATATATTAGACTAAATAAAGTCTATTATTAAAATCAATTTAGCCTGTTTCTTTTTATTTTCTTAACATGGCTACTAAACATTTTAAGTAACAAATGTGACTTGTATTATATTCTTATTGGACAGTGCTGATGTAGACTACTCTGTGTAGAATTAATAAAAGAAGAATGAAAGGTAGGGGTCTACGGTGATATGATTTTGATAATAATAGACAGCCTGTGTCCAAAGCTTAACCTATATGATTTTATTTAATCCTAATAACACTCCTGAAAAGTAATTATTATTATTCCACTTATTGAAAGGTTGAGCATCTTGCTCAAAATTGCAGAGCTTGCTAGTGGTAGAGCTGGTATTTAAATTCAGGTTTCCTGACACCAAAATACATGACCTTCAAGTTTGAAATGATGTCTCTTGGACTGTCATGTTTTTGTTGTCATTCGTCTCTACATATTTTTTAATTTCCTCTTTGATTTCTTCAGTAACCGTTGGTTGTTCAGTAACATATTATTTAGTCTCCATGTATTTTTTTTTTGCAGTATTTTTCCTGTAATTGATTTCTAATCCCATAGTGTTGTGGTCAGAAAATATGCTTGGTATGATTTCAATTTTCTTAAATTTACCGAGGCTTGATTCGTGCCCAAGATGTGATCTATCCTGGAGAGTGTTCCATGTGCACTTGAGAAGAAAGTGCATTCAGCCGTTTTTAGATGGAATGTTCTAAAAATATCAATTAAGTCCACCTGGTCTAATGTGTCACTTAAGGCCTATGTTTCCTTATTAATTTTCTGCCTGGATGATCTGTCCATTTATGAGAGTGGGGTACAGTAAGTCCCCTACATACAAACCTTCAAGTTGCGAACTTTCAAATATGTAAATGTGTGTTCGCATGTCCAATCATGTAAGTTAGTTCACGTGTCTGGTGTACATTGTCATGTGCATGCATCCTCTACAAGTGGTTGTGCTTTTGTGCACTTTACTGTACAGTACTGTATAGAGTACAGTATTACAGTATCTTTATTTCAATCCCAGGATGTCCAGAAGCAAGCATAAAAGCAGTGGTGATGTAGTTGGTACTGCTAAGAAGCAGCAAGCAATAATGGAAACAAAAGTGAAAATAATTGAGAGTGGAGAGAGAAGAAAAGATGGTAGACGTTGCTTGCTCTTATAACATGAACTGTTCAACCATCAGCACAATTCTAAAGAACAAGACAAGATCATGGAACATGTGAAGTCTGCTGTGCTGCTGATGTTGACAATAATATTGAAGAAGCATGGAAATGGGGTGGAGGAAATGGAGAAACTTCTCAGTGTGTAGATGAAGGATCAGCATCAGCGTTGAGTCCTACTCAGCTTAATGCTGATTCAAGAGAAAGCTAAAAGCCCTTATGGAGATGTGAAGAAGAAACATGACAAAGAATCAGAGGGTGCATCTTTTAATGCCAGCCATGGCTGGTTTCATTTGTTCAAGGCTAGAGCCAGCCTTCACAATGTAAAAGTAAGTGGCAAGGCAGATATGGTAGCTGCCCAGGAATCTCCTGAAACACTTTGAGAAATTATTGATGAAGGCACGTATTTACCTGAGCAGGTTTTTAATGTGGATGAGACAGGACTGTACTGGAAGAGGATGCCAAACCAAAGTTACATCAGTAAGGAGGAAAAGTTGATGCCAGTCCATAAAGCAGCAAAGATAGGCTAACTCTGTTGTTTGGTGGCAGTGCTTCTGGCAATATGAAGCTGAAGCCTCTGTTAGTTTATCATTCACAGAACCCAAGGGCCCTTAATAACATAGCTAAGGGCTCCCTTCCTGTTTTGTGGAGAGTAACCCCAAAGCCTGGGTTACACAGGCCATTTTCCAGGACTGGTTTTCCACGACTTTGTCTCAGAGGTAGAGAAATATTGCTTGGAGATGGACATCCCATTCAGTGTTTCTTTTTGCTGCTCGACAGTGCTGCAGGCCACCCCCCCTTCATGGACAACTTTCATCCCAACATCAAAGTAGTGCATCTTCCACCAAATACTACATCACTCATCCAACCTATGGACCAGGGAGTTATAACGGCTTTCAAGAAATATTATTTATGTCACACTTTTTGTCAGGCAGTAAAGGCAACTGACTAATCAGGAACACCCTTGCAACAATTTTGGAAGGACTATAACATCTACAAGGCCATAAAAAACATTGACTTTGCTTGGCATGAGGTTATGGCCATCACCATGAATGGGGTTTGGAAGAACCTTTGCCCAAAGTTTGTTCACGATTTTCATGGATTTGAGAAGGTGGATGAGGAGTCCAAAGAGGCATTTGGCAACTTAGTGACCCTCAGCAAGAAGCTGGAGCTAGATCTGCAAGAGGATGACTTCACTGAACTCCTTGCTGTGCAACATGAGGAGCTTACTGATGAAGAACTGACAGAATTGAAGGGCCAGAGAAAGGACAAAGAGAGACAAGAGGAAGAAGTAACTGAAGAACCAAAGAGATTCATGACACAGGAAATGGCAAGGGGATTTTCTTTATTTAAGGAGGCACTGTTAGGTTTTGGGGCACAGGACCTGAATGTAGAATGGTACGTGAAGGTTGCAGCAGCCATTCAGAATGCAATCCAGTGCTACTATGTCATTTATGATGAGAAGAAAAGAGCTACTACCCAGATATCACTGGATCATTTTTTCAAGGGGGTAGATAGAATTGAATCCAGCAAGGAACCAGAACCTGTGCCACCATCATCAGGCATGAGTGAAATTGCAGCTTGCCCTCCATCTCCTATTGTTGATGATCCTTCAGCTCTACCATCTCCTACCTCCTCTTGCCTGTTCACTTGATGCCAGCCCCTGTATGCCAGCTGTTGTACTATACCACTGTACTTTTCAAGATACTGTACTGTAAGATTAAAAATGTTTTCTTTATTTTTTGTTTGTTTTTTATGTATTATGTGTGTAAAAAGTATTATAAACCTATTACAGTATGGTACTACATAGTCAATTGTGTTTGTTGGGTACTTAGGCTAACTTTGTTGGACTTACAAACAAATTGGACTTATGAACATGCTCTCAGAACGGAACTCGTTTGTATGTAGGGGACTTACTGTATTAAAGTCCCCCACTATTATTGTATTACTGTCGATTTCTCCTTTTATGGCTGTTAGTGTTTACCTTATACATTGAGGTGCTCCTATGTTGGGTGCATATATACAATTGTTATATCTCTTTTCTTGGATTGATTGCTTGATCATTATGTAGTGTCCACCTTTGTCTCTTGTAACATTCTTTATTTTAAAGTCTGTTTTGTCTGATATGAGTATTGCTACTCCAGCTTTCTTTTTATTTCCATTTGCATGGAATACCTTTTTCCATCCCCTCACTTTCAGTTTGTGTGTGTCCCTAGATGTGAAGTGGGTCTCTTGTAGATAGCATATATATGGGTCTTGTTTTTGTATCCACTCAGCCAGTCTATGTCTTCTGCTTGGAGCATTTAATCCATTTACATTTAAAGTAAGTATAGATATGAATGTTCTTATTGCCATTTTGTTAGCTGTTTGGATTTGTTTTTGAAGGTCTTTTTTCTTCCCTTCCTCTTTTGTTTTCTTCTCTTGTGATTTGATGTCTACCTTTAGTGATGTGTTTGGATTGCTTTTTTCTTTTTTGTGTCTGTATCTATTGTAGATGTTTGTTTTGTGGTTCCCATGAGGTTTTTGGAATGATGTCTCTTAAGCATTCCTTACCTCACTTTTAAAAATATGCCCAAGAATGTCGACATTTGGTGACTTGGAAAAAGCAGGGATATCTTATCACTTAGTTCCTAACTATAGCTTAAAAGTTTTGATGATCTAAAAAATCAGCATTATCTATTCATTCTTTTATTATTGAGAAGGGGTTAATAGAAACATTGGTCCTTCAAATACAAAAACTAACAGTATTTAAGTTAAAGAAAATTGCAAGTTAAGATTCAATCTTTCCTAAACACAGAAGAAAAAGGAAATTTATTTGATGGGGGAGAAGTTAATATTAATTGAGTACCTACTAATTCCATCAGGGTGCCCCATAAGTTCATAATTCTTAAAAGGTCCAAAATGGAAAACATCATCTTTATCCTCAAAGAAGCTCCTTCTCTTTCTTCATTCTCTATCCTGGGCACTGTCACCTGAATCTACTTAGTCAATGATTAAGCCAGAAGCCTTGTTGTTTTCTCTACTCCTCTCATTTCCTTACCATCCTTTTAGTCTTGCCATTTTATATGACACAGTTTTACTCACTTCCTGAACAGTACAGATTGTGCTTCCCAATGACTGTGCCCATCCTTACTCCTACCAGCAGGACTTATCCCCATATCCAGCCAACACAGGGCATAATTTAGCTTTCTAATTTTTTCCAGTCAAATTAGTATAAAATTATATCTCACTGTTATGTTATGTCAGCAAGTTACTTATGACTTGTTAGCTTTTTGAATTTATTTTCTGTAAATTGCCTGCTGATATCCTTTGCCCATTTTTCCATTGAAGTTACTGTCTTTTTTCTTGTTGATTTGTATGATTTGATTTCTTGTTGATTTGATTTGATTTCTTGTTTGATTTGTGTTCTACATTCTAGATGGGAATCCTTTGTCCTTTTGAAACATTTTAAAGGCTCTTCACCCATGTTTCTAACTTTATCCATGTGTAACTTTGATGTATTCAATAATCAATTTTATACCATATGTTTTTTTGAAGTTTTTGCTTAAGAGGTCCTATACTGCCTCAGCATCAGACACATTCTAAAATATATTTATTGTGGATCTTAAAGGTCTAGCTACAATTTTAGTGGAATTACATTGTATTTATGAGATAATTGTGGGGAGAGTTGATATCTTTACAATATTAAGTCTTCTCATCTGAGAACATGGAATGTCTCTTAATCACTCAGGTCTTTATCTATGTCCTTTATTACAATGTTTAAGTTTTCTCCAGGAGGCCTTATGTATTCTTGCTTAAGTTAATTACCAGACAATTTTTAGTTGTTGTTGCTATGTGAATAGTATCTTGCTTTTTAGTTGTTTGCTCTTAGAAATGTGCTTATAATTTGATCATACATCCACCACATTCTTATAATTTACCTGTTGATTTTGGAGTAAATAAGTATATCATCCTACAAAAACCAATAGTTTGTTTCTTTCTTTCCAAGCCTCTTATTTCTCTTTCTTTCCTTCAGTCTTGACCAGGATTTCCAATATTATAGTACTGGTTGTAATATACGGTGGTTTCTGACCGTAAGAATATGTGTTTCCATTCTTAAGGGGAATGCACTTAAAGTTTCTCCAATAAGTATAATATTTACTGAGAGTTTTGGAATATAACCATCATTCATTTAAGGGAATTAAAGAAATCCTTTTCTACTCTTGGCTTACTAAGAGTTTTTAATCATAAATAAGTAAAGAACTTGTCAAATACTTTTTCTGCATCAATTAACATTATTATGAGATTAAAAAAAATTTAATCTATTAATGTTCTAAATTATATTGGCAGAATCCTAATGATGAACCGTTCATTAATCAGGCTGTATTATTTTAAAACATACTGTTAAATCAATTAGCTAGCATTTTAAAAGATTTTTCATCTTTTAAAATTTTTTTTTTTTTTTTTTTTTTTTGCGGTAAGCCGGCCTCTCACTGTTGTGGCCTCTCCCGTTGCGGAGCACAGGCTCCGGATGTGCAGACTCAGCAGCCATGGCTCACGGGCCCAGCCGCTCCGCGACATGTGGGATCCTCCTGGACCGGGGCACGAACCCATGCCCCCTGCATCGGCAGGCAGACTCTCAACCACTGCGCCACCAGGGAAGCCCTAAAATATTTTTTAAAAGAGGATAGAGTTTTCTTTTTAATATACTGTGTTCATCTGATTGTACCAATATGAAATGAGCTTGGCAGCTCTGTGTTTGTCCCTTCTGGAGTAACTTGGAAACTTATTGTTCCTCAAGAGTTTGGTAAAACTCACCTGAAAAACCATTTAAGCCTACAATTTTCTGAGCGTGGAGGTTGTTAATTGCAATGTAATCTCTTTAAAACGTATTGGTCTATTCAAGTTCCCTGTATCTAATGCCAATTTTGGCATTTAATATTTTTCCATTTTGTCTAGGTTTTTGATCTTTTTAGTTCATAAATCTTTTAATGTTTTAATGTTTTTTGAAAATGATAGTTGCTCTTGGAGATTTCAATCAATACAGAAAAATTTAAAGAAGAAATTGAAAATCCCACCCCAAATCCTAGCCCTAGAAATAATCATAATATAAACATCTCTATATATGTACATAGTTATAATTTTTATGGCAGACATTTCTTAGTATGCATAATTATAATATTATTAATAATAATAGCAAACACATATAGTACTTTATATTATTACATAAGATACAGGTAGAAGAATTACATACATATACAGATAGAAGAATAGATGCCTGGATAGTAAAATGATGGATAGATAGATAGATAACCCTGCATATATTTTTAGTATAATACCCCCCAAAAATATTTATTTTGCATTTACTGATTACAAATACATCCCCCATAGGATTCTGCACACAGTGAGGATGGGAACCCTATTTTTCATGTCACTACAACTAGCCTGGTTTCTGGCATCTCTTCCAAGCTTATCAAATGTTTATCAAGTGCATGATTGAGGAAATGAATGAATGTGCAATGCTATGTGCAAACATTGTTCTAGGAGCTACACACATTTTGTTTATATGATCTTCCTCAGACCTTTGCAAGGAAGATGGTACCACCTTTATTCTACAATTGAGGAAACTGAACCTGGAGGTAAATAACTGGCCCACGGTTCAACAAGCGACAAGTGATTAGCAGGATTCTGGCACCAGATCTGTCTAACTCTGATACCTGCTCATTTTCCACTGTACCCCACTGACACGAGAACAAATACCCCAGAATAAAGGCAAGACAAAAATGCAAAAGGGCCAAAAGAAATACCAAGAATCTGCAGTTCCTTCTTTGAACAAGGGTTTAGTAAACTCCTCTTAGACACCAAGTGTTGGGAGATGAACTGGGTTTCAATGTTTCATAAACAGGGCTCCCACCTTTAATCCTTACAAAGCGAACAGTGAAACATGGTGACTTGGGGTTAAGCTCTGCTCTGGAGTTGGGGTGGAACGAAAGGGAGACATGAAAGAAAGAAGAGTGTTCTTAAAGTCTTCCTACGTAAAAACAGGGAAAAAAGAAGGTAGGCAACTGGAGGAGGGAGGGACCGTGATCTACCTCAACAGTGATGAGCAGAAGAAGGGACCCCCATGGGGGACAGAAGCAGGGCTGCATCCCGGCTAGTCCTCTCTCTACAACAGTACCTGTTTGGATCCACCAATCAGGAAAAAATGCACTTTCTGGGCTGGCCAATTAGAAGAAGTTTCCCCTTCTTCCTGCTGCATGCACCACACCGGGAGCTGAGCAAGAACAGATTCCAGCTGCTCTTGCATGGGCTTGACTGGGTGCCCTTATCACCACCGCCCTGCCTCCTGGGGAGAAGCTCCTGGTACGGGTGTCCTCACCATTGCTCACTTTACTTAAGGTCACTTTAACAAGGCTTTAGAACAGATCACAGTTGGCTGTGTGATATCTGTCATTTAAGATGAACAAATATGTCAATAAAAGAATTATTACCCAACTGGGGGTTGTGGGGCTGGCAGGATAGCTTATTTTCTGGTTTCTGCGTATTCCCAGAAACCCCAATTAAGAATTTCAGATTTCTTAACACTATTTTAAAATATTGCCAAGTCTCTAAGAAGAAATGTATTCTGGTGGAGGGTGTATTAAAAAGAAAACATGTTGGGATCCGGTCTTCATGGTTTTTTTTTTAATTCTGAATTTTTGTTGAAGTATAACATATACACAGAAAAGTGAACAAATTATAAGTGTACAGCTCAAAAAAATTTTCACAAAATGAATACATCCAAGCAGCCAGCACCCAAGTCAATAAACAGACTTCGTACTAGTACCCCAGGAACCCCTTCATGTCTTCTAGTCACTCCTCGCCATCCACAGACAACCACTGCTCTGACTTCTAATGCCTCAGCCTCGCTTTGGCCGTTGGTGAACTCTGTGTAAGTGGAATCATTCAGTGTGCACTCTCTTCTTTCTGGCTTCTTTCTCTCAACCTTATTTTCATGAGATTGATCCAGGTTGTTGCCAGTAGCAATAGCTCATTCATTCTTAATGCTGTATAGTATGTCTTTGTAGAAATCTACCACAAATAACTTAATTCATTCTCCTATTGATGGACATTTGGGTCACTTCCAGTTTGGAGCTAATGTGAATGGTTGCCAGCCATTTTTAATGTTTGTTAACAAACTCCTGCCAAAAGCCACACCAAATGTGAATGGAAATTCAAGGGCTGATCAACTGTTGTGGTTGTAGGAAGCAAAAATAACTGTGAAAGATCGTTTTTCTTGCTTGGAAAATTTAAAGGTATGGTTACTGTATAATAAGGCTAATAAGTCATTAGCCAGTGAGAAGCTAACAAGATTGATGAATTTGCAGGTAAAGAATATGAGTCTACGTGATCCCAGGAACAGCTGGTTATTTTTACCCTCTGTTTTTAGCAAAGCTTGGTAACTTTTTCATGATACGATTATGTGACATTCTTAGGATTTAACACACACACTGTGCTGATCAACTTAAAACTCTGTGAGGTAAATGGCAAGTGGCATGGCTCCTGTGTTCCAGAAAAGGGAGTTTAGGCAAACCACTTCACCTCCCTCTTGTCCTATTCATGATAGCGAGTTGATATCAACTTCAGACTGAGCTGAGAGCTGTCTCCAGCAGTCCCCCGCCCCCCAAACACAGCCTGGCAGGTGCCCAAGATGTTGCTGCAAAGATCTCGTGGGAAGAACCACAGCCTTGAGGTGGGAGGAATTCTATTAATACCTTAGACTTTTATAGTTCTCTGCCTGTAGAGGACTTTGAGCGTCTTTTCAGAAGAGCTGGCCAAAGCTTGTGACTCATATGCCAGCATTAGGAGAAACGTCGCTTTGGAAATGGGCCTTCATATGGCTCTTGCGGTGACTTCCAGGCTCCTTATATGGGCTGATTTGTCATCTCCAGCTATTGTGTTCAGGGTTCAAAAATATGACGAACTAGTCAAGGGGTAATTCTCTTTTCTCCCCTAACATCACTCACAGCATCTCAGCTTTCTGTATGTCTCCAAACAGGCTATTCCCAGGGGCTCCTTCTCTCTGTGCCATGGATTCCTTTGGCTGTCTGGTGAAGTCTATGGACTCTTTCTCAGAATACTACTTTAAAATGTGTAAAATAAAATACATAGGACTAGAAAGGAAATCAAGTATATAAAAAATACAGTTATCCAAATAGTAAAACAAAACAAAACAGATTTGTGATGTAGTAATGTATTTGCTTCCTTATTGACATATAACAAGATCTAAAGGTGGGGAAACAACATAATTTCAAAGTAATCATGAGTATTCACAATATTTGAAGATATCTGGGACAACTCTAACGTGATATTAAAATATTTTTACTTCTATTGGTGACAAAGCCACAGATACTAATACTTCTGTGGTTTTCAGCCTATATTTATAGTTAAAAGGAATCTTAAATTTCCATTAAAGGATAATAAAAACTTAAAATGTATCCCCCTTTTCCATCTAAATTCATAGCTCCCCTGAATTCCATCACAATCCCCTGAAATCTATTCTCACTTCAATGCCTCAAGGATGGCCCTTATCTGGACACACACATACACACCTTGAAATAGCATCAGCTGTCTAGAACCCACTGGCCTCTCTTCAGAAAGCTGGATTCCAGGCCGGTCCTCTCTGTCAGAGAATAGCCAACTTCAAGCTTGTGACTATGATTCTCAGACTTTGCTAGTACATCCAGACAAGAAGTGACCTTGAATTTAATCCTCGCCTTCTCTTGTCAGTTTCCAGAATGACTCCCTGTGACAGGCTGAGAAACAGGCTTTCTTTTTTTTTTCTTTAAAGTCCTTTATTTTCCCACTACATACTTCCTTTTTAAAAAAATTATCTATCTATCTCTATATATATATTTTATACAGCAGGTTCTTATTAGTCATCAACTTTATACACATCAGTGTATATATGTCAGTCCCAATCACCCAATTCAACACACCACCAGCCCCACCACCCCACAGCTTTCCCCACTTGGTGTCCATACGTTTGTTCTTTACATCTGTGTCTCAATTTCTGCCCTACAAACCAGTTCACCTGTACCATTTCTCTAGGTTCCACATATATGCGTTAATATACGATATTTGTTTTTCTCTTTCTGACTTACTTCACTCTGTAGGACAGTCTCTAGATCCATCCACGTCTCAACAAATGACCCAATTTTGTTCTCTTTTATGGCTGAGTAATATATTCCATTGCATATATGTACCACATCTTCTTTATCCATTCATCTGTCGATGGGCATTTAGGTTGCTTCCATGACCTGGCTATTGTAGATAGTGCTGCAATGAACATTGAGGTGCATGTGTCTTTTTGAATTATGGTTTTCTCTGGGTATATGCCCAGTAGTGGGATTGCTGGATCATATGGTAATTCTATTTTTAGTTTTTTAAGGAAGCTCCATATTGTTCTCCATAGTGGCTGTATCAATTTACATTCCCAACAACAGTGCAAGAGGGTTCCCTTTTCTCCACACCCTCTCCAGCATTTGTTGTTTGTAGATTTTCTGATGATGCCCATTCTAACTGGTGTGAGGTGATACCTCACTGTAGTTTTGATTTGCATTTCTCTAATAATTAGTGATGTTGAGCAGCTTTTCATGTGCTTCTTGGCCATGTGTATGGCTTCTTTGGAGAAATGTCTATTTAGGTCTTCTGCCCATTTTTGGATTGGGTTGTTTGTTTCTTTAATATTGAGCTGCATGAGCTGTTTATATATTTTAGAGATTAATCCTTTGTCCGTTGATTCATTTGCAAATATTTACCCCCATTCTGAGGGCTGTCTTTTCATCTTTTTTATGGTTTCCTTTGCTGTGCAAAAACTTTGAAGTTTCATTAGGTCCCATTTGTTTATTTTTGTTTTCATTTCCATTACTCTAGGAGGTGGATCAAAAAAGATCTTGCTGTGATTTATGTCAAAGAGTGTTCTTCCTATGTTTTCCTCTAAGAGTTTTACAGTCTCCGGTCTTACATTTAGGTCTCCAACCCATTTTGAGTTTATTTTTGTGTATGGTGTTAGGGAGTGTTCTGATTTCATTCTTTTACATGTAGCTGTCCAGTTTTCCCAGCACCATTTATTAAAGAGACTGTCTTTTCTCCATTATATATCCTTGCCTCCTTTGTCATACATTAGTTGACAATAGGTGCGTGGGTTTATCTCTGGGCTTTCTATCTTGTTCCATTGATCTATGTTTCTCTTTTTGTACCAGTCCCATATTGTCTTGATTACTGTAGCTTTGTATAATAGTCTGAAGTCAGGGAGTCTGATTCCTCCAACCTCATTTTTTTCCCTCAAGACTGCTTTGGCTATTTGGGGTCTTTTGTGTCTCCATACAAATTTTAAGATTTTCTGTAGTTCTGTAAAAAATGCCAATGGTAATTTGGTAGGGATTTCATTGAATCTGTAGATTTCTTTGGGTAGTATGGTCATTTTCACAATGTTGATTCTTCCAATCCAAGAACGTGGTATATCTCTCCATCTGTTGGTATCATCTTTAATTTCTTTCATCAGTATCTTATAGCTTTCTGCATACAGGTCGTTTGTCTCCCTAGGTAGGTTTATTCCTACATATTTTATTCTTTTTGTTGCAATGGTAAATGGGAGTGTTTCCTTAATTTCTCTTTCAGATTTTTCATCATTACTGTATAGGAATGCAAGAGATTTCTGTGCATTAATTTTGTATCCTGCAAATTTACCAAATTCATTGATTAGCTCTAGTAGTTTTCTGGTGGCATCTTTAGGATTCTCTATGTATAGTATCATGTCATCTGCAAACAGGGACAGTTTTACTTCTTCTATTCCAATTTGTATTCCTTTTATTTCTTTTTCTTCTCTGATTGCTATTCTAGGACTTCCAAAACTATGTCGAATAATAGTGGTGAGAGTGGACATCCTTGTCTTGTTCCTGATCTTAGAGGAAATGCTTTCACTTTTTCACCATTGAGAATGATGTTTGCTGTGGGTTTGTTGTATATGGCCTTTATTATGTTGAGGTAGGTTCCCTCTATGCCCACTTTCTGTAGAGGTTTTATCATAAATGGGTGTTGAATTTTGTCAGAAGCTTTTTCTGCATCTATTGAGATGATCATATGGTTTTTATTCTTCAATTTGTTAATATGGTGTATCACATTGATTGATTTGCATATATCGAAGAATCCTTGTATCCCTGGGATAAATCCCCCTTGATGATGGTGTATGATCCTTTTAATGTGTTGTTGGATTCTGTTTGCTAGTATTTTGTTGAGGATTTTTGCATCTATATTCATCAGTGATATTGGTCTGTAATTTTCTTTTTTTGTAGTATCTTTGTCTGGTTTTGGTATCAGGGTGATGGTGGCCTCATAGAATGAGTTTGGGAGTGCTCCTTCCTCTGCAATTTTTTGGAAGAGTTTGGAAGGTTGGGTGTTAGCTCTTCTCTAAATATTTGATAGAATTCTCCTGTGAAGCCATCTGGTCCTGGACTTCGGTTTGTTGGAAGATTTTTAATCACAGTTTCAGTTTCATTGCTTGTGATTGGTCTGTTCATATTTTCTATTTCTTCCTGGTTCAGTCTTGGAAGGTTATACCTTTCTAAGAATTTGTCCATTTCTTCCAGGTTGTCCATTTTATTGGCATAGAGTTTCTTGTAGTAGTCTCTTAGGATGTTTTGTATTTCTGCAGTGTCTTTGTAACTTCTCCTTTTTCACTTCTAATTTTATTGATTTGAGACCTCTCCCTCTTTTTCTTGATGAGTCTGGCTAATGATTTATCAATTTTGTTTATCTTCTCAAAGAACCAACTTTTAGTTTTATTGATCTTTGCTATTGTTTTCTTTGTTTCTATTTCATTTATTTCTTCTCTGATCTTTATGACTTCTTTCCTTCTGCTAACTTTGGGTTTTGTTTGTTCTTCTTTCTCTAGTTCCTTTAGGTGTAAGGCTAGATTGTTTATTTGAGATTTTTCTTGTTTCTTGAGGTAGGCTTGTATAACTATACACTTCCCTCTTAGAACTGCTTTTGCTGCCTCCCATAGGTTTTGGATCGTCGTGTTTTCATTGTCATTTGTCTCTAGGTATTTTTTGATTTTCTCAGTGATCTCTTGGTTATTTAGTAACGTATTATTTAGGCTCCATGTGTTTGTGTTTTTTACATTTTTTTCCCTGTAATTCATTTCTAATCTCACAGCTTTGTGGTCAGAAAAGATGCTTGATATGATTTCAATTTTCTTAAATTTACTGAGGCTTGATTTGTGACCGAAGATGTGATCTATCCTGGAGAATGTTCTGTGCGCACTTGAGAAAAAAGTGTAATCTAAGAAAGTGTAATCTGCTGTTTTTGGATGGAATGTCCTCTAAATATTAATTAAATCTATCTGGTCTATTGTGTCACTTAAAGCTTCTGTTTTTTTATTTATTTTCATTTTGGATGATCTGTTCATTGGTGTAAGTGAGGTGTTAAAGTCCCCCACTATTACTGTGTTACTGTCGATTTCCTCTTTTATAGCTGTTAGCAGTTGCCTTATGTATTGTGGTGTTCCTATGTTGGGTGCATATATATTTATAATTGTTATATCTTCTTCTTGGATTGATCCCTTGATCATTATGTAGTGTCCTTCCTTGTCTCTTGTAACATTCTTTATTTTAAAGTTTATTTTATCTGATATGAGTATTGCTACTCCAGCTTTCTTTCAATTTCCATTTGCATGGAATATCTTTTTCCATCCCCTCACTTTCAGTCTGAATGTGCCCCTAGGTCTGAAGTGGGTCTCTTGTAGACAGCATATATATGGGTCTTATTTTTGTATCCATTCAGCAAGCCAAATCGGCCCTCCTTTAAATGATGTTCTTGCTCTTTGAAAAAATCAGGGAAGTTTAGATGGTATCCAGGAATTATTTTTAATTTAAATTTGATGTTAATCAGGTTAATGAATGCACATGATTATGAAGGGAAATGTCCAAATTTTTTAGAGATGCATTCTTAAGTATATAGAAGTAAGTAACATACTTGGGATTTGTTATTAAAATTTTTAAATTACTGTGGGTAAAAAAGGGAATTAATGAAACAACAGTAGTGAAAATTTGAAAATTCTGGACTCTGGGTGATGATTATATGGGGATAAAACTGTTTATTCTACTTTAGACTATGTTTAACTTTTTTTATTATTAAAAACATTAAAAATAATTTTTGCACCAGGAAGTTAGGTAGAGAATGCTTTTTAATAGTGCTGGTATGCTTCTTTATAGTAATTATTATTTAATTTACTTCCATGCACAATATGACTCGATTGTATTTTCTCTCTTATAGTAAATATGCAAGTTTTAAAAATGAATTTCATTCATACCTTTTGCCAGTTGTCAAGTATGGTCTTGCCCTCCAGGACTTTATATTCAAGTTAGGAAGAGATGATGCATATACATGAAACTGCAGTTGGGAAACAACATAAGACAGAGTATGGTATAAATGTCAAAATGTAATAAAGATGGAGCATGTGATAGGAGTTCAGGAAAGGGAGAGATCAGTGAGGACTGGAGGCAGGGCTGGTAGCTTGGAGTTGGACAATGCTGCCTATCAGTCTCTGGGTTCATTGCCTCTGGTTAATTTAGGCTTCTTTCTTTGCACTCACTTCTTCACCATGGAATTACCTCCAGATTCTTAAAGCACATAAGCAACAACATTCTTGCTCCCAATATTTCCCTGTCCCCTTTCCCTTGGAGGCTGTGTTCGATACATCCTGAGCCTCCATGGATGTGTGCCCCCTATTCTGCTCAGGGCTGCTTTGCTTCATCTTTCTCTCCCGGATGGCAAACAACAGCCCAGATGCTAAGTACCACCATAAACATTCTTGATCACGCATCCAACCCAGTGTGATCCCTGGCCTTGAGTGACGGTGGTAACGCTTGCCAGGCAGGCTGCCAGTGGACCACTGTGCCTGACCCCAGTGTTGCCTCAGAGGAGAGCCTCTCCCTGCCGAGTGCTGGGGAACAAAGCAGTAAAGCTTCACAAAGATCTGCCACCAGGGCACAATGAAAGCGAAGGGGTGGATGCTTAAGCATGACTGTGGTACCTGATGGCAGCAGTTGCTGGAGCCAATTCATAGCCCTTGGAATGAACTAGAATGATCCCTCAGAGCAGGAGAAAAAAAAATTCCTAGAAGCCATTCAAGAAGACCTACCTCCCGGATGATCTAATTTTTAAAAATTGTTTTATATTGCTTAGGTCATTGAAACCAAAGCAGGTTTTCCTTTTTTCTCTTCATTAATTCTCATTTTGAGTTACCTGAGGAATTGTGAGCAGGTTACCTGGCCAGGCTGAGTTGGCAAACAGATAAAGTCAGTGTGGGAGGGACAAGTGTATACCTGTGCTGCCATTCACACCAAAGCTGAAGGCTGCTGTCAGTACAGCAACTTTTTGATCCTTTCGTGGCTTCAGATCACAAGTTTGAAATACAAGAGAAAACATCAAATCCATAGTGCTTAACGGTGGAAGGATTCAAGGAATCTGTCCAGGACACACCCCTGACAGATATGCAGAACTTCAACCCAAGTGGCCATCCCTCTCTGAGACCTGCCTCCCCTAGCCACCATCTCTGTCCCACCTCCTTGGATAAGGGGACTCCATCAGAGACTCAGGTCTACAAGATTTCATTTTCTTCCACCTCTCATGTTCAAGGGCATGAAAACAAAATGCCTTAACAACAACAACAACAAAAATAACTGCTGCTGCTCTGTGTCTGGGGAGAAGCTTCTCAAAGGAAAAGGCATCAGGGTGTGGCCTTGATTCATGAAAGTGACCTAGAGAGTGACCTGGTCTGACCTAGAGAGCCCGGGACAGAGAAGCACCAAACTTCTGCTTAATAAAGTAACCAGAAATCTGAGTTTCCTCAGGGAAGCAAAGTGACATCATAGGGTCTGAGTCTCCAAAATCAAGCAGTGGTCTCTGGAGACATGACAGAAGGTAGCAGGCCTTGAGGCTCAACGAGGGCCATGAAAAATTTCTTGGGGCAAGAATGGCTACAGTATTTTACAGAACAGTGGCATTTTTATTTTCTGTTTTAAATAGTTTCTCTTCTTCATTATCTTGTGACCCCTTCCATAACCTCCAACCACTCTGTACATCTGTTACACACAACAGCTTTGACTGAGGGGAGTTTTGGGGATGAACAGAGATGCTATCCAGTGTGAGGGTAAGGAAGGATAGGTCAGCAATGGCAGGAGCTGTGCGTGGCCGTTAAGAACAGGCTACAGTGGAGAGAAGGCTGGAGCATGGGCCACCCCACCTTGTGAAGGGATGTGAGATGACTTCCTTTCACTCAAAATACACTAGAAGTAGGTGAACTTGATAGGAAGGCAGGAAAGAAGCTAGTTCCTACTGGGGAAAGGGCTGTACTTGCAGGAAACACTTGGATACTTGGTTTACATATGAAAAAAAAACCACATTTCTCTGGTTTGGATGACAACTTCCTACACACACACACACACACACACACACAATTAAACATTCTTATTTCTTGGTTTCCTTAAAGTTCTATTTATCTTCTATTAGAGCAATTATCCCATTACACTATATTATTGCTGGTATACTCATATGTTTTTATAATTATACTTGTGAATTTTTTCTCTGTATCTTTTACCTGTCAAGCACCTGGCATGTGTTAAGAAGTGTTTGTTGAATGAATATTTGAATAATTGGCTACTACACATATTTGTTAACAAGATGGAACCCTGAGTCACTCAGCAGAATCAAGTCTCATTTGTCATCAAGGAGCTGATGCCAGTTTTGTTCTTACCTTTCCGCTCATCCCTGAGGCATGCAGATGAGCCCTGGACTTCAGGAAGCATCAGTTCTGTGATGACCCACACTGGAATCTGCAACACTCCTCCATGTCCTGTGGCTTCTGGCTGAGGAGGAGGTGTGGACAGGTTGGTGTGGACATGTCACTGTCACTGGGCCTGGCAGAGCTGGCCCAACTGCACTTCCCAATACAGGGGTCAGCTTATCTCCAAGAGCAGCAATGGCCTGTGAGTCAGAAGAGTGGGTGTTTGAGCGCACATGGCATTTGAGTCATTTGGCAAGTGCCCGGAAGGCTCTCATCACACAGCTCCCCACACTGAGCTTTCCATTTCCTGTCATAATACCCAAAATTCTGTCACCGTTATCTATTCATGCTTTTGAGTATTTCAGAGATTCCAATTATTGAGTGATTTCTTTACTTGGTATCTGTGTAGGATTCTGGAATAGGGGGAGGTGGGAATAGGTAAGGAAGACAGAAAAAGAAATGGGACGGAGATATAAACAGACTTTGTCTCTCTTCTAGTGGTTCCCAGTGCAGAGCAATACTTTCCAGAATACCCTTAGCCCTTCCAAAGTTGCCCAGACAATATTGAGAAGCCCAGCAGGCCAGGACTCATAACACATATTCTTCTTTTTTATTTATTTATTTATTTGGTTGCATCAGCTCTTAGTCGCAGCAGGTGGGTTCCTTAGTTGCGGCTTGCCAGCTCCTTAGTTGTGGCATGCAAACTCTTAGTTGTGGCATGCATGTGGGATCTAGTTTCTGGACCAGGGACTGAACCCGGGCCCCCTGCATCGGAAGCATGGAGTCTTAACCACTGAGCCACCAGGGAAGTCCTTCATCACACATATTCTTCAATACACGCTTTCTCTCCCAGCCACACAGCACCTGAAAACTCAAGCACTGAAGAAATAAGAGAGAAGAAGAACATCAAAACAATGTATGATGCTTGAGATGGTACTGTCACCTTGGTATGCCCCAGGCCCACATTTCCAGGCTCCCTTCTCCATCCAGATAAGACCTAGAATCTGAAGAAGAATCCTTTTCTAGATGAAGACTAAGAGTAAAAGAAAACGCAGGACTGAATTTCCTAATCCCAAATTGGAATGTTGGTTCAGACATATATGTAAATCTTTTCTGTGAAGTCTTAAAGAAGGAAAATAAATTGCCTTTAGTTACACATAATAAATCTCCTTTATTAATGGATTTAACTTTATTAACTCCTGTGCGGGAGAAGGCTGTTAATCAAGTTGTCCACTGTGCCGAGACCACTTCTGGAACTGCTTCTCTTATATATATGGCCCTATGTATATGGACATATGCACAGGCCCTGGAATCTGCATTCCATTTACCTCCTGTGACCAGCTCAAACCAGTGATTTGTTGTGCTTTCTCTTCTCATTGTAGATAAATATTCACTTTTGTACCTAATTTTGCATCTGTGGTTTTGTGTTCCTTCTCATCAAAAGGGCCCCCATGTTCTATAAGTTTCAGCACCCACAAAG
Organism: Mesoplodon bidens; assembly: GCF_964165515.1. Taxonomy (NCBI): domain Eukaryota; kingdom Metazoa; phylum Chordata; class Mammalia; order Artiodactyla; family Ziphiidae; genus Mesoplodon; species Mesoplodon bidens. The sequence goes on along the minus strand of NC_138174.1, from coordinate 22,396,553 downwards.
TTGTATCTTCCCTTTCATACATCTACTCATATAGTGCACATGCTCAGTGTGCATAATTACATAGGAAATCTCAATTAACAAGGGTCCTGATAACTGATTCTTAATTAACCAAAATGTCCTCTGTGTAATGCCCTCAGATGCAAGTAATGAAAATGGAAGAAAAAAAGCAATTTCTAATCTTAGAAATGTAGCAAGTGTTCTACCTGGTCCCAGATCTTTTCTCCCTCTGCATGCACAGAAATACATGAGAACAGCTAACACTTACATAATATTTACTGTGAGCTGGGCTGCCTTCAGTCCTCACAAGTACTGCCTTGAGGTGGGTACTCTAATTGTACTCATTTTATAGATAAAGAAACTGAGGCATAATTTCCCAAAGTTACACCTGATATACAGGCCATCTGAGTCCAGGATCTAGGGTCTCCACCTCTAAGCTATGTCACCTGTGTAGGATCATTGTTTATGTTAGAAATGATGACCCAGTAACACAGGAACAAAATGTTTACTTTGTTTTCAATTGACAAATTGAAGCCCCTATTTCTCTCAGCATTCTGGTTAAAAAAGTTGTGGTTACTTCACTTTCAATTTCCTCTTTTCCTCAATTAGAAATGAGAAACATCCCTAGAAAACCAGGGTAGCCTGACACATGGTACGGGATTATCATGGGCTGCGTGGTGCCCCCAAAGATATCAGTCCTAATCCTTAGAACCTGTGAATGTTGTTTTATATGGTAGTTTTAACAGATGTGACTAAATTAAGGAGTTTGAGATGAGATTATCCTGAATTATCTGGGTGGGTTCTAAATTCCACCCAAAGTGTCTTTTCAAGAGATTAGACACACACAGAGGAGAAGGCATGTGAAGATAGAGGCAGAGATGAGAGTGACGCAGCCACAAACCAAGGAACACCAGGAATGCTGGCAATCACCAGAAGCTGGAAAAGGCAAAGAACTGATTCTCCTCTGGAGCCTGTGCAGGGAGTGTGGCCCTGCTGACACCTTGATTTCAGATTTCTGGCCTCCAGAACTGTGAAAGAATAAACTTCTGTTGTTTTTAAGCCATCAAAGTTGTGTTAGTTTGTTACAGCAGCAATAGGAAACTAATACAAGGTTCAATACATGGCAGCTAATAGTTAGAGCATAATAATAATCATAGCTGCTGCCAGGCACTGCATCCTTATAATGTATTGGTTATGCACTCTGTGACATTTATTCCCCATAAGGTAAATGAAGAAAGTGAGGTCACACAGCTGCTAAGTGGCAGAACAAGGATTTAAACCCAGGTCTAACTCCAAAGGCCACTGAACAGAAACAACATATGGAATATACTGTCAATCCTAACACCTTACATGGAAATTACTAACCAAAAATGAGAGCCAAACTCCAACAGTTCTTAATGATTTTTCTGAGACTAGATTTCCTAAATAGGCTTTCACCCTTTGCCCACACACCCTCTCACATTTGGTTATTTGTTGGTTCTTCTTAGTGCCACTTAAAAATGAGGTACATGGGCTTCCCTGGTGGTGCAGTGGTTGAGAGTCCGCCTGCCGGTGCAGGGGACATGGGTTCGTGCCCCAGTCTGAGAAGATCCCACATGCCACGGAGCGGCTGGGCCCGTGAGCCATGGCCACTGAGCCTGTGCATCTGGAGCCTGTGCTCCACAACGGGAGAGGCCACAACAGTGAGAGGCCCGCGTACTGAAAAAAAAAAAAAAAAAAAAGAGGTACAAACTACCATTAGCCTATTTTCCAAATGAAGAAACTGAGACACAGAGAAGTTATTTGCTGGAAGTCACCCCCCAGAGCCTGGCCTGGAAATGTTTGCCTTCATCAATCCTTTATCTATCCCTGCAGAATCTTGGTCTGGGTCTGTAAGAAAGAGCTGGCAACTTTCAATTTTTTAAGTGCCTTTTAGTTTCAGTAGGTGTATCAGCTCTGTGCACAAAGGTTAATTAAACCACTATAAAATGCAGAAGCAGCCAGGTCTTTGTCTCCGAGGTAATAAAATCACAAATGATTCCTGTTCAAAATGAAGCTTGTAATAATCTGTTGCCAGTGGGTTGTGTGCATTTTTTCCATTTTAACAACATGTACTTCTCTCTTCATCAGAAACATTAGGTCACAAAAGCCAATCTCATCTACATCTTTACAATGTTGTTTATCATCTTTCTGCATGCAGGAGATAGAACTGGTAATGAAGCAGCCAAATTGGATTCTAGGGAGGATTTGTCCTGACTTAGAATACTTTCAGAATCCATTCAAAATGCTTCTGATTTATCATTAAGCCTTTTGAAGCCATTTACTTGGAGCCAGCTTTTCAGGGATAGGACATCAATTGTGTCCAGTTATCGGGAATTATAACACAGCTGATGAAGTGTGACAACACAGAGTCCACTGGATTTGCAGGAGATTATAGGAGGGTGCTGTAGAAGTCAGCAGCTATTCCATGGAAAATGTTTCTGAGCAGAAAGAGAGAGCATGAAAATAAGGAAACAGGTTCTATCCTGTTGCCTAACACCCCTCCTGTGGTCTCTGCGTTGAGCTTATGTGGGTTTCCACTCCCACAATTCCTTTTACCTGCCCCTGTACTTTGTTTGCATCTTCTCCGGCCCACTCCCTCTCTCCCTCAAGCAGGTACCATACAAAACTAGAAGCAGGGATGGGAGGCGGATTGATGCTTGTGGCTAAGCAAGGGTGGGTAGTATGCTCAGCCACATCATGGACACAGTTATATTCTGAAAAGGGCAGGTGCCATGTTATCTAATGAGATTTTAGCTGAACCATAAAATCCAAAATACTTCACAAACCATGAATCATAGTCTTGTACTCACAGCTGCATCTATGTGAAGGTATTCTAGGTCAGCCTGCCCCCTTCCCACACTAAACATACTAGGCTCTGGAGAAGCTCGTGGGAGGAGCAGTGGTGAAGTGTTTCAATCTTGTTGGCAATATCGTCTAGAATTACCAATATACATACTTTGTGATCCAAACATTACACTTTTGTGATCCCATCCTAAGAGGAAAGAAAAAAATGCTCTAGTATGTACGGATTTATGTGCAAGGGTGTTTGTTGCTCAGTAGTAAAAATCTAGGGTACAGACAATCTGCATTTCCTACAATAGAAAATGGTTGAAGAAAGCATGAAAAAATATATATATAATGGAATATTATACAGCTACGAAAAAGAATGAGTTAGATCTATATGCATGAACTTGGAAGTATGTCCATATAGGTTATTAAGTGAAAAAAGTCAGTTGCAGTATAATGGACACAATACTGTATGATCCAGCTTTAAATTATTAGGGCTTGGTGTCTACAGAAAGAGTATCATCATATCAATATCATCTGTAAGTCTGAGGAAGGCTCATCAGCTTATCCATAATGCAAAAAATGTTTGAATCCTAAATTAGGCTGGTTTCAATCCAATTAAGTTTGGCTAGACAATAATAATAATGCATACATGCCCTGCCCAAGCTTATACTATGCTGTAATCCTCATGAAGTAAAAATACCCTTTACCCTCTAGAGAAGTCCCTTAAAGTTAAGATTCTGTTGGGGAGATAGGTTGAGTGGTAGGATGAAAGAAAGCATTTTAGAGCTGCCTTTTCAAAATACAATGACTATGTCTTACCCCAGACCAAATGAGTCTGAATTTCCAGAAGGTTGGGGATGCGAGATGGAGAAGGGGGCCAGAAAATGTAAAAGAGCCCCAGATGATCTAGTCACTCTTTCCTCTTTTTTTTTCCTCCCTTTTGTGGCCCATTTGAAAATAACTGTCTTAATGTACGTGCCCTACTTCAATTATCAAGAGGCAGCTGTAATAATGATAGACAGTAGCATTTATAATGTGCCAGACACTGACCTAAAGGTATGAGCATAAACTAATTCATTTAATTCTCACAACAAACTACAAGGGAGGTGTTAATTATTATCATCCCCATTTTACAGACGAGAATAGACAAAGAGGTTAAGAATCATACTCATGATTACAGAGTTAGCTCGTGGTAGAGCCAGGGTTTAAAACCCAGGAAGTCCAGCTTCAGACTATATGGAGAGATGTGAACCAGAGCAAATGAAATAGGGCAGGCTCACAAGCTCAATAAAGCATTTTTATGCCCACCTTTCTCATTGATCTTGTCACTTGGGTGAGACCTAAAGAACTGTCCTATCAATACGTCTCAGTACTCACCCATTGCCACACTCCTCATCAGTGAATTGCCCTGGCCCTTTGAAATGTTCACTGTATCTGAAGAAATGATTCTGAGAAAACATGTTTCCCTCCTTCCTTCCTCAGTCCCTCCCTTGCCATGGAAACAGGCTCCTTTCATAAGCAGAGAACTGTACTGAGTCTTCCATTAAAAGTCTGTTAAAAAAAAGGTCTGAGGGCTTCCCTGGTGGCGCAGTGGTTGAGAGTCTGCCTGCCGATGCAGGGGACACAGGTTCGTGCCCCGGTCCGGGAAGATCCCACATGCCGCGGAGTGGCTGGGCCCATGAGCCATGGCCGCTGGGCCTGTGCGTCCGGAGCCTGTGCTCCGCAACGGGAGAGGCCACAACGGTGAGAAGCCCGCGTACCGCAAAAAAAAAAAAAGGGCTGAAATTCCATGATGTCCAGTTCTTCCCTACCGTGTTCCTAACAGCCATCACTTTCCAGACCTGTCTTGAAAATTAGGCTGAGTACTGGCTTGCCTTGAAATCCTTTGCTTAGGGGAGGAGGAGGTGGCGAAGGAGACAGGCATATAAATGTCCTTTTCTCTAAAGATGGCTTCTTCTCAGCCTACAACATGGAAATTCAGTCTTTCTTGACTTCAAGAATTATGATGTTGTGGGAAGAAAAATATCCTAAGAGTGAAGGGCCAGTTCTGTCACTTTGTAACAATATGTCTTCAACCAAGTCACTTAACTTCCTGAATTTCAATTTTATAATTTGTAAAATGGACAATTAATTGCTGCTCTACTTACTTTACAAGGCGGTTGTGCCAACCCAAACAAGAACCCAGATCTTCTGACTTTATGTCCATGGCGCCCAAACATCTACCCATCCATCATTCTTTTATTTCTTCACTCTTCAATATGTATAATATTTTCCAAGAGTTAGTGAAATGAAAAGTACGTGTACGTTGGGAGGTTGGGGGAAGGAAAGAAGAGAGGCGTCCCAGATTGGGAAAGGGCATTGAAGGCAGAGAAAATGAGGTGATTAAGAGCATGGTGTGATCAGGGACCTACAGCAGCCCATGACCCCACGTTCTATTTTACATGCTATTCCAATTCCTTTGAGGGCAACACTGTACGTAGCACAAAAAAAGAACTACTTTTTAAGTTTCCTTAAGACAGAGCCATTTTTACTCTCTAGTTAACATCTTCTATCTCACCTTCTCTCTAGGCCCTTCTGCTAAAACATACAATAACTGGTGAACAGAAGTGGGCAAGGCTTACAAGTCAGGTGGGCATCTCAGATCCAGCCATAGGGAAAGGAATCTGTGAGGTGCTTTAAATCTATGTCAGATATAAAAATAAACCTTCGGTATGACATATTGTATATAAAGTGCTGGTTCTAAATGGCCCATTTTTAAGGTGTACATCTTTTTTTTTTTTTTTTTTTTTGGCGGTATGCAGGCCTCTCACTGTTGTGGCCTCTCCTGTTGCGGAGCACAGGCTCCGGACGCGCAGGCTCAGCGGCTGTGGCTCACGGGCCCAGCCGTTCCGCGGCACGTGGGATCCTCCCGGACCGGGGCACGAACCCGTGTCCCCTGCATCGGCAGGCGGACTCTCAACCACTGCACCACCAGGGAAGCCCAAGGTGTACACCTTGATGTAAGGGGCATATAGCAATAATACTTTGAATTTGTAAAGTGCTTCTCCATGTATTATTAGATTTACCTTTGAAGTATTCTGAAAAGGTAAAAATATAAGAGAACAGGAAATGTTACTTCACCAGCCCTATGTTATAAATAAAGGAACAGAGACTGGAAGCAGCCTGTGATAGATTACACAGTAAAATCAGCAGCTGAGCAAGAACTAGACTTTAGGTTTCCTGGACTCCAGGGCAGAGATGACTTCCCATCTGAGGCGATTACTGAGAATTCATCGTCAGATGATGGAGGACTTCTTCTATTCTGATAATATTGCTGATAATTCTAGAATTAACTCATTGATCCACATACTCATCTCACAAACCCTTAACTGAGGAAAGGGAGCGGAAGGTGTCTAGAGACGGGCTGGGGCAGTAATCAGAGGCCAGAGCCTCATGGCCGTGAATGCCAAGTTCAGTGTTAGGCCTGCATCTGAGGGTAATGGGAAATCCCTTGAGTTTTATGTAGGGGAATGTCCGGAGCATTTAGCAGCAGTCCTTCTGAGCTACGGTGGGCCCGACAGGAATGGGCAAACCTTGGAGCAGGAAACCAGTCAGAAGGATGGTGACAAAGCACGTGAGAAATGGTGGTGGCAGCCTAAAAAGCGAAGTGAACGGATCACATCCAAATGTGAGAACCAAGGTGTCATTCTTTCCTCGAATCCCACTGTTAATGAATTTCTCCTTCTAGGACGACTGCAGATGTGTTTCTGGTAGGAAACAGTCCCTGCTCTCTGCCTCCCCTTGTTCCCCATCGGTCCCCGCCCCTGGAACTGTCAGGAATGAGACAGGAAACAGAAGGCCGGGACCCCCGGGGTCTTGATTCCAGAGATCAATTGTCCCGACGCCCAGATTCCAGAGCCCAGGCTCGCTGAGGCTATTTGCAGCACGTCGTGACTTCGCCAGCAGCCTGCTCTTCTCGCTAACGAGGCTTCGCCAGCCTCTTTACATTAAGGCCAGGCATCTCGGCGCCCGCGGCAAGCGCTTTGGCATTTGCTGAAGTCCCACAGGCCGCCTGGCTCAGGAATCTCTCAAGACAGATCCGAGAACGATCAGGCGCGCAGCCGTGCCCTTTCCCACGAGGCGTAGCGCGCCTGAGGGGTAACCCCGCCCGGGATAACCCCGCCCCTGCCGCCTCCCGCAGCCCTATTGGCCAATGCTCCTGCCACTCATCCGAGCGCCCGCCCGGAACCGGCAGTCTCCTCCCCGCGTTAGCGTCTTTTTGGTTCGTTGTTCCAGGTGCTTCTTTGCTGCCGGAGTAGGATGCTGGCTACCCCTTCGCGGCCTACAGCCGGCCTGCATAAACACTTTCTCTTTGGAGTCTAACCCTGTGAGATGGACCCCGGAGGCATATTCCAGTTTTACAGGCGGAAGAAATAAGGGTCACAGAGGTTGAGTGACTTTCCATAGAACCACGTGCTGGGTTTTTACAACGAGGTTTTAATAGTGGTTCCAGACCCGCGTTTTCGGCTCCATAGCATTGACTCAGTGGTTAAATTGAATTTGTTTCTTCATCTGTGAAATTAGGAAAATAAGAGCCACCTTGCGGAAGTGGTGTAAAGAATACATAAAGTAACAGGAGAAGAATCGCGTATGAGGACTGGCCCGTGTAGGCTGTTAATGAATAGTAAGTAGGTAGCTACAGAACCCCCCAGGTCTTCTGGCTTCTAGTCTAGGACCTGTGATACTCAGAAGTCCAGAGAGCTCAAGATGGTCCAGGGACATATTCAAGGGCTTCAGTGAGTTCTTACATAGGAGACACACTGCCAGAAAACATACTCCTCTAAGACAAATGCTAAACATTTTCTACTACCAATAATATAACAGTATATTTTTGGTCAACTTTTTCCTAGGTATTGTTTTAAGTGCTTTGTATACATTGAGTCATTTAATCTTCCCAGTGACCTCTGAGGTACATCCTATTATAATTCCTGTTTTACAGATGAGGAAATTGAGGCACAGGGAGGTTAAATAACCTCTCCTTGTATAAAAATCTATAAGCTGTTGGAGCGGAAATTTATACCCAGGCAATCTAGCTCTTGGAGTCACACACATTAATATTTGTACTATATACAAGAGCTCTCTTTGATAATGAATACTTTTGTCACTATCTCCAAGATGCCTTTAACTTTTTAAAACTCCCAAAAGGCAGGAGGTAAAAAGCAAAAACAATGCAGTGAGAGGAACCTACGTCCTGAATTGTGGAGCGACTGTGTGCAGACTGATTATTAGAAACCCATGTGTGGGTGCTGTGTTTGGAATTGCATTTTAGCTGGGTCCTCTGGACTCTCGTATCCTTCAGTGTCTCTGTGGACATGCCCACTGTGGAAAAATGGCTGAATGACATGATTGGGATGGAATGCAGTGGTCATCTTAACTGACCACACAGATACCTGCCAGAAGAGGAATGCCTCACTTCCTCGTGATATCTTTGAAGACTTTCTGAGAAGGTGATAATATCATCCAGTTACCTCACAATCACAAGTCGTACTGCAGTGACTGCAAATCCTGTGTGTCTCCTTGTTCACAGAACAAGGAAGGAGGTGGGAGCTGGTAGACCTGAGGGGACCAAGGACTCAAACTGAAGGTTAAATGCTGTAAGATGGGAGTGGAGATTTATATGCCTGGCAGATAAAAAGGGATAATATCTACAGGGAAAAGCTGGAGGCAGTGCTCCCTGGGAGCCAGGTCAGAGTTCCTGCTAAAGTGACTGTGGCCTCTGTAGCTCTGGTGGCCTTGAACTATACGGCACACCTCCATACACAAACTCTGTTTATCCAGAGCAGTCCTGATTCTTGATCAAGAAAAATACCCAGGTTCTTGGGCTTCACCCTTCTCTTCTGCCTTCTCTTCCTCCACCTTTCCAGGTAAGCTTGGGAAATATGGAGTGTGAGAAGGGAGTAGGGATAGTGCTGGGGGTTAGGACCCAAGTGTTCCCTCAACATCCAGAGATGATATTTTGAGTGACCAGAGAAAATGCAGCCTCCATCAAAGAGGGAAGTACAGGACAATTTTGGTAGAGAAATATTGGTTGTGAGATTCTAGTGGTGAACATACAGACCTAGATGGGAGATGAGGCAAAAGGCTGGGAGCCAGTGATGCCATTTGCTTGGGAAATGGAGTAAAACATGGTATGAGCAATAAAGTCTTAGGCAGAGGCTGTGGATTAGATGTTTCAGAGGACAGCTTGGTTCTGTGGGTGTTAGCCTCATGGGACAGGGGCAGGGCAGTGGAGTTAAAGGCCCAGGAACAAATATCAAAAAGTGTGACTCTCGTTCCAGAAAAGAAGGGGCTTCACCAAAACCATTATCCCTCAGTCCCTCCATCCCAACCACCTGGAGAGTCTCATCATGATATGAGTAATATCCACTGTGCTGCTTAGTATTCATTCAGAGACGTTTATTGTACGTACACTTTGTGTTGGGCTTTTGCTAATTGGCTATGAATGCGAACCTTTCATAAGTGATCCTAAAAAAGATTATTTCTGCACTGTGCTCCAAACATTTCTGACTTCAGGGAAAATGGAAGAAGCAGTGGGCTTAGAAGACACTCCTGAATAGCTTTGGAGATACAGGCCAGGGAGAAGATCCAGAATGAGATAAGGAAAACAGTCCTCTCTTTTGTAATCTGAAACATTTAAATGTAGACTTTGATGTTCACCTTGGCACCGTCATTAATGAGCGGATAAGCATTAGGTTGAGCCACGTGAAGTACCGATACTCAATTGTTTTTGATGCACAGAAATGGTAGCTTCCTATGACTGAATCTTACAGAATCCTGAGATAAATAAGGTATACTAGGGGATGTTTAACTTACTTGATTACAGGGGAGGAAATACTGAGGAATTTTGTCTAGGTCTTTGTAGGAGTGAGTACCGCTAACTGTAAACAATCCATTAAACATAGTCTTGCAACAGTTCTATGACACAATTTCATTAATGTGATGCAGAAAGATATCACATTTAAATTGGATAAATGCTTGGATGTAAAGTAGAGCTAAAAGATGTAAAATTGTTTTTCAGTTATTTTGGATGAGAAATTAAAGATGTTGCATAGAAAAAAAATAGTCTTGCACTATCTCTAGCTAAAAACACGAGTTTTATTCATTTATTCATTCATTGTAAAAACGACAAAAATCATTGAGCATCTCCTATATCTCAGTCACTGTGCTAGAGACAGAATGACATGATGGTCCCTGCCCTGCAGGCACACACAGAATAGGAGTCGAGGAGGGGGGATGATGCAGTGGATGGTTTATGGGGACCAGTCCTGGGAGGATAGCAAAGCAGTGCAGAGAAAGAGCAATGAAGATTCTGGGGAAGGAGCAGTGTGATCTTAATCAAAGGGTTTGCTGTAGGAGAGAGAAATAATGATTAACCAAATGGTTAAGACAGGAAAGAACATTCCAGACAGAACTGGGGAGAGGTGACCACATGATTTAAAGAAACAGGATGTGCTTAGAGTGAATTAAAATTTAGTAAATCTACAGAGAGGCATTTCTCAAAGGGCTTTAAGCATCAGAGAGTCAGAGAGTCTGTCATATTCTTGTTCACATACCCAGTGCTGAGGCCAAGGTAGTGCCTAGCACATAGTAGGTTCTCATGAGATGTTGAACTAAACTGACCTGGAAAAAAGCCTGAAATTGATCACATACTCAAAAGAACCTATCTGCTCCCCTATTCTTCTGAGTCCAAACTGATGGAAATTCAATGTGTTGCTTGAAATGTTATGCAAGACAACACGCACTTCAGCCTACCTCTGGAAAGAGATGTAGTTATGTAACCCGTTAAACTGTGCGTAAAGTAGATGTCAAAAGAATGTCTTGTCTTGGAAACTTTTTCAGTTCCTTATTTTAAATATGTATTATATACTCTGTAGAGGCAAGGTGATATGCCAGGCTCAGGAACACAGTGGTGAATAAGACTATTAGCCCCTGCCTTCAAGGAACTTAATATTTAATAGATAAAACAGTTATTAAACTAATATTTTCTAATAATAATTGGGGTAAATAAAATGGAAAGCCAATATTCAGATGCCATGGGAACATATAACTGGGGGCCTAGCCTAGACTGATGGGGGTTGGAAGGGTGCTCAGTATAAGCTTCTTTAAAGAATACACATTTAAGCTGAAATCATACGACAGGGAAGGAAGAGTGTTCTAAGAAGATGGAACAGCACATGTGAGGACCATGAGGAAGGGGAGGCTGGCCTTCTAACAGGTATGACTGTGTGACTATAAATTGATAAAAACATCTCATATGATCCTTCTAAAGAGTAATTGTTTTGTCTGTCATTTTAATCCAGAAGATCCTAGTTCATAAGGAGGAAAACCACTTCATTCATTTATTCAGCATATGTTAAATAATTTCCATGTACCTGAAACTGTGCCAGGTACTGAAAATTAAGGAGAGAAAAACCTCATGGACCTCTAGACACTCACAGTCTTGTGAGGAAACAGATGAGCCCACACACCATTACAGTGCAGTGTGGTGGTTTCTGTGCTTGAGGTGTCACCTGCAGGACACAGGAGAGGTATGGTCATATTTGCCTTGGCGAGGCAGGGAGGGGTCTCAGACAAAGTAGCTTCTGAAGGATGAGGGCATTCCAGGAAGCAAGAGAGGCATTGGAGGAGACAGCATGATGTACTCAGGGAAGAGCAAGTCATGAGTCATACACAGGGCTGCTGGAAGAAGAAGGAAACGTGAAAGGAGGTAAAGTTAGAAAGGTGGGCAGGGTTAGGTATTGAAGCATCTTGGAAGGGACTTGTTATTTTATCCAGTAGTCAACGGGGAGAATTTTGAATAAGGAACCGGCATGATTGGTGGACTGGAATAGTTGCGACTAGAGGTAGGAGACCAGTAAGGTGGCAGTTGTCAATCAAGGGTCCAAGAAGAGATAAATGCCCAGGCCCCGTACCAGAGCCATGATCAGGACCAGAGAGGAGGCGACAAAGGCGACAGAAGTGGGATGCTCAAGAGATACAACTGGGGCTTCCCTGGTGGCGCAGTGGTTGAGAGTGCCTACCGATGCAGGGGACATGGCTTCGTGACCCGGTCTGGGAAGATCCCACATGCCGCGGAGCGGCTGGGCCCGTGAGCCATGGCTGCTGAGCCTGCGCGTCCGGACCCTGTGCTCCGCAACGGGAGAGGCCGCAGCAGTGAGAGGCCCGCATACCGCAAAAAAAAAAAAAAAGAGATACAACTGATGGGCTTTGAGAGTGACTGGAGCTGGGCACAGGAGAATGGGAGAGATGGGGGAATCTAGATCAACTCCAAGGCTTAAAACTCAGGAAGCTAGGTGATAGGAGGTGTCCAGAGAGACGAGGAGACTGCTTATTGTTCAGACCGCAGCACAGAATCACCAGCAGAGCTGACTTATGAATAAGATGTTGAGGTTCTTGAATCACCAAGTGTTTTGGAGTTTTATGATTTTACATAGAGATTTTGCGAAGAGACCTCTGGAGCTTTGCAAAGACTAAAAAGAAAAAAAAATGTCTCAAGAGGAATGAAGTATTTATTTCTTAAGTCCCAGCCTCACAAACACCTCCTCGTATCTCACTCCCCCCAGTTGTATAGCTGAAGCAACAATAGCCCTGGTGCATTGTTCCATTACCACGTATAGCCAAACAACTACATAACCACCAGAGAGCAATGAGCATGGCCATAAAGGCACAGAGTAATAATTATTTTCCCATTAGCACCAGCCACACTAATATCAGCACAGAACAATTAACATTCCTAACCTCACGGTAAGGCTATAACCTCCACATGTCTTGCAGGAATAGATTGATGAATGGCTTAGGAGGAATAAGCAACAATAAGGCAGCTGTGCAGTGAGACCTCTGCATCCTGGCCATGCCTGTGGGAGATCAGCCATGTCATCAGGTGGAAAGGCAGTGGGAGAACTCGGTTTTGATTGCCACTGATCTAGCCAGTCCCCAGATAGAAAACGTCTAATTCAGCTGCCCTTTCTTTGGGTCCCCAGGAAGGAAGCATTTGAGTGGGAGAAAAGCTATAGCAGTAATGACACAGCAGACAGAGTCCTTTGCATTTATATTTCTTTATTCTGTCCATCACTAGGCAACTATTCTTTGTGTTTAAAACTACACATCATTCTACACTGTAACACCTTATTCTCAGAAGTAACCGCCTTGGTTTGCAGTGTGCTAGGGGGTATCCATTCTATTTATTTCTATTTAGGTCAATCACAATGAAGACCAAGTCATTTTGAACCAATAGCCTGATTTAGAAATCTCTTCTCTGTGTTCTTGTAGTATCATGTTATAGTGGATCATAAACTCCATCGCAATTGCATATTTGTCCATTTTTCCCTCCAGACTACGACATCCTGGAGGGTAGGTACTATGTCTTGTCTATGTTTGTAGCCACATCCCCAGCACCTAACACAGCTCTCAGCTACATGGACAGTACTCCATAATTGGTTGGATGGATGGATGAGTGAATGTCTTCTCTGAAATTCAGGCTTTAGTGTTTGAAAGTGTGATTATTTGGTTTAAAGAACAGGCAAGGCCAATTGAATAGACTTGGCCAGGAAGAATTAGGCAAAATGTAAGCTAAAGAGGACTCACCGCACCAGCCTAGAGAGGTCTGATATGGATGAGCCAGGTGCCAGCTGCAGAGGCAAGGCCATTTTTCTCTTCTGGCTAGGAACAGCATGTGGCAGAGACTCACCCGGGGATCTGAATAGCAGAATCACATGAGTGCAATGGCTCATTACTGCACAGGCAAAGAAGGGGCTCACTCTCCAAATAAATGTTTATGTCTTCGTGGGCCTCTCACTGTTGTGGCCTCTCCTGTTGCGGAGCACAGGCTCCGGACATGCAGGCTCAGTGGCCATGGCTCACGGGCCCAGCCGCTCTGCGGCATGTGGGATCTTCCCGGACCGGGGCACGAACCCGTGTCCCCTGCATCGGCAGGCAGACTCTCAACCACTGCGCCACCAGGGAAGCCCAAATGTTTATGTCTTAAGTTGGGTTCCCTAGAAGCAGAGCCTGAGACAAGGATTCTTGTCCAAGTGATTTTTTTTAGTGAGGGCATGCTCTTAGGAGAAAGGGAGTGAGAGAAGCAGAAGAGGGCAGGGGAAATGCTAGTATGTGAGCTCAGCTGGAGACTAGCTGCAGCTTTATCACCATGAGCTTTGGGGCTGGTCCCACCTTAAGGCAAGGAGGCTAACTCTTTGTCTCTCTATATGGGTCAGTCATTGGCTGTGGGTTATCCCTTGAAGGCAGGGAACCATACCTGCCTAGTGAGCAAAGATCTTGTTTTAGTGGAGGGTGATCTTCTCCATGGGCAGCTGTGGGTCATTGGCGCTCAATGCCCAGAGCTGGTAGTTTTACTATACATGCCATGGCTGGTAAAAGTAGTCTGGGCATGGCACCAACAGCATCTACTGGAAATGGATAGCGTGAAATAACATGGATTATAGTAATCTCTCTCAGTTATTGAGCACCTACTGTATGCCAAGTGCTGTGCTAAATGCTATATATACATATATAATATAAAATATAAAATATAAATATATACATATGCTCATATAATCCTTGGAATATAGCTATTAGTTAGGTAATATACTACCATTTCCATTGGACTGATGAGGAAACTCAGAAAACACCATACTTCATGCTTAGAATATTGCCTTTCTGTGTCTGCATTTTTATGGATAGAATCAGGATATTGCACATCCAACTGGCCTGAATTCCATGCATTCATTCAATTCATGAATTTCACCAATGCTTTGGAGCACCTATTACGTGCCATGACTAGACTAGGCCCTAGAGACATATCAGTGAACTGATGGTCTTGAACCCTGTTCTCAAAGGGTAGGACTAAGCCTCAGGCCCAGTTCCAATACCCATGTGACACAACTAAAAAATATTTTTGGACACCTGTTGTGTACATTCTGCTCCATCAGGCCTTAATCAAGAAAGAATCTCGACCCCAGGCCTCTATAACAATCCCCTTGAATTCCTCGCATACAACATGCTACTAGATTAGAAAAATCAGTTTTCGAGATTATGTACAAACCAAGCATCCCTGTGCATGGAAGAGATTGAACTTGGTGAGCTCTAAATCCCCTTCAAGCTCTCACATCCTGGGATTCCTTCTTCTCATGATCCACCCGATTATGGTTACATCCTTTGTAGGGGACTGTGATGGTCAGCTTGATGTGTCAACTTGGCCAGGCTATAGCCCAGTTATTCAAACACTAGTCTAGGTGTCACTGGGGAGGTATTTTTTATATCTAATTAACATTTACTTAAATTGATTTTAAGTAAATGTTATCTTTGATAATCTGGGTGGCCTTCATCCAGTCAGTTGAAAGGCCTTTAGAGCAAAACTGAAGTTTCCCTGAGGAAGAAGAAATTCCATCTGTGGACTGTAGCATCAGCTTCTGTCTGAGAGTTTCCAGCCTGCTGCTGGCCTGCCTTACAGATTCCAGACTTGCCAGCTGCCCCCATAATCACTTAAGCCAGTTCCTTGAAATAATTCTACATGTGTGTGTGTGTGTGTGTATGTGTCTCTGTCTCTGTACACACACACACACACACACACACATATACAATCCACTGGTGGTTTCTCTTGAGAACCCTAAATGACACAGGGACCCACCATGTCCTTTTTTTTCTTGTAATATTGTCTGGTGTGTTTAGTTTTGTATCTTGCGTGTATAGTTATGGACCCCATTTAGATTACGAGTTGGCAGATGAAGCCTGTGCTTAAAGAACCAGTAAAATAAGACCACAAAAACATGAGAAAAGTTCATCTTGAATTCACTTAACTTGTCCAGAATTTTGCCATCAGAAAATCCAGAACTTTTACACACATGTAAGCTCTGTGTTTTACACTATAGGTTTGTTTTTTTATTTTGACCTGTAAAAGGGTGGGAGGGATCATATCTATTCATGTTAGAGCCTCTAAAGGTATTCATGCAGCTCTGTATGTTCCCAAGTAGAATGTAAACTCCACGAGGTCAGAGGCCAAGTCCTAGTTTTTTTGTGACCCTATAGTACCTGTATGGTGCTTAACAGAGACTCATATATACAGGAGGTGTTGAATCAATCTATTTATTTTCCTTTTGTTTCATTTCTCCAGAATATGTTACCTTTGGGAAATGAGAAACAGGCTCAGAGAACTGTCGGTTGGTTGGTTGGTTTTTAGGCAAATCGATTTACCATCTCCAAGGGAGAGGCTGCTTCCTCAGTATAGTTGGAGATTTATGATCTGAAGAGCATTCCAGAGACTAGTGCTTCTCTTGTTTCTGTGTCATTGGTGGGGAGCTGGGGGTCCAGATGACTGATGTGCCTCAGGCTTTGCAAGCATTTTACAGAGATTAGTTTTCACAGCAGCACAGGGGAAGGCTGCCCCAAGCCAGCAACAAGCACTGCTGGCAGTGGGAAGGATTACAGGGGACTTTTGCTGAGACTCAGAGTCTAGACTCTTTCGTGGACACAATCTGCAATAGCTGTGTGATGTGTAAACAGCAAGCATCCAATAAACCTTTGATCATAGGTTGGCTGACTCTTGACCCTTGAATGATTTACACTCTTGGTGGAGAAAGTGAGGAGAGGTGCAGGTTCAGAGCAGAGCTCTTTTCAAGGCCACCTAGAGAGTACTTTCATTGATCACCTTTCACAGTAATGATCTGGAAACAACCATGGCAATTACCCCGGAGGTAGATGTTTGCGTGTATGGAGTCTGAGGATGCTGAGTCATGAGAGTTACGCCAAGCAAATGAGCAGTTCTCTGGAGAAGGACAGACATTCACTGTTAGCCCGAAGTTGGTGAGTTCAGCACCAGGTGGAGGCTGCTTATTGCTACGAATGCCTGGCCTGAACCTTCCTTCGGTTGTTGAACAATATTCAGACTCTTTCTTGAACAGACCCTGGAATAGTGATGTGAAGTGTAAACAGCAGGTGTCCAATAAATTTGTGTTCATAAACTGGCTGAGACCTGACCCCTGGATTACTAACACCCCCGATAGAGAAAGTAGGGAAAGATCCAAGTCCTCACACAGATAACTCTAGCTTCAGCTGAGAATTTATGGACTTGAAAAGAGAAAACATAAATTAATTATTTAGATCATAAAGGAAGGACTTCAAGTTGAGTCCAACCCATGATGTGAAACTTCCATTAACCGGAGTGTGCGACCTGGGGTCTCTCACCCCCAACCAAGGACAGAAAATATTGTGCACCTGGACACTGCAGAAATAGAGGCAGATCTCAGGGCCCAAGAAAAATGTGGGGAAAGACTTCCAGAATAAGCAGATTAAGACAGTCAAATTATAAAACAGCTGTGTGTAGTAATGCCCCAAAAAGCACTGAAAAGAGAAAAGAAAGAAATGTGAGGGTGGAATAGACCGCGTCTCATGTGTCTCTGAAAGTGTCTCTTCCAGCCCCATTAATTCCACCACTTCCTCACTTGTCTCTGCTTCCTGCCTTCCCACTTCCATCCACTCCCCTCTACACTGGCCAGTGACTCTCTTCCTGTCCTCTCCCCTCTTAAAGCCTTCAGTGTAAAAGCCCACATCCTTCACAGGACACTCAGAAGCTTCCCGAACTAGCCCCGGCCTCTCTCCAGCCACATCTGTCACTCCGCCTCCCTCCCCCTATCCTTTGTTCATACAACTATTGCACGTTCCTTTAACTCCTCCCTGCTCTTCCGGCTTCCAGGCCTGAATGAAATACCCTCAGCAAACCTTTCAGGAGCTCACCAACCCTGCCAGGTCCATTCAAATCTGGGTCCCGTCTCCTCAGGCTGAGTGCATCCATCCTTCCTTGATGCTTCCCCAATAATTCCCACTCTCCATGTGCCACTAGACTCTAATTCCTTATCTAGTTTATTTGTACTTTAATTCTCTCTAGAGTATGAACTCCTCAAAGCCACAGGCAGAGGTTTATTCTTTTCTTTAAATTCTCGGTGCCTCATTTGGTAGCTGTTACTTAATAGGTCCTCAATACGTGGAGTTGGACAAATGAATTAAGTAATCAGTTAAGCCACTTAGATCTCTAGGCCTGATGTCCAGCTTGCACTCAGGTATTTCTCTCATGCATTCTCTATGCACTGCTGCTCTGAGAATCTGTGCTCACTGCTATGTCCAACTCACACCACTGCCACGTAGTTCTGTGCATTCCATATATTCACAGTGACTTCTGTGCATAATCTGTACTCATGTTGTAGGAGGTAAGCTTCCTAAAGACTATAAAGCACCAAGCAATGAATATGGGATGGCTAATAAATACTATTGAATTATGTCAGCAATTTGTCCTGTTTTCCTGCCATTCAGTTCTGTGCTTTGAAAAAAGAGAGACTCACACGCAGGGTCCAAGGCTGGTCTGAATTCCAGGGAAATCCACTTGTTAGTGGGGTCGGGACCTGCATGCACTTACTGCCTTCCTTCGGTTATTCTCCATCCGCTGCCAGATCACGGCCCCCCAGATACACAAGGACCCCCCTTCTGGGCCTCATTTGGGGAGGGGCTGATTAGTGATCTCCTGGAAGTCAGGTACAGCCTTTGGGCCAAGAGAAGTCTCGTTGGGGCCAGTGTGGGGCAGGGAGCTGCTCTTCAGAATAGAATTGTGCCTAAACTGAGGCATGATTTGGCTTAATTCGGCATCCTGAACAAACAATGACAAATGAGAGCTTTTCGTTGTTACTGTAGCTCCATGAGCAAGCTGAACTAAGCAATTAGAGAATGATGATTGTCTACAATCAGAAGGGGAGAAGTGTCAGAACGAGACCAGCAGAAGCAGTGACACGAGAGATAATTTATTAGATGTTGAATGGCTGTTTTTCTCTCTCCAGGCCTTTGTGAGAGAAACATCCAAGTGCCACAAGTCCATCCCCAGGGAGGCTCAGGGTGGCAGGAGCCCAGGCTGTGGGGACATAATTGCCTTTTATCTGCTCTGATTTGGGCTTTATCAAATCATCTGGCTTCCAGGGCATTCTGTAGCAGAAGCGCTCATGGTGTTCCAGCCCTGGGCCCACTTCTGCTGGAACTACCAGGGTCCCGAGCACCTGAGGGGCCTCAGGCTTCCAGCCCACGCTCTTCCTCCCAGGCCTCGGGGGCTGTGCTGGCCACTCTTCTGATAAGCCCTCATCTGGCTTCTTGCTAAGTTCTTTGGGGGCTCCAGCCTTGTCTCTTTTCATCCCAGACTGGTTTTGGTCTGGGCTCTATGCCCATGGGAGACTTTCAGTATTAATAATAAACAAGTAGTCACGGTAAATATGACTTTTGCCCCCTTAGGGAAGAGTGGTGGGGCTTAAAGGCTTTTGTAGGACTCAGCATCCACTTGTCCATCTGTCCATCCATCCATCCTTCCAGTAAAGCTCTGTTGCATTCGGTCTGCTCAGAGAACAGGGAGATTTTGCCCTGAGGTAGCTCACAGCAGAGAGGAAATTAGACCAGACACCACATAAGCACCATGAGATGCTTAGAAGGTCAGAGATCATACCCCTCTACCATTAGCTTGGAGGCCCTAAGGAGGCATGGAGACACCTCACACTCCCCAGTGACCAAGCAACAGCTGGTCCATGGGGTTTCAGCTTCCCAGGAAGATTTGAATAAGTGAAACCTACTGTTGCCAGTGGTTGGTCATATAGAAGACACTCTGAAATCTTTGGTGACCAGCAAAAGCTGGCGGTTGTCAGAGACATTCAGGGCTTTCTATCCTGCCCCTGCCTTCCCTCAACCCCCCACCCTTCTCTCTCTCTCTCTCTCTCTCTCTCACACACACACACACACACACACACACCTTCCATTTGCCCCAGCCATATGCAGGTATTGCTGCTCTCTGACACACTAGGCTGTTTCATCCCTTTGTCCTCACGTTCTGTCTTCCAAGTGGTCTGCCTGGTGAGACCTCCTGGGTAGCCTCAGGACCTGCATATGTAGACACCTCTGCAGAAACCCCTGGGCGGTGTCAGCCATCCCCATCCCTGCACCCTGTCCACATCTACTCCAGTGTGTGCGTGTGATCACAGGCCGACTAGTGAATACACATGTGGAACGCTCACTCATCCTTGCATCCTTGGGACCCAGAAGGAATGCAATGAAATGTGTTGAAAAGGAATCAGTGTTGAATATTCAGGTATCTTCTTGTTAAAATATTCTTCTTTGTATCTCTCATGTTCATTCATTCCCTGATTCAATTTCAGACATTTGTTGAGCACCTACTGTGTGCCAGGCATTTGGTTCAACCCAACTGTCATGGTCTCTTCCTTTAAGAATCTTCTACGTATGCTTAAATTAACCTTGAGACTTGTGCAAATAGTGTGTGTTCTAGTCTTGAAGTGAGTTGGAGAGAAAAATACCATCTTATATTTACACAAGTGATTTAGTATATCATGAAACATTTGAAAGTCCTTTGACGAAGACCTCTCACGGTTGAGTAAGGAGGTTCACACTCATCCCTACTCCAGGGGACCGTGGGAGGCAACATGGTTCTAAAATCTGAGCTATGTGTTTTCTGTGGAGCTAGCGCATGCATTCACCAGCTCCTGATGCCACTTTGAAGCAGAGATGGGTGACAGATGGCATCGGTGCCACTCAAAGACTTGTGGGTGGCACTCAGCCACTCCTCTGCATCACTATTATTTTGTGGACTCATTTTCTTCCTTTCCCGTCTTTCTCATTCCCATTTCTCTCCTGCTCTCTGTCCCTTTCTCTCTCCTTTCCCTCTGTCTTGAAAAAAATATTTTTAATTTTTTTATACAATTTTAAAAGGTTACTTTCCATTGGCAGTTACTACAGAATATTGGCTATATTCCCTGCGTTGTACAATATATCCTTGTAGCCTATCTGATGACTTTATCATCCCGTACATACATACCCTTAGGCATTGCTTAGTATCTGACACTTGGCGCTAAAAAGGCTTACTTCCCTTCACTCCCAAGCTGAATCAAACCCCAACTCCTAAACGTGGCCTGGGGAGATTGGGGGTGGGGGGGATGGACAGAAATGGCCCAGCCTCTGTGTTCCTTTGGCTGTTGAGGACGGTGCTCCATACCAGACCCCCTGAGGTGAATGAACTCAGCCAGAAGCTCAGCCTGGGCTACAAACTAGGAAAAACCCAGGCAAGGGACGGCATTGCCTTGTCTGGTTTAAGCAAAAGAACTTGGAAGATACGCTCAGCTTTGTGCAGGTCAGACAAGGGCCTGGAAATGGAACCTGGGCTTTCTGCTCAGGGTTTCACACTGTTGCAAAGCCAGGCAATAGGAGCGGAAAGACAATGCTTGCTTTTTACCCAGTGCTTGCAGAAAAGCCCCCTCATCCCAGCATCAGCTTCCCCAAACCCTGCCAAGCGTACAGTGAATCTTGCCTGGCACTGATTTATGACAGGAGAAGAGGAAAAGAAACAGCAGGCCCTAAATGTCAAGGTGAGGAGGAGGGTAGCCTGCCCAGAAAGGGAACGTAGAGTGTTCTCTGGGGTGTAGCACGTGACTGGGATCTCAGGCCTGGAGGAACCAGGAGCCAATTCAAGTGGGAGGTGTCAGGAATGCAAAGTCGGCCGTAGACTCAGCACATTAAAAATGTCAAGAACAAGGCAGGGAATAACACAAGGAAAAGAGTACCTTCTGTTTTGTGGGAGGCGGGTTACAAATGTCAGAAGCGCACGTTTGCCTTCATGTGTCTGCTTGGTTGCAAGTCGAGTCTGCTGTCTGCTGGAACCCAGGAGGACTGAAGGTCGGGTGGCATCCAGGAACCTGCTCCCACCTCGGGGAGTCCTGGCTCGGCCTTCCCATGCTCCCAAGTTTCCGCGGCTGCATTAAGAGGAGTTTAGAGAGCAAGGCGATGCAGGCCTCCCCCAGGAAAGGGAGCATTTATGGCGCCGCTCACCAGGGCTTAAAGGAGTGAAGGATAGCTGAGGCCACACTTGCCACAGAGCCCATGTCATTGGCAAAACAGAAGATAAAACAGCAAAAAAACACTCCAGGCTTACTTCAACTTGACATCGTTTTTAAGGACACTGAGCTCAGTTCTTTATTTCTTACCCATGCAGCCCTGATGCGGGGCCTTCCCTGGATCCATAGGAAAACAGATTCTTCCAGCATGTAGAACCCCATCATTATTTGTACCAGAGCCACAGGCTTCCTGTGCGATGGCTGAAAGGGAGCAGTGCTCACCGGGAAGTGCTCACTTGCCATTCTCAGCAGGAACCTGGCTGTGTTGAAAGCCCACCACGTACCCGGTGGGAGGCAGGAGTAGTTAGGAAGCCACTGTCTTAGTTTTCATGCCTGAAACAGAAATCTGGTTGCACAGAGCTGATAGGGGAGGTGATCCCAAGAAACGCAGTGAGGGATTGGGGGAGCAAGACAGAAAAGGGGAAAGCAGAAAGGGGGATGTTATGAGCGGGCTGCTGCTGAGAGCATTGGGGCTCACGCCCACTGGGGTGCCTGTCAAAGACCCCGTAGAGGGACTTCCCTGATCGCCCAGTGGTAAGGAATCTACCTTGCAATGCAGGGGACGCAGGTTGATCCCTGGTCGGGGAACTAAGATCCCGCATGCCGTGGGGCAACTAAGCCCACGTGCCACAACTACTGAGCCCGTGCGCCTCAACTAGAGAGCCTGCATGCTGCAAACTACAGAGCCCACACACTCTGGAACCCACGTGTCACAACTAGAGTGAAGCTCCCACGCCACAGTGAAAGATCCCACGTGCTGCAACTAAGACCCGATGCAGCCCAAAATAAATTAAAAAAAAACAAACAAATAATAAATAAGTCTTAAAAGAAACCTTTAAAAAAAAAAGACCCCATAGAAAACACGGCAATTGTCTTATCGAGGGGCAAGGAACCTGAGACATTTATGCCCAGCTCCATCCCTCATTGGTCTTAACCAATGCCAGAGGACCATTAGCTCTGGGGCTCTTCTGGGCCACCTCAGCCCCACCCAGGGGCTCAGCAAATTCCCGTGGCCAGAGAAAGCCTTCAGGATGCAGAAGCTTGAAGTAAGAAGCCACAGTGCGTCCGGAAGCTGCAGATGACCTCGAAGGGGATCTGCTCCGTCCACCTTCAACAGCCATTGTGGCAGACGGTAGTTACGGCTGTTCACCTGTGAACCCAGGCTTGTGTGTGTGTGACTGTGTGTGTGTGTGTGTGAGTGTACATACACAAGTGCACACACAGATACTCGCATCATCGCTCCACTCCTCTCCCTCTCAGCTGCATTCCCCTCACTACAGCCTCATGAGCAGCGAGCCCCCAAATGGCCTCAGCCCTGCCTGAGCCACACAGCCTCATCTTGCTGTACAAGCAAGTGGAAACGTGCCTGTAGCCTCCTGGGACCCAGACATGCCAATGGAAACCCATGCCAGCTTCCAGCTCCTGCCCAGCTGGAAGGGCTAGCACTTGCATTTGATGTTTTGCGTAAGCCCTGCTGAAGTGCAGCATGGAGTAATGGAAAAAACTGGAGCACATGTCAGGAATTTGAGGTTTCTCGTCTCAAGTCCACCAGTCACTTACTTAGTTGACTCTAAGGAAGTTAACTAAACTTTTTGGAACTTAGTTTCCCCATTGGTAAAATTGGAGTAATAACATGTGCCCTGTTTACCTCCAAGAGTTGTGATCGGACTCAAAGGAGACCACTGTCTTCGTTTTCGTACCTGAATCAGGGGTTGTACCTGGAAGCACCTTCAAACTTCAGATTGCTCTTGCTCAAGCTTGGCCTGATTACTTGATTTTAGCCCCTAAAGCAGGGGTCTTGCTGGGTCACTCTCTTGGTCCAGGCAGACCAAGTCCAGGACGCAGCCTGTCTGGGGACAGGCCGGGCAGACTTGCTTGCTGCCTGCATGGGGCCTGACCCCTCCTGTCTCTAAGTTTAGTTCCTTGTCCAACAACAGATCCCTGAATCACTATACAAAGTGACAGATGGGGCAATGCAACCTCCCCAAACCACGATGGGGACGAGGGAGAACAGCAGCTCCTGTGCTTAGCGTGTATCATTAAGTCTGACGCAATGACAACAGAGAAGCAAATGTCAATTGGACCTGACCCCTCCAGCTAAACCTGGGAGAGCTTGTCAGTCGCTCAGGGGGTCTGCCCCATGGGGTGAACACCACGCCAGGGCTGGAGAAACCAACTATTCGGGAAGAAGTCTTAAGGTTCATCTCACAACTATTGGGGACAAGGCTTGGGGCTGTAATAATGGTAACAGACCACTTTGCACTGTTCAGTGTGGGCCCCGCCAACGTGCTGGGGCAGTCATGGTGTGTGTGGCGAGCGCGTGCTGAGCCCGTCTACCCAGGCTCCGGAGGAAAAGCTCGTATCATCCTCCAGTTACAAACAATGAAAACAGAGCGACTCTCTGCGACAGAAACATGTTGTTGGCGGTGGGGGGAGACTTGCGGGAGACTGTAAACAGTTCCCAGAATAAATCCCCACATAAATCCAAAGAATGCTCATGCAGAGAAGCTACCGCTCCCACCTTCTTTTAAGCCAAATGATAGCCTCCTGCCGGAGCAGAGTTGTTCTTGGCACTTGGGAGTACACGTGAGGAGGGAATCAAAACACGACACCTGAGAAAGGAATCCATAAGGAATCTGCGGCCAGAGGCATGGTGAGAAGTAACAAAGAAAGATGAGTTGGTGGCTGGAACGAAGATTAACTGTACCAGGGAGATGGCGTCTTGGCTCCCAGAGCAGGGATTGGGGCGGCCAGCCTCGGAGGCACGGCCAGGCCAGCGAGCTGCAGAGACACGCGTGCCTTTCCTGCCCTCTGCCTCTGCTCTGAGGGCTCAGAGGAGGGTTCCTGCCCAGCTGCATGGCGGCCCCAGGTCAGGCTTATGGAAGCTGAGGCCCCAGGCCCTGCTGTGTCCTTCTACCAATTCTGGAAGGACATTCCATACCCAAATTAGTGAGGCTTCACCATGTGATGCACAAGATCAACAGAGAAAGTAGTGAAACCTGGTGGAGAAAGTCCTCCCCTCCCTCCACCTTCAGTTACACAGAAACTGCCTCCGGGGACTTTGGCAAGTTTGACACATGGCAGAAGAATCTGGAAGAATTTCTTTGCTGGCCAAGAGGAGTTGATGACTGGGCATAAACATGCTGCCATAGTTCTTTGTACAGTGGATCTCTGCATGGCAGGCACAGGTGCCAGATTCCTTTCAACTCTCTTTCCCCGTCTAATCCCTGCACAGTCCTCACGTTGACAGCGTTCTAGTAAAGATGAAGTTCTCTGCCATGTCAAGAACAAATTCATCACCAACACTGTACGTTCCAACTAAAGGCATCACTGTGTCCACATGAATCATCAGGCAGAGACGGCTACACTTGCCCGACTCGGAAACTCTTGACTCATGGAACGCTCGTACCGACTAATGCCCACTAGTTACGCGAGCACCTTCTCCAAGTGGCTCGAAGCAGTTTACAAGCTGCCGGCTCATTCTGCATCCTGTCGCCTGGAGGGAAACCACAGGTGGGGAAAGAGGAAGGGTCGACATGATCATCTGCATTGTATACGGAGAAACTGAGGCTCAAACAAGCCCTCAAGTGAAATGCCTAGACATGTATGAGTCAGACACTGCCCCTGGAGGAGACAAGATGAGCTGTTCTGAATCCTAAGTGGAATATTTTCCTGCCCAACAATGTCACGCAGCTGTTCTGACACAGCCTCAAAACAGGCGAGCCAAAATGCAGACTCACAGGGTTTTATGTTTGTAACCAGTTCCCCACCCGTCACTCCGTCTCTGAGTCCTGCTCTATCTCTACTGGATCGACATTAGAGGCCTCCCGGCCTCCTCTCCTCCCGACCTGCTCCCAGTTCGTAGGGGCACCTTATTCCTGACATTTACTCTGTCCTTAACTGTTACCTGATCGCTGGTATCTCTTCCATGTTGAACCTCTACCATACCTTTCCCCGACCCATACACCTTGATGCCCAGAGGTAGGACTGGCAATAGGACAAAGCTCGGGGCTAGGGTGAAACTCAAAGGTGGAGTATAAAGTGCCCATCTTACTCATCATTTAACTAAAATTCTCTTTTATTGAAGTGTAGTTGTCTTACAGCGTTATATTAGTTTCAGGTATACAAACACAGAGATTCAATATTTTTATAGATTATACTCCATTGAAAGTGATTATAAAACATTGGCTCTATTCCCTGGGCCGAAAAACTATCATTTATCTGCTTAATTTTTAAGCCAAATCGAAATATCCTCATGTCTAAATAGCCACAAAAAAGTGGCTCTATTAAAATAGCTGCATCCAACGAACTGAGAGTCTGGATGTCACCTGCTTCTGGCACCTGACTTTGGTCCTCTTTTGTGCAGCTTTGCCTTCTGTTCCGCTGTGTGCCGAGGTGTGGTTAATCAGAAAAGGAGCTAGTGCCAGGGCCTCTTTTAGTCCTCTCGTTCCAAGTGAGGACCATGTACGTGTCATAGACGAAACTCATCCGAAAGCCGAAGAGGATGCTAATGGCATGGCCACGTGTCTCCACCTCCCCGTGAGGCAGCCTGGCTGGCATCAGTCCTCTCCCCAACCTCTTTCCTGCCCCCATTCACCCATGAGGTCTTGTTGGGTCAGAAGTGCAATTCTTTGATGGTGCCAGACAGCCAGATGATGCTGGAACAAAGGAAAGAAAAAGCAAAAGCAGATTTCTAAATTAAGCACAAGGCTCGTTTATAAAAATAAATAGCCACAGCCTAGCAACATGCTCACAGCTCAGCTTCCCTCTGTGATGAAGTCTCTGTGGCTAGAGCCAGGGATGACACAGCCTTCAGGGGGCCCCAGGCCTGGCCCCTCCCCGTACATAGTACTCATCTGGAAAGTGCTGACAGTGGCACGTTGAGGGCCTGGCCCAACCAAGGGCCAGGCTCCAAAGGAGCAGAGAGGATCCAGAGCTTCCAAACCTTAATGAGGTCCCTAAACACCTACAGACTCTTGGCAGTAAGAAACGTACCCGAAGTAAGAGCAGGTGAAGTTCCTTGGGCTGCTGCTCTATTGAAACAGAAGCTGCTCCTTGAGATAGGGTCTTCTGTGTTCACCACTGAATGCACAGCACCCAGCTTAGCACATGGCGCACAGTGGGCGGTCAGACACTGTGTAAGGGAAGACTGGATGGAGGTGTGAATGGATGGACGGAGGGATGCTGCCATCCCCTCATCCCTGCTTCCCAAACTCTCCACCCTAAATGGAGTGGAGTCCAGAATCTGAAGAGAACCATAATCTCCTGATTATGACATGCACCAAAGAGGCAATGTTCCCTGGGCTGGATGTTTAAAGCTGAGTCAGCAGCTGGGGTGAGCACCTGGGAGGTGGTTAAAGGGTGCAGGCTTTTACTGCCCCAAGTGCAGGTGGTGTGGCCATCACACATGGGGAGGGGCAGAGGATGTGAGAAGTGCCCTTGGTAACAACTGTCAGCGTTCCTGACCCTTCTCTTATTTTTAAGCAGTATCAGCACCAAAGGTGAGGTATTGCTAAACAGAGAAGCCACAGGACAAAATAGTACATGAGTTTCCGGTCTTAGTCCTTTGGGAACAGAAAAGGTAGAGCTCACGTTGCCCTTTGAGGCTCCACAGGCCAACACATCAGAAATGGACCACAGCACAAAGATTTAATCCCATCGCCAACCCTCCCAAGTCATGAGATGGTTAAGCAAAGCCGGGGTGATCCCGACACCGTCCTCTGAACCCCACGAGGGTCCTGGTGCGGTTGCAGGGGACAACCTTGGCTCTTGGACCAGTTGCTGCTGCATAATCCCTCGTGACCAGAGAGTGGTTGAAGACAGCATGTCAAGGTCATAAATCTCTGTCTCAGAGCAGGGGCCTTGGGTTTAAAAGATCAGGGAAATTGGCCCACAATTCAGAAATCTGTCGTCTAACATCTTTGTCTGGCCTGGCCAGAAACAGTAAACCCACGTTCACGTCAGCGAGAAAAAGGTTCTTAATTAAATTCAGATGTACAAGAATACATTACAGGTCTACTCGTGGAATAATCATCTATAGTGGACGGGCCATCTAAACAGCATCAAAAGTGATACCGTAGCATCCCGCTTCACTTGACAGCACGCAGCAGAGAAGCATGAGTCCTCACAGACTCCTAGATCATTTCAGTCCCACAGCCTCCCAGAACCCCAAAGCCATGGTCTTGGAACAAGCAGAATGAGGGAGTCCAGCAGCGACCAGATTGGAGATGCGACCACAAGGACACAACCCCAGCAGAGAGTAAGGACACAGACTGGTCAGGCTACCCTCGAATCTAGTGTATCTCTGGTGACCCGACAGTCATGGCATTCACAACCGCAGGCCTCAGCTCCATCCCGTGTTCCAGGGGTCTCGAAGGCTCCACACCCAGGGCTCCTACTTCTGAGATGGCTGCTCAGTGGTAAGACCCCACTGACCCCCATTTTCTGTAGAGGTTACAGAGATTCATGGGAACAGAGTCCAAGACTCAGCTCTGTGACCTTAACTACTTGCAAACTCAGTTTTCTCGTCTATAGAATGGAGAGAATAGAAACTCTGATGCCTGCCTCCCAAGATTGTGTGAGGATCAAATGCAACACTATTGTGTTCAAATGCTTCTCAGTCTGCAAGCTATGGTTCTACGTGAAAATGTTTTCCCAACTGTGAAAGTTCATGATGAGAAGTTTGCGTCTGATGCGGGGAGTGAGACTTCCTTTGTCACAAACTTTCACGGAGCTGCCTGGATCTCAGTGTCCTAGGGCTTGATCCATCCTAGGCATAATCCTAATTTTTTGCGGAGATCTCTGGCCTGTCCCCTTGGCTTCACATACCAAAGACTTCTAACGTGTGTGTGTTTGTGTATGTGCGCGCACGTGTGTTTGTAACTGCTTCTCTCCCCTTACAGTCTTTCAAAAAGTGCTAGAATTCTAGAACACACGAGGGACCTTAGGGGCTTATATAATCCATCCCTTCATTTTGCAAAGGGAGACATCAGGGCACAGAAAGGTTAAGTGCTTGTCCATGGTCATGTTGTTACACTTGCCCTGTCCTTGGCCCCTCTCACAGCCATACAGCACCTACAGTCCAGTGCATCTTTGAGGGCCACATATCAAATCAGGTACTTCCCTCCCTCCGCTATAGCCACTTTTCCACCATTTTTGAGTTACTATTACTTAAGCCAGGTGTGTTCTTTAGGATATGGGGACGGGGGGCAGGAGCGTGGTAGCCAGTTGAGGGCATGTGGTTATTAAAGAATGGCAGTTACAGGAACAGGTACATCTAATGATCTAGATGATGCCTCAGCGTAATAGATTATGTATTTTGCACTTGCCTTTTATTTTTGAAAAATAAATGTAGAACCATTTCCCTTTTTTAGTTGTTTGTATTAATTTGCATTCAGGAAATGACCAATGACATCCAGGCATAGGCTAGATGCACCTAACGTAAGTTGCTGTTGTTTTAGAAGAGTTGTTCTAGAAGCACATGGTAGGAAGGGAACTAGGGTTCATTGAATGACACTTCCTCTACCATCTGCTCACCTTCCTCTCAGCAGATGACTTGACACCTATGTAGTAAAAAATGAAGGTCATTTTGTGTGAAACCCTCCCCTGTCCCCTGTCTTCTCCACACCTACCCACCCATATGAAGAAGAGTCTTTCATTCTCTCTGACAGCAGCTCTACCTCTTAGCTAGGCCTAGGGGGGACCAACCATCCCAGTTAGCCCAGGACTGAGGGTCCCTGGGACATTCAGTGCTAAAACTGGAAATGTCCCAGGAAGACCGAGACAGAATGATTGCTCTCTTAGGCCTCACACCCCTTCCCCAGGGACCTTTCCAAACAGATAACCAATCATTATTGAATGTATTGATAGCAAATAGTACCAAACTGCTGTGTAAAATGGAAAGTCAGGAAGAGAACTAAAATGAATGAATCAGTGAATGAAATTATTTGCTTTTAATGAAAAGATCCATGGATAATGAGCAGGGTAAGGACCCAGGAGGAGGATGTCCTACCATCCAGGTGAGCAGAAGAGAAAAGTTTCATTAAAGGATTCATATAAAAATGTAGATCCCATTCGTTAAAAGGAAAAAAAGCTGATGGTAAGTTAGGGCAACATATTGCATGAGAAATAGACCACAACAGTACTTCCCAACTCTTTTAACTTCATGGCACACATTTTTTAAAAATTATAATATTTGCAACATGGGGTAAACTGAAAAGAGGAGCTACTTGTGGCCAGAGGCGACCACCTAAGGGACCTCTAGACCACAGAAACTCCCCAGTCCCCTGAGGGCTGAGAGGGTCAGTATCACAGCTTTCACTGACCTCTTTGAACGGGACCAGTGGCACTCTGGTCTAAACACACAGGTCTAGACTATTCCACTGCAAATCTGAAATCCACATTTTCCCTAGGTTTCTGGTGAAACTAGCAAAGCCTAGGTGGACAAACTCCCTCTGATGACCCAATGCTACAAAGCTTCCTCAAAGGGCATTTCCTGCAATGGGACAAGTTCCTGTTTATATCTCTGCTTCCTTGGTGCAGGTTTCCCCAGCATGTTCACAGGGTTGCAGGTTGAGCAGTGACCTAATGACTTTGGGCAGGAAGTAATCCTAGATCACATTCGGTCTGCATCCAATTGCTGACCTGAAACGAGTGTTATGAAAACATTAAAAAAAAAAAGATATTTCCAGTGATTTAAAAATTCAGAAATTTCTCATTGATAAATTCAGATAAACTTCTTGAAAAATGGAAAGACCTGACAGCTGAGGGCCACAATTCCCACCATGGTCACAATGATCTGAGAACTGAGGGCCTAGGTAGTGCAGTGGATAGAAATGTTGGCGGCCAGAGTTCAAATCCCATCCCTGCGACTTACAAGTAACCAAATTCATGAACTTAACCTCTCAAGTCTTGGTTTCTCATCTTTAAAGACAATGTTAAACCAGTAGCAATTATTTCTATGTACCAAAAATGCTTAAAACAGTGGCTAGCACATAATCTTCTTTTTTCTTTTATAACCACCTTTATTATGTATGTTCTTTTATGCGACACTTCTCTACATGCATTACAAAATGGCTATATCACATCCATTTTCTTCTTTTTCCCATTATACATTTTTTCTTTGATATAAACAGATTTTGAAACAATGAGGGCATGATAAATTATCTAATAAATTATATAGGAACATCTAGTGATTCTTTTTTTGTTGAATTTTTGAATTTTATTTTATTTATTTTTTTATATAGCAGGTTCTTATTACTCATCCATTTTATACATATTAGTGTATACACGTCAATCCCAATTGTCCAATTCATCGCACCGCCCCCTGCCCCCCTGGTGCTTTCCCCCATTGGTGTCCATACATTTGTTCTCTACATCTCTGTCTCAATTTCTGCCCTGCAAACCAGTTCGTATGTACCATTCTTCTAGGTTCCACATATATGCGTTAATATACGATATTTGTTTTTCTCTTTCTGACTTACTTCACTCTGTAGGACAGTCTCTAGATTCATCCACAGCTCTACAAATGACCCAATTTCATTCCTTTATATGGCTGAGTAATATTCCATTGTATATATGTACCACATCTTCTTCATCCATTCGTCTATCGATGGGCATTTAGTTTGCTTCCATAACCTGGCTATTGTAAATAGTGCTGCAATGAATATTGGGGTGCATGTGTCTTTTTGAATCATCGTTGTCTCTGGGTATATGGCCAGTAGTGGGATTGCTGGGGCATATGGTAATTCTGTTTTTAGTTTTTTAAGGAACCTCCATACTGTTCTCCATAGTGGCTGTATCAATTTACATTCCCACCAACAGTGCAAGAGGGTTCCCTTTTCTCCACACCCTCTCCAGCATTTGTTGTTTGTAGATTTTCCAATGATGCCCATTCTAACTGGTGTGAGGTGATCCCTCATTGTAGCTTTGATTTGCATTTCTCTAATAATTAGTGATGCTGAGCAGCTTTTCATGTGCTTCTTGGCCATCTGTATGTCTTCTTTGGAGAAATGTCTATTTAGGTCTTCTGCCCATTTTTGGATTGGGTTGTTTGTTTTTTTAATATTGAGCTGCATGAGCTGTTTATGTATTTTGGAGATTAATCCTTTGTCCATTGATTCATTTGCAAATATTTTCTCCCATTCTGAGGGTTGTCTTTTCTTCTTGTTAATGGTTTCCTTTGCAGTGCAAAAACTTTGAAGTTTCATTAGGTCCCATTTGTTTTTATTTCTATTACTCTAGGAGGTAGATCAGAAAAGAGCTTGCAGAGATTTATGTCAAAGAGTGTTCGTCCTATGTTTTCCTCTAAGAGTTTCATAGTGTCCAGTCTTACATTTAGGTCTCTAACCCATTTTGACTTTATTTTTGTATATGGTGTTAGGGAGTGTTTCATTCTTTTACGTGTAGCTGTCCAGTTTTCCCAGCACCACTTATTGAAGAGACTGTCTTTTCTCCATTGTATATCCTTGCCTCCTTTGTCATAGGTAAGTTGACCATAGGTTTATGGGTTTATCTCTGGGCTTACTATCTTGTTCCATTGATCCATATTTCTGTTTTTGTGCCAGTACCATATTTTCTTGATTACTGTAGCTTTGTAGTATAGTCTGAAGTCAAGGAGTCTGATTCCTCCAGCTCTGCTTTTTTCCCTCAAGAGTGCTTTGGCTCTTCAGGGTCTTTTGTGTCTCCATACAAATTTTAAGATCGTTTTGTTCTAGTTCTGTGAAAAATGCCATTGGTAATTTGATAGTGATTGCATTGAATCTGTAGATTGCTTTGGGTAGTATAGTCATTTTCACAATATTGATTCTTCCAATCCAAGAACATGGTATATCTCTCCATCTGTTGGTATCGTCTTTAATTTCTTTCATCAGTGTCTTATAGTTTTCTGCATACAGGTCTCTTGTCTCCCTAGGTAGATTTATTCCTAGATATTTTATTCATTTGGTTGCAATGGTAAATGCGAGCGTTTCCTTAAATTCTCTTTCAGATTTTTAATCCTTAGTATATAGGAATGCAAGAGATTTCTGTGCATTACTTTTGTATCCTGCTACTCTACCAAATTCATTGATTAGCTCTAGTAGTTTTCTGGTGGCACCTTTAGGATTCTTTATGTATAGTATCATGTCATCTGCAAAAAGTGACAGTTTTATTTCTTCTTTTCCAATTTGTATTCCTTTTATTTCTTTTTCTTCTCTGATTGCTGTGGCTAGGACTTCCAAAACGATGTTGAATAATAGTGGTGAGAGTGGACATCCTTGTCTTGTTCCTGATCTTAGAGGAAATGCTTTCACTTTTTCACCATTGAGAATGATGTTTGCTATGGGTTTGTCATATATGGCCCTTATTATGTTGAGGTAGTTTCCTTCTATGCCTACTTCCTGGAGAGTTTTTATCATAAATGGGTGTTGAATTTTGTCAAAAGCTTTTTCTGCATCTATTGAGATGATCATATGGATTTTATTCTTCAATTTGTTAATATGGTGTATCATATTGATTAATTTGCATACGTTGAAGAATCCTTGCATCCCTGGTATAAATCCCCCTTGATCATGGTGTATGATCCTTTTAATGTGTTGTTGGATTCTGTTTGCCAGTATTTTGTTGAGGATTTGTTCATCTAGATTCATCAGTGATATTGGTCTGTAATTTTCTTTTTCTGTAGTATCTTTGTCTGGTTTTGGTATCAGGGTGATGGTGGCCTCATAGAATGAGTTTGGGAGTGTTCCTTCCTCTGTAATTTTTTGGAAGGCTTTGAGAAGGATGGGTGTTAGCTCTTCTATAACTGTTTGATAGAATTCACCTGTGAAGCCATCTGGCCCTGGACTTTTGTTTGTTGGAAGATTTTTAATCACAGTTTCAATTTCATTACTTGTGATTGGTACAGACCAATCATATTTTCTATTTCTTTCTGGTTCAGTCTTGGAAGATTATACCTTTCTAAGAATTTGTCCATTTCTTCCGGGTTGTCCATTTTATTGGCATAGAGTTGCTTGTAGTAGTCTCTTAGGATGCTGTGTATTTCTGTGGTGTCTGTTGTAACTTCTCCTGTTTCATTTCTAATTTTATTGATTTGAGTCCTCTCCCTCCTTCTCTTGATGAGTCTGGCTAATGGTTTATCAATTTTGCTTATCTTCTCAAAGAACCAGCTTTTAGTTTTATTGATCTTTGCTATTGTTTTCTTTGTTTCTATTTCATTTATTTCTTCTCTGATCTTTATGATTTCTTTCCTTCTGCTAACTTTGGGTTTTGTTCACTCTTCATTCTCTAGTTCCTTTAGGTGTAAGGTTAGATTGTTTATTTGAGATTTTTCTTGTTTCTTGAGGTAGGCTTGTATTGCTCTAAACTTCCCTCTTAGAACTGCTTTTGCTGCATCCCGTAGGTTTTGGGTCATTGTGTCTTCATTGTCATTTGTCTCTAGGTATTTTTTGACTTCCTCTTTGATTTCTTCAGTATTTTCTTGGTTATTTAGTAATGTATTGTTTAGCCTCCCTTTGTTTGTGTATTTTACGTTTTTTTCCCTGTAATTGATTTCTAATATCATAGCGTTGTGGTCAGAATAGATGCTTGATATGATTTCAGTTTTCTTAAATTTACCGAGCCTTGATTTGTGACCCAAGATGTGATCTATCCTGGAGAATGTTCCGTGCGCACTTGAGAAGAAAGTAGCACATAATAATCATTCAATAAATGTCAATGATTCTCCTTCCCACCCCCCTTACACAGGTAGCTTTACTAGTTTCCCTACCTTCCTGGCCGCATAATCATTACTATTAGTCTAAAAAATTCAGTAAAATGAGTTTGGCAACTGTGGTGCTTCAGGTCACTACATAACAACTCAACTCTATATCCTTTCCAGAGATGATTATCCTCATCCCCAGTTTGACACCTGTCCCTTTTCCCTCTCTGAGCTTCTCCCTCGTCTTGCTTGAGGTCACATGAAACCCCATAGCTGGGCAGGGGACACACAGCTGCTCTGAGTCCTCTGACTTTCTAGACAGAAGAAACATGGTCCACGTAGTTGCTTCAAGGCATCTAGTCTTCTTTCTAATATCGAGTCTTTCCCAGCCATTTTGCTCTCCAGGTCCCCCCAGCACATATAAGGATAAAATCTTTTGAGCAATTCAGTTAGCAATTCAGTCAACCAGAAGACACAAATACATAGGAAAATGAGGGAGTGATTTCCTCACAGACAGTTGTTTTTAATAAACCAATGTCTACTGCTAAGCAACCTTAATGATGCCTCTTCCACAAGTACAGCTAAATAGAATACTTTATTATTACACTGGATTAAGTTGATGCTCTCATGAGTCAGAGGGAGGTAACAGAGAAAGTTTTACTCAGGCTGCAGATGAGTGTAAAACGCTTCCCAAGAAGCAAAATAGGAGTGGCGTGCCTGGGCTGTGTTATTTAAGGCACATAGTTATTTTACTCACACTTTGGGTTTGACGCTTACTTGGGGAGTTAGCTGTAAAGAGCTGGATTGTTCATTCACAGCTAAGTGGATGGAGTCATGGTGTGGGAGACAGTCTCCCTGGTTCTCTCAAGAAGGCTAATAATTAAGGTTGCGGTTAGATCTTACACCAGACTAAGGGAGGTCCTGTGGAAGTCCCTGGACGTGAGAAGAGCCTTTGAGGCAGATTAGATGTTGCAACTGTCAAATCCCACAGCACAGGCATTATGCCAAGGGTATGAGGTGAACTGCGAGCCAGCCAATAAGAGCAGCAGGAGAATGGTACCATTTCCAACTGCTCCCGTCTCCTGACTCTGTTTGCAGAGGTAGGGCATTGGCGAAGCCAGCTGCACAGTTCCTTTTGCAAAATTTAACACACTGGGTGGCTACCCCTCCCACTGCCCAAAGCATGGAAAAATCCTTTGGTGTAATTTCCTAAGCCTCTAAATATATATGTCCTTTAATACCTAAATGTGGCTATTTCCACAAAGCCAATCAGTTAAGGTAAAGAGCAAGATTTGGAGGGCGGAATGTCTGGAGTGGAGAAGGGGGATTTCCCAGAAAATTCAGTATCTTCTTTATAACTTCTTCATCATCATCTTTTGGATACTGCAAAGAGTCAAACTAAATTTTCCTTTTGCCTCCAGTCAAATGAAACTATTAAGCTGCCGAAGGTGACACTGCGGGAAGTGTGCAGATAACTACAAGAAGTGTGAAGAACTACTGCTTTGACTAATTTTGGGGGGTCCATCTTTGACCCTTTGCTCCCTCTTTCTTGTTCCTCATCTCTAAAAACATGACCAAGACCTGAGGCTTCTCACACCAAACCTCCCTGTGTCTCTTCCTACTGCTGTGTCTCCTTCCAGGTCACTGTTTCCTCATACTTGGACCATGGAATAGCCTCTCAGGTAGAGGTGAGAAAAATTGAGCTCCACCATACTCTCCTTCCTGCTGGAGGGAGAAAACAAAAACAAAAACAAACATGGCACAAACTGGGTCATCTAATTCTGAGTTAGTGTCAGAGTCATTGCAGGAAGCCATTTAGCTTCACTTAGCTTTGAGGTTTCCATCTATATAAGCAAAGCTTATGACTTGCTCCCTACTCATTACCCAGGATTGTACTGGGAAGATTTATGAACACACGTTTGGAAAGCTCCTGAAGGAGGGAAGAAATCTGATCACTGTGTGTGTTCATCATGAGGAAAGATCATCAGAAACTAGTAAGCCAACAACAGACTATTGGAAAGGAAAAGATGGAAACAGCCACCACCCGGGAAAATGAAAGAACTCACCTCCAATCTGATGAAAACTGTGTGCAGTGAGGACCGGCAGAGGAAAGGTACAGTGGACACCAAGGGAAGCTGCAAGAAGCGGTGGAGATGAGAAAAGGATCAAGCAGGCACCAGGATCCAGGAGTTGACAAGCTATCTTGGGAAACCAAGCACAGTATTGGGGAAAGCCAAAAATCCAAGATCTTCCCACATAATCCCTGCTTTGGAGATGTTGTATATCTTGTTGGTTACATAAGTATAAATCGTTTTGAATATTCATCAAACTCTACACCTAATGTACAGTATATGTAAATTTTATCTTACTTTTAAAATCTATCTATCTAAGCCCATTCAAATCAGTGAGTTCCCTGCTGTGCCCACGAGCAGCTATACTCCATTACCAATTTTTATAACAACAGTTCTCATAATTATATTCAACAAGATGAATGTATGCAAATATGGATATTCATGTATATCATAATAGATACAATTAGATTAAAACTGACTTTGTCATTCTCTAGTAACTGTTATTTCTGCACATCTATAACACACTGCTAATCCTTCAAATGCCAAGTGCCTTTGGAATTACCAAAAATAAAATTAGATTGTGTGCAGCAGACTTTTAGTGTTAAATATGTTTTACTGATTTCTAATTCATTAAAAATTGGTCAAGCATGTGTGGAAATGTGAAAATTCTATTTAGCAGAATATTGGTTTGCCCAAATGATACTATACTCTTAACAAAACCTAATAATAGAGTTTACTATATGTATGATTTAGACTTTGGGGAAAAAATAGGTAACAACAGTTATAACTGAATTCATGGATTAGCTGTTGTTTGGTTTGCAGTTCTAACACAGAAGATAAATCTTGCTTAACCCAGACTAGTGACCTACTGAGAATAATCCGTATCTGAAAGGAGCCTGAAGCTGGGTTCTTGCTAAAGGAATATCACACTTTTGTAAATCACACATACTTGTGAAATTCAAGTTTGTGTATTTTCTTTCCAATAGAAACTTCAGATAAACAAAGAAAGAACTTATTTGAGAATAGACAATAAATATAAGCCAGTCAGTTCATTTGCCGCCATTTCTTGTCCACATCAGCACAGGCTTGATCTTTAAAGTCAGTGAGGTGCAATTACCACGTCATCTTCCTCATCATCATTACAGCATGGGTCCTCTGAGACTCTGAGATCTGCATGCAGGAGAGTTATCCAGGACTGCCCTAGGGCATAACACCTGTAGGATAGCAGAAGGAACGACTAGAAGGAAAAGTTGAACCCCACTGCAATGGCGACAGATATCTAAGCTGATCTCAGGAGAGACTCTGAGGGTGAAAGGGGGCTCTACTGATGACCCTTCTGGGGCAAAGGGGGCCAGAACCTGTACTCTCACATCAACCCATCATTGAGCCTGGGACGCCCCAGGAAAGGGACATGACCTTGAGCAAGAGAGCCTCCTTTGGCTCACGGAGCTATTGGCGGCCAGGAAAATGAATGTCTCAGACCTGGGGGGGGCATCTGGTGCTGTATCACAACATCCACTACAATCTTCACGTTAGAAGTCTTTACTAAATGGCTGGCCATGTGCTAAGCTTTTTACACACATTCTCTAATTCTCACTATAGTCCTGTGAGGGAGATAAATTATCACCCCTTTTTACAGTGGGGGAAACCAAGGCTTAGGAAAGCTAAGTAACTTGCCCCAAGATCACCCACCAACTGCTTAGCAGTACAACCTGTGTTCAAACACAGGCTACATGTCTCCAAAGTGCTTGCACTTGACCAAAACCCTGGATGTAGAGTCAGGAGGCCGGGATCCCCTCAGTGACAAGCTGTGTAGGTTTTACCACATGCAGCTCTGAATCTCTTCTTAACCTGCAGAGGGTAGACATCTTTCTGAAACGTTCGGGCACCCTCTAAGGCACCAGAAAGTGGGGAGCAAGGGGCAGATTGGTCAGGGCTAGCAGAATAACTCTCCTGTGGATGTGCCCTCCAGGGCTCTTGGTGTCCAACCATCGATTTGGAGGTATCTACAGGGGACGGTGAACTTGAGTGCCATTAAGGCCAGTTTCAGTATCCAAGGAGCTTTTGGGCAGTAGTGGTGCCTGCAGTCAGAGGGGTGGGAGGGCTGTAGTTCTGGGTTGTCCATTCACCTGGAAGCAGGACTCTAGGAAGTGGACAGGGACAGGGAATTCAGCAACAGCGGAAAGATGTTACATGTCTCAGCTGACAGGCGCTGTTAGACTCTAGTCTGGCTGGACCAGTGATCCTTTCTCATGGCTTCCAAGGCCATGATGATGTTTATGGCAGACATACTTCTCCCTCCACATCCATCTTTTTCTCCCACCTCCTGCTCTACCTCCAGTTACAATGAGTTGCTTTCTTTTTCTACAGCATGTACTGTGTGCCTTCTCAGCTTCAGGCTTCTGCCTGGAACACCATTCTCCCTGGTTCCCTTTCTTTACCTGGCTAACTCCTACTCATCCCCCATGTGTCTACCAGGACTCTTCCAGGAAGCCTTCCTTGACCTCCCAAGACTGAGTAGGTGACCCTCCTGTGTTCTCCCAGAGCAGCCTGTGTCGGGAGGATTATATAAGGACTGGCACCTAACAGCACCCTGCAAACAGTGGCCATTATTCTTCTTCTTCCCTGATGGCACCTATCATTCTGAATTGGAGACTGTGCGTGCTTTGCCTGGGCCTAGGCCTTTACTCTGTCTCTACCATCCGCCACATTGCAGAGCATACAATAAATGCCTGATAACTATTTGTTGAAACAATAAAAACCTCAGTTACACAACTGGGTAAACATGGACAGGACAGCATGGGGGAAGGGGAAGGGAGGGAGGTGGCTAGGGCTCTCTTGCAATCTCCCAGAGACTGGCCCACAAGCCAGTGCCAGCCTCTGCCAGGAAGTAGGTCTGAGCTTTCATCTGCATTGGCTGTTGTGCTCAGGGTTGTGTAAGCAATGGGGAGGAATTCCTTTCTGGCTTCAGAGCCTGTAACTGAGAGGGCAGACAGGGATGGTCACGTGGGCAGGATCACTGTTCACAATGTGATTCCACCTTTTTTTTTTAGAGACAGTGCGGCGTATGGAATATACATGGAATCTTGGGTCAGACACACCTGCATTCAAATCCCTGTTCCTTTACCTATGGCTATGAGGTAGCTTTAGGTAAGGGCAGAATCTTTGGGGCAAGACTTCCTGGATTTGAATTCTAACTCCTCCACTTCCTCACTGTGTGACATTAGACATGTTACATCACCTCTCTGTGCCTTGGTTTTCCTCATCTGTAAAATGGAAATAATAATTTCTTCTTCACAGGGTTATTATGAGGATTGAATGAGTTCATAATTGTAAACTTCTTAGAACAGGGCTTGGTGTATAGTAAGTACAACGTAAAGGTTTACCTGATCATTCGGAGCCTCCATTTTCTCATCAGAAAAAAATGGATATATGTAGAACACTTGGTTCAGTGCCTGACATATGTCATACTCCCAGTAATTATTATTATTATTTCTCTTACTATTACTTCCTTTGTAAGTGGAAGATACTTTCTTAGGGTGAGCTAAATTGAAGAATAGAAACTTTCTTCCAGTGGATACTATTGGTCTCTATTGATGATTGAGCTATTTCTATGTGGTTCTGAGCCAGTGTCTTCCCCTGTGCCTTGTCTTCTTTCCCTAATGCTCTGAAAACCTTCCTCATAGACCCAAACACTCAAATGCATACCTACTTCTCTGATAAATGAGCAAAGGAGGGGTGTATTAATTTTCTTGGGCTGCCATACAAGGTACCACAAACTTGGTGGCTTAACACAACAGAAATTTATTCTCTCACAGCTCTGGAATCAGAAGTCTGAAACCAAGGTATTGGCAGGGCCACCTCCCTCTGAAAGCTCTGGTGGAAAATTCCTTGCCTCTTCCAGCTTCGGTGGCTCCAGGCATTCCTTGGCTTGTGGTGGCATCACTTCAATCTCTGTATTTGTCTTCACATGGCCTTCTCCCTCTGTGCATCTCTGTCAAAATCTTCCTCTGCCTGTCTCTATGAAGGACACCTGTCATTGGATTTAGGGTTCACCCTAAATTCTGGAAGACCTCATCTTGAGATCCTTAATTATATCTGCAAAGACAATTTTTCCAAATAGGCTCACATTCACATGAGTTGGGAGGTGAACATATCTTTTGGGGCCACCTATTCAACCCACTAGAAGGAATAAAAGGGCCCTAACTGGTTCCAAATAGAATCCATCCCTTTACCTTGTTTGAACCTACATGTATTTCCTTTTCCCTTTTCCTTTCCCCTGCACACCTGTTCCACTCTCATCCATACTTCTTTTATGGGATGTTCACAGCCAGAGGGGCAAGCAAGACATCCTGACCGACTAATCTGCTGCTTCCTGGCTCCACTCTGGTCCACGTCTGTACCTGATTCCTACCTCAGGATTCACTGTCAGCCCATTGTCTACTTGAGCCCATGAAAGCTTATTCTGGTTGGCCCACTCAGTTGCCTTGCAGATAGCCAGGAGAGTTGGATGTCACCCTGGGACCTTGCAGTGCCAGCTTGCCCCACCTGGCTCTTCACCAGGGTTGCCTTAGCCACACATCAGATTTCATAGATGAGGCCAAAGCAGGAGACCCCGGTGAGCTGGAACAAGTAGGGGCAGTGGATCTGGGTCAGAGCAGGAATTATGTTTGCACTTGGACCAGGCAGATAGGCTCAGAGAAGGAATCTGGGTCAAAAGCTTGGCAGACTAGTAGGAAACATGAAGCCTGATACACAAATTAAATTGGAGACTAGCTCTTCATCTGCACAGTCCAGTTCTTGGTTCTCCAGAGTCTGATTGAGGTGGGTCTGTGACATGTGGCATATCATATGTTGTAAGGGCCAACTAAATTTAATGTGTATTCATTGAGCATTTGCTATCATGCCAGGATCTAGGGATACAGAGTTAGAACATAGCAGGCGACACATACACATAAAAAACTAATGTCATGGGGCAGTGAGAGGCCCGCGTACCGCAAAACAAAAAACAAAAAACAAACTAATGTCATAAAATGTGATAACTATGTGCAAGTGTTATAAGAGGTCCAGTTCTGCCCTGGGTTAGGGAACGGGTCATGATGGGGGCACAGAGGAGGTAATATTTCAGTGGGCTCTTAAAGAATTCAGTAAGGAGAGTGTGAAAGGACAGCCCAGAAAGTATACTATCCAGCTGACCAAGTGGGTGCCTCTTCCTCTCCTCTTGCTTTGTGTTGATCTCATCCAAAGCCTAGACCTTGCATAAAAAGAACCATTTTTTGCACAAGATCTATTTCTGATCGGCAATCTAAAGACAGATATCAAACGTGTTCTACAAATGGGTCGTGGCCCAGAGAAACAACCAACCAGAAGGGCCTCCAGTTGTGAGGAACTGGTTTGGTGGGTACTGGCTGGATAGCAGAGGCCCCACCTCCACACCTACTGCTATCCACGCAGTGGGAAACTTTATTGTATCAACGTGTTTCAGTGATACATCACTATTGAGATGATCACGTGGCCTGTTTGGATGTCTTTCTTATGAAAATTTTTTTCTATTTATTTTACATATAGAATATGTTGTCTCTCAAACCCCAAGAAGGCATTTCTGATCACAGTCTCTGATAAAAGGGAAGGAGGCTATTGCTCATTACTCCCTGTCCCATATTTTTTCAGAATTTGATGAATATGTATTTGAACTTTCTTGGAGGTCTCTTGTAACCCAACATCTTTATAATTAAGTGATATTATAAAATTAGGAAGTGGGGCATCTTCATGGAATATTAATTTTATCTAATTATTATTAAGTCACATTTAAGTAACCTAATTGGGTACATAGGTTTAAATGTTTCCCAATATTAAAACAAACATGGGTATATTATTCAGCATTTAAAATATATATATATGTTATATATGTATATATCATATATGTCAGCGTTGAATATAAAATTCAAATAAATTTTAGAATCTAAAAGTTGACCTCAAAATAATGAGAGAAGCCAGACATGTGAATCCATTTATATGACATTCTGAAAAAGGCAAGATTATAGGGATTAAATTCATCTCAGTGCTTGCCAGGGGCTGGGAGAGGAAGAAGGAAATTGCAGAGAAACACAAGGAAATTTGGAGATGATAAAAAATGTTCTATATCTTGATTGTGATGGTGGTTACATGACTGTGTATACTTGTAAAAATTTAATTAACTATACAATTTACTTTATGTAAATTGTATCTCAATAAACCTGACTTTTTAGAAAAAATTCAGGTTACTCCAGGCTCCCTTTTCAGGCTAATTCACTGCTGCATCTACTCTTTCTTACTTGCTTTTGGGAATACCCACATAGAAGAGTTTGAGAATTACCCATTTAACATCTCTTCTCTTTAAAATAAGGAGTTTTGAGTATGATTCTGAGTAAGATGGATCCCAAGACCTTGAACAATTTAAACATGAACAAGCATTTCAGGAGTAGGAGGTATAGGGCAACTTCAAATGTATATAAAATACCAACGTACCTACACACAATGTTTTAGAGATATGTAATCATTTATCTCAGCCTTCCTAAACTTCTTTACTTGTGAAATGTTCACTTGCTGCTCTATATCAATAAGGCAAGTCTATCAGTTTCTTGTAGTGCAAAGAACCACAGATTAGGTGGCTAAAACAAGGGAAATTTATTTTCTCACAGTTCTGGATGCTAGAAGTCAGAGACCAAGGTCTCAGTGGAATCGGCTCCTTTGGAGGCCTCTCATCTTGGCTTGTAGAGGACTGTCTTCTCTTCCTTGTGTCTTCACATTGTTTTCCTTCTCTGTGTGTCTGTGTCCTAATCTCCTCTTCTTTAAGGACACCAGTCATATTGGGTTAGGGCCCACCCTAATGACCTCATTTTAACTTGATTAACTCTTTAAAGACCCTATCTCCAAATACGGTCACCTTCTCAGGGGTTAGGACTGCAATATATGACTCTGGGGGGAACACAATTCAGTCCAGAACAGCATGCTTCCCACTCCTTACCTCTCCAGCCATATGACGTCTCCCAAGATGTACCTTCCTCCTTTATTTTTTTTCACTTTGGTTTCCTCCCTGCTCTGTCAACATTTGCAAAAGGTGGCAGGAAACCCAAACACTCTGACACCCTAAGGTGCTCTAACACTGGATGCAGGCCCAGATGGAAAAGTAGGCCATTTAATGTGTTTGTTTTTGTTTGGGTATATTCCTACGAATCCTTTCCTC
Source organism: Mesoplodon bidens (assembly GCF_964165515.1). Lineage (NCBI taxonomy): Eukaryota > Metazoa > Chordata > Mammalia > Artiodactyla > Ziphiidae > Mesoplodon > Mesoplodon bidens. Next base: position 22,352,816 of record NC_138174.1, on the reverse strand, counting down.
AAAAGGTTTCGTGGAGCAACTTTGAACTCTCAAACTACATCCGGAATGCATCAGACATGTAGAACAGAAACTTAAGTACTTCCTACAGTGCACATAGCCTTGAATTTGTTGCCACCACACATATAAATGGCGAGAAATGCTTGAATAGCAAATCTGCAGTAAGGCAACAATAGTCCAGTTTTTAACCCCAGCTTCTGCTGCTAGTGTGGATAATTAATGGTCAGACAAAAGTCAGGTCCAAAAGTAATTCACCTCTGAGCAGTACAATCATTTCAAGCTGAAAAGATTCCTCTTCTCACTGAAAGGCAGGGAGACTTATTGAACTTCTGGCAGAAGGAGCATCAGTTCTGGCTCTGCTTCCTCTACCACAAGACGATATTCCCAGGAAGCTTTTGGAGAACTGGGAGCAAGTCCAGTGGTCTTTGCATGGTCTCATAGAGCAGCAAATGGAAACATAAGTAGCTCAGACTCTCTGTATAAAAGCAGTTGATGCAAACTCTGTACTCTTAGGTTCAACTTTTATGCAAATAAAATACTGACAACTCTTTACAATTAATACTGGGACTAAGAAGTGATGAGCCGCAAGGTTCTGTGTGACACATGGATAAAGATCAGTGAATGACACAAGATCAGGAAGATAAAACGCGAAGGGGACCTATAGATACGAAAAAAGGCAGAAACAATTCAGGTTATAACATCATATGTCATAAGGGAGGAAACTGAGTGATAATCATATATTGGCTGCCCTTTATTGAATGGCTCTTATTGTGCAAGGCCTGTGCTAGGTGCTGTGCATGGGCCCAGGCCTAGAACAGCACTGCCTTTGCCTCTTAAGATCCCTCGTTTGCAGATGAAGATAGTGAAGCTCTGTAACATGCAGTAAATTAGAACCCAAGCACCAAGTTTCCCCTGATGCTCAAGCCCATTCTCTTCTGCTATCCACTGTAACAGCCATTTACTCATTAGTAGTTCATTGTACTGAGTAAACAGAACACGGAACGTACTGTTTTGCTAAGTGTGGTTTCAATTCTCAAGTGATTGTTTCAATTCTCTGCATAAAGTTCAAAGAAGCCATATACCAGTAGATTCTGCTAAGAGGGTGATGCTTCAAACAGAGGAACACAGTTGATGTTTGCATTCGAGGCTCTGATGTCCAGAGAGGGCCAACGTTATTAAAGAGAGTAGCTCCTTTATTTGAAGGGGTGAAGTTTGTCCCTTTCTGCTCAAGTTACAGCAGTTGGGAAGGTGTGGTCCCTCCACGGATGAGGTTGCTGTCCAGTGGAAGACAGGACAGGCTGGACAAGAAGTGCACAGATACATTGGATTACACTATCCACGGAGTGATGAGGCGGTGGCTGTAATGCTTGGTGCAAATTAGCAAGGTTGACAGGAGCGACTGGGAAGCATCCAGAAGGGAAGACACCCGAGGAAGGAAAGTGAGTAGAAGAGAAGAGGGAGCACTGGGTGATGGCAGTAATGGTGGTTTTAAGTGCTGTTTGGCCCAAACACTTAACAGAGCACCTGAGCATGGATGGGTAGAGCTAGGAAGGCTTTCATCCCTGGGTTGGAGTCTGAAACTTCCACCCACATCTTCCCAAACTCTGGTGCCTTGGCTTTTGAGTTTCCACAGGCTGTGACTCAAACCTGGTGTTTTCTTGGGTGGGGAAGGAGTAGGACAAATGACTAGGTCAGCAGGGAAGAAAGGGATGACTGGCAACCATTATCCCTGCAGCCCTGGAGAAGGGGATCCTGCCTGCCTGGCCTGACTTCTGCTCTGACTCATGCTGTGGCTGTCACAGTGCCTCTGACTCACCCAGGCTAGAAGCCCAAGAACCAACACTGACACCTCCGACTCCCTCAGGCATCATATCTGGTCTCCAACACAGAGGGATTTTAGCCCCAGACTATTTTTAGAACCCATTCCCTTGCTCCATCCCTTGCTTTGGGCCAGGCCCTCATCCTCCTAAACTGGTCTTCCTGCCTCTAGTCTACTCACTGGAATCCATTCTGAACTCCCACATGTGTGATCTTTCTGAGAAAGAAAACAATCCGATCATGTTCCTGTTTCCTTTTCCCAGAGTTCTGGTTCTCAGCTGGAGGTGCCTCTGAACTCCACAGACCCAGGAGCAAATTTACACATGTGTGACACATGGCACAGGTTGTTAATGATGAACAAACGCTACATCTCCGCATATTCTACCCTCCCCTGTAGTTAGATTGGGGCATGTGACTAGTTTTGTCCAATGATTTGTGAGCAAAAGTGACAAGGTCACTTCCAGGCTGAGATAGGGTGCCTCCTCAGTGCTCTCTCTTCCCCTGATGCAGGGACCTTGGAAGATAATGTTCTCAGTGGCTTTACTGCAACATGATGGGGGGCTACTGTATAGTGTAGACATAACTTTTATATGCACTGGACCTGACTTGAGCAAGAATAAACCTTCATGTCTTAAACCATTGGGATTTGGGGGGTTTGTCTAAGGCAGCAGTTAATGTTCTATATCCTTTCTCCACAATTTAATAACATGCTTTATCTCATGCTTGTCCATTGCAAGTTATGGAGGTTGGATGACTTTTTTTTTTTTTTTTTTTGGTACGCGGGCCTCTCACTGTTGTGGCCTCTCCCATTGCGGAGCACAGGCTCTGGACGCGCAGGCTCAGCAGCCATGGCTCATGGGCCCAGCCGCTCCACGGCACGTGGGATCCTCCCGGACCGGGGCACGAACCTGTGTCCCCTGCATCGGCAGGCAGACTATCAACCACTGTGCCACCAGGAAAGCCCTGGATGACTTTTTTGAAATGGGAAACAAATTACTTCTTAATAATTGCAGGATTGGGGGAGGTTAAAACGAAATCTATAAAGACACGATCCACTGGAAAGAAAGTATAAAAAGTGAGTCCTTAAGAGTGAATATTGGGGACAGCTGGCCTGCAGAATAAAGCCCAAACATGAAGCTCATGTCAAAGCAGAGAAGACATGAAAGTCTTTGTAGTTTTGTTGGCAATGGCTTCTTGTTGCCCTGTGTTGTGATCAGCTTGGACGTCATTGTTCCGCAACTGCACATTGCCCTTCCATGTGACCTTGCCCTTGCAAACACTAGTCTGTCATCTTCAGCCTTTACAACTCCGCCTCATCCTTCAAGACCCAACTGAAATGTCACCTTCTGCACTGAGCTCCCAGCTCCCTCAGCCATGACCTCAGTCACAGCCTCTCTTTCATGATATTGGGGTTTTATCTATGCATGTCTGCCTCTTCACTAAAACACGAACTTCTCCTGCACAAGTCGTGGTTCGTTTTCATCTCTGTGTCCCTGAGCCCCTAGAATAGTGCCTGGAACACAAGAGGTGTTCACCAACTGCTTTGGGGTACCTTTCTAGACACTTCAGATGGGTTGGCCACATGTGGCAATGAATAAACTACATCGTTTTATTAAACTTCATAAATACTACGTTTTTTTATGAATTGAAGGTTTGTGGCAACCCTGAATGGAGCAAGTCCACTGGTGCCATTTTCCAATAGCACTCACTTCGTTTCTGTGTGTCACATTTTGGTAATTCTCACAATATTTAAAATTTTTTCATTATTATTACATTTGTTATGGAGATCTGTGATTGGTGATCTCTGATGTTACTACTACGTCTCACCAAAGTCTCAGATGATGGTTAACATTTTGTTAGCAATAAAGTAAATGAATTTAAATTATGATTTTAATTTAATGTATGTACATTGTTTTATAGACATAATGCTCTTGCACACTTAACAGACTACAGTATAGCATAGACATAACTTCTATATGCACTGGGAAACCAAAAATTTCACGTGACTTGCTTTATCACGATATTTGCTTTATTGCGGTCGTCTGGTTATCTCTGAGGTCTGCCTGTAGTGAAATTGTCTAGACCTTCACTTGTAAAATAATTCTATAGTTAAGAATAATCAGTGCCTCAGCACCAAGCTCTTGGCACATGTTCAAGGACTATAAGCCCTAAATTATATATGCTAGTGTGTAAACTGCCAATCAGACACCACCTTCCACAATGGAGGGACAAACATAATGAAACCTGAGTTTGGTAGAACCTAACAAAACTGCTCATGTTACTTCTTCATCTCTCCTTAACATGGAAAACTGTCACCTTTTCTGTATGTTCTATGCACATTTCAGCTCCTGCCCTCAGACAGTCAGGAGTATGGTTTCTTAAACAAATTAGGAGATTTGATAGCCTGACATAAGGTTGTCTAATGCAGACCCAGGCACCACCAGTCCCCTCGCCTGCAGCCCTGGCAGACAATCTCAAGGACCACAAGGTCCCAACCGTGAGTCTGGAGCCCACCTCACCACCCCACACCATCCCGAGAGCTTCTGCTGGTCAATTGGAGCTGGCACTTGAAATGAATGATTCATATTCTAGGTTTTAGTTGTATAAAGTCAGGACCCCAATGCATAAACTGTCCTAAATCTTGTGTCTATCTCTGGGTCATTTATTTCTGGATGAAAGACAGTTGCCTGTCTTGCAGGATTTGTGTTCTTTATCTCTCTTTCTTTTTTCTTTTTTTCTCTAAACATACAAGGCAGTATACAAAATTCAACCATTATTTCTCAGTGAACTGAACATTAAACTACTATAAATTTTCAAGGCCTCCGTGATCTGGTATCTCTCCCTCTCTCTTTTCCTGTTAAACAAAGCCAGGCTGTGTATGGCGTAGTCCCCTTAAGCTGTTTCCTCAATCTATAGGATTGTGCAAGATGCAACGTTTTGGTGAGTCACTAGGTGGCGTCTATGGGAGGCACTTGGTGAAGTCTCCCCGAAAGTGCTTTTTTAGGGCACTCCACCGTTCTCCATGTTGTCTGCCATTGTCTGGTGGGCGTGTTGGAGTTAATCCATTGCCATCTGTCTTTATTTTGCTAACTTACTCAGTTGGACGCCACACAATTGAGCTCTGCAAAGGTCGGCTCTCCAGTACAGCAATTACCAAGTCTTTCTAAACAATATCACCACACAGCATTCTTCCTGCCTTGAAGCATTCAGGCTCATTTTGCCTTGCTTTGCTTATAGGGCTCTTCATCTTCAAAGATCGAGAAAAACTGGTCTGAACTCAAAGCCACAACAAGGCATGGCTCCTCTTTCCAAACTGAGAACATGCTAATCGACCTGTTCCTATTGCATTAAAACCCCCAGGCGGCACAGCAGAGGACGTGGGCTGTGTCCGTACGGCCCACATCGGCACCACCACATCCTCCAGGATGCAGGTACTCAGAGTGCATTTTGTGGTTGTTGATGATGTTATTTTCATATCTGAGGGGCTGGTAGGAGGGGTGAGGAGTGAAGCAGAAAGAAAGAAGGAAAGAGAAGGGAGGGGAGAGCAAGCTGGTATTTGAATGGCATTCTTCCATTGCTATTCCAAAAGAAGGATGAATTAATCACTTCAATGGCCTAGAAGTGGTATTTGTCCTTCCATTGCTTGTTTATTCATTCATTCATAATGTATTGAAGACCTACTGTCTGTGTCAGGTGCTATACTAGATGCTCCAGATATAGATGGGATCAACTCACCAAGAGTCACTGCCCTGTTGGGGCTTACAATCTGTAGGGAGACAGATATTCATCAAGTAAACACAAGAGCGAGTGAGACAGTCGAGGTGTTGTACATGCACGTCATAGTGGCCCTCACCTAGACCGGGGTCAGAGTCATCTCTGAGACAGATGAAGATGAAGAGGGTTTTAAAATATCACTCTTCTTCCTACGCTCCCATGTGCTAAGTACTCTGCTTAGCAATTAGCACATGCTAGATTCGTATTTGGTGACCATATGGCAAGTTTTTACTGGGCATGGAGAGAGGAAGGTCCAGCAGAATGAGAACCACAGTGAGAACACAGCCCAGTCCCTGATGAAGAGGCAAGAGCTTCTCTTACACAAGCAGAGACTTCAGCTCTCCCTGTTCTGTTAACCAACCCCGGGATATGGCTTGTTTTTCCTTACAAATTACGTCCTCCATAACCACTTGCTTTCACCCTATTTCCCCACCAAAATTATATTAAAATCTTCTTCCATCTTCTATCTTTATTGAAGTCCATTTTGTTCAAAGTTTTAAAGTCCTGATCAAGCAAAAGTGAATTAAACATTAACCTGGTCGTTTACCCTGCTATCTTAGGGTAGTTCTTCAGCTTTGATTCACACGCCGAGTTTTAAAAAATACAAAGCAAAGAAGAGGCAAGAAAAAAGGAAATCTCCTACCATGTTTATTTGTCTTCTCCATCGTATTACTGTACTTTCAGGAGAAAGTACTATTTTATTCCACTCTACAGGGTTTCACCTATAAAGAAAGCAAAGGGAGCCCATATCCTGATGCATTGGCATACGAATCAAGCAAAGGCAGGCCTGCTCATCTGTAGTTTTTAGGAACTGCAAGGTCCCTGAGTTTTGTTATAGGTGTTGGAATAGATGGACCTTTGTTGGAGTTTAATGTGGCCTCCCCGCTTACCAGTGCATTTGTGAATGACCCAGTCTAAAAGGATTTATCTTGACAACCGTACTTGTTTGTCATTAAATATTTGAGGTCTGAGTCCTTTAAGGTCATCTCTGGGAGAATTGCACCAACAGGTAGTTCGCAGACCAGCCCCAGCTGCAGCAAGAACACAGGAAGACTTTGTTTTGCTTTGTCTTGGTTTTACCAAACTCCTCCTGGACGCTGACTCCAGGTTGGCAGGCACCTGCCCTTCGTGATGGCGGGGTTCTCCTGCGTGGACACCAACCATAACCGTCGGAAAGTTCGGGTGGGTGGGGCTGTCCTGGGAGAGTGGCTTGATCTGTGGAGCGGCCATGAGTACAGCCACGTGCCCTTCTGCTCCCACCTCACTGGGATCTACATACCCCGTGGACCTGGTGGGGTGGCGGGTGCAGAGGGCAATGGGGACTCCAGGGGAAGAAGAAACATTCCTGGAGCTGTGGGCAGACATTGGAGAGCCAGCCCTTTACAGTGGCTGCAGCAGTGACCATGGAAAACTCCGAGGAGGTTGCTGAAGGCCACTGGAAGCAGCCCTGGCGATGTTCTTCCCTTATTGACCTCTCATTACAGGCCACATAAGTGAGTACTCATTCTTAAGACTTTCCCTTCTTCAGCTTATGTGACATGAACCCTGTTGTTTTTGCTTCTTTTACCCTGAGTGACCTCTGTTGGCTTCCTTTGTAGACACTTGTTTTACCCTCTCCATTTACTCATTAACCATGGTCATAAAAGCCTTGGTTAGAACTCCTGCCTTCTTTCTCCTCTCTTTTCTGAGATGTTCCTCCCTTTTCTTGGTTAGAGCTACAAGTTTTCTAGAGAAGATACAGCTGGGATTCAGCAAAGGCAGAGAGAAAGCTAGCATGTGTTGATATGTTGAGTTTTGCTATGACCTCAGAGGCCCTGATGCAGGGCATATATGATGCCTCAGTCCATCCTACAGTAACCCTGCAAGGGAGGTGTGTCATTACCCTTTGTTCTTTTGTACATTCGTTCCTTTTGTCTGAAGATTTTTTTCTTCCTCCCTCCTCTCATCTTCCAAATTTCTACTCATTTTCAAAACCCAGTTCAATTACCATTTCCTCTGCAGCATCTCTCTTAACTCCCCAGGCCCCTTTAATCTCTTTGTCTGAATTCCATGGCCCTAACATCATCCTTCTGTTAGATCAGTTACCACATTACATGCACAGCACAGTTTTCAAACTTCCCTACTCCCCAAAATTGTCTTTGGGGTGCTAGAGAACAAGACGGGGTCCTATCTGGCTTGATATCCTAATATCACGATACCTAATAGGTAGGCAGGTGCTTAAGAAATATTCATTTATCGTCTGCTAGCTAGCCTTTGTTAGCTCCATTCATCATCTCAAGCAACCCTCACAATAACCCTGTGAGGTAGGTCATTATCCCCACTTCACAGATGAGGGGAGTGAGGTTTAGTGAAGTTGAGTAAATTGCTAAGATCCATGAAGGCAGAATCGGGACATGAACCAATGGGAACTGAAGCCAGGGTCCACACTCTGCCACGCAGTCACTCCCTGGCTCTGGTGACACCTGCAGCTGTCGCTTGACGATGAAGACAGAGGAACACTCAGCAAGGGCCCTGGCACAACCCAATGCTGAATAAAGCATGCATGAGTTTATGAATTAATGGACAACGGAGCAAATGAATGAGTCCATGCCTATCAGTCTTTCATGTGGTCCAGCCTAATTCCTGCTCATCCAACCTCCCCCATTGCTCTGACGTTTCTTCCCATAAATGAGCCTTCATCTCCTCCCTGCCCGGTTTCATGCTGACTACCTACAACACCTTCTTGGTGAGTCCCTCAGCCCGCAGCCTCCTTCCTCCTCTGCCCCGACCCCAGCCATTCTACACACAACTTCTGAAAATTAATTCTCAAGCCTCGTTGTTAGATTCACACTCAAGGATGGATGTCAGCTTCTGACCCACTGTTAAGTAAAACCGAGGTCCTCAAGGCTGACTATAAGAGTCATTTCCCTTCATGTATCCATCATTTCAAAAGTTAAATTTTATTTTATTGAAGTATAGTCGATTTACAACATATCCATCATTTTAAACCGAGCAATTTCGTTTACTGCCCCTGGTCCACAATGTGCCTGCTTTGCTTCCAGATCTTTGCCCGAGCCATACTTCTGGGAATACAGAGATTAAAGCTTCAGTCTCTGAAGTTCACAGATTAGTGGAAAGACAGCTGAAAGAGCAATTACAAGGCACTATAATTGTGGGAGGCCGTTCAGAGGAAAGCCCGGTTGCTATGGAAGCACATAGGACATCCTCCCGCCACATCTGCAGTAATCTCATCTCTCAGCTCCCTCACCAGCTCCACTCACCTCTCCCAGGGTGCTTCCTATGCCTGCCCTTTCACTTGGTCCCTCCAGGTCCTCCTCCTCTCATCTGCAATCAGATTGTTCTACTTTTATCTGTACTTTTATTTTTAAAGATTGTTTTGATGTGGGCCATTTTTAAGTCTTTACTGAATTTGTTACAGTATTGCTTCTGTTTTATGTTTTGGTTTTTTGGCCACAAGGCATGTGGCATCTTAGCTCCCTGACCAAGGATCAAACCCACCCCCTCTTCATTGGAAGGCGAAGTCTTAACCACTGGACTGCCAGGGGAGTCCCTATCTGTACTTTTTGATTCATTCATCTGCAATATATATATATATATATATATATATATATATATATCTTTGAACTTTGCCTCCTCAACTGATGAACTATAATGAGAGAGGTGAGGATAAAAGAAGGCAAGCCACAGGAAGGGTGGCTGCCTTCTCAAGGAGAACATCCCCGAGGGATGAAGAACAATGTAAGAGAAAGGCATGGATGGCTTTTGCTGCACTCACCCCAGCCGTCTCCTTTGGTGGTAGGGGGTGTGTCCTGAAGTGAAAGGATCAAGGTGTAACTCAACCCTGATCTACTAGACTTCCAACAACCTGTTGGGAACCCCCTAAAACGGCAGCTCACAGATGACAGGCTGCTGTTTCCATACAGCTGAACTGATCATGGAGGATATCAGACACGCCCTTGGAACTCTCAGAGAAGCTTGAGGGGTGAGGACTGAAAGAAACCTCAAGGCCCCATGGGGGACACAGCTGAGCAAACACAATTTGATCCTAGAGGTTGACAGCCTCATTTGTGTCCAAGGCTAATGAACCTGGGGAACATTCACACATACTCCAGTCGTGGCTCTGTAATGATTTACCAATCGACTAAGGGGAAACAGGCTCTCCACGAGACGATCCCAGGAAAAACAGAACAGCCAGCAAGGCTCAGCCTGGCCTGGCTGGTGCCACAAGCTTCCCCACCATCCTGCCAGGAAAACTCTGGCATTCCAGCATCTGGATCCGAAACACTTGGTTGACATGGAGACATGTCAACAACATCTACGGGAGTTCCCTGGTGGTCCAGTGGTTAGGACTCCGTGCTTGCCCTGTGGGGGGCACAGGTTCGATCCTTGGTCGGGGCACTAAGATCCCGCAAGCTGCACGGCGTGACCGAAAAAAAAAAAATCTATGTTTCAGCTTTCTTGCTCTCAGGTCTGGCGTGTTCCTCTCTGGCTCCAACCCCCTTTGCCTCCAGCCTTCCAAAATCACATTTCTCCACTTCAGTCACCTGTCCTTTGAACCAACCAGTCATTGGGTTGAGGAAGTCTCTGCTTCCCTCACAGTCCTGAGGAGTGGGTGCTGGGAGCTGGGCTGAGATGGTTACCTCGCCCGGCTCTGCCATCCTAGGGGCTCAGCACCACCGGGCTTGGGAGCCTGGCGAAGCTCCCTTGCCACAGGGGATTTCACTTTATGTCAGCATTTTCACCGGCTGAGGGGGTGGCAGGGAGAAGAGAAGCATGGAAAGAAAGGAACACACCACAGATCACTGAACTCAACAAAGCTTTGAAGTAAAGTTGCGGAGATTTGGTAAAAATCCAGAAATCTAAATACTGGGCTGTGCTTATGAAGTTTGCTTATGCGTAGACTTAAGCAAACAGATCCCCCATCTCCTTGACAACCAGAACACAAGCATGTTTTACCTCAATTATCTACTCTCTTTGACGAAGCCAGGGCATAATTCATGGAGAAAAAACCCCAAAAGCATAGGTGCTAGGTGAAAGAGTTCACGTCTCTTAGACAGTGTTTATCTCTCATTCCTCTCTGCTGGGAGTTCACCTACACAAACTTATTAACATCTCACGTGTCGAGTTGATCAGCCATGCCTTCTACTTGCTGGTGGAAAGCTAATATACCTTCTCCTCTCCCTATCAGTCGACATTATTTAGGAGATGGAGAAGAAAATTTGCTTGAAAGGTTGTTCTGGAAAGTTCTCTTTATAGAGACACACCTAGGTGGCCACAGACACTATCTATAAATAGCCTCCTTTGTGTGGGAGGGGTAGGGCCATGTTGTCACCATCCTGAACAAAGAGGAGAGGCCTTCCTCCTCCTTGGAAGGACGGACCCCACACACGTTTGCTCTCTTGGTATGCAAGACAAGCCACATCAGTTCCAGGGTGTTTGATGTGAACCGAGCCCAGGGATTTGCCTAATAAATTGGACCATCTCAAGGCTATGGGTGGCAACAGCCTCTGAATGCTTCAGAGTTCCAGGGGCACAGTCTCACGAGAGAAACAGCAACCAAGATAAAGCAGTCAGCCCTGGGAAGATGGCATCTCAGCCCTCGAGTCTGGAATGCTCATTTCCCCATGACTGTCCTCACCACCACAGTCCCAAGGCCAGCAGGGAGGATGGTCAGGGCAGCAGGACAATGTCCTTTCTTCCTCCTGATTGGACATGAAGGGCCCTAAAGGTGGCGTTTAGAGCAAGTCATCACCTTGAGCACAGCACACGCTCACACATCTAAGCCTTATCTACCCAGTTGGAGTCTTCTCAGGATGGAGGCAGCAAGGACAGGAGCCCAGTGGGCAGAGAGGGAGGGAATAAAGGTGAGTATAGGGTCCCCACTGTTCAATTCAAGTTTACAGCAAACATGATGAGAGGATGAAAGTGGATTGCTGTTCCTCCTTCTCTCCCTAGGCCAGGTCGTTTCAGGATAAGTTGGGAATCTGTGCGAAGAAGGGGAGGGGTTTGTGAACACCTGTATGTGAACACAGGGTGTGTGCACCACCCCACGTGGATCTGCATTAGAGTGAGTGCCGGTGCCTCTGGACATGCACGTGGAAACTCATGTGATGCTGCAAACAATACAAGCACTACACGTGTTGGCCTAACCACAGAACAGTTGCCAAACCCAACTCTGATGGGAAAAGCCATTATTTTCCAAGAGTCGACAAGTGCCCTGTTCTCATTCCAGTTCACCCTCGGGGAATCACTTAGCATCAGTGGGGGAAAGGAGAAGCATGAAGTAATGAGATGGAATGAGCCAAGGAGGAGATCTACCAATTATCAAATTCAGCATCCTAATGGGAAGGTCACTCAGTGTGGGAAAAAATAGGATCCATTAGGGATGAGCTCCCAGGTGGCCCTCTCAGAAAAGTGTTCTGCTGGCTTATGCCGAGAAGCAGGAAGGGACAATGGAGGGGCTGGCTGTGTGGCCTGCCTCCAGCCCCACTGGGGTGGCTTCAAGTGCCGTGCAGGTGGATTCGTTGACGGGTGTTTCTTGGAACCAGTAGCAGATTTATGGCAACTGATTACACAATCATAGCTGGCCCGGACAGAGCTCTTGTGCAATTACTGGAACCCTGCACTACTACTCCTAATTCACATAACAAACATCCTCCACCTTCTTACTGAGAAGAGCTAATGTTGATTGAAAAGCAAGCGTTGTTCTCAACTCTTCATATCTATTACCTTAATCTGCCCAGACCCCTACAAAGTGGGTGCCATTGTCACCATTTCCATTTTACAGAAGAGGAAACTGAGGCATAGTGAGCGTAAATAACTTCCCCAAATTCTCTCAACGTATGCAAGTGGCAGGATTTGAACATAGGAAGCTTTATTCCAAATAAACGTATCTGCTTCCTACATTGCTTTTGCACAAAGCACTACACAAGACATCTGAAAGAGACTCCCAGAAATGGCATGGTCCCTACCTTAGAGGAGTTGATGGTCTGGGGGAGAGAGACAATGACATTGCCTTCTGACTTAAGCAAACGTGGCGATTTGGAAAACATCCGTTTCTTTTGGTAACTATTGGTAACCTCTTACGGTTAGAGGCACATGGGAATTATAAATCCCCTCTCCCACAACCTCAGAAATGTTGGACTGAACCCCATCAGACAAACAAGCATGCATTGGCAAGCAAGCGCAAAAACAAGCATTCAAACTCACACAGTGGTTTAGGAGAAGACCCACTATGGCCCTGGCAGTCGAGCGAGTGTCGTGCATGAAAGGCTGACACTGGGGCAGACACGGTGACGTTCTTAGGAGAGCACTGGGCAGTTCTGGCTCCGATCAGGCAACAGGGTCCCCCTTGAAGGAGAGGACAGAGGACCAAGTGGCTGATGTCAGGCCTACATCTGCCAGTTTCTTATGTCTTGTTCATAAAAGGGCGGGGGACAAGTGGGGCCTGTTCAATATTCCTAACCAACCACCAGTGTTGACACTATTCAGTGTACCAGAGAAAAGATTTCACTAAAGATACGGTGAGTGCTAGATAACCCCTCTGCAGATGCTGACTCATGATCGGGCATGTCATGTGCTGGTTAACCATCCTAGAATGTTGCTTCCTGATTTCACAGATTATGTCCAGCGACCTCTGTGTCCAAAACCAGCATCCGTTGAGTCATTTTGATCTAAGTTAGTATCTCTCAAATGGTACTGTGCTGTTCAAAAATAAAATAACCAAGAGAATATCCCATAATACAGGAAACATTGTAAGGGCTTGAACACAAGGCAAAGCTCTTATATCAAAGGGTGATTTGGGGGGGAATATGCCTTATATTTATTTATTGTCATATAAAAAAGCATGTACTGTGTGCATGACACATAGCAGATGCTCAATAACTGTGTTTCCCTCCCTCACTATCTCATTTAATTCTCATAAAAAAGCTATAAGGAAGTTAAATTTTTGTTTTATAGATGATGAAACAAAAGATTAAAGAGTTTAAGTAACACGACTACAGGTGGCCACTCTGGGTTCATACTACAAAACCGATGCATTCATGGTATCAATACTGCCTCTCCAACACATGTAACTGAGCTTTGCAGAATACTGTATTTACAAAGCACTTTCACGTGCACTGTTTCACTGGATCTTCAGAACACTCCTGTGACATGAGAATTATTATTTTCTTCACTTTTAAGTGGAGGAAACAGGTAGTGGAATTACAGCAATTTCCCCAGGTTTTCTAAGGTGAATGAGTCCGCAGAATTTGAACCCGTGTCTTATGACATCCGAACCTTTGCTCTGGGCTCCACACCATGTGACATCTCAGCGCAGAGCCCAAAGCTGGCCAAAGGGCTGAATGTGAGCTGAACACCAGCGTGCTCCATTCATGGGCTCCCAGGATCCAGCTGGCTCGTTGGTGTTCCAGAACTGCCCTCAAATCCCATCTCAGCAGCGTGGAGGGACCACTTGTGATGAGAGTGATACCCAACATTTTTGTGGCATTTTATAGTTTATAAAGTACCTATCTTATATGTCCTAATTGTGAAGAAGCCACTCTAAAAACAGAACATTAAGGTGACCATATTTCTCAGGCTGGTAGGTAGGACCAGCCCTAATGTTATTCTTGGACGCTAGAACGAATTCCCACATCCCATAGAGGCCACTTTCCTAAGTGACACTCCGCATTCTTATTGCTTCACTTAATCTCCCTGAGGCTACCTTGATCTTCTACGTATACTTTTCTCAGGATCCTTTTAAAATAGATTTGCTATATTAAGATTATAAAAATAGTATGTGGCTTTTGTCACTAGTTTAGACTAGTATAAAGGAGCAAATTAGCATTAACAAGTAACCCACTAACCAAGATATGCTAATTTTACTATCTTTAGACAGGTATATAATATATATTTATATGTATATATATATATATATATATATATATAATATTCCATTATATCTACCTGTATGTATGTACCATTATTTATATGTTAATGAACGTTTGCTATTTGGATTGTCTTCAATGTCTACACAACATTTCAATGAAAATTCTTGAATATCCATCTATGTATACTTGTCTAATTTTCTAGAAATGGAATTGCTGTTCATAAGAATGTACTTTTTGAAGGGTTTTAGTACATATTGACAAATGACCCTCCAGAGAACTGAACCAATTTATACTCTCACCAACAGAAGATAAGATCCACCTTTCCCACGCCTCTGCCCACAGTGAGAATTAGCAAAATTTATTCTTTAACAAGCTGATAGGGGAAAACAATAACTTGGTTTTTCACTTTTCTTTCACTGTGAAGGTGAACGCCTTTTTAGCGGTTTATCAGTGAGATGATCATATAACCTACTGTGCAGTTTAGAGTGTTTTGAGTGGAAAGGGGTGCTGACCAGAAGGGAAGCAAACGAAACTCATGTTACACTACTTACTGGCCATTGCATTTCTTAGTTTGAGAATCGCTTGCTTATAACTTTTGCTTATTTTTCTATTATGTTGTCTGTTCTTAATGATTACCTGAAGATCATATTACAATAATAATATTAACACTTTGTAATTTATGTTAAATATATTTTCCTGATATGTTGTTTATTTTTAATTAGAAATTAAATAATACATGAACATTGTTTTAGTTTGTTTCACATTTCTTTTTCATTGAAGTATGGTTTTTTCATTAAACTTTTTGAGACAGTTGTAGATTCACATGCAATTCTAAGTAATATAGAGAAATACCCTTTACCCTTTACCCAGTTTCCTCTAATCATAGTACAATATCACAACCAGGATATTTAGCATCGAGACAGTCAAGATACAGAACATTTCCATTATCACAAGGATCCCTCATGTTGCCCTTTTATAGGTACATCCCTCCCACCCTCCCCATAATCCCTCACAACTGCTAATCTATTCTACATTTCTGTAATTTTGTCATTTCAAAAGTATTACATAAATGGAATCACACAGTATATAACCTTTGGGGACTGGCTTTTTTCATTCAGCATAATTTTCTGGTGATTCATCCAGATTCTTGTGTGTACCGATAGTTTGTTCTTTCTTATTGCTGCTTGGTGTTCCAAGGTATGGATGTATCACCGCTTGTTTAATCATTCACCCATTTAAGTACACCTGGGTTGCTTCCTATTTTGGACTGTTACAAATAAAGCTGCGATAAACATTCACGTACAGATTTTTGTGTAAACATAAGTCTTCATTGCTCTGGGATAAATTCCTAGAGATGCAATTTGTGCATCATTTGATGGTTGCATGTTTAATTTTTAAAGAAATTGACAAACTGTTTTCCATGGCTGTACCATTTTACATCCCCACAGCAATGTATGAGTCATCCAGTTTCTCTACATTCTTGCCACCATTTGGTGTTGTCACTATTTTTTATTTTAGCCATTCGCATAGGTGAGTAGAAATATCTCATCACGGTTATAATTTTCATTTTCCTTATGACTAATGATATTGAAACTTTTTTCATGTGCTTATTGATATTTATATATTTTCCTTGGTGAAATGTCTCTTCATATGTTTTGCCCATTTTCTAACCAGACACTTTTGGTTTTTGAGCATTCTTTTTATATACTAGATATTAATCCTTTGTCAGATATGAGGTTTGTAAATATTTTCTCCCAATATGTACCTTGCCTTTTCTTCCTCTTAACAGAGTCTTTCACAGATTAAATTTTTTTAATTTCTAATTTATCAATTTTTCCTTTTGTAGACTGCACTTTTATTGTCAAGTCTAATAACTCTTTGCCCTAGATCCTGAAAATATTCTATTGCTTTTTCTAGCAGTTTTTTTCTGAAGTTTCACTTAATATACAATTGAATTTTTTAATTTATTTTTATTTTTGGCTGTGTTGGGTCTTTGTTTCTGTGCGAGGGCTTTCTCTAGTTGTGGCAAGCGGGGGCCACTCTTTTTTTTTTAATTTTATGGCTGTGTTGGGTCTTCGTTTCTGTGCGAGGGCTTTCTCTAGTTGTGGCAAGTGGGGGCCACTCTTAATCGCGGTGTGCAGGCCTCTCACTATCGCGGCCTCTCTTTTTGTGGAGCACAGGCTCCAGACGTGCAGGCTCAGTAGTTGTGGCTCACGGGCCTAGTTGCTCTGCGGCATGTGGGATCCTCCCAGACCAGGGCTCGAACCCGTGTCCCCTGCATTAGCAGGCAGATTCTCAACCACTGCACCACCAGGGAAGCCCCTCTAGCAGTTTTATAGTTATACATTTTACAGTTCATGATCCATTTGAGTTAATTTTGTATGAAATATGAGACTTAGGTTGAGTTTCATGTATTTGCCTATAGGTGTCCAATTACTCCAGAACCACAATCCTTCCTTTTTCTTTTCTTTTCTTGCCTTTTTTTTGGGGGGGACACTTTTTGTCAAAAACCAGTAGTGCGTATTTGTGTGAATCTATTTCTAGGCTCTCTGTTGTGTTCTATTGATCCATGGGTCTGTTCCCCCACCAGTATCACACAATCTTGATTTCTGTAGCTATATAACGTCTTGAAATCCAGTAGACTGATTTCTTTCATTTCATTCTTATTTTTCAAAATTGTTTTAGCTATTCTAAATTCTTTTCCTTTCCATATAATTTTAGAATAATCTTGTCTATGTCTACAGAAAATCTTGCTGAGATTTTTGATAGAATTGATCTAAACCTTAGAGTGGGTCGAATGGTATTTCCCCCCAAAGATATGTTCATGCCATGATCCCTGGAATGAATCAATGTGACCTTATTTGGAAAAAGGTTCTTTGCGGATGTAATGAAGGTAAGGATCTTGAGATGAGGAGACCATCCTGGATTATCCAGGTGGGACCTAAATTTAATGACAAGTGTCATTGTAAGAGACACACAGAAGAGATAGATAGAAAAGGAGGATGCAATGTAACCACAGAGAAAGAGATTGAAGTGGCTACAAGTCGAAGAATGCCAACTACCACAAGACTCTCAAAGAGGCAAAAAACCAGATCTTCCCTAAGGCCTCCAGAGGGAGAGCTGCCCTGCCAGCACCTTTCTTTCTAACTTCTGGTCTTCAGAAATGTGAGAGAATAAATTTCTGTTTTTTAAACCACAAAGTTTGTGGTAACTTGTTGCTGCAGACACAGGAAACCGATAGAAAGCTGTATATCAAAATATGTTACAAGATTCTGGATCTTATTTAAACCTTCTGTTTTTAAGTGGCTTTTTCTGATACTGCTGTGGCAGGAGGTTGGGGTAGGGGAAAGAATGGACCACCGTGTAACTGCCGGGAGGAGGACAAGTCCACGTTGCTGGTGTTGATGTAAATAATCAGTAAGCAATCTATAATAGGAATAGAAAAATTTTATTCAAGCCAAATTGAAGACTATAGCCCAGGAAACACAGATTCAAGAAGTGCTTGAATTGTGTTTCACTGTATTACACAATGCCGGAGGCTTATGTAGGCAAAAGCTGCAAGGTTACAGTTAGTTACATGAGTTGTTTATCAAGGATTGTAATTGGAACTGCAAGAAGTAAGGGTGCTGTTAAACAGTAAGAATTGGTTGGGGTCCGAAATGGTTGCATAGTTATAAAGGGAGACCTAGAGACCATAAGGTTGCAGGTGGCATCTGCAAGCAGATATTGTTTGGAGAGCAATATCTCAAGGTGGTGTCCTTGAGTTTGATATAGTTAGAAAATTCAAGTTCTCAGTGATGCAGGAACATGTCTGAAACAACATCCACAATGGCCACCCAGCTCCATTTTGAATGCTCAAACCACAGTTACCCCATTTTGATTTTTTAAATACATTCTTTTCTTTAATGGGTAAAGCAACTGTACAATGCATGTGTGACAGGCCAAAAGACAGGCTGTTCTGGCTAGCATAAAGTTCAAGCCAAATCATGTATAAGCCAGAACAACTCCTCATACCTCAATATGTGAAAACTTCTTCCTTCACTGGCTTCTTCAGCTCCAAGTCTTGGCTGAATGAGGCAAAAAGAGAACTCAGGGAACTCATGACCATGTCATTTCTCAGGTCCCCAGGTGCCTAGCTGGTCTGTCTTCTTCTCTCTTTCAGTAACATCTAATGTTTGTTTTAAATATAATGTCCAGGGATTTTAGTTTTCCTTCGTGAAGAAATAGGGAAAAGTACACCTACTCCATCTTGCTGGAAGCAGAAGTTTGTTTTATTTTAAATAGTAACTAACAAGACCTAAACAAAACATCTAAGCCTCTCACTCCTCATGCCTTTCCCTCACTCCATTCACCATAAATAACTAGTGGTTCTCCAAGTATCTCCCTAGTAATGATATATTTCAAAATAGAAGGCCCACACCCCCTCCCCACTTTAAATTTTAATTTCAAGTAAGTATTTTTAATACTTACTTATAGAAGTAAATACTTCTATATTTACTTAGATCTCATTGAAAATATTCAAAAGGCATATAGTGAAAAGTCTCCCTCCCATCCTATTCCTCAGACACCCAGGTCTCTTCCTCCAGAAGTAACCAATGTTATCATTATTCTGAATATGCTTCCAGAGATATTTTAGTTGTATGTTATCAAATACATTATGCCTCTTGGAATCAAATGTATTATAATTCCCAATTATTGATTATTGATGTCTTTTTTCCCAGTAGGAGAATTATTCATCTCTGCCTATTATAATGCCTTTTTGTGGAAGGAGTATACCTACCTACCCTAAACAGACTCAGCCATGTCCTTGCTCTAACCAGTGAAATGTGAGCAGCAGTCACGTATGCCAGTTCTAAGCAGACGGTTTAATGCCCTTGTGAGCTTCCACTCCCCTTTGGCTCTTCTCTGCCATGAGAACAGATGTCCCAGGGGCTACTCATTCCTCCTGAGTCTCACAATGAGACATTTTGTGGTGCAGAGACTCAGCAAACCGACAGCCACTGTATTAGTTATCTACTGCTGCATAACAAATTATCCTAAATTTCAGAAGTTATACGTCATTACTTCTCTAGTATTATATTGGTCACATAGACCAATTCTTGGTGCCACGTGGGAGGGGACTACACAAGAGTGTGCAATCCAAGAGGCAAGGATCATCGGAAGCCATCTTGGAGACTGGCAGCCACAGCCATGAGATACAAGCAGAACAAGAACCATTGTTTTAGTTTTTAGCTGATACACTTATATGTCTTTATTTGTAAACTTTTAACAGTTTTTTTCTTTTCTTATTCTAAAAGAAGAGTGAATACGTCTTCACTCTCTTTGCCTTTCTTACACTACTTTCCATTTCTTGAGTTTGGTTAGTTTTATTACTCTTTTTTAAGTTTTTCTGTTATTATGTGTATAACTCTAAATTATGTACTTGTGTCTTATTCCACCAGCTTTCAACAGCACTGGCTTACTCCCCACTATATACGATTAATAAATTAGTGCTTTGGGACTTCCCTGGTGGTCCAGGGTTTGAGTCCGCCTTCCAATGCAGGGGGCTCAGGTCCGATCCCTGGTTGGGGAACTAAGATCCCACATGCCTCGGGGCAACTAAGCCCGCACATCACAGCTGCTGAGCTCACGTGCCTCAGTGAGAGAGCCCTCGTGCTGCAACTACAGAGCCCATGTGCTCTGGAGCCCACGTGCCACAACTAGAGAGAAGTCCGCATGCTGCAATGAAGAGCCCACGCGCTGCAACAAAAAGATCCCGCGTGCCTCAACAAAGATCCCGCGTGTCACTACTAAGACCCAACACGGTCAAAAAAAAAAAAAGAGAAAAGAAAGAAAATGAAACAACCTTTTAAAAACCAAAAGAAATTGGTGCTTTTACATTCTTCTAACATCACCTCCCTCCAAACTTCTGTCAGTGATATCATTATTTTTATATTTTCAAGTTTCTCTTTGCCTCCTCAGATCTTTCTCTTCAAGCTGTGTTGTTATCCTAAGAATTTACTAAGCTCCATCTCCTCAGATCACAGGACCAATGAAAGGTCCCCGTATTCATCAGGAAAGCATAAAAATGATGGGCACTGAGGAGAGCAGTGGATTTGATGCTCTAAGGCTTGACTCTGAGGCAGAGGACTGATTGGAATCTAGAGAAACCCTGGCCTAAGGTCACACGTAATTTCTTTCAGATCCTTAACCAAGGCAGGGAGCATTCTCCCTCTGGGGCTGAGTTCCCAAAGCCACACAGTCCAGGGGCATGAATCTTGGTGTTCATTCAAGGAGTGTCCCTGATCCAAAGAGGAAAGTTGAAGAGAGGGGAGGTGATAGAGCTTTTTGACAACAGAAGTCCTTTGTGTCCTTCAGCACTGTCCTCATGATTTTTCCTGCATCTATCCAACCTCCCAGGGTGTAGTTAATTTCTCTTCCCCAAGAAGTCAGTGTGGAGTATCCTGCTGAGTTCTGCCCTTGGTCCCTTGCGATTTGGGGGTGACAGGGGTAGGGTCTCCAAATACGATACAGGACAATCAGTTCAATTTCAATCTCAGATAAATGATGGATTTTTTAAAAATATAAGTACATTGCAAATATTGCATAGGACATCCTTATACTGAACAATTATTTACCGTTTATTTGAAATTCAAATTTAACTGAGCATCCTGTGGTCTGACTTCTAAATCTTAAGACCCTGCATGGGTGAAGCTGAGCTCCTTCTTATCAGCAGGAACAGAAGCAGAGCCAAGAGCTGCACACGGAAGCCTTGACCAAACCCACTTGACCGCGAAGAACCAAAAAGCCTGGCCATGCTAAGAGCTATGTCCTATAGAGAGGCGTCCATGTGGAAGTCTCTCGGAGTCTCCCTGGATAGCTTTATCTGCTGGCCCACAAGTTACCTCACCTGCACACCACTCTACACCTATTTCTCAGCCCGTGTATAGCTTGCATTCAATGTATTTGTACTCGTGTATACTTTTGGACATGCTGTGTCTTCCTCTAATAGATCCAAATTCAGTATTTACTGAATGCCAGCTCTGGGACAGCGCATCATGTTAGGTGCTTTCTCAGACTCCATCCCCTTATCTTCACGACCACCCCATGAGGGGAGCATCATTTGTTACTGTCATTGTTCCCATTTTCCAGATGTGGAAACAGATTCAAAGGGTCCAGGCCAGCTGAGAGACTCATCAAGCAGGTGTCGCCTGAGGCTCCAGGACTAATAAGTGCCACAGCTAAGACTTAAACTCCTTCCTAAAGATGAACTGCTCCCTGAATGTCCCGGAGGCCTCCTGGAGTTTCCGGCTTCACCCAAGTCCCCTACCACTCAATACTTCCATCAATGGTCGGGTACCATCACCCCACCCCCACTGGAACCCTTCAGAAAACAGAATCCCAGTAAAATGAGAGAGGAGGGGACACTCTCTCCAGCAGGGGGGTGACATAAAGCTTCTGGAATTTACTATCAGGACCATGGAGATCAATAAGTTAGTCCATTGAAACAATGTGACAAAAGGTGGACAAATCCTACGGTTGTCTGAAGAAGCAAATGGGCTGTGATTTGCCAGCCCAAGAACGTATTCAGCCTTTAGGGTATAATGTATATTGGCAAATGCAATCTGAATTCAAGCCATTGATTTAGACATGAACTTGCACACCCATGCACACCTTGGAGACTGTGCTATCTACTGGGGATGTGTGCATGTGTGTGCCTGGGTGCCCTGCTCTTGTGTTCCTGTAATTTCAGTGGGGACAGAGATCACGTCTTTGGTGACTCAGTGTTTCCCTGCAGCACTAGAGCACGGCTTTGGCCAGAGTTGAGCTTAGTCTGTGCTTTTCACCAAGGGGGAAAGTATTGAAACCCTCATTTATTTCTGTTTGTAGCGTTTGTGCAACTCAAGAGATTTGCAATCACTTACAATCGTGATTAACTACTAGCTAACTGCAACCATTATTTTTCTTAATGGCATAAATGCCTATTAGCTTTCAGTTTTCCCTGTTGAGAAAACAGCCTCGCAATTCTCTGAAAGAATCCAGAAAAGCGTGAAGAAAAGAAAACCATTTAGTAGTTACCAGCCCAGGGCCTAAAAATGTCAGCTGGCTTGGGTCAAGCTTCAGGACTTAGTTTCTGCTGTGAATTACAGAAATAACAGCAGTATTGTACCCCTTGGACCGAGGCAATATTCAGTTTCAATCTGGTGTTTAGGAAAGAGGAACATCTTAGTCTGAAATCCTACCCATGAAAAGACCGAAGAGACGTTCCTTCAAAACAAAATATGTATTGTTTAGGCAAGTGTTATGGCCAGATGACATTTTGATTCGAGTTCTCCCTGCTTAATGCCTTCATTTCCTAGTCTGGAGGACGAAATCAGCTCTCCCATCCCACAGGTTCAGAAGAAAGCTCCCCTTTGCAGGCTGAGATGCCATGTTCGGCTTTGGAAGGGAAACAAATCACGTTATTGTCAAGGCTATTGTAGAGAACATCGTGCTCTCAGCCCTACTGGCTTGGCCATAGTCAAAAGAATCAAACAAAGCTGTTGGCTATGAATTTCATCACTCTGACTTGCCCAGCTGGGACCTTCCCCATGCCTACCCCAATTCTAATCCCAATTCGAATGCCCCAGAATTTGTTCCAGGAACAAGTTAAAATTCCTGCTACTTTCAGACCTACAAACAATGCAAATCTTTTCTTTCCTTTTCTCTCTTTAAGAAAAGAAATTCTGGTTGCTGAAGGAGCTGTCTGCTGGAAGATCCAGCTCCAGAGGCAAAGGCCCCAAGGAGAAACGGGAAATGGGATGATCAGTTTGTGGAACTGGAGCATATACATGAAGTATACGGCACTGAGCAAATGCCTAATTGCCTTCCAGGGCACAGAGGCCCTAGGGCCCTATGCTTGGCGCTGACACCTGTCACCACTGCTGAGTGGACACAAGGGAGTTGGTCTACTCACTAAACGCATTAGGGTCCTACCTGTTAATCTCTTGCCTTAGGGCCTGTGCATAGGCCCCTTATCCATTACACTATCAACTCCTGCCCCTCTGAGGCAGAATAGGATTGCAGTCTGTATGATATTGCTTACATGTGGAATCTAAAAAAATACAACAAACTAGTGAATATAACATGACAGAAGCAGACTCACAGATACTGTGTAGAGAACAAACTAGTGGCTACCAGTGGGAAAGGGGGGAGGGGAAACATAGAGATGGGGGAGTTGGAGGTACAAACTATTGGGTATAAGACAGGCTCAAGGATGTAATGTACAATATAGGGAATATAGCCAATGTTTTGTAATAAGTGTAAATGGAAAGTAACCTTTAAAAATTGTATAAAATTAAAAAAAAGGTTTAAAGAATAGGATTGCAGTGGTTGTCCTGAGGAATTGGGAAAATACAAAGAATAATGTATTCCCTCAAATAATGTTATTTAAGAGTCCATTGTATTGAGGGTAGGGTGGGGAGGGGGAATGTTCTGGCACCTTTCGTCACTTTTGTTTTGAATGTGTGTGTGTGTGTGTTTAAGTATGGAGGTTGAAGAGGAAGAGACTGTTTTTTCCTTTTTGGAGTTTTTTATTATCAAAATTTTTCTTGTGAAAGTACCATTGGCTGGAACATTCTTTCTAGAAACCTCTAAAATAAAATACGAGTCAGTACAGGGTAAGAGAGACTTTTTAAAAAACAATACCTTTGGAGACCGAAATAATGAGATTTGAAGACTTGCTCAGACTTGTCGTGATTTGAGGCAAGTGATTTCTTATCTCTGAGCCTTTCTTTCCAACCCACCTCTGGAAAATGGGCATGTTGTAATAAAGCCAACTTGACTGCAAGGTTGTGAGCATAAAATAGAATAGAATAGATAAAGTGCACAGCACAGTTTTACATACCAGTTACTGTCATCTGTGCTTTACCTAAAAGATGCATTTATTCCTCACTACTACCCTGAGAGGTAGATCCTAAAATTGTCCCCATTATATGGAGAAGTGAGGCTTAGAAGGGCTCCGCTGGTCAAGTGGCAGAGACAGGATTTGAGCCCCGCCCAGCTCCTATCCTCTGCCCCCTGTATAGAGGCTGCAAGCTGAGTCCCAGGAGCCAGATCTAGCCTATGGGTGTGTTTGGTTTGGCTTATAGTATTTATAGAAGAATATTTAGCTTAGCTGTCCACACTTAAATATTGGGAGATTTCACAACTCTGGATCCCCGGCTTCTCTTTCAAAATCTGCAGCTCTGGCCATTCTGCCCCTGTGTTCCCACATAACCATGTACGGTGGTGGCTGTCACTGGGGATGGTCCTGAGCTCTCGATGGTCCCCACCGCTCCTCATCCTCACACATTCCGGCACCTGGAAGCATCTGAGCGCGTGTCCTCTTCCCCTGCCACCTTTTCTGTCCATCACCCTCACTATAGCCCTCGAGTTGCTAGGCTACAACCTGACAGCTGTATGTGGTTCCTTTGTGGAGTAAGTGCCCCTGTTCACTCTGGTCTCCATTGAGCTCTAGTCATTCCCGCCTACTGCAGCTCCCAGGACAATGTCAATGACACATGAGTGTTCCAGATTCCTCCAGGGCTCCCCGACGCCTCTCCTTGCTCTAAGTCTGGAAAGACCCTGAAGCATCCCTGCCTCTGAGCACACATCACCTCCTGGATTTGCCTTTTTCTTCCCTTAGCACTGCCATGAAATCACCTTAGTCCACGGTCTCCTCACCTCTGCCTT
The DNA here is from genome assembly GCF_964165515.1 of Mesoplodon bidens. Taxonomy (NCBI): domain Eukaryota; kingdom Metazoa; phylum Chordata; class Mammalia; order Artiodactyla; family Ziphiidae; genus Mesoplodon; species Mesoplodon bidens. The sequence continues at coordinate 22,327,662 of NC_138174.1, read as the reverse complement.
CCTGGGTTATTGCAGTTGTCCCTTACCTTGTGCCCCTGACTACCCTCCTACCCATTCGGCCCATTTCACAAAACAACGTCATATCCACTTTCAACACATCTTTCTATTGTGATCAGGGTCGGCTTCATGCAATTAACTACACAGGAGCCCACACTTGGTTTAATGCTCTTCTATGGCCATCTTGAAATTCTTCATGATTTTTGAATCAGAGGCCTGCATTTTTGTTTTGCACTGGGGCCCACAAATTATGTAGATAGTCCAATTCATGTTTCAATTTCAAGAAGCTTTAGTGACTCCTAACCTTAGCAGTATTTGCCAGCCTTTTTTAATCCATGGTACACAAAGAACATGCTAATATATGGATGCTGTAGTGGGCTGCTCTGAAGCTGCAGGTCCCAACCAGCCATTCTGGGGAGAACAGACATCATGGCAAACTGTAATCCTTTCTCAGCACACAAAGATGCTGAGTTCACCTGCTGGGAAAATTCAGTCCTGCAGGAGCAGTTTCTATGAGTTTGCCTCAGTGCTCACCCGGCTTTATTTTTGGAACCCCAGCCTGCGATTAGGTCAATCTCTACTGCCTTCATGAGACTTTGCAAGTCAGGAAGGCAAACAAGTATTGATAAAAAGGCCACTTTGAAGCACTGTGATAAGAGGTCTCATAGAAGAAGGCGGGGGATGCCTTAGTTTCCTGTGGCTGCTGAAACAAATTGCCACAAACTTGGTGACTTAGCAACAGAAGTTTCTTTTCTCACAGTTCTGGAGGCTAGACGTCTGAAATCATGGTGTCAGCAGAGCCGTGCTTCCTCTGAAGGCTCTGGGGGAGAATCCTTTCTGGCCTCTTCCAGCTTCTAGTGGCTCCAGGTGTTCCTCAGCTTGCGGCTGCATCACTCCAACCTTTGTCTCCTTCCTCACATGGCCTTTTCCTCTTTTCTCTGTGCCTCTTATAAAGACATGTGTCATTGTATTTAAGGTCTACCTGGATAATCCAGAGTGATCTCATCTCAAGATCCTTAAGTACATCTGCAAAGACACATTTTTTTTCTGATGAAAGTATAACATTCACAGGTTCTGGGAATTAGGATGTGAGGGGCCATCATTCAACCCACTACAGAGGGTCTATGACAGGGGCAGCTAACCCCACACTGGGGAATTGGGGTGAGCTGCCTTGAAAAAAATAATGTTTAAGCTGAAGAAGCCAGGAAAAGAGGAAAAGAAGGGGGTGACGGTGGTGAAAGTGCTTCTGGAAATAGCATGTGCGAAGATCCCAATACAAAGTTAAGCCTGCTGGATTCCTGGCACTAAATGAAGCTAAGTGTATTTGCAGAGGAATGTACAAGGAGAACGGGGACCAGTGTCACGAGGAGGCCCTGAAAGGTTTTAAGCAATGGAAGGACATGATCAGATTTCAAGAGACGGCTGTGGCTGTAATGTGGAGCATGGTTTGGAGGCGGCCAAGACTGGACCAAGGGGAATGGTTAGGAAATGGTTACATAATTCAGGCAGTGAATGAAAAACTAGGACAGTGCAGAAGGGAAGGCAGATAAGTCAACAAATTCAAGAGGTTATTTGGGAGGCAGAATCAATAGATTTGGTGGCTGGTGGGATTTCAGTACAGAAGTCAAGGATGACACCCAGGCTTCTGGCTTCTGGTTCAGAAAGTGTCGCCATTGTTGATGTCGGGACCTGAGAAGGAGGGGCAGTTTGGGTGGGCACAGTTGGGGTGAGTTTGCAGTGTCTGTGGGACAGCGTTATTAGAGCTTATTAGTGGACATTGAGTAGTCTGAAGCACAGCAGAGAGCCTGGGGCTAGAAATAGAGACGTGGGAACTGTCAGAATGTGGATCGCATGTGAAGTCAGGGAGGGAATGCTTGCACTCAAGGGAAGGTGTAAAGTGAAAAGAAAATAGGGCCCAAGGCAGAGCTCTCAGGAGCACTGATACCTACTCTGTGTGTTACCGATCAGGGTTCTTGGCCTTCCTTAATCAGTAGAAATTGATAAGAGGCCAGACAAGAAATTCAGGTAAGGCTTTATTGGGGCCCCTGCTGCAGCAGAGGGGGAAGCAAAAACAAGCAACAGGTTCCCTTGTTCACTCGCTCCTGGGGGGTGGAGGGTGGAGGGCGCACGAGCTTGTTCCTTATATGGCGTGAGGGTAGGGGTGTGTCCAGGGGTCGGGCCGGAGGCATGGCCTAGGTATCTTGCCCACCCCTTTGGTGGTGTTGAGTGCAGGGGGCATGTGCAGTACCCTGTTTTTGCTCCTGGCTCTTCAGAAGTGGCAGTTGGGTTTTTTTGGTCTTTTTGTATCTTGTTATCCATAATTTGCCCCAACCGTACATGCACACAGTTATTTTTTTGTCCCTTATAGTTTCTTTGTACTCTGTTGCTTGAGAAGAAGAAACGTTTGTCCAGGTGCAAGCACTGCAACAAAGGGTCCCAGGTCCCAGCCTGTCTCATATGGGCTGAGGACAAGGGCCTGTGGCAAATGGCAGACGACTCAGAGGGCAGTGACTGCCAGTATTTAGTTATGTGTGGTTTGTACAATATAATTCGAAATGTGCTGTCAGTTGTCTTCTTATGTCACTCATTTTATATTTTGTGGAACAATTCAAGCACAATATTGTTCTCCTTTCTCCTGTCTTGGTCCTAAATATTTCATATACCCAGGAACCAAGGCAAGGGTCCAGAACAGGGGGCCCATGTGGGAATAAGCCCCGAATGATTGGCTGGATATTATCTGTCCAAGGCTAACTCACAAAACAAGAGGAGGGAATATTTCCCATTTCCTCTGATCCTTTACCAAAACCCATCATCCACTGTCATCATCCACAGAACATTCTAAAAACATTTCTCTTAGATTATAAGCAATTTCCACTAAGTTCAGGAGTATATTTTTTTGGCTCAACTTGTTTCCTTTCCCCTCCCCTGGGCTCCTTCCCAGCTAGTGAAATCCTATGTAACAGCACTGCTCAATAGAAATTTCTGCAACAGTGGAGACATTCTATGTCTGTGTTTTATAATATGGTAGCCACTTGCTGAAGGTGGCTATTGAGTACTGGAATGTAGTCAGCGTGACTGAGGAACTGAACTTCTAATTTTATTTAATTTAAGCCATTTAAATGTAAATACCCACATGTGGCTAGTGGCTGCCATATTGGACAGAATAACTCTAAAAACTTTAGTGAACTCAAAATTCACTTCCTCAAGAGGCATTCCCTGAATACCCCACCCATAGCCAAGCCTATCTCCCTACTATATGCTGTTTAGAAACTTGTACTTTCATAAAGCTAATGGAGATTATAATTTTGAATAATCATGTGTGTATTTGCTAGCCTGAAGTGTCTCCCAGGATAGAACAAGGTCTAGAAGGGCAGGGACTATGTCTATCTCATTTACTACTGTATTTCCAGCACCTAGCAGAGTGTACAGTACTTGCTATTTGCTCAATAAATATATATGAAAAGAATTAATTAATGGGACTTCCCTGGTGGCAGAGTGGTTAAGAATCCACCTGCCAATGTGGGGGACACGGTTCAAGCCCTGTTCCGGGAAGATCCCACATGCCAGGGAGGAGCTAAGCTCGTGAGCCACAACTACTGAGCCAGCGCTCTAGAGCCCGTGAGCCACAGCCACTGAGCCCACACACCACAACTACTGAAACCTGCGCACCAGGAACCCATGCTCCGCAACAGGAGAAGCCACCGCAATGAGAAGCCCAGGCACCACAATAAAGAGTAACCTCCACTCACCGCAACTAGAGAAAGCCCACACGCAGCAAAGAAGACCCGACGCAGCCAGAAATAAATAAAAAATAAATTGAAAAAAAGAATAAATTAATGATCAAATGATTCACTAAAACACGTTATGGGATTATGTGCCAAATATATACATATTAAACAATTGGGGAGATTGGTTCAAGATGGCAGAGTAGAAGGACGTGCACTCCCTCCCTCTTGCGAGAGCACCGGAATCACAACTAACTGCTGAACAGTCATCGACTGGAACTCACAAAAAAAGGCACCCCACATCCAAAGACAAAGGAAAAGCCACAGTGAGACAGTAGGAGGGGCGCAATCACAATAAAATCAAATCCTATAACTGCTGGGTGGGTGACTCACGAACTGGAGAACACTTATACCACAGAAGTCCACCCACTGGAGTGAAGGTTCTGAGCCCCACGTCAGGCTTCCCAACCTGGTGGTCTAGCAGCGGGAGGAGGAATTCCTAGAGAATCAGATTTTGAAGGCTAGTGGGATTTGATTGCAGGACTTCAACAGGACTGGGGGAAACAGAGACTCTGTTCTTGGAGGGCACACACAAAGTAGTGTGCACATTGGGACCCAGGGGAAGGAGCAGTGGCCCCGTAGGAGACTGAACCAGACCTACCTGCTAGTGTTGGAGGGTCTCCTGCAGAGGCGGGGGGTGGCTGTGTCTCACTGTGAGGACAAGGACACTGGCAGCAGAAGTTCTGGGAAGTACTCCTTGGATCGAGCCCTCCCAGAGTCCGCCATTAGCCCCACCAAAGAGCCCAGGTAGGCTCCAGTGTTGGATCGCCTCAGGCCAAACAACCAACAGGGAGGGAACCCAGCCCCACCCATCAACAGACAAGAGGATTAAAGTTTGACTGAGCTCTGCCCACCAGAGCCACAGCCAGCTCTACCCACCACCAATCATCTCCCATCAGGAAACTTGCACAAGCCTCTTAGATAGCCTCATCTACCAAGGGCAGACAGCAGAAGCAAGAGGAACTACAATCCTGCAGCATGTGGAACAAAAACCACATTCACAGAAAGATAGATGAGATGAAAAGGCAGAGAGCTATGTACCAGATGAAGGGAAAAGATAAAACCCCAGAAAAACAACTAAATGAAGTGGAGATAGGCAACCTCCCAGAAAAAGAATTCAGAATAATGATAGTGAAGATGATCCAGGACCTCGGAAAAAGATGGAGGCAAAGATCGAGAAGATGCAAGAAATGTTTAACAAAGACCTAGAAGAAATAAAGAACACCAAGAAGAATTAAAGAAAAAGCAGAGATGAACAGTACAATAACTGAAATGAAAAATACACTAGAAGGAATCAATAGCAGAATAACTGAAGCAGAAGAACGGATAAGTGACCTGGAAGACAGAACGGTGGAATTCACTGCCATGGAACAGAATAAAGAAAAAAGAATGAAAAGAAATGAAGACAGCCTATGAGACCTCTGGGGCAACATTAAACTGAACAACATTCGTATTATAGGGGTCCCAGAAGGAGAAGAGAAAGAGCAAGGACCAGAGAAAATATTTGAAGAGATTGTAGTCGAAAAGTTCACTGACACATGAAAGGAAATAGCCACCCAAGTCCAGGAAGTGCAGAGAGTCCCAGGCAGGATAAACCCAAGGAGAAACATGCCAAGACACATAGTAATCAAATTGACAAAAATTAAAGACAAAGAAAAATTATTGAAAGCAGCAAGGGAAAAATGACAAATAACATACAAGGGAACTCCCATAAGGTTAACAGCTGATTTCTCAGCCAAAACTCTACAAGCCAGAAGGGAGTGGCATGATATACTTAAAGTGATGATAGGGAAGAACGTACAACCAAGATTACTCTACCCGGGAAGGATCTCATTTAGATTCGATGGAGAAATCAAAAGCTTTATAGACAAGCAAAAGCTAAGAGAACTCAGCACCACCAAACCAGCTCTACAACAAATGCTAAAGGAACTTCTCTAAGTGGGAAACGCAAGAGAAGAAAAAGACCTACAAAAACAAACCTAAAATAATTAAGAAAATGGTAATAGGAACATACACATTGATAAATACCTTAAACGTGAATGGATTGAATTCTCCAACCAAAAGACACAGGCTCCCTGAATGGATACAAAACCAAGACCCATATATAAGCTGTCTACAAGAGACCCACTTCAGACCTAGGGACACATACAGACTGAAAGTGAGGGGATGGAAAAAGATATTCCATGCAAATGGAAATCAAAAGAAAGCTGGAGTAGCAATACTCATATCAGATAAAATAGATTTTAAACTAAAGAATGTTACAAGAGACAAGGAAGGACACTACATAATGATCAAGGGATCAATCCAAGAAGATATAACAATTATAAATATATATGCACCCAACATAGGACACCTCAATACATAAGGCAACTGCTAACAGCTATAAAAGAAGAAATCGACAGTAACACAATAATAGTGGGGGACTTTAACGCCTCACTTACACCAATGGACAGATCATCCCGTCAGAAAATTAATAGGGAAACACAAGCTTTAAATGACACAATAGACCAGAGAGATTTAATTGCTATTTATAGGACATGCCATCCAAAAACAGCAGATTACACTTTCTTCTCAAGTGCACACGGAACATTCTCCAGGATAGATCACATCTTGGGTCACAAATCAAGCCTCAGTAAATTTAAGAAAATTGAAATCATATCAAGTATCTTTTCGGACCACAACGCTATGAGATTAGAAATCAATTACAGGGGAAAAAAACTTAAAAAATAAAAACACATGAAGGCTAAACAATACACTGCTTAATAACCAAGAGATCACTGAAGAAGTCAAAGAGGAAATCAAAAAATACCTAGAGACAAATGACAATGAACACACAATGATCCAAAACCTATGGGATGCAGCAAAAGCAGTTCTAAGACGAAAGTTTAGAGCAATACAAGCCTACCTCCAGAAACAAGAAAAATCTCAAATAAACAATCTAACCTTACACCTAAAGGAACTAGAGAAAGAAGAATGAACAAAACCCAAAGTTAGCAGAAGGAAAGAAATCATAAAGATCAGAGCAGAAATAAATGAAATAGAAACAAAGAAAACAATAGCGAAGATCAATAAAACTAAAAGCTTGTTCTTTGAGAAGATAAACAAAATTGATAAACCATTAGCCAGACTCATCAAGAAAAAGAGGGAGAGGACTCATTAAAATTAGAAATGAAAAAGGAGAAGTTACAACAGAAATACAAAGCAGAAATACAAAGCATCCTAAGTGACTACTACAAGCAACTCTATGCTAATAAATGGACAACCCGGAAGAAATGGACAAATTCTTAGAAAGTTATAACCTTCCAAGACTGAACCAGGAAGAAATAGAAAATATGAACAATCACAAGTATTGAAATTGAAACTGTGATTAAAAATCTTCCAACAAACAAAAGTCCAGGACCAGATGGCTTCACAGGTGAATTCTATCAAACATTTACAGAAGAGCCAACACCCATCTTTCTCAAGCTCTTCCAAAAATTGCAGAGGAAGGATCACTCCCAAACTCATTCTACGAGGCCACCATCACCCTGATACCAAAACCAGACAAAGATACTACAAAAAAAAAATTACAGACCAATATCACTGATGAATATAGATGAACAAATCCTCAACAAAATAGTAGAAAACAGAATCCAACAACACATTAAAAGGATCCTACACCATGATCAAGTGGGATTTATCCCAGGGATGCAAGGATTCTTCAATATACGCAAATCAATCAATGTGATATACTGTATTAACAAACTGAAGGAGAAAATCCATATGATCATTTCAATAGATGCAGAAAAAGCTTTTGACAAAATTCAACACCTATTTATGATAAAAAACTCTCCAGAAAATGGGCATAGAGGGAACCTACCTCAACATAATAAAGGCCATATATGACAAACCCATAGCAAACATCATTCTCAATGGTGAAAAACTGAAAACATTTCCTCTAAGATCAGGAACAAGACAAGGATATCCACTCTCACCACTATTATTCAACATAATTTGGAAGTCCTAGCCATGGCAATCAGAGAAGAAAAAGAAATAAAGGAATACAAGGAAAAGAAGAAGTAAAACTGTCACTGTTTGCAGATGACATGGTACTATGCATAGAGAATCCTTGAGATGCATGGGTGGTGGTGGTGGTGGAATGAATGGGAGACTGGTTTTGACATATATACATAATATGTATAAAATGGATAACTAATAAGAAACTGCTGTATAAATAAATAAATAAAATAAAATTCAAAAATTCAAAGAAAATACACAATTGGCTACAAATTACAATGATATATTAAATCGTTCAAACTATATAATAGATAATTCTAGCAGACTAATAGCTCTGATCAACAGATAATTGGGACCATCAAGGGAAGGACAACTTTGACATGCTCAGTTCAGTGTATTTAACATTTGAGGTACTGGATCTTGTGTTTTATATTCCTGTATCTTATTGGTCATTAAAAATCCTGAAGGCTCTTCAACTCATGACAGTATGCCATACCTCCTCTCTCTTGCACCATGCAGTTAATAGAAAATCCATTCACACTTCTCACTAACATTTCTCCGTTTTCTCCAAATCTTATAACACTGCTCAGCCCCTCAAAGTTGCTCTTAATCCAGAGTTTGTCACAGTGCACTGGTCTCCACTCCCAGCTTTGCATTCTCTGTGTTTATTTAACATGTTCCCAAAGCTCCTCATCCAGTTAATTTTTAAACAGGGAGTATGTCAGGCACTGTGGCACCCCACCAAAGACCTCCCTCCAGACACCAAAATGCATGAGTCAGCACTCTTTGGATACATCCTTTCAATAGTTAGGTAGCCCCTGCCTGGGACGGAGCTTGAGCCAGGTCAGAAGCTCTGGCGCCCTGGGAGCATCTGGGAGCTCCCTAGCAAGTTCCTTAATCATCTTCAGCTCTGGCTCCCTCAGCACGGTTGCTTCCACCTTCTAACAAATAAGTGGAATCTGGAAGGTTCTGTAGGCCCAGCTGAATCCAATTCCTAGACCCTGGGCAGACATAGGACCAGGGCCCTTGCCCAGTTTCAGTGCAAATCCAGGAAGGGCAGTGTGTTAAAGGCACTCTGTGTCAGAGCCAAGGGAAACACTGAGACCCACTTGTCAGTAGAGTTGGGGTTTGGCAGAGCAGAAGAAGACAAATGAAGCTGAGATGGGGAAGCCAAAGGGAGGGGACATTAAAAGGGATGGTTGGGAAGGAGACTTTAGCAGTTCTTGATTTCTTCTGCCGTTATGACGGGCTTCTGGAAGGGCCTATAAAGGATGTGCTATGATAAAGATGAGCACGGAGGAGGTGGCCCCCAGCGTATGGATTTGATCCAGAATAGACAAAAGAGCGTTAATCTTTACTTCAAAACCATCTTATCAAATGCAGCAAGTGTGCTCTGCCTAAAGATGAAAGGAATGGGTTTCAGCCTAGATCACAGGGTCCCAGGCAGTGGACAGACAGCTCCCTGTCCACCCCAAGGCCTGGTCGGGCAGCTCTTTGGGAAGAAGTGACACCAGCACAGAGAGAAGTGGCACCACCAGCAGCCGCTGCCCTCCCTGGCTCACCTCCCTGCATCCTTCCCGGGCTTCCGGGGATGGCAAACAGTCCTCCAGTGCCAAAAGGCTACTGACCCCCGCTGCTCCACTTGATAGAAAAGCCATTCACACATTAATGTGCCTCATTTTCCCTACGTGTTACATCCCTGCCACTTTCTTTTACTTTCTTCATAATCTTAAAAGCTACTAACAGATAGGACATGAATAGCTTTCTGTTGGCTAACCCATAAGCGACCTAATTTATTGTGAACCAGAGACAAACGGGAGAGTGTGCTCATCTCTCAAGGGTCTTGGTAGCAGATCAGGTGATGCCCAGAGGAGAGGAGAGCAGGCAGAAGGGGTGGGACGTACAGCATCTGATGGCGTCAGCGGGTTCAGATCGGCTGGTGCTGAGCGGCAAGGGAGCATTTGAAGCCAACGTGTAATGCCTGCCCGGGTCTAGGACCGCCCGCAGCCCGTGCTGTCCTGCCGTGACACTTACAATTCCAGGAGTCATTCAGCTCAGGGGTCAGCGCCCAGCCCGTGTGGTCCCCTCACAGCCCACTGGCTAGGTTTACTCTGCCCAGTTTCACCTCAGAGGAAAACATTGATCTAACAGATATCAAACCTCAGGCCACTGAGAGATGTAGGCAGCCAGGTTCTGAGGCCTCTGGGAAGCGTCTGCAATGCCAAGTCGCCAAATGGTCCCAAAGGCTGAGTTTCAGCGATAAGCCCTTTTACCACTTACCGACGGCACGCCAGGTGCTATCACAGAAACTGCTTCACTTAATCCTGTCTCCAAAATCTCCTTGCCTCCCCTCTCATCCTCACGGGCGCCTGCTCTCATTCAAGTCCTCACGATTCCTGGCTTTCAGATTCTCTAACAGTCTCTGACCTGGTTTCCCTGCCTCACCTACACAGAAGCGACCTCGTAAATGTATGACTCTCATCAAATCATCCCCCTTCTTAAGGACTTCCTGGGTCCCCGGTGTCTCGGGGTAAGGTCTGCTCCCGGGCTCAGCGTTCAAGGCCCTGCACTGCTGCTCCTGGGCCTCCCCAGCTTTACCCATCCAGAGCGGGCACACTGCCTCACCCCGCCTTGTGACAAAAGCCGCAGGGACCACCTTTCTCCATGGCTGCCGGGCAGTCCCGATTCATGCTTTGTGATCTCCAGCACCTCCCTTCCTCCCTGAAGTCTTCCTGACAACACCAGTCACAGGTGGTCTCCTCCACCCTTGGGTGGGTGCTGGGGGCGCTCTACAGCCAGTACCTTTTCCTCCTACTGCACTTGTCACGCTCGCCTGTAATCATTTGTTTCCTTCATGGTCAGTGGAGGGGATATTCCCCCCAGAGGGTGAGTTCTTGGAGCCGGGGGGTTGGGGGGTTGGAAAAATCGTATTCTTTGTATTATGAAGCACAGATATGCATACATATTTATACAGTATATCTGTGGTATTGACATTTCATGGTGGGAGAGTTAGGAACACTGTGTCTAAGAAGGCCCTTTAGAGGCCAGTAATGAAAAATCGGTTAAGAAGTACTGAACTGATTTGGTCATACGTTTTTCTTACCAACTGGACTATGAATCTTTTGTGGGTCCCTGGAGCTGATGGAATGGTTGACACTCTATAGTGTTGGGAATAAATGCTGAATGTTGAAAACTGAATGCATGTATGCAAGAATGAATCCTCCCAATAATCTTGTGGGGTGGCAGTACTGTCCCATTGGGGGAAGATATGGAAACAGGTGCTAAGTTTCCCTCCCCCACCCCACTACCAAAGTTCCGGAGTGCTAAAGTAAAAACATTTTAAATTCAGGACTTCTAAAGTCCAAAGTTCTCTTACTTCATTTTACTATAATTGATAGAATTTACACAAAAGCAGGAGAGTATGTTTTCTAATTTGCCTCCAACATTCAAGAATGTTCTGGTTGGAATATCCTAAACCAATCCGAGTGCCCACGAATAACCTCGGAAAATGAAGCCCATGATTTTGCAGACTGGAGCAAAGATGCCTCAGCACCCGGCTGGGTTTTGGTGGGAATGGTGACCTTTTTACTCAATTCACAACAAGAAGAATTTGAAGCATAACCAGGTATAGCCAAACCCACCCACTTAGCTTGTAACCCTGAACCTTACAGGTAATTTAATTCAATTAAAATATTTTGGAGAAGTCCAGCCCCAAGCCTCTCCTATGTATCAAGCTGAGCAGGGATGCTGGAATAAGAAAAGAATACACACAATTATAAATGCAAGATTCAACAAGATCATAGTCACGAGAGAGACTTAGGCAATTCCAAGCCAGGAGATGAACTACAATGGGGAGATAATGAGGATGTGAATATTATTAATAAAAATGCTGTCCTTGTTGAAAGAAAAGCAACATCTATGAAATGGTTTTATGAGTAAACTTGTTGAAGCAGGAGGAGCTCAGTAGCTCAAACCGGCTTATCCTTTTCAAGGTCAAGATGAGGTTTAAAATCAGATTTATGGGTCTGTTTATTCAATCAAACTTTCCTCATTTTCCACCCCTAAGCTTATGAGCAATGAGTAAAAATCCCTGATGAATGACAGGTCATCCGCCTAGGACAAAACCTTCTGCTTTTAAACATAAGTACTTCTTAAAAACAGAAAAAATGCACTAATCGTAAGTATACAGTTCAGTGAATTGGCACAAAAAGAACAAAGCCTTGTAACTACCATCCAGATGAAGAAATAGAACATCATTGCATCCTGAAAGCTCCCCTGGTTACCATAGATTAGTTTTGCCTCTTTCTGAACTTTCAAGAAATGCAATTATAGAATATATCCTTTTTGTGTATGACTTCGTCTGCTCAATAATATGTTTGTGAGATTCATTCAGATGGTTGCATGTAGCAATATTTTGTTCATTCTCGTTGCTGAAAGAACTCCACTGTATACACATTTATCTACCCATTCTACTGTTGATGGACATTTGGGCTGTTTGGTGATTATGCACAGAGCTTATTATGACTCTTCTTCCTACATGTCTTTTGATGAGCATATGTACTAATATATATACATAGGATGGAAGTGCTGGATCATGTGCTATATATACACTCAGATTTAATAGATCCTGCTAAATAGATTTGAAAAGTGGTTGTATCAACTGTATCCTACCATTGTATAATAACAGCGTGCAAGAGTTCTGAATAGTCCAAACCTCTCCAACACTTGGTATTGAATGTTGTTTTCATTTTACCCTCTCTGGTCACTGTGCTTTTTTAAGCACATGTATTTATTTTGTATTTTCCTGATGACTAATGAAGTTAGGCATCTTTTCATGTTTATTAGCCATTTGGATTTCCTCTTTTGTAAACTACCTCTTTAGATCTTTTGCACATTTTTCTGTTGAGATGTCCATCTTTTTTCTTATTAATTTGTAGGAGATCTTTACATATTTTGGATATAAGTCCTTTGTCAGATATATAATTTGCTGATATTTTCTTCCAACCCATGGCTTAATTTTTCCCTCTTTTAATGGTATATTGGATAAACAGAAATTCTCATTTTTACTGTTATCTAACTTATCAATTTTATTTTTAGTATGTCATAAAATTCATAAATGCTATTTATGAAATCTTTGCCTTTCTCATGCTCATGAAAATATTCTTCTGCATTAAAATATTTAGGCTTCCAATCCATGAGCATGGTCTATACCTTCTTTTATTTAGGTCTTTAATCCATAGTTTTCAGTCTAAAGATTTTGCTCATCTTTTGTTAGATTCACATTCAACTTTGAGCAGATCTCCAGTACCTATGTTTCAAGTTGCAAGAGATATAAGAAAGAAAGTCTGAAGTATGTGCCCTGACTTCAAAATACTTTGGTACAGTTGTGGGACACAACTGCAGAAAAATAAATGGCTGAATATTAATGAAGTAGTAATTGTATGATAGAGCAATGAGAAAATAGAGAGGCAAGCAACGAAAGTGGGCTGAAATTGTTGGCAGGGGTGCCTCACACAGGATCTAAGAAGATTTGAGATGAGCTTGGGAAGCGAATGGCATATGTAGAATGGAGTGGAAGGAAGCATTCCAAGAGGGAAACTGGAATGAATGAAATCTTGAGGTTACCATGAACACAACACCTTAAGGGGCTAAGAGGACGCTGGCTGACAAAAGTGCTACACTCTGATTCATGAGTATTGGGAGATAGGATGAAGTCTTGTGCTGCAAAGCCCCACAAACAAAAGAGGGAAGAGCCTCAGGTCCATTTTGGTGATGAAGTTTGGCATCTTGGCCCCTGGAAGTTAACTCAGCCGGTACTGAAACTTGTCTAACTGGCAACCATATGGCTGTCTTTAATTAAGAACTTCCTGATAGGAACTCCCATACTCTCAAACTTGAACCAGATAACCTATCCAAGAAGGCCTCTAATCTAGAAATGAACTACCTCTTACAGAATATATAATCCAAAGAGACTTTCATAGGAACCTAGAGCCCAGCCAAAAGGCTTAGATCCAGCACCTACCACCAAGTACATCTGAGAGGACTGCAGCTGTGAGACCAAGTAGGATAACTACTCAGTGCATAAACTCAGCAGCAACAGCTGGACTTCCTAAAGAAATGGGACTGGAAGTGGGTAGCACCAGTTGGGTTTTTGATGCTCTATTTCCATCCTAACTTAGGCAAAGTTAAAACTAGCAGGCCCAGGGCAGCTCCAGAACACATGGAGTCAGGTCCTCAGGCCTCCTGGGAGCTACTGGAATGAGTAAGGCATGGAGTATCCAGCACTGAGTTCAAATGATAAAATTCCTAATGGGACATGTGTATGCATTTTGCCAAGACTTATTCTAATTTTGGAAGTCAATTGGAAACTTCTGGACTTCATGTTCCATTTGGATCTGGCAAAGCCCATCTCTGCATTGCTCTGTGTTTATTTTATCCTTCAAGATCAGAGCATAATTTACTCATAGCTAGATTTTTGTGTTTAGCACAAACCTCCATTTAGATAGAAAAACAAGCTGATTTTTTTTCTTATATCTCCCTAGGGGAGGAAAAAAGATGTACACAATGGAGAAAGTTTCCATTGAAAAAACATGCATACCAAATATAGAAAATTTACGCAAACAGAAGCACCCAGAGGAGAAATATTTTATAAAGCCTAAAGTATGATGAGTCTTCAAATCCTCAAGAGTCTCCTACATTTAGGCAGGGCGGCATCTTCCCTAGTACCTCCTCCTTGTGAAAATTTCTTACCATATTTAAAAAAATATTTCGAGAAGAAATATAACTTCCCTTGGCACTATGTCCTCAAACACCTACAATGAGAGTGTATCCCTATCAGTACCCATTCCCCATCTTTATCTCATTTTTCATTTACTCTCAAATGAACTTCTTGGTCTTTACTGGTACAAAACTGCATTCCCCAGTGTACTGGGGCCTACAATAAAACAAAAATTGAAAAGAGCTGGGGATAAGGTTATATTAATCAGGACTCTTTCAGAAACTCAACATGAAATAAGATCAGCCAAAAGGTGATATATTGGCTCATGTAATAAAGAGGCTTCTTACCTCTTGGTAAGAAAGGTCTCAGGGAAGAACTCTGATTGGCCCAGCTGAATCACCAGCCTAAGTCTGGACGAATTGTTGGCACTTGACTGGGCTTGACATAGCCAAGTGGGATGTGGTCATGGGAAGTGCATTTATTTCCAGAAGAAAGAAGGATTGTAGAAGGTCCCTTAGGGAACATTATAAACTGACAAATGTGAGAGGAGCAAAAAAATGTTTTTACAGTGCCTCAGATCTAGTACATTAGGATTTTGGAGAAAGCATTATCTCTTTAAAAAAAAAGACAAATATATCAGCAGAAGAGGATGCCATCACCATTAGTGATGCATTAGCAATGATTACCCATGAAACCCTCTCTAGAATTCATAGCTACTTTTCACTGGGGATATCTTATGGGTGTCAAGAAGGTAGTATAGCTTAATGGCTAAGAGCATGAACTTTGGATTCTAACTGACTCAAGTTCAAATCCTCACAGTGTCAATTGTTAGCTTTGGTATTTGGGCAAGTTACTAAAGGCAAAATTGGTATAATAATGGAATTATTATAATGGAATTATCCTTAAGCAAAATTGGTATAATCATGGAATTTACCTCTTGGGTTACTGTGAGGATTAAATGAAATGATAATGTGCTTGGTACAGTATCCAGCCCTTAGTTATAAAAATCACTAAATGTTTACTAGAGTTATTATTATTTTCACTACACCCTTCATAATAATTATTATTAACAAGAGTGCCCAGGAATTTCAAGGCTAGAGAGTTTTAGGATAGTTGATAGTGATAATGTTCCATTCTATGATTCTGAAGTAAGAAATATCTCACTATATATACTCTCCATTGGTATCCAACCCCATCCTTTGCCTTAAGTCTGTTTAAAATCTCCCTCTTTCACCTTCCATAATTTCTCTTCTTATGCACTGAGACATGAAACACTAAGGTACCTGGATAGAAAAAGCAAGAAAGTGGTGCCCTTGATACTTGTTTTAACCTTTCCAAAGGAGACTTCACAGGTAATTGAAGTCCAAGAAACTGCAATCTTAGGAAGAATCTGTGCTCTGAGCAACAAAAGATAATTCCTTGGAGAGATATCAAAACAGATGACCAACTTCTGAAACCAGTTGGCAAAGTAATGAATAACCCCACTAGACTCTGTTGCAAAGGAAGGGACTGTGAGGCCCTCTAGGAGAAACTGGAGTCTTTAAGATTGTCCCTCTACCTTCTTATGAATTCTATTATATCTTACTTTTCATAAAACTTTCCATTGAAGGCTCCAGAAAGGTGGACATCTCAACAGAGACTGGTTCCTTCCCTTCCACTGCAGCTGTAGTCTGTAGATTTAGGACAGAGTATTTTCAACCAAGGAAAAGAGTCTGAGACAGGGAAATAGGTTATTACCCTTTGAGTTTGACTTCCGTGCTCTAGTTAATGTCTATGGTAGCAATTAATCAGGATTTGAAGTCTTATTTTTTTAATTAAATGTTTCATAATATTTTTTCTTGCTAGTTATGACAGCAGAGAGAACAACACCTTATATTTACATAGGACTGGTCCTTGGAAAGTGCTACAAATAATGTCATTCTCTCTCCCACCAGAATTCCTGGTGGAAGCGACATATTTTCCTCACACCACTTTTATAGATTATATAGTCTGTCAGAAGCACTGCAGAGGCCAAAACTCAGGTTTTCTTTGGATCTGAAATGTAGTATTGGGTTTCCTTTCTATTAGAAAAACAACATTTCTACACAAAAATGGGTTTTTATGCATGGTGCTTGGGGTAATCGCCCTGGGAAAGAGCTCAGTTAAAATTTCTTACTTTCTGACACAGTAAAATCATCATTTTCCCACAAAATTTTTATAGCCATAATGATAGCTTTTTATAGCTTTAATGATGGTGCAGTATCCCAACTATATTAAAGCTATTTGCTCATAGTAATGGTAAGTATTGCTCTGTGAAACTCTTACGTGTGTCCTGGACCACGATGTATTTTTGCCTGCGAGTTGCAGTCTTAAGTGTTTGGAAGGCACATGTCTAGTCCAACATTACCTTATGTTCAGATGAGAAAAAACTAAGGCTCAGAGAAGTTGAATGCTTTACATGGAGTCACACAGCTCATTAACGGCATTGGAAAGACAGAAACTTGTGGTTTTTAGTTGCTTTTGTTTTTGTTTTTTTGCTTATGGCATTATTCTAGTTGGACTGTTTAGAGTACCAAAGAAGCCCCTAACTGTGCAGCAGTGGCTTTAACACAATAAACATTTGTTTTACTCACAGGACAGTACAACGTGGGTTTTCCTGGTCAGCGGGTGATGGATAGTCTCCATACAGAGGTTCAGGGATTCTGGCCTCCTTCATTTTGTGGCTTCACCATCCTCTAGGGTAGTGGTTTTCAGCCAGAAGTGATTTTTGCCCTCGGAAGACATTTGTCAATATCTGGAGATATTTTTGATCCTCACTACTGGGGGGATACTACTGGCATCAGTGAGTAGAGGCCAGGAATTCTCTTAAACATCCTACAAGGCACAGGACAGATCCTGCAACAAAGAATTTTCTGGTCCAAAATGTCAATAGTGCCAAGATTGAGAAATACTGCCCAAGAGGCATATAATCTTTTGTAACTGGCCAGCTAAACAGGGAAGAGAAAGACTCAATAAGATACAGCTGCTCACTATTCTGTGACTCTGTTTCCTTGACCTGGAAACATTAATCACTGATGTCTTCCGAAATGTAAGAGGGACAAAGAAATGAGTCCTGGTGGGCAGCTGCTTCCAGCAACAACTCTTCTTTATTCATTTCTGATGAACAACTGTCAACTTGTCACAGGTGGCAAATGGCAAGATCTGAACTGTACGTTTGCCTGGCTGCTCACAACATTGTTGAAGAATCAATAGAAGCTAATAAAATCAATAATATATAAATCCAGCCCCACCTTCTCCTTGGGCTCCATGTCTTCCATTCGTTGTCCTAGTCAACGTATCATTAGGTATCGCAAGCACAACACAGCGAGATTTTCCCACTAAAATTCTTTCTCTCTCATCTTCCCTTTTTCAGCAATTGATGAAACCATCCTCCTCCTCACTTTCGTATATCCCCTTCCAATTGTTTAGCAAGTCTTCTCAGCTCAACCTCCAAGATATATGCCTGCAAGTATTACTGTAACAGAGGAGAACAAACCTGACTCCATATTGAATCTATTCCTTTAGCTCTAACCTTTGTGCTTTGTTGCCTGCATGTAGTCATGTAGGCTCTGCTCTATAATATTGTAAAAGAATATTTGCTATAGCCTGAAATATTACAGATAGCCCATTCTCAAGGCTCTGACCTTTAAAGGTATGACACTTTCCCATTCATATAGAGATAAAAAGTTTCAGAACAGAGGATAACATTTGCTTTGTTGGAGGTTTATAGGAATAATGTGACCAGACCTCGTGGACAGCCGCAAGAACAAAGTTAGCAACAAGCAGCCACACTCCCTCCCCTTTTAGTATAAAAGAAGCCTGAATTCTAACTTGGGTAAATGGTTCTTTGGGACATGAGTCCACCATCTTCTCGGCCTGCTGGTTTTCCAAATAGAGTTGCTATTCCTTGTCCCAACAACCCATCTCGATTTACTGGCTGGTTGTGTGGCAAGCAATAGGAGCTTAGACTCGGTAACATTACCATGGGCCTGAACTACCACAAAAATCCCATTTTAATTGGCTTCTCTGCTACCTCTCTTATCTCACTATAGCCTGTGTATTCAAAGTAGTCTTTTTAAACTGTGAAGATTATTTCTGCACACCTGGTGCCAGCTCACTCTCTTGGGTGCCTTGAAGCAGGCCCTACTGAGGGTCACGTGAAACCCATTTACTCTGCCACCATTGTTCCCCTGGGGTCTGCAGACCCCTCTCATCACTCTCATAGTTCCCTGAGCCCACTCCTGGCCCTGGTCTGGTGGCCTTTACATTCACCATAGTCGTTTTCTACATACCCTTCTAGGCTCATGGGGTAGAATTGTACAATGGGAGTCTGTTTGTCTGAATGGATAGGCTAATTTGTCCAAATCCACGACCCTAGCCATAGGCTACAAAGCTCATCACCACCTGAGCCATTTCCCCACACAGAATTGCCATTGCCAGGAAGAAGAGTTGGAGGACTAATGAGGAAAATTCCTTTATCATCATTATTTTTTGTCCTTCCTTTCCCACTCCCTTCCTAACCTCTCTTCCCTTTTTCTCTGGCACATTCAGGATGTCTTCTCACCTTCAGTAACAGCCAAGACTTCTCTGTGCTTTTGGAAACTATCATGGTCCAGAAACCAGATCCCCAGCCTAGAGCATCCCTTGAAGGTTCCAGGAGCATCCCAGGCTGGCCACCTGGCTGCTTCCCTGGACCCATGTCAGGCTGACATGCTGCTCAGTACATGCATAGCTGCCAGCAACCTCACATTTCATGTCCTCTTTCCTCTTTTTTCACTGTGTTTCCAAGATTAATTTCTCCATTTCTCAATTAAGAGCTATTTATTAAGCACTGAACTGAGCTTTAAAATGGATACAAACAGAGGCAGATTGACTGTGATGTTAATGAAGCTACAAGGTTCACGGTCACAGGAGTTCTGTAAAATTTGCAAAAGTAAAATATTTTAACGGAAATCAATTAAGACTATTTCTTCTGCTCTGACTTCTGCTTCACCCCACTCACTCTTGTGCAGGTTGGCTTGGAGTGGCCACAGCATTTGGGAATTCTGCTGAGGCAAAGGTGAGTTGGAGATAAATTTGGTTTGGATTTAACGGGATATATTTTTATGGTTCACAGTCACCTCTATGTATTATGATTAAGTTATTGCAAGTTACCGTGGTGTAGGAATTTCTTCTATAAATACTCCTGGAACCTATTGTGCCAACTCATCCATCATCGTGACGTGAAGGCACACAGCCAGGTGTTATATCATGATACAAACGTGCCGTGCACAGTCTTGCCTGTGAATCTATGGAAAATGGAGAGTCACAGAGGTTTGAGATTATGGCAGCAGAAGCAGGTCTGTGGGAATTCTACCAATCATCAAACATGTAAAATTGTAAGCAGAGATTTCAATTCTCATGGATGTCTCATCAAAAAGGAAGTTCTCGCTGTGTCTGTAGGGCACAAACTTCTAGTAGTACTATAAATAGCAAGTGTGTCTCTCCCTGTGTGAGTTGATACGTTGTTGATACGTTCCAACTATTTAATTTAAAGTAGAAAAAAATCTTTTTGATCAACCGTGTTAGAGGAAAGACTGAATTATCCTCCTATTGTTTTTCTATAAAATTATTGTTATGTGAAGAGATGATCAAAGAGTATGTAGGCAAAAAAAAAAAAGGGTGGGGAAAACAGTATTATAGAGGTATGCCAGGCAGTTAGTTAATAAAAACAGCATGGGATTTTTCTGGAGTTTTGTCAGTGTTTGTGGTATTTGTCAGTATTTTTTAAATTATCTTTTATTTCTATCCTAAGTCTGAATTTTCAATGTTCTTAAGTGAGGCCCCCAGAGTTGCTAAGCTTCAAGCCCCAGGAAACTGGGTCGGGTCAGCTCTTAGGTACCGGTACAGATGATGGGCTTCTACTTATTTTTTTTTTGTTTTTTTTAAATTTATTTATTTTTGGCTGTGTTGGGTCTTCGTTTCTGTGTGAGGGTTTTCCCTAGTTGTGGCAAGCGGGGGCCACTCTTCATCGCGGTGCGCAGGCCTCTCACTGTCGTGGCCTCTCTTGTTGCGGAGCACAGGCTCCAGACGCGCAGGCTCAGTAGCTGTGGCTCACGGGCCCAGTTGCTCCACAGCATGTGGGATCTTCCCAGACCAGGGCTCGAACCCGTGTCCCCTGCATTGGCAGGCAGATTCTCAACCACTGCACCACCAGGGAAGCCCAAGGGCTTCTACTTATTCAGGAGCTTACGACAGACATTAAATGAGTCCCACGTAGAAAAAGAGTAGGGAAAGAGGTGAAGAAATGATTAGAACACATTTGACACGCCCTCCATCTACTGATCCCCCCACGCCCCTCTTTGATCCAAAAAATAATCTCCAACAAATTGGACTCTTGACAATTAGGCGCTTGAGGGAAGCAAAGGGGCTGAGTTGTGATGAAGAGCTGTAGATCAAATTCCATAGCTCTCTGCCTGCCCCTTTGCCATCACTGTAACAAAGAAAGCCAGCAAGCATGACAGGTGCTCAGCGCGACTCTTGACCACGGTGTCGTCTCAGGAATACTGCTGACACGTCCTAAGAGGGGCCCGCTGATCTTCCTGGGTCTTTCGCTCCAAGAGCTGGGGACAGCGAGTTGGGGGCTGGAGGATCCCAAGTGCAGTCCCGGTGGTGGGGCGTGAATGAAGGTTCTCTCTGGAAACCCCGCATCCTTCCTTCCTGCCCTGCTCAGACTGCAGTGATTATTCAACTTGTTTCCACCCTTTCAGTGAACCTTAGACTTGGGTGAAACAATTGACGCCAGAATTTGAACTACAAATGGAGTCCCACGCCGCGCACGCCCACCCAGCCTTCAATCCTACACAGCGCTGTTTGCAAAGGATCCATCAAACAGGAACAGCTCACCAACTGACCATCGACTGCGGTTACCATCCCATAAAACAAAATGAATCACATCCTGGTTTTCCTACAAAAATTAACCAGAAATGTAAAGGAATTAGAATCGGAACAGTATGTTCAGCAGCCAGCGATTAATCATTTACTACAGGGTGGGTGACCTTTTCATTGAAGGTAACAGATATAATTAAACAGCCTCTTGCAGAGGGGTGTTGAAACTGACATTCTCTAGGCCTGACTCATGGCTGTTCCACCTGGTTCCTGGCCACTCCCAACCTGGTGGGGAGAGCAGGTTGCCTCTCATAACAAATTCTGGGAAATCCCTGCCTCAGGCCTGCCTTGGAACCTGCTGCCAGTGTTTTCCTTTGTCACTTATTGTTTGCATGTTGGGCCAGGGAAGCCTGCAAGCAGGTACTTGAACTGGATGGAAGGAAGGCTGTAGGGATCAAATGCTACCCTCGACCCCCAGGGGCGGGGCAGAGGCCTAAAAAAAAAGGTGGCTGCAGCACTCTCTAAAGCTGTCATTATGGTCTTGCTGGAGCCCCTGGAATCTTGTTCCTTTCCTGTTTCAAATTTCTGGAGGTGCACCACCCAGGACAATTATTAAGGGCCATAATGTCACAGTGAGGTGGGCCAGCCTTATGTTTTATGTTTCATTTGGACTGCACCATCTTCAATATCATAAAGCCCACAGCAAGTTTGGCTTTGCAAATGCCTTTTTATACATAGATATCTTCAGAGCCCCTGCTTTGGGGAGCCCCTGCCCCTACATCTCCTTATTCCCAGGCTTCCCCGGTGAAACGACAGACTTAAAGACTTAATGACTCAGCTTAATTCAGACCCAATGTTTCTCTTAAGTCTAAAATCCTTTGAATCTGATGTGAGAGGAGAAGGAAGTGAAATGGGATAGTCTAAATAATTTGTAGTCAAAGGCAAGATTTATGTGGTGAATTACTACACAGAGCTTGGTTTTGAGTGTCTTTGGATCCTGGGAGCCAAATTCTCCCCCAACTGCACACATGTGTCTCACATCGCTGTGTGGGCACCCAGCCTCCCAGGGTGCAGGGAAGCCAAGCATACAAGGTCCCAAGGGACGGGGGCCTTGGCCCTGAGAGCCAGAGGAGAGTGAGACTGTTGGCATACAAGGGAACTAGCACATGGCTCTTCACCATCAAAAGAAAGACTTCGGGCTTCCCTGGTGGCGCAGTGGTTGAGAGTCCGCCTGCCGAGCAGGGGACACGGGTTCGTGCCCCAGTCCAGGAAGATCCCACATGCCGCGGGGCGGCTGGGCCCGTGAGCCATGGCCGCTGAGCCTGCGCGTCCGGAGCCTGTGCTCTGCAACAGGAGAGGCCACAACAGTGAGAGGCCCACGTACCACACACACACACACACACACACAAAGTAGCTAAGAAAATCACAGTCATATTCTTGTTTTTCTCAGTTACCACACCTGAGTAGGCAAAGCAATGAGCTAAAGGAGACCACTATGTACCTGAGGTTACACCCTGGTGGGCGGGGCGGGGGTGTGGTCCGCGGGGAGGGTAGCTGCAGACAGGGCAGTGGGAGGCATGCCGAAGACAGGAATAAGCCTGGTTGACTGCTCCTATCCGAGGATTGCTGTTTGCCTGATTCTCCACTGAAGGGGAAAGAGCCAGAGAGATCTGAGACCCAGATCTGCACCACTCACCTGTGAACTACCTCACTGTGAAAATTACTGAGTACCTCCAAGCCACTATTTCCTCTTTTACAAATGGATATGATGTAACCACCTCCCGGGAAGAAGAGAAGGCTAAGTGACTATGTGCTGGTCAGCTGGCTTCTGCTTCTCACAATATTGGAAGTGTTCCATTAACTGGAGTTTCTAATGAAGCAAAAGAGATTAGGAAAGAAAGCCAAATCCATACCATGAAATGACATCCTACCAATCTACTATGAACACATATATAATCAGTTACAATTAGTATTCATACCTAACTAGAGACTAGATGGTCCTGCTGTTCTTTCTGACCCCTTCTCAGTGGGGGATCTCAAGAGAATTTTATCCAGGTGGACCTAATCCAAAGAAATACCTGCCCTGGTGCTTTCTCTCCCCGTCTTCCCTCTTCATCACGTGGCTATTTTAGTCTCTCGTCCTTCCTCATGTGCCCCACCAGTATCCAGCCCACACTCGTCTGCCTGGAACCATCCCTCCCATCTAAGACAAGTTTCCAATTGCGGCCAATTCTTAATGCTTTTAGTTCAGAGATTAAGAATCATCACCTTTGTCTCTATTACAATTGCTGGTCCAAAATCCATTTTTCTCTCAGTAAAATGAGAATAATCTCATCGTGTTGTTAGAAAATACTTATTTTTACTCAGTTAGCAAATTCTTGCCACCTATAGAGTAAAAATATTTTTAATGTTAGCTATCATCATCATCATTATCGTCTTTATAATCCAATCGTGCTATTCTAAATTGGCCCCCAGAACATGCCCTTCAAAATCACCTGCTGCAGGTTCTCTGTACATCAGAGGATGGGTCCTCTGAATCATCCTGACTTTTGGCAGGGAGAAGACAACTTTCAAGTGAGGTTACAAACAAACAGAACAAAACAAAAACGAATTCCCTGATGATGCAAAAGTCATTTATCTTACGACTGCTTCCTCAGTCCCACTTGAAACCTGTCCAAGTGTAGTTTTGTTGTTTATTTATTCAGTGCTACTCAGGTAGGAGCTTTTAGGGAGTTCATTTACCTCCGAGGGGCCAGCTTGGCATCTTTATCCTACATTCCTGATGGAACCAACACAATCTCGTTTTAACATGCTAACATGCTGCTTCTCTTTGGAATTACTTAAGTGCTAAGTTTAGGCAGCATATAGAGGGCCAGATTCAGTTTGTCCTTGGAAATGGAAACTGGTAAAAACCAACAGGGCTTCTGTGGATTGGGCATCCTCAGAGTTCGTTTGTAAAGAAACTATTGCGGGATTGTGATTTTTGGGGTCAAATCCCAGACCTGATTGCAACAATGTAAAGAAAGGGACACCCCCCTCCGTTGTAATGTAATTGGCCTGGCATGAGGTGGTGGGAGTGACTCCATGCACATGACAGAGCCTCTGTGCTCAGCAGGTGGGGGCTCCACCCACCAGGAAGAAGTGCATTAAGAACAAGGAGGGGGCTTCCCTGGTGGCACAGTGGTTGAGAGTCCGTCTGCTGATGCAGGGGACACGGGTTCGTGCCCCGGTCCGGGAAGATCCCACATGCCGCGGAGCGGCTGGGCCCGTGAGCCATGGCCGCTGAGCCTGCACGTCCAGAGCCTATGCTCCGCAACGGGAGAGGCCACAACAGCGAGAGGCCCGCGTACCGCAACAAATAAAAAAAAAAAGAACAAGGAGGACCATTTCCCGGATTCTGCGTTAGTCTGGTCAAGGTCTCCCCTGAGATTTTGCAGTTAGCTTTGTTATGATTCTGTGCTCGCTGAGAAACCTTCTGACTTTAGTCACCCCAGGCACCTTAATACCCAAAGGGGTGCCCTGGATCATGGAACTGAATTACTGGAATGGTAGTGCCTATCACTGTAGAGGAATACACGTGTTTTTGCAGCATAGGAATCAATTATCCATGAGTTCAGCATGATTCAGTCCCTCCAGGTCTGGTAAGGTCCAGGTAGACTTGAAAAACAGAGGTTCTGTATCAGAAAGCTGAGAAGCAAACTCTCAGTGTTTTCTTAAATGCTGTTGTGCCTCAGTTTCCTCAACTGTAAAGCAGGGGGAAATAATAGTACTTTCTTGGTATGGTTGCTATGAGGCTTCATGATGTAATAGATGTAAATTATATGCGTGTATGTATATGAAATGACTTAACATATGGAAGTACTGAGAATGGTGCCTGCTAGTCAGGGTGTCCCCAGAAGACCTCTCCCACTTAGAACACGCTGCTAGAAGCAGCCAGCTGATGCCTCTCTGTCATAGACTTTCTTACGTGGTCTTCAAAGTACTTACCTCTTCCAGTCACTCCACTCAGAAAACTGGCAATTTCAAATAAAACTACACAGGCTCCATGGGTGTGTAACCTGTGTAGTTATATATAGGAGGGCCTATGCTTGGCTTAATGCTTGACTGTTACCATCATGAAGTTCTTCATAATTTTTCAGAACGGAACTTCACATTTTAATTTTGCACTGGGCCCTGCAAATTATGTAGCTGATCTTAGCTCCAGGTGACCAAGGACGAGCCACGTGGCCTGCGTGAGCCTCTTCCTTTTCAAGTAACCGTATCCTTGTCCTATGGATGTTATGGAGATGATAGTGAGCGAGGTAGGATGAATACAGACACAGACCCAGCCTTGATAGTGAGCAGAGTGGAGGCCTCTCAAGTGTGTAGTGACGTGTCCAGGCTACAGGCAATGAGTCCTCTCTCAGGGGTCTCAGGAGGCTCAAGGAAAACTAAAAGAGACTCTGGTGTGCATCCCATCCCCATCACCACCACGCTCCCCAAAAAATAACAAATGCACTTCGTAATTCATTGTGAGATGACTTGAGTTACTCAGAGAGACAGAGAAATCAACCTGGTTTTCAGCTCAGAGAGTACCCCCAGAGCAGCTGGCCACTGCTGGGAAAGTGGGGACATGATCATTTTGGCGGGGCCCCCCCAGTGGAGACTATTAAGGCGGGGCGGGGGGTGGGGTGGCGGGAGGAGGAAATGACTGCTTCAGACAAGCAGCTGAAGCCAGGTAGCCTCGCAGGTGACGTCGTGTCAACCACAGGAAGCCCAGGGATACCCCCCAGTGAACCAGGAGCCGGCTGAGTGTCCCTACAAGATTCTCCCAGGAACTGCCTACTTGGGTGGGATTTTCACTAAATTCAGTAATGGGAGTTAGAGGCAGAGTATTTTAAGGCAGTATTGGAAACCGTCCCTCCTCTGAGTTTCTAAGATGGAGCGGTTCAAGGAAAAACAGAGTCTGCAAATAGTTCCGTTTTTCTCCTACTTGTGGAATCTGTTCATGCAGTGAGTCTGACCTTGACACTGGAGGACAGGACCTGGTAGCCATGAAATCACTTCTCCCTTCCCAGGTTAGTTCCTATCGTCTTCTGGTTTCCCCACCCGTGGCTCTGAAGGACCATGTAATTTACCAACAGTCACCAGCAGCACAGATGAGTGGACAAGCTTTCTGAAATGCTGCCTCAAATCCCCTTGCAGAGAAATCCATCTAAATGTCCCCGTGCTCAATAAGTTATTGGAACACTGTGGCTCACTTCGTTCTGAATTTAGAATCTAGAAATGCAGCGCAAGACATTTCTAAGCTGGGAATCTTCCATCCTGGGGCAGGAGAGCAGCAGCAGCCCCAGAGAAAATAATTTTCAAGACTGCAGAGAAAACAATGGCTGGAAATATGTTTGTTTATTGCCAACTCTTCCCATAGCCACTTACATAAGAGCTCGTGCTGAGACAGGCTGTCCTGCCCAGACTCAGGATCAGGAATTATGCTCCTTGGGATGATGACAGAAACAATGTGGGAACCACAGGGCTACGGCCAGTGACGCAGTCCAGGAAGGAAAACTGAGTGGTATGTGGCGATTAGTCTGCTCACAATGCCGGGATGGTTTCCTTGGGTGTTTTCAAGCTTGCGGGTGGTGGCACAGTCTGCAGGAGGGGAAAGGCTCTGCGAGCAAGATATGGTCAAAGAATAGTTCCTCGTTTTCCCATTTTGAAGATAAAACAATGGACAGAACAGTGTGTGAGCTGAAAGGCAGAGTCAAAAGGTCAGGTATCTTCTGACCTTTCAGATCCATTCGGACTTTCTGAAAGCTACATAAATAAACACTGCATCCAAATCTGGGAGCACTTAAGAAGTTTGGACAACACTGTGTACATTTTGTTCAACTGTTTACTGCAAAAAAAAATTATATATATAAAATATATATATATAAAGCCATTCTTGACAAAATAAACATGGAAAACCAACTCTGCCAGAAACACAAAATGCAAAAGCCTTAGATTATGTTTAAGAGACCAAAGGGACAAATTGCCCTCCCCCACGGTGATACTGAAAAGCAGATGTGAGGGCCAAGTTGCAGACCTATAATCAAGCCTGAGAAGCGGTCACGAGGCAGTCTAAACTATCCTCAATGGCCTCCCTCTGAGGGAGACGCCACGGCCTCTTTGTATAGACCGTTACAGGCTTTAAATATATATCAAAAAATTTTTTTTCCTTATGTTTTAACTTAATGTGTAGTTTAACATGGGCCCTTTCATCCTTGTTCCTTCCTTAATAGCTTTCATGAGTGATTGTCCACTTTGCTGCCTGCCATTCCTACCTGAGTGAGCATTTTTCTTCTACCAGACACACCTAATTCTTAGCGTCTGTCATCACGAATAAGGTTTCTGCTTGGTGCTTTGGAATGACAAGTTGAAACGAGCACAGACTAACACTCATAGGAGATATTCAGTCAGCATCTTGTTGGTGGAGTCATGTTTCTCTCTCCTTACTTCTAGACTTTTCTCTCGCTTCCCTCCCCTTTCCCTTGGGCTTAACAGTGAATCTACTGAGTACTCTCTAAAGCTCTGATATACACCAAACAAATAGTACCATTTCCATAAAGTAGAAAAATACTCCCTTTGGGAACCCAAGGTTGGCTTGAATCTCTGTGAGTTTAGGGCTATGATTTATTTTAAGCAAGCGTAGGTCCAAAAGGACCAAAGGGAGAGGGACCCCATGAATCACTCATGAATCCCATCTCACTGGGCTTCACACAAGAGCCTTTATTTCTCACCTGCATGATTTTCCACTCTTTCTTTCCACTCATTCTTCCCCAAACCCTCATGGACAGGTTGGACTCTGAGATGAATCGTTTCTGATCTTTAGTTTACTTTTCAGAGTCTCTAAAAAACAGGAAAACTGAGAAAAGTCCCAAATGATTTAGGACTCATGGGTTACAGATGGAAGAAACACATCTTGAGCCAGTTTAAGCCTAAAAGAGAAATTTATTCACATAACCAAACTATAAAAAAGGATTGTTGGATTGAGGGACCTGAAAACACCCTGAGGATACTCACTGTCTCTTCTTTTCACTCCTGGATGATGTCATTTTCCCAGATGAGCTTCTCCAGGAGGTGGGGATGTGGCCATGGGCAAATCTCACCTCCTCACAGCTCAGGATCTGAGCAGATGGGCATTTCCTCCCCCTCCTCCCTTGGATTAGAAAACAATCCCCGAGTGATGATGCTGATTGGCCCAGCCATAATGACTAAGCAAGTGAGGTATGTGATTGGCTCTCCTGGGTCATGTGTCCCATGTGACCAGGAGACAGGGTCTGTTACCAAAAGAGGTGGGGGAGTGGTGCTAGGCAAATTAAACAACAGCCACTACAGCATATGAGGACAAGAGAGCTCTGTGAAACCAAATCCACTGGCAGATGACTCCTCCCTGGGCTCTTCCTTCCTTCCTCACAGTCCCATCAGTGAAGGTTAAATACCACATGTGGTCTAGGGAGGTGTCAGACTCTCCATGTGAAGATAGAACAACAGTGAAAATCCTACCATCCTGACAGAGAAAAGATCAGGAGGGATAGTTTGCCTGATTTTCCCACCAACTCCAAGAATTAGAAATAAAATTTGAGGTTCACAGAAAATCATAAACACAGAGAATTGGAGAATACCTAAGGGAATCTAGATGATTTTCTACCTCTGGCCAGAGCTCCACAAAGCAGGGTGATGGTGGGTGGTCAAAGGTCTTACAGAGGACTTTGCATTAGGTGTGAGGTCAGACAAGGGACCTCTTAAGGCCCTTTGTTTCGACTCTGAGAGGCCAGGAGTCTATGAAAACATCCTGACCCAAAATTCGTTGATTCCATCCTTAAATTGTCCAACACATTCCCTTCCTTGCCCTACTCTTACTTACTGATTTTAATGACCAACAGGCCTTGAAGTCAGGGATTCCATCTACATGTCTAATGTAAACTCCCTCCTCCGGTAAATTAAGCCCACACCCTTGAAGCCTAGAAATTCTCAGGCCCTTAGAAACTAGAGAGGTCTTCCCTTGGCTCTCATCCCATTTTCGCCAATATTTGGAGGCTTCTTTTCTATAAATTTTGGCATTTTCCTTTCCTTTGTGTCTTGACCATTAACCGGATCACAGCTCAGAAGAGAAGCCTAATCTAAGATATCTTCAAACTAACTTTTTCTGGTCACAGAGAATTAGAGAAATTAAGAAAACACGACAGAGTTGGCCTTTGTTCTCATTTCTCTGTTCCTTTCCTGGGGTTGGCAGAATAAGGACCTCCCCCAAAGATGTTCACCTCCTAATCCAGGGAACGTGAGAATATCTTGCTTTACATGGCAAAGAGGTATTAAGGTTGCTATTAAACTGAACTTAGGATAGGAAGAATATCCCGGTGGGCCCACTGTAACCACAGGGGTCCTTAATAGTGGAAGAGGGAGGCAGGAGAGGAGGCGGGAGTGATGCAGCGTGAGAAAGACTCAACACACCGTTGCTGGCTTGAAAGATGGATGAAAGGGGCCATGAGCCAAGGAATGCAGGCCACCTGTAGAAACTGGGAAAAGCAAGAAAACAGATTCTCCTTTGGAGCCTCCAGAAAGGAATGAAGCCGTACAAACACTTGGATTTTAGCAGTGAGACTGCTAAACCCATGTCAGACTTCTGACCTACGGAACTGTAAGATAATAAATTTGTGTTGTCTAAGCCACTAAATGTGCAGTTCTTTGTTAACAGCCATAATAAGAAACCAATGCATTTCCTATTTCTTTCATGTGTGTCCTGAAATGGTAGGTTCTTTAGGATTCCAACCACTGGACTGTATAGAGACAGGTTAGTTTAGTGGACAAGGAGAACAGATTTGACTCTGTTATGACTTCACCTAGTGGCTTTGGGTAAACCAGTTCCCCTGGTCCTCAGTTTCCACATCTGGAAGATGAGGTAGTTTTACTAAACGATCACAAAAGCCTTTCTCCCATTAAGTTCAGAGGTTTGATATAATTGCGCTTTTCTTAAGAGTGTAAAATGCTCCGGAAGCACCGGCCAACACCTGAGCTGTCCCCCAACCCCCAACTATCTTCACTGCTCACAAC
This sequence comes from Mesoplodon bidens, assembly GCF_964165515.1. Taxonomy (NCBI): domain Eukaryota; kingdom Metazoa; phylum Chordata; class Mammalia; order Artiodactyla; family Ziphiidae; genus Mesoplodon; species Mesoplodon bidens. Next base: position 22,297,209 of record NC_138174.1, on the reverse strand, counting down.
AGAGCTTTGGATACGGAGAGAAGGTCCATGTGATCACAGCTCTCTGGGGTCTCATGCACAGTGAGTGAGGGCCGCAGTGGTCATAGCAGGCACAGCAGCTGCCCAGTTTGCAATCTGCCCTCAGGCAGGAAATATGTAGTGCCAAGGAAGCACCGTTGGGGCTTAGGTGCTGGAATTCTCAAAACCCAAGTGGCCTCAGAAGTCCTGCTAACGGAGGGGAGACTTGTGTTGGTTTCGAAGGAGAGATGGGCTTTGGCTAAGGCTAGTCCATGCCCCAGGAGTGGTGAGAGGAAAGGCCCAGAGTGAGCTGGGCATGGTGAATAGACCAAGCTGGTGGAGGGGGAAGTTTCATAGTTGCCATAAAGTCAGAAAGACATGTCAAAACCAAGCAGTGGGGGACTTGAAAAATTCCAGGACAAGGACACGAAGACTGAGAGACCTCCTTGAGGCCCTATTGCACCATGTACCACACTGTATGCACAAAGTTTAGTACAGTATTGGGCTCAACACAATAGGTGCTCAATATCTGTTGCATGAATGAGTAAAGCATCAACACTTTTTGAGCAGGACACTGCTATAACCCAAGATGAATTTAAGGAAGATAAGTAGGACCTCACTATGCAAAACAGGTTGGAGGAGGTAGAGATGGAATGTCTGGATACCAGCCAAGAGTCTGCCAAACCGATTCAGACATAAGGGCCAAACTGGGCTATTGGGTGGTGTGAACTGAACAGAGGAGACCCATGGGCCATTAGGACTTTCCCTAAACCATTCCAGCTGGGAGGATGTCATTTTCATTCACACACATCTCCACAGAAGAAGCCCCACCACCTCATGAATAAGAGCAATGTAACAGCCCAGACGGGCCAGCACGCACTGCACAAAATCCTCAGGCTGCAGTTTAAGCATCGCTAACCCACATCATGTTTTCAGTGGAAATGACCACTAATCTCCTCACAATTATTCTCCCTGTAATCAAAGCTGGTTTTTAGTACACCCTTGCCTTCCCTAGACTCAACAACTCTAATTCCCCTAACTGCTTTCAGAGGTCCATTCACCGGATCTTCTAATTATTTATATTTTTCTCCTCTGAGTCCTCTCCAGTTTCCCTCTCCCTGAAGCCATTTACCTGAATCTTGCTTGAGTCTCACTCATCTGAAGGGCCTGCTTTTCCTCTAAGTAGTTGACAAGAGGGAGACTTGCTCTCATGGGAGCATCACAGTTAAGTTCCAAGTCCAGCCAGCCAAGGACTCAGACTGTCCTTGCCTGGAGGATTCCCCACAGGAATCAGCAAAGAGCGCACCTCCAGACAGTGTCTGGCCTCAGATCCCAGGGCGGGGTGGGATCTCGCCATCCTCTTCCTCTTCACCATCCTCCCTAAGCTTCCCTATCTTTGTATTAGCCAAAGTCCATGCTGGCAGAGACAGAAGTGTAATTGATGGCATTGAAGGATATCAAAGCGCCACTGAGCAAACCCACGGCTCGGCAGCCGCGCAGGTGCTTCCTGTAGCAGGGAGGGAAAGAAGTGTCTTTAGAAAGCCCTAAATAACTCTAGGCACGGATGTCAACTTGACAAATGACTCTTAAGAAACAGCCCCGTTGTTCTCTGTTGTGTGATTCATCCCAGGCGGTGCCAGGGTGGGCGGTGAGGCCCAGCCATGAGTCCCACGTTGTCACTGGGGGCCACTCTTTGGCTCATTTCTCAGGAGGGATAGGAAGGCACTTGTATCGGTTCTCTTGGCCTCGGTCACTTTCATCTCGTTTTCCAGTGGTTTTATTTAGTGAATCCCGGATTTGTGCTGATTTGGTTTGAGGTGCGTTCAGTGGAGAACGGGAACTGTGGGGATGCTCTCTCTCAACTTCCGGCCATCTCTCCCTTTGATGTTGGGACCCAGCGCTTCTCGCAATCAGAGTATCAGAGACCACAGCCTCCTCAGGACAAGACCCCCTTTCGTTTCCAAATCCTCAGTTCCTCAAAGAACTGGCTTGAGTGCTTGTCAAATGTTGCATGGATGAGTGAAAAGATCCCAAGACCAAAAGGCATGATAGGTAGATTCCGGTCTTGACTCTAAGAATATGTAGCTGGGACCTTGGCCATGTGCTCAAGGTCTCTCAGGCTTCATATCCTCATCTGTAAAATGAGAAGGCAAGCTCTTAGTTACCCTCAAACTCAGACCTGCAGAGGCTGACTGGGGCTTGCACTTGGCTCAGGGGAACAAAGGCAAGGCAAACATGAAGTAACGACAATTGTTTTGCACACCCAGCTGCAAGAGTAAACAACAGCGTGTTGAAATCCAGGTAAAATGTACATAATAATTTCAATTAGTAGGTAGGCCTGGAGGGCCTCTCCAAAGATACTAAACGCAGGTATTGTAAGTAGCACGTGGGCTGGTGTGTGGCCTTGGGCCTTTGCCCAACAAAACACAGATGATCAGCCCCCCTGAATTTATTGCGTGCTCTTTACCACGGTGTCCCAGCCACCAGACTATGACATGCACATCAATTCTTCGGCTTATGGTGCTTCTTCTGTGAAACCGCACAGCAGACCCATTGTCTGGGGAAGGATGTCCCACCAACAGAGGCAATTTTGTGCATGTGAGTTGTGCAGAGGAGTCTACACAAGATGGGGTGGGTGGTTTGTAATGAGATCCCGGGTGTGCCCTGAGGAGACTGGCCAGTGGGTCCCAACACAGAGCCTGTTTCTCAAAGCGGTTATCATCTGATTGATTTCCCCAGGCCAGTAGATGTGCTCTGGGTTTTAATGCCCTTGGTTTCCATCAATGACAGCTTTGTTAGTATTAACAGAAAGCAAGACAAATTCGTTTGAAATCAAGGACTCATAGACGCCTGAATATTCTTCTCTGAGTTGAAAATGGTTACAACCTTGAGAAAGAAGAGCTGAGTGAAATTGGCTTGCCTATGGAAAGGCATTTTAGCAACTGGAATTAATGATCACAAAAGTTTTCAGAAGTTTTAACAACCCCAGTTTCCCCCGGGAGTCATTTTTGGTTCTTATATACAGATTACCGATGCCCCTGACCACCGAGGTGCTTGGGGCTGGTAGAAGTTGGTGAGTTAGGATTCTGGCTTACCCTTCATTTTGCCCTTCCTTTGTGTAAAGCATCTAGTTACTCTCACACCTCAGCTTGGCTTGGCTTAGGCAGGGGCTATGCTCTGATTGTGTCCCTGCCAAAATTCATATGTTGAAATCCTAAATCCCGAGGATGATGGTACTAGGAGGTAGGGCTTTGGGGAGGTGCTTAGGTCACAAGGGTGGAGCCCTCATGAAAGGGATTAGTGTTCTTATAAAAGAGACCCCACAGCACTCCTGAACCCCCTCCACCATGTGAGGATGCAATGAGAAGTCTGCGACCCAGAAGAGAGTCCTCACGGGAACCTGCCCATGCTGGCACCTGATCTCAGATGGCCAGCCTCCAGAACTGTGAGCCATAAATGTTTGTTGTTTATAAGCCACTCAATCTGTGTTATTTTGTCACAGCAGCCCAAACAGACTCAGACAGCAGGTCGGACAGGAAGGGGCTTTGTTTCAGCTGTGGATCTTTGCCAGAGTCTCGTATCCTCTGGGGGATAGACAGACGTTCCTGCAGAATTGAGAAAAATACAAAGAGAAAGAGATGCTCTTACACCAAGACGTCAACACCTGCACAAATACATAGACACACACAGTGCACGCACGAGTGTGCCTCCATCACTTATTAGCTGGTGAGCCTGCTTAAGTTAATTAACCTTTTCTGAGCCTTGGTTTTCTTGTTTATGACATGAGGAAAATAAAAGGACTAAATCATAGTGTCGTTGTTAGGATTAATAGAAATAATATCTGTAAAGCACTTAGCACAACGCCTGGAATATTCTAAGTGCTCAATAACCGATCGATAACAGTAATACTACTAGTAATAAAAATCTCCTCTTTCCTAACAAAAAATCTGCAGCCCCTCAGCACCCCGTAGAAAATCAGAGGTGATTTCGCTTGGGGTTTTCCCTAGGGTTCACTATGAAGCAGAAGAACCACGTAAGTTAGAGACTATCCATATCTATTGTTGCAAATAAGAATTCCTGGAATAGAAACCATCTACAGCTACCTAAGTTTGAGGGGACTTGACTTCTCATTTAATAGATGAGGATATGGGGGCAGGGGCATGGAGCCCCTGCCCTAAGTTTCTAAGACCCCAAACTAGCTATCATGACTCTTGGACTCGGGATCTTTTCACTTATCCATTCATCGTTTGGCAAGCACTTAAATAAGCCAGTTCTTTGAGGAACCGGGCATAGGAAGGGGAAAGGCACGTCTGCCCTCAGGAGCCCACAGTCTTTGTTGCTATAATTGCAAGAAGCATGGGGAGCTGACATCAAAGGGAGAGTGACCTCCAGATGCTTAGAGAGAGCATCCCTGTGGTTCCCGTTCTCGGCTGAACGCAGCTTAGACCAAATCAGCACAAATCCAGAAAAGCAACCTGCACTGTGCATAGGACTGAACCAAGGCGTTCACACTGAGAGCTTGGCTTCAGGCCTTCGTCCCTTCTTTTTTTTTTTTTTTTTTTTGCGGTACGCGGGCCTCTCACTGTTGTGGCCTCTCCCGTTGCAGAGCACAGGCTCCGGACGCGCAGGCTCAGCGGCCCAGCCGCTCCGCAGCATGTGGGATCTTCCCGGACCAGGGCACGAATCCGTGTCCCCTGCATCGGCAGGCGGACTCTCAACCGCTGCGCCACCAGGGAAGCCCCTTCGTCCCTTCTGAGTCCCTCTCTGTCTCTCTGATTACAATGAAGTTTTTGCTCTATGGGGCAAAGAGTCTTAATTAGCAAGGGACCCAGAGTTTCATAATCTTAAAAAAGAGCCAATATTTCTCAAACACCCTCTCACTCATACCTGTTTGAGGGGAGACAAGAGAGACATCAATATCTGTTACTCTAGAACTCACAGTGTAAAATCAGTTTACTAAAACAAACTCCCACCACGAAGATCCAGCCACTGGTCTAGAGGTGTGAATTTTCATGCCTGGGGCTTCCGAAGGTAAGGATGTCCTGCTGAACATGAGATCTGCAGTTTGGGAGTCGCCTCCTGTCTCAAACACCAGCTCCCTGGGCACAGGGATCTGCATTGTGTTTGTTCATTCCTGCACCGACAGTGCCTAGAAGAGTGGCCAGGCTTTGTAGTGAATAAATAGTTATTGAACAAAGTTATTGAAAGTATAAATATCTATTGAATGAGTTTGGGTGACTTACTTGCCTCCTCTGTGCCCAGGTCTTCATCTTGAAAAGGATATAGAATTGTTGTGAGAATGATTGGTTTCATCGTGTAAACCTCTTGAAAACAGTACTGATTAATCTTCAATATTTCTGGGCATACATCTTCCCGTCAATGGTGCTTTTCCTATGTTCTCATAGAGGATTGTCAGATATTCAGCAATTTAACAGCTTTATCTTATAATTATTTCAGTCAAGTGATGCTATCAGAAAAGTCCTGAAAGGTTGGGGTTGTTGGTGTTTGTTTATTGTTTGGCTTGATATTTTTTTGTTAAAAAGTCAGACATGCACAGGGTGCCTTGGTTTTAACCCCATTATTTTACATGAAGTATGATGTTTGTGTTCAGATTCAGTTGTGATACCAAAGGAGCTAGTTACATTTGGACACTTGATCCCCTTCAGACAACACCTCCTAGACACTAATGATTCCCTAGAAGCAAGCGCTTCATGGAAAGAAGGCCTCCAAGAGCTTTCCAGATGGTGAGCTGATCATGCCAATCTCCTGAGGTCATAGATCAGGCCTCTCACCTACACTGCTCCAAAAACGTCAGCTCAGACACAAATGAAGTAACTTTAATCAAACTAAATGGTCTAACTTTAATCAAAAACAAGCAAACAAATATGCCTGAAACTAACAAACATTGTAAATCAACTATACTTCAATAAAAAATTAAATTAAAAAAGAAAACAAACAAGCAAAACGACTAGCAAAATGTGTGAATACCTTAAAACTAAGATATTGGAGCAACTTATGGACATGAATTCGTCAAGTCTTACAAAATCGTGTAAAGGTAAGTGGCATCATATTTATTTTATCAAAAAGAAGAATAGAGGGCTTCCCTGGTGGCACAGTGGTTCAGAGTCCGCCTGCCGATGCAGGGGATGCGGGTTCGTGCCCCGGTCCGGGAAGATCCCACATGCCGCGGAGCAGCTGGGCCCGTGAGCCATGGCCGCTGAGCCTGTGTGTCCAGAGCCTGTGCTCCACAACGGAAGAGGCCACAACAGTGAGAGGCCCGCGTACCGCCAAAAAAAAAAAAAAAAAAAAAAAAGGAGAATATAAAAAGTAATTGAGAACCAGAAATGGAATGCAGGCCCTGGCTCCTGGATCCCTGGCTGGGGTAACAGCACACCCACCCAAAGTTTCCTATAAAAACCCAATACATTGAGAAAATAGTCATCCCCATATCCTACTGCTGAATAGTGCTATGGCTTGAGGCATTGTATTAATAATAATAAATATTTGCACATAGAGAAGTAAACAGAAATAGTGTGGATTTTGGAGTCTGAAAGACTTAAATTTAAATACCAGCAGTGTGATCTTTAACAAATCACTTATGCAATCTGAGCAGCAGTTGTGTCCTCTATAAAATAAGGTCCAGGATAGCAACCCAGCAGTGTTGTTACAAAAGTGATAAATGATATCAGTAAACTTCCAGCAGATTGCTTGTTTATAAACTGTGCTTAACAAAAGATGGTGATGAAGATGACATGGAGTTGATGATGAGGGTGATCATCTTCCCTGTTCAGAAAACAAAGTCTCAAGCTAAACAAACACTTTGACTTTCCCCCGGGAATGTTAGTACTTAAGAAAACTTGTGGTGCTAAGATGTTACAGCTTATCAGGTCAGCTTTTCAGAGGGACAAATGTATAGAAACTTAATTTGCTGTATTCACTTGACCATACCTTTAAATGGTCCAAACTGAATATTCCCATCTAAAACAGGGCTTTCCCTTTCCCACCAGCTTGAGACCACAGACACACACATACACACACACACACACACCCCAGCATTTCATTTCTCATTTTGGTTTGGGACGGAGCCAGTTGGTAAAAGGGTTCGGAGCGTGTTTCTTGCATCTTTGTTCTCAAGCATTTTCTGGGGCTTCCTGGCAGCTCTTGGGTCTGCAGCAAGGAGCAAAGCCCTCCAGGATTGCAACACCAAGACAAATCCTGGACTCTGACCATTGCCTGGGGCTGGTGTAGAGCAGCTGAAAGCCTGTTCCCTCCCACCCCAAACTCCTGCCCAGAACTCTGAGCAAACACAGGGCAGGAGCCGAGCATTTGGCCTCCTAGGGCTTGTTCTTACTGGTGTTGTTTTGTAGACGGCTGTGCTGCCTCTCGCCACACCCCACACAGGACCTTTCCCCTTGATACTGACTGGGAAAGACTGTGGAGCCTTGGTTGCCTGGTCTCCAACAAGCTGTTCTTTGGGGTAATGCGCTTGTGTGTGTGTGTGTGTGTGTGTGTGTTTGTGTGTGAAGCCCCTCATACTTGGTCTTCAATATGACACGTCTGATTATAGACACTGCAGATGTCCTGGTTCTGGGAGGCCCATGGGTCTCCTTCCAAATAGATGACCTGAGCACCAGTCCAGCCCCTAGGCCTGATCCACTAAGGAGTCTTACTCTAAGCCTGGAGGTGAAAAAAAAATGTTCAGCCCAGGCTGAGCCACCCTTCCCCAGCCCTCCCCACCCCCTACCAGCATTGTACCCTTGAACAAATACAACCCAGTGGTCCACAGCATCACCTTTAGCCTTTAGCCGACAAGGTCCAAATCTGGCTTTGCCATTTTGGGGAGCCCTGTGACCTTGAGCCTCATGGTAACCTCGCTTTGCCCCAGTTTCATCAAATGTAAAGTAAGGATATTAACGCCTACTTTGCAGTGCTGATATGAAGATTAAATGAGATGGCAGGTGTGGAACCTGATTGTAAAATGCTGGTGCTCTGCTGTCCTGCACACACCCAGTGGCTGGGGTTTGTCTCAGTGAGCTCCCAGCAACGCCCCCAAGAGTTTAGATGTAACAAGAGTGAATTAATGTGGGTTTCTGTGGGACTTGTGATGCCGCTGGTACATTTCCACCTTTGAGCATGGTGAGATGGATCCAATCATTAATCAATTAAAAACTGTATCCTAAATGCCAGGCATTGTTGGGGTGTTAGGTCTACAGAAATGAAAGTTGTAGACACAGGACAGGGAGAGAGGGAGATACGTGTCCGGGTGTGGACAGCATTCAGGGTGATTGGAGCTGGAGAGGTAAAGTGGCTGAAGCATCTGAGAAGGGGTGACCATGGAGAAGGGGCTTGAAGAATGAAGAGGGACTTACCCAGAAGAGCAAATGAGGAAGGGACTCTAGACGGAGTGAATATGCAAAGGTACCAAAAACAGCCAAGCAGACGCCATGTTTGGAGAAGTGTAACTAGTTCTCTGTGTTCAGGGCACAATGGAGAGGAATTCTTCTGGAAAGACAGGATGGTGGTTGATCTGTTCTGCTGCTGTGGCAGTCTGGCCTCAGCCACTCAGTGACCCACCAATGAGATGGTCCACTTGGCCTGTCCCCCACCCTCAAAGCCTCCCTCACCCCCAGCTCCAGAGGCAAGAAGACAGTCATGGGGCAATGGTCAAGTCTTAACTAGATGATTCTCTCAGCTCCTGTTCTGCTATGTAAACTTAGAGTTCAGTTTCTTTATCTAAAAATGAAATTGGGATGTTGGTGACTATTCTTCCTTTTAAAAGAACTTCATGCAAATCTCAGTTTCTCATCACCCACTGGTGTTGAGAAAAATATTTGTGGGCATTGTTTAGCTAAGCGGCTGTTTAACCTACCCTTCTAGAAGATCATGTAAAGCCATTTGGTAGAAATCAATTCGACTTTTCACACGTGGTAATGAACATCTTGAATGGATTTTTCCTACTTCCCTCGTGGCCCCATGTGATTTTTCCGTGTCATCATTTTTCCTCCTGTAAGCTGATGAGCTATCAAATGTGAACGACTGCTTCCACTTCTGATTCCTCCAAGAAGGGATCATGCATTACAGCTCAGCCCAGCCCTCATCCCCCATCCCTCTCTCCCGAACCCCACCAAAAAACAGAAACAAAAAAGAAAAACAGCAGCTGAAATCTATCAGAGCCTTAAGTGAAGAGTTGACGGAGCTATTACATCATCTGACCCATCAACGGGAGTGGCCTGACACAGGTGGCTTCTCTCCATTCTGGTCCTAGAAAGGTATTATCTATATTCAGTCAGCAGTGAAATTCCCTTAGTGCCCAATCTGATCTCTGCAGCTTCCGAAATCACATCTCGACTTCCTGAAGTCTTAGTAGCCCAGCAGTGTTTCCTACACAAGCTGGCTGAAAACTGCCCATCAGAAAGTCTTCAGGGCACTGAGGAATCCATGGAATTGAAATAACAATTCCACTCTTCACATAAGGAAACTGAGCCACAGTAAATACGCAGACATGTTTCAGGCCCAAAGACACTCCCCAGCAGAAAAGAAAAAAACAGTTAGTGCCCTTATTTATGGCCCAAGATCCTGGAGCTTCTTTCTCTTCTTTTTCCAACCTCAGAAATGCAGCACACGTAGAGTCTGCAAAGAATCCTGGTAAGTGGGTAGGTGGTGGGAAAAGATAAGTTACAGGAAAAAATATATATATTTTGTTTGTTTTGTTTTTTGTGTTTTTTTGCGGTACACGGGCCTCTCACTGTTGTGGCCTCTCCCGTTGCGGAACACAGGCTCCGGACACACAGGCTCAGAGGCCATGGCTCACGGGCCCAGCCAGTCCGCAGCATGTGGGATCTTCCCGGACCGGGGCATGAACCCGTGTCCCCTGCATTGGCAGGCGGACTCTCAACCACTGCGCCACCAGGGAAGCCCCAGGAAAATATTTTGAACTACATATACAAGTATTTTTTTATCATCAAAGTGCCACTGACACCATGGCAGTTTCACACCAAAACCTACTCCTTCCACCAAGATAACAGTAAGAACATTTTTCACATGAGAAAGTGAAAGCTTCAAGAAGAAAATGCCTTTTTAAACACTGACCAGCCGAAAGAGGTTTTTGTGCTTCCGATTCTCCAAACTTTTGCAAAAGTTCTTTCATATTTGAGTGGTTGCTTCCTGACTCATGATTGTCCTCCCTTTTATTTAAGTAATTTATTAAACAGCCACCCTGCTCTGGGAACCCACCATCCCATAAACAATGGCATAGACAGCTCTTTAGAAAACAGACTCAGCCTGTCCTAAAGGGGAAAACGCGATGAAAAGAATTCATTCTGACTAAACTGTTATAGAAACAATGGTGCAACCAGTTCGCTTTCTTCCATGGAATTTTCCTTGGCTTTGATGTCAGTGGACCCAACTCTAGACTCACCTCTGAGTGAAATGCACAAACCTGGGGGCTTCCCTGGTGGCGCAGTGGTTGAGAGTCCGCCTGCCGATGCAGGGGACACGGGTTCGTGCCCCGGTCCGGGAAGATCCCACGTGCCGCGGAGCGGCTGGGCCCGTGAGCCATGGCCGCTGAGCCGGCGCATCTGGAGCCTGTGCTCCGCAACGGGAGAGGCCACGACAGTGAGAGGCCCACGTACCACACAAAAAAAAAAAAAAAAAAAATGCACACACCTGGAGCCTGGGAAGGTTGGTGGAAAGAAAAGAAAGTCTCTGAGATCCACATCTGGATCAACTGCAGGGCAACAGTGGACAGCGCCCACAGGCAGCGATGTGGTCCTGCCGCTGACACGGAGCTGCAAGCCAGAGGTGACCATGAGAACACACACCTCCTTCTAATATGAAGACGTCCTGGAGACAACCTTGGGAGTACCAAGAAACGGAGACTTGAACCAATTCTACCTGGTTCTTAAAAATAAGGACTAGGAAACCCACTGCCCTGGGTTCCACATAAGGCTGAACCAATGACTGTGTCCCATGTCCCTCCTCCTGGAAATCCAGGGTGGGCCCTGAGGCAGACACTGTGGATGGACCGCCAGGAGCCCTATCCCATCCCCTGCCCCCTCGCTGCCTTCCCCTGCAGAGGCCACAGCTTACGGTTCCCTCTCCCTTGTAGCTAGACAGCCAGAGCACCCCGTTCTGGCCCATAGAATGAAGGAGAAGATTCCTGGATGCGGCTTCCAGAATCGGTTTTCCTTTCCTGAGCGGAAGGGACAGTCTTGGCCAGCAGGAGCCTGCCGTTCTGCCTCCTTTCTGCCTTGAACCTGCCTCCTGAAGTGTGGGTGAGGGGAGCAGTCTGGTAAGACAGAGTCCTGGACTCGTGGCGTCTGACGCTCTATCCAGGTCCATAGTGCCAGGACTGAGTTGAATTGTATGACCCCCAGCTGGTGTCTGAGAATGGCTTGGTATGGGGAAAAAAATCCCACTCTTTGGAACTGGGTACAGAATTAGATTCTCATTTTCCTCATTTGTGAGAACAAGCTCGGGAAACCTCTGATGTCCCTTCCAGTGTTCAGATCATTATGAGTCTATAACGTGGGCATACTCCTGCCCTCCTGATAAGCCACACTTATTTCCAAAGCCCTGCTGAACCTATCTGCAACTCCGACCCCATGGGGGTAGCAAGCTGGTGACCCAAAACATCTGCCTCCCCATCCTGCTTTCTGCCGGCCAACACCTTCCCGATACACCGGGAGCTTGAGTCCCAGCATCTTAGGGAGGCTTGGGGAGAGCCCCCAACCACTAGGGAAAGGGCTTGAGGGTGTGGTGGGATTTGTTTTCAAAGACCAGAAGTTTGAGTCCTTCCCCGATGACAAGTCATTGAGCTGCCCCGAGTCCAGGGTTCCTCTGTAAAAACGGGGACAACACTAACATCTCCCCTATCCTACTTCCGGCCAAGGTGATGGAAATCATGTGAGATAGGGTACCAGGAAATCACTTGTAAAATGGTAAACTTCTCATTATCTAGGGCTCAGCAATGCTCAGAGAGGCCTAAGTAAGCAGCTGATTCTATGCCTGGCATGCCAAAAATTCGCATGCAACTCATCACATGCAATGCAGAGACTCATTTCAAGGCAGGCCTATGCCACTCCACTATCTAAACTTTCTGGCCCATTCTTGTGAGGGCTCATCCTTTATTCAAACAAGTAAACAAAATCCAAAGGCAACAAAGCCACAACAAAGGGGCCAGGGGATGTGCAGGGGAATTTACCTCCTCCAAGTGCAGTTATTTCAACACCTGCATGGTCCCTACCCACCACCTTCCAGCCAACCTCACAGACTCTGGTCCGATAGCATTTTTAAAAAAAAGAAAGAAAGAAAAACGCTGGGTCGTCATCAATTACCTTTCCAGTGTGGTTTGTGGTTCATCTGTTTCTTTAAATGGAGTGTATATCAATACAGGCGCTGATGTTTGCACCCCCATCCAAGAATCAAATTGAAATTGCTTAAACTTAGCACTGCCCGCAGAGCAGTGTCCCATTCACTGTCCCATTCTGATCAGTGCCTCATTCTGATCTCCTCTCTCCCTTGTTTGGCTGGGATCTCAGACTAAAAGGTGCTTTAGCTCCTGAGCCCCACAGGGCACCTACTGTTTGGATGTTGCAGCCTATTGTCTGTCAGTTAGAATCGTTCAATGCAACTGAGTAGTCCTTTCAGAAGCCAAAGGAAAGCTGGCCATTTCCCCCTATAAAACACTGCTCGGTCTTCTTTCCATTAGAAAAGCTATGCCCAGGGGGAATATCAAAATGATTTCATGCTGCTGGGTTCCAATACTGAGCTTTTCACCTGGAAAATAGTCTAACAGTTGGAGGCAGGAAACGTGAATCCCACCTCTCCGAGGGCAGGCTCCTCGCATAGGGAGCCGGGAGCTGTAACCACCCTGAGGCTGGCTAAGCATACAGTGGTGGAAGGAAACCCTTCTGTGGGATATAGCTTGACGTGTAGTGTGGGGCGTTACTGCTCCCCACTCCCTCACATGACCTTGCTCTCCTGCTGTGCCACCTTCTCAGACAGGACACAGCCCCTGCCCCACAGAGGAACCCACCGTTCTCCACCCACACGTCTGTGCTTATTCAGGTCGCCCCTTGTTGAATGTCTGTTGCCTAATAGGAAGCTTTGGTCCTAGCTGATTATGAACCCATTTCCCGGAGGGGCACATCGTGAGTAGGAGAAAATGCACACGGGGGTCAGTGCCCAGGCTCTACACCAACTGCCTGGATTCGATCTTAATTCTGCCTCTCACTATCTCTGGAATCGTAGACAAATGTACTTTTCTTGTTCATTGCTTCAGCTCTTCATGCACATGATGTTAGTACAGACCTCAGTGAGCTGTTGTGAGGGTTAGATGGGTTAATTTGTATTAAAGCACTTAGAGCTGTGCCAGGCCTAGAGGAAGCCCTCAGTAAATGTCAGCTATTATTATTTTTTAAATGTGGAGAAAAGAGAAAACTACCATTTTTGGAGCACCCCTCTAGGTCGGGCATAGCGCTAAGCACTTTACATTCGTAATTTAATCCTCATAGCTACTCAAGGAGATACAAATTATTATGTGCATTTTTACTGAGTAAGGAGGTTAAGAAACTCACCCAGGGCACAACTCAAGTGAATAGTACCCCCGGGGTAGGATTTGAACCCAGGTCTGTCTGATGTGAAATCCTATGTGTAGGCCTGTGTGAAGAAGGCAGTATTGTTTCCAGAGGATTGTAGTTGAAGAATTCCTGCGGTGACCAGCAGCAAAGCAAATGGCAGAGAAGGGTACTTATGTCAGGAGCATCGGCTGGAGGTTGAAAGAAGGCAGCTCAGTCACAAATGTAAGACAGGTAGCCCTTTTCTCAAATATACCCGAGGAAAGCAAGGCAGACGTCATACATTGGCCATCCCAGTTGTCCTTTCAGTCCCCTTCCCCTATCTCACAGAATCTCAATTTTACTAGAATGACAATGCATCCATCCCTAGAAAATGAATCATGGCCCTCTCATTCTCCTTTGCTAGATACTCACATTCCTGTTCTTCCTTATAGCCAGCTACCCAGTTCAGACCACGGGGATATAAGAAAACTTTTCTTGGGGGCTATAGGAAAAACTTTTCTTTCTAGAGCCTAATAAAGAGAAGGCCTTTTGCCCTTGCTGCTTCCTTAAAGCTTGGGATGCTCATGTGATATCTGGACTGCAGCAGCCATCTTAAGGCCATGAGGCAGGAGAACAAAAAGCCATAAACACTGAGGATGGCAAAGAAGGATGGAAAAAGCATGGAAGGATAACCAAGTAACTAAACAAACTCTGAGACCAGCTCCAGACTTCTTAAGTAAATAATAAATGTAATTATGAGTTCATTCACTCATAATATTTAATCAAGTATTCTGTTCCTAACTGAAACAGAAGGTAGCGTTGAAGGAAAGAAGCTAAAGCTTCGTCTGATCAGAATTGAAACATCTGCATCTGCCCTCTCATGACACGTGGTCTTTGCCTCATTCTGCCTGATGTTTTCAAGCCTAGTTGCTTGCATAATTTGCCTCTCCCCGTTTTCATAACCACTCCCACCCCCAATATCACCCATGATAAAGCTATTTGAAGGCAAGAAGTTTGAATAATTTTTTTTATCCACTGCCTCCTGCCCCCACCCTTACCCCACTCTGTCCTGCATTGTCGTGTCCATTGCAGGCAGAAAGACCAAAACACGCACACACACAAGCACACACAGGTGTACACGCACATACACATACACAGAACCATACATGTTCATTGATCTGAAGCAGGAATCAGTGGGCTACCAGTTCTGAACCCTTATTCAAGGTCTAAGCATGCCAGAAAGAAGAGGGAGGCATGCAATTAAGTGGAAAGAGACCAAATGAAAGAAACTAAGAAGCAAAAGAAGTGGAAGAGAGAGAGAAAAGAAACCGACACAGTAGCTCAAGGGCTTGACATCAGTGAGATTTACTACACTAATATGCCAGGCTGCCTGCCGTAATTAGTTTCTGTAAAGCCATATCTCCTAGCTCAGATTCAATTAAATCATACAGTGTTTATTTGAGAGCTTTCTTATTGCGTGATGGGAGGGCTGGCAGGGCCCCAAGCTCAGCTAACCCACCTGTCCTTTGCCTGGCACAATTTATGCGCCAGTCAAATGGTTTTCGGGTGGTCAGGCAGTGAGGGGACAAAGGGGTGAGTGTTTGTGCTGACAGAGATACAGAAAGATGCCACAGGAGACAGTGAATGATGCCATGCCCTTCATGACTTGAAAGGAAAACACAGAAAACAGAAATAGTTAACCCAGTGTTTGATCCTAACATTGGTTATTTTTAAATCCTTTTTAAATCCTTTTGTGTGGAGGAGGCAAAACCAGAGTGATGGTTTGTTTCTTAAAAATCATTTGTAAGAACAGGCTCTCAGTTTGTTAGAGAAGATGCTTAATGGTATTGAAAAGAAAAGCATCCTATTCAGGAAACTCGTCTATTTCCTGGTCACTGTACAGAGGTGCTTTTGATGGAATGCACTTAATATGCCCCTCTCCATCGACTTAGAATGAATGAACAGCCCTTCAAAATGCTCTCAGTGTAAGACACATGCATGTGGGGAGGCTAGTGGGAGGAGGGGAGAGCGTTGGTCAGAATGAGAAAACAGTGACTTCTGCGTGACAGCACGCTCAGCTGCAAGGGAAATTTCTTCCTCCTGAAACTGAAATCAACATTACATTAAATCTGTGTGCTTCATCTCCACGGGTAACTTCCCAACCTCCTTTCTTGGCCAATCACGATCCTTCATCAATCCACTTGTGTGGCTTTTCTTTTTTCCTGTGTTTTCTGCCAGCAAAGTGCATGTTCCCCTAGGAGAGAAACAGCATAATGCATCAGCTGCTCCCTGTTACTAAAGAATTAGCAAGAAAATCATTTTTGAAAGCTAAGATCTGCAGGGAAGGAGAGTAAATGATGATGTTTTAACTCATAAGCCATCTCCTGCTAGCCAGTTCTGTTGCCTGGGGCAGGACTGTTAAGCGAATCTTGACCTCAGGCAGAATCTGCTCTGAAATATTACTCTGAGTTTGTGAGGATGCTTCTCTCTGCTTGTTCTTGTTCTGATGACGGATTATTTGCTATTGTCTTGATCTTCCAATTCCCTAATTTCACTTGCTTGAATCTTTCTAGGAGACAGTGATATTTTGTGGCACTTGTATTTGAGAACATGACATAAAATAACAATTTTAAAAGCCCTCCAAGACTTGAAACAATGGAATGAAATCCAGTGCAATTTTCCCCCCAGGATTTTCTTTTTTTCTTTTTAAATCGTTGTTATTTTTCTGCCAGGGTGATCCTTACATTTCCAAAACTATGCTGAAACCCCAGCTTTGCTTCTTCCTTGGCTTAATTTCTGCTTCTTTACCCAGAAGCATGAATGCATCTCAGTTATAAAAAGATTCATCGTCAAAGGCAAACAAACAACCCACTGAAGAAATATGACATCACTTAAACTCTAGCAGAAGAATTTTGTTAAGTAAAAATGCACAACCTATAGCACCCGAGGGAAAAACCCTTAACATTATTGAACCCCAACTAGAAGGCAGACACCTTAAATTAACCCAGACAACAAACTGCAATGCAGTTGTTGTACTTTCTAAGTGAAGAAGCTGGGATTTGGGAAGGTGAAGTCATTTGTCCAAAGTAACCCAGTGACAAGCCAAGACTGAACCCTTGTCAATGTAACTCCCGGATCTGACACAGAGACATATTGTAGGCCATCCAACCAGAGCAACAGCTGATGATAAGAGCCCTGGGAGGGACTGACATGAATCAATGTCGAGATGTAAATTTCAACAGCACAGGACCATACGTCTAGGCTGTGGACACCCAGCACAATGAACATCCTTGGTGACTATTGAATGTCACCCAGAAGAAGAAGGGGAGATTACCACCCCTAGGGGAAAGACCAGCACTTACTACTTAATACTAAAATGTCATCTTGCTTCATGTGGTCCTGTCCAGTTGCACCAAAAGGTCTCAGGTGATTTAATAGTCCTTGCCTAGTCCTTTGAGTCTGTGATCCTAGGTCAAGAAACCTTTGACCTATATCCTCCTAGAAAACAAGAAATTGGGACTATGACCAGAATAAGTCTGTCTACTTCATTATTTGACTTTGGAAGAAGGAGAAATTTCAAGTCTATGCCTGGTTCTCAGTTTGAGAAACATCCATATGTCAATTACACTTTGATTTTTCTCAAAATCAGCCTCACATGTCATTCCAGCACTGACCAGGGGACAGTCGATGTATTCCAGAACACTTAGCCCAGGGGAGGGCGACTCTCGCCCATCTCCTGATTATGGTATTCTCTATTCCATCCCCAAGGGTGGTGCTGATTAAAAACGCAGACTCTGGAGCCAGACACCTGGGTTCCATTCCTGACTGTGGTGCCTTCTGGCTGTGTGACTTTGCACGATCATGTAGTATCTCTGTACTCCGGCTGTGAAATGAAGAAGAGATAAGAATGCCTTATCCTAGGTTGTTGTGAGGGTTCAATTAGGTACTATCTGTGAACTTCTCAGAACAGTTAGTCAAGGCCCTATATATGATAGCTATTTCTAATATAATTGTTATCATTGCTCCTGATGAGATTTGGAAAAGGCAGCCTCCAGAAATCCTTCCTTAAACCTACCCAGCCCTTAAAAGGGCAAAAGGAATTGAGGAAGTCAAGACCCTAGGGCAGTTGCTCTGGAAGTCTAGGCTGTGCAGAAGAAAATGAGGAGCTCTGGACTGGATATCTTCACCTGAGAACAATTTCCTCCATCACAGAATCTCCCTAGACCTCTGCTTTCACACCTGCTATGGGCTAAATTGTGTCCCACTAAAATCCATATGATAAAGCCCTAACCCCCAAAGTGATGGTATATGGACATAAGACTTTTGGGAGGTAATCAGGGTTAGATGAGGTCATGAGAGTGGGGCCCTCATGATAGGATTAGTGGCCTTGTAAGAAGAGGCACTAGAGATCTCTCTGTCCCTCTCCCTTCCATGTGAAAATACAGCCAGAAGATAGCCGTCTACAAGCCAGAAAGAGAGTTCTCACTAGAAACCAAACATGCTGGCACCTTGACCTTGGACTTCTAGCCTCCAGAACTGTGAGAAAGTAAATTTCTGTTGTTCAAGACCCCCAGTCTGTGGTATTTTGTTATGGCAGCTGAGCAGACTAAGACAGACGCCACCTGAATCTGAAGGCAGCAGATTTACAGCTCAGCTCCTTCCTCACATGCTGGCAGAGAGACGGGTTTCCACATAAGGTGAGGCTCCTGCATAAGATTCCATTGCAGAAAGGGTTCCAAGGCTGATAATTATTTTAAAGCCACCATAATATATGATTGCAAATATCCCTGCCACACTAGCAGTGTTTCTGAGAAATCCATATATAAGAACTCTTAATTCCACTGGTCTTATAAGAGAAAGTAGTTCTTATCATATAGAATTACACATAGTAGTTCACATAACTTAATTTTCCATAAAACTGATGTTTTTCCCTTTCTTATTTTATCAATTTGGTAGTAAATCTTCCTGAAACACACTACATACTTCACCTCCTTAAAAAACATATGTGTCTATATACATATAGATTTAGCTTTTCTTGCTGATGTATTGGTGTCATTCTGAACATCAATAGAACAAGATCCTTGGTGGCTTCCAAGATATGCAATATTCTTTGCCTCCAGTATCACTTGGGGGTGGTAAATGACCCCAAGCTACGGGTATTTCTCAAACTGAGAACACAGGCACAGACTTGAAGTTTCTGTTTCTTCCCGTTTCCTATTAGATGTTATTCTCTGTGTTGAATGTGATCCATTGCCCCAGAATCCTGCATATTCCTTTAGTTCACATGGTTTTCAGGGAGAAGCCCTCAGAATGGCTTCAAGTCAGTTACATAGAATAAAATGCACAGGCCCTGGGAGACTAGCTGTCTGTCCCCAATGGCTTTTAAACCTGTCCTTGGCTCTAGTCTTGTACCTGGAGGGTTCCCCTCCCCACCATGATGGGGTGCTGGCCGTCTAACTGCAGGCTATGGGCACTACTGCAGATGGACCTGCTCAGAGGGCCCGCAGCACTCAGAGATCTCACAACTGATGACACAGTGAGTAAGAAGCAGCTCATCGTCCACACTCTAAACATGAAACACTCGTGATGGACGTGACCGGGGTGAACCCTTGGAAGTGTGATGACTAAATGGGGGAGCCCAGTGCAAAAGAGGGTCCTGACCATCAGAGTGGTCGGAAACATCTCTGTTGAAGTCACACATCGAGGGCACGTAAAGAGCAATAAACAAATGTATTCTGAGGAGATGGAGAGACGAAGGGAGGACCCGAGGAGGCTCTGGGAAGCCTTGTGACAACACGCTGTGGCTGCTACCCAAGCAGTGACGCAGCGCTCCTGACTGGGACGCTTCCCGCACCAAAGTGGATACTGCTGCGCATCCTGTTCGCCCACTTAACAAAGCCCTGTTCAGAAGAACTGTCTAAACGGTGGTCTCCATGACAACGGGCTGACTCGCAGAACGCCAGAGTCAGGAGGCAACAACCACGCCGGAAACAGACCTGTAATTTGTTCCTGATGCACACGAAATGAGGCGCCCCAGGCAGGACAGCACAGGAGAGGCGAGGGGCAACGCTTCAGAGCAGCTCTGTTCCCCCGCAGCCCTTTGCAGGGAAATCCGTCACCGTATTCCTTCACATACCTCCTGGGGCTGATGGCATTTCGCAGTTGGCCTTGGAGATGGCTTATACTTAGGGTTCCGACTTGATGTTTCTTCCCTGATGTAAACGTCAGAAAAATGGCCCTGCTGTGTCTCAACAGAGTCGAACCCTCATAAAATGTCCATTGTTTCACCATCTCCTTCTCAGCCTCCAAGAGAACATTATGACTAGGGAAACTACCTTATCTCCTTTTATTTTCATTTTGATTCCTATACTTCTGTTTGGGGAAAAAAAATTTTTAAGTGACTTTTGGTTGGAACAGCGAATTCATTCGGTGAGACCCTG
Organism: Mesoplodon bidens; assembly: GCF_964165515.1. Lineage (NCBI taxonomy): Eukaryota > Metazoa > Chordata > Mammalia > Artiodactyla > Ziphiidae > Mesoplodon > Mesoplodon bidens. The sequence goes on along the minus strand of NC_138174.1, from coordinate 22,277,213 downwards.
TCTCAAGTTCTCTCCTTCTCTCTCTGAAATTATTCACTTTGTTGCCCCGGAGACATAAAATTCACAGCTCTCTCATGGCAGCGTTTCTTTTTTTCCTCTCTGTGGGCAAAATTGCATGGGGTTTTTAAAACTTTAAACATTGAGAAAATAACCATTTCTTAAATCCAATATTTTGTCATTCATCTTTTGTTTACTCAGCCTAGAGCCTCAAGGTCAGGTTAAAATTAAAATCACTCTAAACTGCTCTGGTTTGTTTTCCCAGTTCCAGGAGTATCTTCTTAGTCAGCCCTTCATCAGGATGTGATTTTGAAAATACATTAAAACCAATCATTTATTTATCCATTCATTTAGTACATTCTATTGAGGGTCTTCCACTTGCAGACAGTGTGCTGGGTGCTACATGCAGAGATGAACAGACACCATCTTTGCCCTTTCGGGGATCAAAATAAGGGGGCTGACCGAGGAAGCGATTATAGTACCTGGAAAATGCTGTGATATTTGCAACAGGTTCTGAGAGAGCAGAAGAGAAGCCCCGGATTCAGGGCTGGGAGGAAAGGGAGAAAGGGATGCAAAAGGGAGAGGGAATAATCCAGGTAGTCCCCCAAGAGATGGAATTGCATGCCAAGCCAAGACCTAAGGGACAAATGGGACTTAGAGCAGTTTGGTACCAGAGAAGTGCCCACCTAGTTCAGTGAATGTTATACTGAGTCAAGGACTATGAGTACAAAGTATTCTAAGAAGGAATAATATACACAGAGGCACAGAGGCATGAGAGAGCACAGAACGTTTGAATCCTCCAGCCATAATGATGAGGAAGAACTTAGGCAGAGCTGCCCGCAAGGTCACAGTTAGACCCTGCACCTCAGATGCCTGGGAGGGGTCACAATGCCTGACAAAGGAGCAGGTCATAGCCACAGCCATGGCCAAGAACTGTCCTTGAGGCAGACTCGTCATCCAGACTCCCAAAAAGCTGTCTTTCGGCTGCCTACATTTTGAGAGGGCGCTTGCATCTGATGCCAGTCAAAACCCAAGGAGTGTAAGTTGAGAGATGTCCACTGGAGAAACTTCTGTACTTTGCTGCTCTGACAGATGGCAACAGCCCGGGGCTGCTGTTTTTGGACATGGGGCCAAGTTGCCTGAGAGCAGTGGAAAAGAGACGATGTGGTGTGACTGCTGAGTGCAGCGCAGAAGCTGTCCATACACACGGCAGGGGGTAGGGGCGTGGGGGGGCTCCCAGGTGAGGACCTGCAGCTCAAGTTTGAGCTTCAAGATAGTCACATAAATTAGAACCCAATATAAGGAAGAAGGCGTTTTCTCGATGTCACGTGAAAGAGCACCATTCAGGGCAATGTCAGTAGAAGGTGAGGGCCACTTGGGGGCCGGGCTCACACCCTTGGCCCACATGTCCAAGGATGCTTTGAACTATCACCCGCTGTATTTTCCCAGTGCCTGTTTGTTGCACCCAACTCCACAGCTCATCTGCCATTAAAACTGGACCATGCTGTTGAGACAGACATCCCAGGAAGGGGATATGCCAACTGGAGTAAAGACACCATTGCTTCTACTGTGAATTTCAAACTGTATTTCACTCTCAAGGCAACAGAATTTGTAAGACTGTTAAGAAAAAATGGTTTTATCAGGATTCTCAAAGTTTTTTGTTTTTGTGTGTTTTTTTCTATTGGTTTCTTTTTTTGTTTTTAACATACAAAGAACCAAAAGCTTTGTGAGCTGGCCATACATAGAAAGGCATGAAGGAAGGAAGAGTGTGATGTGAAGGTGATTCCAACCGCACAGGAAGAAGAGGAGCCCGGATGGGGCTATGGCTTCCCTCCCCCAGAACCTCCCATCCTCCCACACCAGACCTGTGGGCTCAGAGCCATGTCAGGGGGTGTTGGACCGAAACTGCAGACCAGTCAACCTGGCTCAACAGTGGACGCATGCTGCCCATGGAGGGGTCCATGAGGGGGGCTTCCCAGCGCCCTGATTCCCCTGCAGGGGGCCACCAAGCCCTCTGAGGGGAGCACGATCATCTGGGGTGCTGAGGGAAGCCCATCCCGGAGAAGGCAGGTAATGGGTAATACTTGAATAGATGAATAACTGGACACATGGATGGATGGATGAATAAATGGATAGATGGATAGACGGATGGACAGACGTACAGATGGCTTTGCATCAGAGTCAGAAACACAAGTCCAAAGAGAAAGCTGGGTCAGAAATAAAAGGTAATTGCGAGGTACTAAGGAGAAAAAAGGTTGTCAGATGACTTTCATTCAATGCTTGGCTCGTTGCTGAGACCTAGAGTTATTGAAGCAGAAGACAGCCCTATGGTAGCTCCCCTTGGAGAGACAGGGGAGTGGGGAAGGGGTGGTCTAAAGGCATCTAACAAAGGAAGCTTCTAGTCACTTGACCGTTATTCTCTCCTAGTGAGGATAAAATTAATAGAGTAGGGCTTCCCTGGTGGTGCAGTGGTTGAGAGTCTGCCTGCCGATGCAGGAGGGGACACTGGTTCGTGCCCCGGTCCGGGAAGATCCCACATGCCACGGAGCAGCTGGGCCCGTGAGCCATGGCCGCTGAGACTGCGTGTCCGGAGCCTGTGCTCCGCAATGGGAGAGGCCACAACAGTAAGAGGCCCGCGTACCGCAAAAAAAAAAAAAAATTAATAGAGTATAAATGTATCTATTTTTATGTGACCCCTCTGCCATAATAACCATGGGTTGAGAGGACCATGAGAAGTATCATCTTCAAATCCAGAAGGCAGTGTTCCATGGAAAGTACCCAAACATAAAGTTCTTTTTAAAAAGGCTATTGTTGCTGTATCCTCCAAACCCTTACCTGGTATGACCTTTTGGGTGTTTACCTAAAAACAAATACTAAGCTCTATTGACATCCACCCAGGAATTCCCAATTGTAAAGGTTGTAATAATGCTCTCCAAATCCCTAGTCAGATTTCATTTAAATGGAATGATCCGAATGACACCATCCTGTCTGTGTTTACCCCACACACTCTGCCAAATTTCAGTATTCTTGCCAGAAGGCTAATAGACTGTTTTTGCAATTTCATCCTGAGGTTCTCATATTCCAGTGTTTCCAAAGAACAGCCCCACACACCAGACCAGATTTGGTTAAAGAGTAGCAGAGGAAAAAATTGGCCTCATCCACTTCAAGATGGCCTCAGTTACCCAAAGTCATTTAGTGAAGTGAAATCCAGAGTAACCAAAATTGTGCTCAGAAGAGAATTGTTTGGTATGGCTGAAATGAAACAAACAAGGCTTGCCCAGACATCCCTTTGTTCTCGGTATGCGTAAAATTTTGTCCTAAAAAAAAAAATACAAAAATTAAAATAGCTTATCTCTTAATAGCCACCAAGAATATGCACATTTGACCTTCCCCTGATGATTTAGAGTCTTGCTGGACAAGCACGCTGAGCACCCATGAGCACTGTCCAGTAACAACATCCCATCTGGTCAGTTATGAGTCAAGGTCGACTGGCAGAAGAGTGTGGTTCCCAAGAGCGTGCATTCTGAAGCCAGATAGCTTGGTTCACTCCTGGATTTGCCCCTCACTAGCCATGTGATCATAAGCATCTCTCTACCACAGTTTTTTTATCTGTAAAATGGAAGATGAAGAGCAGTGCCCACCTCCCAAAGCTGTTACAAGGATTAAATGAGTTGATGTATGCAAAATGCTTAGCACGGTACCTGGTTACCTGGTTTGCCATTGTCACAACCTCTAGGGGTTTCAGGGATTCCCTGTGAGAGAGAGATGAGGGACACTTCCACCCCTGGCTCAGGTGAATCCCAGTCTTCTCCCACATCCCTTCACCCTGAGCTCTGAAGCTTGGCTGTCAGCTTTCCTCTTGCTCCACCCCCAGCTCTCCAAGCCCCTATGGTCCTGAAGATGTAGATGCTGGAAACTGGACTGGATATCACTTGACCTCATAGCAAGCCCTGAAAATTGCATTTCTAAAATAAATCCTGCCAACCAAGTAGCCAAGGGTAGGTTTGCAAACATATTCCGCTACCCGAGAAATATCATGTGTATTTATTTGCCTTCAACCCAATTCTAAGCAATAATTCCAAAATTTAATCTCAATACCTATCAGGGCTTCCGAATCTACCAGCATCATACAAAGAGTGAACATGGTCTCTTGAAGTCCTAGGGACTGGTACTTCCTCGCCTGTGCTGGGGCTGAGCAAGCCAATTGCTGCTGGGGCCAGGAGCCCCATTTCCTGGGCTTTAGCCCCCTGGGAACTCTACGCAACCATTTCTGTCCAAGGTGTCAATGCTGATCTGGGGTGTAGGCAGAGAAGGGGTGAGGGCGCTGTGATGTAGCAGACCCAGCAATCTCCACCAGCTCCCCAGTCTCGGGATAGCTCCCCTTTCCTCTCACATTCACACACCCCACAGATCTTCACCTCTATCTTCTGCCCTGGGAACTCACAGTCAAGTGACCCTAAAAGACCTGTCTCTCTTCTCAGCATGAGAAAGGTGGGATAAAATGAATAAAACACAACAGTGTCCCATTTAACTGCATTCTTCCATCCCAGCACAAACAAAGCACAAATTAATATCTTCATACCTTACCCCGACACACAGGCTTTGTGTGTTGCTTGCTAACCTTTCTCATGAATACTAAATGCAGCGACGTAATTCCGGTGAATTGAGGGTTCTGGTTAGTAAGTTTCTACTGATTTCCAGTGCTTTGTGCACAGGTAAGAACACCCACTGCTTATATGGTTTGGCCGGTGGAAAAAGTTGATCTTGTTCATTAAAGGATGATAAACATCATCGATGTCCAGTTTGGGGGCAGATATACCAGAAATGTACGTGTTTGTTTGTACACCTGGATGCAACTCCCCCAGATGTGCAATTTAATCAGAGCAGCTTTTGCTGACCTCTCCCCTCCTGTCCTAGTAGCAGACTGCGAAGAAACCAGCCTCCCTGGGTCATTGCTTAGCAAGGACAGGGGCCACTCTGCCGGCATTCAGAGTCCGAGGGGCTCTTGTCCCCTGCCCTGACACTACACACACACACACACACACGTACATATGTCCTGAGTGGGGAGACCAGGGCAGAGAGGAGGAGGACAGCGAACATGAGCAGAGAGAGATCTGGATGTGCTCATCCCACCTCAGCTAATAATATTAGGGCTCCAGTTCACAGACCTTAATAATCATCCAAAATATTCATGTGTATTTTGATCCACCTAATGACCCTGGGAAACAGAACTGAGTTTCCTGACTGACGAGGAATCCACAAAAGGCTAAGTGATTTCCTTGCCCCAGATCACTCAGACAGAGAGTGAGGGCACCGCCCAGGAACATGGCTCTCTCAGCTCCCAGGTCCAAATGATTGTTTCCACTAATGACTGCACGTCTCCTGCAGAGAACTCATCCCAGTTGAGAAAACACATCCCTATCTGTTACATCATTTAAACTTCTCCCAAAAACCTAGAAGAAAGCAGTATTATCACTTCCTGGGTAACAAAATGCCAAACTGGTGATTTGCCCAAGGTAATAGAAACAGTAAACAAAAGAAACATCTTTGGTCTTCAAACCCTTTGCTCCTTCTCCTACCTCCTTGCTGTCTTTTCATGAGGCTTTGGCTCTATTCTTTTGTCATTTGGCAGCTGAAAGCATCATCCCCCAGAATCAGGATGACCACTTAGCATCAAATATGGGTTTGCAATGTGCCAGGCCCTGTGCGCACATTGAGAATACAAACGTCAACCAGAGATGGTCCACACTGGGGTTCTAGAACCAGCAGGGGAAACGGACTCACGAACCAATAACACACTACAAGCAATGGGTGCTGCAATAGAGGCGTGCACGGGTGCTCTGGGCATGCAAGGTGGAAGAGATTCATTCTACCTGCCCAGGAAGAGGGCGGAGGTGATACTGAAGCTCTCCATAGTATTATCCAAACACGAGAAGCAACGTACACACGACGAAAAAGCTGAAAGGACAAAAACGGTTTTACCTCCAGCAGTTCATTGAGAGTAATGAAAATTGTAAGGGTAGAAAAGAAAAAAGAGAGACAGATAAGCTAGACTGCTGATTTTTTTTTTCTATTCTTGACACTTTAATTGAAATTGTCCTCAGTCACGCTTATAACCCTTGACATTTCTTGGTCCCGTGACAGGTAAAAATCCTCCACCGCCAAGTTGTTTATCTAAATACATCCCGGAATTTGTGCCTTGGTTGCCACTGTATCCTGTGCAAGGAAAATGAAAAGGCCAAATTTAGTAGCAGATGACAAGCATCAGGTCCAGGCGTTTCCGAGAAGCTTATGAAATCCTCTCTCTTGTTTATTCTAACTCTAAATCTCCCTTCCCAAAGCCCGTCTTTCTCACGAGGCTGAGATGTGTGCTCATCCTGGGGCTGCTACTTCCTGCAGCTTTGAAAGGAGGAAATCAGACGTGCCTGCCTCGGGGTGCCCACTGGGAAGTTGCACAGCCCAGGGCGGTTTGAAAGGTTGGCAGCATCGTTTCCCTGAACTGAGTTCCCAAAACAACACAGTGATGAGAAAAGAAAACCAAAACCGGCATAGGCATTACGTGTTTACACAGCACCCTGGTCTTCCCCGGTAGGTGGCCTTCTGCATAAAGACCAGAGACAGATGCCTACAAGGGCACAGAACAGCCCCTTTCTAAAGGCCAGGTGCATTTTCCAAACAGGACACCACATGCCTAGAGACAGTAACCTAAGGAGAATGGCTGAATGCTTCCCAGCTCAGGAAGAAAGATTAGCGAAAAAAAATTACAAAATTTAAAAAAAAAAAAAAAAAGATTAGAAAGTCGCCTCCAGATCGTTACTTCCCAAACGTGTCCAGCTATTAATATTTTTAAACTTAAGGCCAGTAATCTTTTTGATACTCATCTATTAATAAAATAATATTTTTCCTATGGCACTTGAAAATCCTTTGCATTTTGAATTTTTTTTAAAGATATGGATTTTTTGGGTAATATTCTTTTGTAGCATTTGCTGAGCTGGGCCCCAGGCAGCAACATTTTCTCCCCCACTGTCTAGAAGTGATCACTCCCTTTTTCTCACCCTTTTACTGGCCTCCGCAGGGTTATACCCACACAGACCAGCAATCCAAAATCCATTCTGTCAACCCCCAGGAGCTATTTTGGGTTTGGCCCTCTTTTAATCCACTTTTCCTGCCAATGCAGGCTCAGGCCCTCAACTCTCCTGGGACTCTTCTCTAAGAAAACTTTTGAAAAATACAGTCTTCCCATAGGGCAGGAGTCAGTGCCCATCTCAGCTCAGAGGGCTCCCAGGAGGTGCTAAGTACCATCCTAGTGTCTCTGGGGAGAGACAGGAAAGGCAGAGCTGGCTTCCTCATCCTCACCTCTCACTGCTCTCCACTCCCTCCCCCTCTCTTCCCCCAGCCTTTGGTCCAATCCTGCAATATCCTGAGTTCATGAAGCTGTATCTTATCTTTTGCTGGAACTCATCTGCATTTGTCTAATTCCTGCAGGTCCTTCCAGCCTCTTCCTCATCCCCAAGATGGCTCAGGTTCTCCTCTTTGATGCCGGATAGACTCCACCCCAGCAGGCCCATTCCCCACCAAGCAGAGCTGACCTCTCTACTTGTCTGTCCTCCACCCCCTCGGGCCAGACTATGAACCCCTTGAGGGTAACCACTGTGCCTTGTCAACCGCTGCAGCCTAAGTGGCAGGCACGTGGTTGATGTGCCTTTGCTGAACTGAATTTAATTGAGCTAGAAAACAAACATCCTGGCAGAGCAAGAGAAGGGACCTGGGAGAAGGACTAGAGGAAAAGAAAAAGAAGCACTGGTTGGAAGGTGAGACGGCACCTCCAGACACCACCTCAATGATCGTGCTTGACTTTGGATATGGACAAACGCCAAGCTGATAATGAATCAGATGGAAACGATGATGGCACCTCTCACCTCTGCTGCCCAGACGTGGGGTTCCCAAGTCCAGTGCCTCCAGGGACCAAGTAAGGTAGCATCAAAGTGAGGAAGTGGGCCAGGTATTAAACAGCAGGGAGTGATGGAACCATGGAAGCACTGCGACGAGAGCCTCACAGGATCAAACACTCAAATCCAAGTACCGTGAGCCAGACAGAGAAAGATAAATATCATATGATATCGCATATATATGGAATCTTTAAAAAATGAACCAAATGAACTTATATATAAAGCATAAATGGACCCACAGGCATAGAAAATAAACTTATGGTTACCGAAGGGGAGGGATAAATTAGGAGTTTGCAATGAACATATACACATAATATATAAAATAGATAAACAACAAGGACCTACTGTATAGCACAGAGATTTTATAATAGCCTATAAGGGAAAAGAATCTAAAAAAGTTATATATATATATAATATATATATGAATATATATTCACATATATATATTCATATATATGAATATATGTTATATATATGAATCACTTTGCTGTATACCTGAAACTAACACAACATCGTCAATCAATTATACTTCAATTTAAAATAAAATTGGTAAAAAAAAAAAGAAAAAGAAAAAGAATCCAAATACATGGGCCAAGCAGAGTCAACCTACAGATCTGATCTGGGCTCAGATGGCCAGAGCACGAAGCCCAGTGCTTTGCATTGCAAAGGACCCCCAGCCAAGAAACAGGACCTATCCCCCCCTTTTCTCGGTAGTTTACTTGTTTAAATTAAAATCCACTTGAAGTTGTTATTTATAACACTATCCTAACTACATAGAACTACCAGTGAACATGTTGCCTCTGTAGAAATTGTATTTCAAGTTCTAACTCTGAATGTCAGGAATGTCCTAGCATCCTACCTTTCGTGATGACAGCATGCGTGGTATCAACATCGGAGGTATGGAACTCCATCGGGGAGGCAAGGAGCAAACTCCTGGGCGCAGGAAGCTTGTGTTCCCTCCATATCTCTGTATTTATCTATTTCCCCTCACACTCGACACTCCATATATGCCAAAATACCTACAGGAGCCCCGTTATCCCCATCTCTTTGCCCACTGTGTGTCATTCTCTGCTCTTTGCCTCACCTTCACCTGGCTACCTCCTTTTCATCTTTGGGGCCTCCACTCTCCTGGACCCCTGTCCAGCTAGGTTAACTGAGAAAATACATCAGTGAAAGAACGGATTCATGAAACCAAGTGGATAAAGCAACTTTCCAGCTCAATCTCTGGTCAGGTATTCTCCAAGGAATCACATACCACATTGTCCTATTAAGGGACAGAGACAAACCTTGACTCTGAAATTCCCAAACCAGTAATCTTCCATGCATATTTCTTCTTCATAATAACCTCCATAGTTATTGATGTGATCATATTTCTTTTATAAAAAAAAGTAAATAGAAGATCAGAGATATTGAACAGCTTGTCCAACATCACAGAGTCAGTAAGTGGCTGAGCCCCAAACTCCATCCCATGTCCATGGAGGATAACACCTGTGCTTTCCCAGCACATCAGACTCCCGAGAGGGTTGGAGCTCACTGATACCTGAGGATAAGTGTGGGGCTGCCACCAGTCCTGGCTTTGGGGTTCCGGGCTCACATGGCTGAGCTCTTAGAAAACATCAACTCCCAGATCAGATTTTGGGTCACAGCTGTTCTGACGAGCCGAGTTAGTCTTTAACCTCAGGTGGAAGCTTCGCATCACTAGGCTGGGATTCCTGGGAGCACTAGGCGTTCCTTCCCCCCGCTGCTCCACACCTGCCTCTCGCATTCCCCGTTCTCACTGAGCACTTGTAAAACCATTCAAGGACAGCAACAAGCCACATGCCCAAATCGTCCCAATGAAAATATTAGAGGAATATTTGGAATCATATTTTGTTAACTATAAGTATGAATGAGAGAGAGACAGAAAGAAACAGAAAGAGAAAGCAGAGTTATACACAACAGGCTCTTAAGACATGCTACTTGGAATAATAATGACGCACATCGCCAAAGAAGAGAACAAGATGGATGGAACTCTCTAGCGTCTATGTACCTTATACAAATACTATTGATTAAAACAATCCTTAAAGTTGTGTAGTATTAAGTGACAAGTAGTTTAACTACAATACTGTGAGTCAACTACCGCATATTCTGTTCTATTTTAACATTGAAAACTAAGATGATTCAGGCTGACCATGTCATTTTTCAAACGGATTTAAAATCAAATCTTCATGTAGGAAAAGAGAGAGAATCACTAGACTGCAACTCAAAATGGCAGCCAGACTTTACGAGATTCCGTCTCAGGGTCTATAAAACCCTGAGGCAGCTGCATGGAAAGGACCCAGGGCTTCTCTGACTGATGTGGTCTTTGAAAATGTGCCAGCAAGAGAGAGAAACCAGACCTTTTATAGAACTCAGCAGTTCTGCACAGCGACATACGAAATGAACGAGGGCTGTCCTGTTAAATTCGCAAATGTGAAATTTACCGCACTTGTGAGAACAGTTCCGGGTACAGCGTATGCCACTTCCCAGTTCATCAAGTTTGTTCTCCATGGAGAAGAAGCAGTTTTGTGTTGACCCGATATCAGGCAGGAGGCTCACAGTGAAGCAAGTAGCATAAATGCCAAATTCGGTGGTGTTTTCATGGAAGCAATGGCACCACAGCAGTGGGAAAGAGAGGGATTGTCTCTACCAACCTGTCCACAAAGACATCAACTGTAAACCACAGGTTTCCAGATACACTACCATGGCTCAAAACAAGAAGTCTTTTGTGAGAGAAATATTTACACCTGTGAAGCCATGGTCCCAGAAAGAAATGTCTTAAATGAAACTTTATGCCTTTTTAGTGTTGCCGTTCCAGAGTCCCCAAATACTCCATCACTGTTTTCTTTTTTTTTTTCTCTCTCTCTCCCATGAACTCACCAACCCTTTGCAAGTTTAGGGGAAATTGAATTGCTGCCCATTCTGCAGCTGCTAAGGAAAATACCCCACGCTGAGTGAAAGAAGTCAGCCACAAAAGGCCGCATGTTGTATGATTCCATCTATATGAAATGTCCAGGATAGGCACATCCATTGAGACAGAAAGTAGATTATTGATTAATTAGAGCTGAGGTGGAGGGGATGAGGGTAGGAGGGTGACAGCTAAAGGGTCTGGGTTTTCTTTTTGGGGTGATGAAAATGTGCTAAAATTAATTGTGGTGATGGTTACACAACTCTGTGAACATACTAAAAACCACTGAGTTTTATGCTTTTAATAGGTGCATTGTATGGTATGTGAATTATAAAGCTGTTGAAAGGAAGGAAGGGAGGGAGGGAGGGAGGGAGAGAGAGGGAGGGGAAAAAACAGCAGCCCCAGGCAGGAGTGGTATACACTGTGGAATGCAGTAAGGCATGGTACCCCATTGCCTCTGCTTGGCCTGGAGTATAAGCCTCTTCCAAATCTATATCCTGCACCCTCACTCTCCTACAACATATGTATACACACACCAAAACATACACTCCAGCCATCCCAAACAATTTACATTTCCACCCAAACTCCATGAAGCTTTGAGCTTTCTCACAACCTCTTCTCTACCTTGAATGCTCACCCACCCCCGTGGAACTTTCCCACCAAAGGAACTCCCATTCATCCTTCAAGAGGGGTTTCAGTGTCATGCCCTCTGGATGTCTCCCCTGACCTCCCCTGGTGGTCAGGGGGCTCCTCCTCTTCGCCTCTGGAGGGCTAGTATAAAGTATGGCATTTGCATTATATGGTAGGGCATTTGTCACAATGCACTGCAACCTATGTGTTTATTTATCTTTTAACATCTTTATTGCAGTATAATTGCTTTACAATGGTGTGTTAGGTTCTGCTGCATAACAAAGTGAATCAACTATACATAAACATATAACCCCATATCCCCTCCCTCTTGTGTCTCCCTCGCACCCTCCCTATCCCACCCCTCTAGGTGGTCACAAAGCACCGAGCTGATCTCCCTGTGCTATGCAGCTGCTTCCCACTAGCTTTCTATTTTACATTTGTTAGTATATATAAGTCCATGCCACTCTCTCACTTTGTCCCAGTTTACCCTTCCCTCTCCCCGTGTCCTCAAGTCCATTCTCTACATCTGCATCTTTATTCCTGTCCTGTCCCTAGGTTCTTCAGAACCTCTTTTTTTTTTTTTTAGATTACATATATATGTGTTAGCATATGGTATTTATTTTTCTCTTTCTGGCTTGCTTTGTTCTGTATGACAGTCTCTAGGTCTATCCACCTCACTACAAATAACTCAATTTAGTTTCTTTTTATGGCTGAGTAATATTCCATTGTATATATGTGCCACATCTTCTTTATCCATTCATCTGTCAATGGACACTTAGGCTGCTTCCATGTCCTGGCTATTGTAAATAGAGCTGCAATGAACATTGTGATACATGACTCTTTTCGACTTATGGTTTTCTCAGGGTATATGCCCAGTAGTGGGATTGCTGGGTCGTATGGTAGTACTATTTTCAGTTTTTTAAGGAACCTCCATACTGTTCTCCATAGCGGCTGTATCAATTTACATTCCCACCAATAGTGCAAGAGGGTTCCCTTTTCTCCACACCCTCTCCAGCATTTATTGTTTCTAGATTTTTTCATGATGGCCATTCTGACTGGTGTGAGGTGATACCTCACTGTAGTTTTGATTTGCATTTCTCTAATGATTAGTGATGTTGAGCATCCTTTCATGTGTTTGTTGGCACTCTGTATATCTTCTGTGGAGAAATGTCTATTTAGGTCTTCTGCCCATTTTTGGATTGGGTTGTTTGTTTATTTGATACTGAGCTGCATGAGCTGCTTATATGTTTTGGAGATTAATCCTTTGTCAGTTGCTTCATTTGCAAATATTTTCTCCCATTCTGAAGGTTGTCTTTTCCTCTTGTTTATGGTTTCCTTTGCTGTGCAAAAACTTTGAAGTTTCATTAGGTCCCATTTGTTTATTTTTGTTTTTATTTCCATTTCTGTAGGAGGTGGGTCAAAAAAGATCTTACTGTGATTTATGTCATAGAGTGTTCTGCCTGTGTTTTCCTCTAAGAGTTTTATAGTGTCTGGCCTTACATTTTGAGGTCTTTATCCATTTTGAGTTAATTTTTGTGTACGGTGTTAGGGAGTGTTCTAATTTCATTCTTTTACATGTAGCTGTCCAGTTTTCCCAGCACCACTTATTAAAGAGGCTGTCTTTTCTCCATTGTATATTCTTGCCTCCTTTATCAAAGATAAGGTGACCATATGTGTGTGAGTTTATCTCTGGGCTTTCTATCCTGCTCCATGGATCTATATTTCTGGTTTTGTGCTGCAACTTATTTAGATGCACATGGCATCCCGAGTGAGACCACCAGCTCATGAAGGACAAATACTACTTATTCATCTTGGCATGGACAAAACCTGGAACAGTGACTGTCACGTAGAAGGTATCTGGTAAATATTTGTCAAGTGAATGAATAACATGGAGACCTCCGTGATGCAGGTCATGGAAAGTTAACCAGAAGTAGCTCCTATCTCCTGTTGACAGCAGAAACATTCATGGTTTCTCAAAGAAAGCATCTGGGTGCCCAAGTCCTCTCCTAAGTGGGAATCCATTTTCAACTTGGCTTCGGCTCAGGAAGTGACTTCCTGTCCAGAGAACCCCTCCTACTGTCCGACAGGGTCTGCATCTCAAGGGAGAGAGCAAAGGAGGGGCCAAGTGTGTCTGGTTAGAGAGAGACGGGGAGAGCTGTGAAAGCAAGAAGAACACACAGCACGTCTTGGGGAAATCCGCACAGGAAGAAAGCAGCAGCTTGCAGTCCTAGGGAAGCCAAACTGCTTGACGAGAATGGTGCCTAAGGTGAAATCTGAGTCCTCACTAACATTAAGTCTCGATGTTTCTGTACATAAAACAAGCATCCTGAATAAAAGGAGCAGCTAAACCTAGCTTCCAACGAGAAAGGACAAGAAGGGTGTGAAACATAGAAGAGAGTCAACTAAGCCTAAGAGGAGGGGCTAGGCAATCAGAGCCCCTGGTTTCTTTGTGAACACAAACTGGAAGCTATCGATGATATTCTAGAGTTGTATGTATCGATGTTGGAGATAAAGGGTAGAACTCCTAAACACAAGTTAGTCCATCCTCATAAGTCACTGAATTGACCTCATAAAGTCCTGAGTTAGACCTCCCTCTAGGTCTGATCAAACACAGGTAGGGCCGGTTGACCCTCCATGTAACGGGCTTCTCACGCTAGGAGCTGTAGGAGCTTCTACAGAGAAGAAAACATCTTGGACCCTAAGGGTTAACTTAACCTTCTTAAAAATGAACCTTTTTATACAGCTATTTATAAATATACCAACATTAGCATAGATATAAACACTTTATGGTTATAGCTCAAAACTGAAAAGCATAGCTCATAACTGAAAAGCAACAGAAGTTTACAAATTAAATGGAAACAAAACCTCAGAGGTCGACAAAATGAAAATTAACCACATTACATTAATGGCACCAGTGATGTTTTGCTGAAGCTGATTCACAGCACAAATACGAGGCTGGTGTTGTCATGATATTGGCATTTTTGAGTGTGGCAGGCCTGTGCTACCCTGTGCTTTGGGATGACTCAGTTCTCCCAGCCCTTTCCTCAGTTTAACTTGGTGCTACACCTCCATCCATGCCAAGCGTCAAGATGTCACTTGCCCTTCACTGGAGTGATGCCAGTCCTAAATGTGGGTGCTGGAATTACTCCAGCAAACTAGTGAGAAGTTGATCGTCCTGATGCTCCAACTATTCAATTACATGTATAATTTTAAATTATATTTATATCATAAAAGTTAGACTACTATAAATTATAAAATTTGCATAGAGAACCTGTGGATTCTGGTTTGAGACACATTCTGTTAGATCAACCACCAACCCAGGCGACATTTCCCTATCTGTCCGACCAGTCTGATCACACTTTGTGTCCAAGGAAAGATAAACCCACCCCAGTCTCCAGGAATCTTGATGAGATCGCAGTTCCCTGCCCAGGACATTGTCACTATTTAGAGTAAAACACAGAGATTGGAGGTGGATACCTTCACACTGAGTTCTCCTCCGGAAGTCGTGGATGGAGGGAAGAACTCCCAGGAAGGCAAAGGGCAGAGAACATTCCTTCCAACTCTCTCCTCAAAAAATCCTCCCCCGGGGCAGCTTCCCTCCCAGCTGAGATCGTCACCTCTTTTGACCCCATTCCCTGGCTAGCCACACGTGGCTGCGTCTCCAGGAAGTTCAAGCAACCAGCTAACAAAGCTCCGTTGTTATACAACGGGCTTATCTTGCCTTATTTTTGTTTGTTTCTTCTGTTGTTGTTGTTTTATTTGTGGTAAAATACACATAACAAAATCGAGCATCTTAACCATTTTTCGGTCTACCATTCAGATGTGTTAAGTACCTTCACATTGTTGTGCAATGTCTCCAGAATCTCATCTTGCAAAACTGAAACTCTGTTCCCATTAAACAACTTTCCATTTCCCCCTCCTCCCAGCCTCTGTCGACCACTGTTCTACTTTCTGTCTCTATGAGTTTGACTACACTAGGTACCTCACATAAGTGGGCTCATATGCATTTGTCCTTTTGTGACTGGCTTATTTCACTTAGCATAATGTCTTCAAGGTTCATCCACATTGTAGTATACATCATAATGTCCTTCCTTTTCATAGTTGAATAATATATATACACCCTACATTTTGTTTATCTATTCATTCATGCCCACGGGTGGGCGTTTGAGTGGCTTCCACCTTTTGGCTAGTGTGCAAGTGTGAATTTGTGAATAGTACTGCCACGAACATGGCTGTGCCTTATTTTGTTTTTTTACTGCATTGGCTGGGCCTTTTGGTTCTACCGTACTGACCTCTAAATTGTTTTGATTTCCCAATCTCCTTTTGAGCCTGAAGAGAATGCGCCTCTGAGATTTGGTGCTTTTTTTCCTCCAGTGTACAATTTCATTTGCTTTCTGCTTCCAGGCATGGACACAAAACTTCACGTATGATAGATTGTAATGGGCTGGATGCCAGAACATCCTGCAAGAACGTGTAAACATGTGCGTAGACAATGCTGTTTGATTCAGCTCCCAGAGGAGGAGAATTAGGTGGGGTGGGTCCTAATGTGTCTTTCTCAGCCACCAGCCACAGGGCTTCACTTTACTGTGGAAATATCCTGGTGTGACCTCAGAAGGACCCTGCCATGGAGCTGCGGCTCTTTCCTCACCAGCCTCCCAGTTCAGGGATTTCACAAAGACTTCAGTGGAAGCTACCTCCCTTGTAAGTGACCAAGTCACCCCAAAGTTAGCTGAAATTGCAGGAGGGTATGTCATCCCATCATGACATCTTTCCTGTGAGTGACACATAAAATGTGCTGTAACTTATGGATGATCACTTAGAGTGTTACCCCCCAGTAGCTGCCTGAGTGGGGACACACACACACATACACACATAAACACATACACACACACACAAGTACACACCCCACAGAAAACTGGCAGGTATTCATTCCTCCCAAGCGGTCTCATGAGAAGATAGGGTGCGTCTCTCCCACATCACATGAGGACTTATGTTTCACAAGAGGGGAAAACCTCAGGGGCGGCTTCTTCCCTCGGGGTCAACAGCTGCCCAAGGAAGCCTGGGTTTTTCCCTGGTGCTGAGTGAGGTCACGTCTCCATGCAGACCTGGTACCAAGTGGAAGAAAGAACTCATAGGAGGCTGAAGGGTGAAAGATAGAGGAGTCGGCTCCCTTAGCAAACATCTTGGATGGTACCCCCCTGCTGAGAGGAGGAAGCAAAGGGCAGAGGATTGAGCACTGGGCTGAGAGCCCTAACAGAAGCCCCAGATTCCAGGACGGGCTGCTTCCTCCTTTGACCTACATTGTGAAACTGATGTGAGGGCCACACACGATTTGTGAAAATATTTTGTAATTGGTAAAGTGCTTTACAAGGAGAAGGCATCATTGCTTTATTAAAAAAAATAAATTCAACAAAAAATAATTTGCTGCTTTGAAGCATTTTGCTCACCATTTTAATGGCCGCAAGGTAGGATTTGGTTTTAGGAATGAACACATGATTACCCAGAGCACCAGCTACATCCCCCCTGGCCTGAATGATGTCTGGGCTCAAAGGGCTGCTTTAAGATCAAAAGGCTCTGCAATCCAGAAGCCAAGCCCGGCCCTGCCTGCCCCTGGTGATCCCGGAGAGGACCGGCTCCACGAAACAGCGAGTATCCGCTCCTCTTTGTTCCCCAACGAGCCTGGTCTCCATTTTTATTTCCTTCCAAATCCGGGAAGCAACAAATGCACACAGCACTCCGGTAAAATGTCAGGAGGAAGGAGTGCAGACAGATGACCTGGTGGGCACAGAAGGGCATGCTCTTTGCCTCCTACATGTCTCTCAAAATGGCGAATGGAAATCTCAGGAACAGGAAATCTCTCTTCTAGAAGGAAATACAAGTGCGCCTTTCCTGTTTTGTCCTGAACCTCTAATGACAAAAATTCTCCTAAAAATAAGTTTGCCGAGGATCTCTAACTCTAACACATTTCCAGCCCTTCCTCCACCACAGTGGTCCCTTCTTCTCTCAGGAAAATGAAGATCTTAGTACTTTCTTCCAATTATTCATTCGTTTCCCATCTGCTAAGTCGTACCTTCGCCTCCTTTGCAGATTATAAACCACTACATTCACTTGACAATTGAATTCTACCCAACTACTGAATCAGGAAGAGTAGCAACAATCCAGAAACCTCCACTCTGAAGAACACCAGTCCCAAGTTTCTGGAACCCCAGAGGAGCCTTGTACATTTTACAGATGCATCGACTTCAAGGGTGCTTCTCCTCTCTGGTAAGTACCCCGACTCCCCTTCTAAGCCTCTTGCCAGGCTCTTGAAGTCCCTGACAGCTGCTCCAAGCCACTGTCCCCGGGTCTGCTCTGTGCTGCTGACCCTGGTCACATCCAGACTGCAGAGCTCTGGCACCGGCAGCCATACCAAGGCTGCTTTGTTCTCAGGATGCTGGAGCCAGGCTGAGATGTACCTGACCAGGAAGAGCTCCCTTGCCCAGGTCAGGTGACCCTAACTCGGGAGCTCAAAAACCAGTCTGACCCAAATGCCTAACCAGAACCTAACCACGAGGAAACAATCAGAAAAATCCACATTGAGGATTTGTAAAGCACCAGGCCTGGACCCTTCAAAAATCTCCATGTGATGGAAAACAATAAAAGGTTCGGGAAACTGTTCGAGACTAGATGGGACCAAAGAGACATGACAACCAAAGACAATGGAAGGTCCTGCATTAGGTCCTAGTATTTAAAAAAAGGATGAAAAAGCCATAAAAGACCTTAGCGGGAACATTGAGGAAATTTGAATGTGAGCTACATATTATATAATAGTGTTGCATGAACTTTAAATTTCTGAATGTGAAGGTTGTATTGTACTTACGAAGAACGATAAGTAGTTGGAGACGAAAGTTCATGATGCCTACAACTAACTCTCAAGTGGTTTAGCAAAAAATAAAACACCTGTGTATGCTACACACACAGAGAGAGAGAGGAAGGAAATGTTATGCTAATATTAGTGAATCTAAGTGAAGGACAGGTATATGGGGCACCATTCTTGAAACTTCTTGACGATTTCAAATTGCTCATAATAACAAATTGAGGTTTATAATACCAAGCAGAGGAGACAGACATTGTTGCATTTCTCTACCATTCATATATCTCTCATCGCTCTCTAAGAAGTGCACACACTAAACTTCCTCCATTACCTTTCAGAGGGAAAAAAAAAACTCACACAAAACAATTCATGAAACAGATATGGGGGGTGGGGTGTTGGCTGGTCAATAAGCCATTTATTCTTCAGATAAACAAACTCTGAATTCCAATTTGAACTTAACTAAGACCCTACCATGCTGGTAAAGAATGAAATTCATTCATTGTCTCCATTTAGGTGTGTCTTCATTGATTGACACAGGGTGAAAAAAGATGATGCTGTACAAATTACCAGAACCCAGAAGTCCAAAAGAGAACCCAGGGCCCAAATATATCTCCTCTAAAGACTGTGGCCAGTCCATGCTTGCTGCAGGATGCAATTTATTCTTCCACTGGGGCCAACCCTTTTCTTGGTGGCTCTGGGGTGACACAATATTCGAAGAAAACAACTTTTATATAGGTAGAGCTGAGACTTCCCAAGTCCACTCTCAGGGATTAGCTCAAATTCCTCTTTCTGCATAAATTTCTTCTTACTCTGCACTTTATTATTTTTTAAATTGAACTATAGTTGCTGTACAATATTACATAAGTTACAGGTGTACAGTATAGGGTTTCACCATTTTTAAAGGTTATGCTCCATTTATAGTTATTATAAAATATTGGCTGCATTCCCCGTGTTGTACAATATATCCTTGCAGCTTATTTTATACATAATAGCTTGTACTTTTTACTCCCCTACCCCTATATTTCCCCTCCCCCCTTCCCTGTCCCCACTGGTAGCCACTAGTTTGTTCTCTGTATCTGGGAGTCTGCTTCTTTTTTTGTTATATTCACTAGTTTGTTGTATTTTTTAGATTCCACATATAAGTGATATCATACAGTGTTTGTCATTCTCTGTCTGACTTAGCATAATGCCCTCCAAGTCCATCCATGTTACTGCAAATGGCAGCATTTTGTTCTTTTTTATCGTTGCTTACTCTGCTCTTTAAAAGCACTTCTGTTTGTACCTCTATAACAACTAAGGCAACTGGACTTCTGACACAACTCTCCTTCAAAATCTGTGTCTGTGGTCAGACCTTGGTGAGACCACATGGTCCCACATTTGACCTGGAAAATGCAGTCACTGTAATGGCAGGAATTATTACATGGTTCCCTGTATTCTAGTTATTTGTGTACAAGTCTTTCTCCCCCAGTAGAATGTAGAGTCCCTCCGGGGAAAGGAAAAGGTCTTGGTCATCTTTCTAGCTCCTGTTTTTCTCTTCACGGGTGATTCCAGTCACTGTCCCAGTGGCCTTTCTCACCCATATGTTGATGATGCTCACAAGTCACTCCACCTCTCTTAGGAGTTTCAGATTATATGGCCAGCTCCCTTTTCCAGGCCCTCCAAGCCCTCCATATTTAAGCAATCACAGCTGAACTCACAGCCTTCCCCCACTTCCTCGAAATTCTGTTCTCCCTCTTATATTCCCAGTCCCAGTCCATCAAAGCTTCATGCACCCATTCAGCCAAGCCTCAACCTAATTCACCATGCCTCCCCCTTTATCTCCCCCCCTTTAGCCAATCCATCACTGAATCCAATTGCTTCTTTTGTTTCCTAAATGGCCCTTAGACTTGTCCCCTCCTCCCCACCTCATCTACCACCCTTTTCCTAGCTCGGGAGCTTAGCATCTCTTGCCTGGACTATTGACCAAGACCCCTAACTGACTCCCTGCTCCCAGTCTTGAAACCTCTTGCCTGGATCCATCTTCTATTCTGCAATTCAACATCCAACCATGCTATGGCTTCCCAACGTGACAGAATAAAGTTCTTTGCTTGGCCTACTGGGTCCCGTATGAACCAGCCTCTACCTTCCTATTTCCTCTTTTGCTCCCCACTGTCTCACACTTTATGCTCTAATTGTGCTAAAGCATTTGTAACTCCTAATATGCGTTCTGTTGTTTCAAGTTTCTGTGCTGTTGCTCTTTCCTCAGCCTGGAATTTTTGGTCCATCATTTTTTTTGGCATAACTACCCTTTACTCACCTTTCAACACTCATCTTAGCCTCAACCACTTCTTGAAGCCTTCCCAGAAGCTCCAGATTGGGCAAAGGGCTCCCTTGGCCAAGACTATACTATGTGAAAATCCATGTTTAAGTCTGACTCCCCAACAAAAATTGCAAGCTCTTCATGGAAGGGACCGTGCCCTATTTTTTTTGCCTTCGAAGCAGCTAACACGGTGCTTGGAAAACAGTAAATGTTTTTCAAAAAGCACTAGCTACTCCCCTCCCCATGGTGACTAGCATGAAACCAGGTCACAATAGATACCCAGGGGATGTTTTTAGGACTTGTTCCTGGGATGGAAGGCGAGGAGGAGCACAGTAGACTTTTCATCAGAATCCCAGCTGGTAAGAGAGGTATGAAGCCTGGTTGCATCTTCTAAACACTTTTTTCAAATGTGGCTCCATTCCAAGAACCATGACATGACAGTGGATAAGTCTGGGGCAAACAGACTTTCAGGAGACAACGCCAAACACCTGATCGAAATATCAGGGACCAGGCTGTGAGGTGTGAAACAAAGGTGGCTCAAGCAAGAACCCTCCAAAAAAAAAGCAAGGACCCTTCTTCCTTTGCTGTCTGTCCAACTGTCCCCTTCACCACTAGCCTGGCCTTTCTCCTCAATCCTCTGAAGTTAGAACCTGCCATGCGTGTGTATTTTGAGACCTCACCATTTTGTTTGCCCATCCTCTCTTTCGCCATAGTGCCTGCGATCCCCTTTTCCTCACTCTCCAAATTCAGATTCCCTACAATTAATAGCATTGTACTTCTACCCATTTTGAAGTATCCATGAAACTTTTTCTCATCACGTCTTTGTTAGAATGCCCACACCCTCTTCGTGTTTCATCATCCTAGGACCGAAAATCATTGCGCATTTAATATACACTTTGTTCACCTGTCTGTGTCTCCTACTGAGACTACAAACTCCTTGAGGCCAAGATCTATGGTTCACATGTGGCTTTATGTCAACAGGCCTAGCCCAGTGTGTGGTGCTATACATGGTTTATACAGCTGACTGATGGAATGTTCTCATATAAAGAAAGCAGGGTCCTGAGAGAGAAGGGATGATACACCGATGGTGGAGGAGGGGAATTAATTGGGAGCCAAGTGGATGGATGGAGCCTTCTGTTAGTTGAGGTGATGAGGGCTAGCAGCAGTATCAGGGCACTGGGGTCAGCTGGAGGTGGGCAGGAAGAGAGGATGGGATTCATAATTTCCACTAGACTCTGAAAAATACTTTTCAGTGGTGGTTCCTATGCCCCAGGCCCTGCACCTGCCAGCTCAGGAATCTTCCTGGGAGTTCCAGAAAATTCTAAAAGCTAGAGGAATCCCATATACAAATGTTATATTTGTGTTTGGACCTCTCAGTTTGGTCTCCCCCATTATACTGGAAACCCCACACCAGCTAAGATCACAGTTATCATTTGCCTTTAATTCTGACAGCCCCTCCAGAATGCTGCCTTACCTACACCAGGTGGCCAGAGAATGTTTGGTGCTTTGCAGACCTTGTTCTTTGACATTAAAATAGTCTTTAAACTTGGGAGTGGCTTCAAATGAGTTTTGACTAAGTCTTACGCAAACAGTCCAGGTCAGATTTTATTCATGTAATTTCTAATTCACATTCTGCCACCCCCAGGAATGTCACAGCCTCTTACTGGACGGGCTTCTAAAAGTCAGGAGCACATCCACATGAGAAAGAGCACTGAGTGAGCCGTGGTGAGTATCAGGCTATCAAAAGTGTCCCAGGGGCACTTCCCATCAGGGGGCTTGTTTCTCATCCTAATTCGTTGCACAGTTTAAATCCAACTCTTTTCACACTCACAACTACCACTTCCTCATTCTTCGATCAGTTGGAGATCAAGCTAATTAATACAACAGAACGGCAGTCTTCTCACCTAAAACAAACACCCCAAATGAACCAAGAAAGCTGAAGTAAGAGAGTCCAGACTTGCCCAGAGGAGCTCACATGCTCAACAGTAAAAAGCAAAGGAACCTGTAAGAGATATACAGATGCAAAGATATATGTCTAACACATATAACATGATAGCCAACAGTTCTTGAATATCTGTTAGGTGCCAGGCACTTTTTAGCCATTATCTCATTCAATTATACAGAACCCTACAAGATAAACATGATTAACCCCATTTCACAAATAAGAAAATTGGACTCTCAAAGAAGCCAAGTATTTTGGCCAAGATGTCTCAGCTGGAAAGTAAAGGGGCCAGGATGTGAAACTCTTTCTGGTTTCAATTCAGTGCCGGGTCGGCTGTACCAACCCTTTCCTACACATACAGCAAACCGAGAAACCCACAAAGAGTGCTGTATCCCCCAGGTACAGTCAGAAAGCAGAAACTTCACCAGTGATTTTAACAGAGGGAATTTAATATGGAGAATTGGTGAAACAGGTATTGAGGAACTAGAAAGGCAAACAGGGAACCCTAAGTAACAAAAGCTTGTAAATGTAGGAAGTAGCTAAGGAAACATCTAGGGCTAAAGGAACAGAGAGGAGGTTGGGGTCCTCAGACCCCAGAAGCATGGAGAAGGGGCCCTGGGAGCTATGACTCAGGCTTCTGAGGAGGGGGGACTGCCCCACTGGTGCTCGTACCTCAGAGCACAAGTGATGGGGCTGCTTCCAGAAGTACTGAAAGAGGCTGGAAACAGCCACCAATTGGAACCAAAGCTGCTTCCGGTTGAAAGATCACTGCTGGGGCAATACTGACAGAAAAAGGGAGCAAACACAAAGGGCAAGTCCTTCTCCTCTCCTTGCAACACCAGATCTCCCTGTAGTGTCACTAGTTGGCAGAGGAGACGTGTGGTTAGCAGAGGCCCAGACCCAGCCCAACACAGCAGAGGACAGGCGTGTGTGTTTGGAGCTGAGAGAGAATGGCATCCTAACCAGCCTACGTGGGTTATGTGTCAGCACCAGTGCAAGAGGTTTGGAGTAAGGAAGATATTCATCACTATAATGATATCAGCTGCCATTACTGAGCATCTACTATATGACATCCCCTGTGTTCCATCCTTTCCACACATTGATTCCCTTTCTCCCCACAACCTATCAGGTAGATACTATTGCCTTACTAATTTCACAGATGCTGAAGCTATATTTAGAGAAGGGCCTTTCAAAAGGTTAGGAAGAGGAGGGGCCACAGTTCAAAACCAGGTTTGCCTCGATGCTAAGACCCTGCCATAACCACCCGTATTTGTTTGCTGGCGCTGCCATAACAGATTGCCACAAACTCAGTGGCTTACAACAAAAAACTTTATTCCCTTGTAGTTCTGGAGGCCAGAAGACCAAAATCAAGAGCATGCTCCCTCTGAAATCTTGCAGAGAAAATCCTTCCTTGCCTCTTCCAGCTTCTGATGGCTCCAGGCGTTCATCAGCTTGTGGCCGCATCACTCCAATTTCTGCTTCCATCTTCACGAGGACTTCTTCCCTCTGTGTGTCTGTGTCTTCTCTTTTGTCTCTTATGAGGACAATTGTCACTGGATTTAGGGCCCACACAGGTAATCTAGGATAAACTCATTGAAAGATCTTTAACTTAATCAAACATCTGCAAAGATGCTTTTTCCAAATAAGTTCACATCCACAGGTTCCGGGTACTAAGATGTGGACATATCTTTTTTTGGAGGGGCCACAATTCAACCACTATACCACGTAAAATTACTTTTGAAAATCATGTCAGCAAATCCATTTAAAATGAAATCTGTATTCTTGTAGTATTTTCAGATTTATTTATTTATTTGTTTGTTTGCTTTTATGGGATCTTAGTTTCCTGACCAGGTGTCGAACTCGCACCCCCTGCAGTGGAAGCGTGGTATCTTTACCACTGGACTGCTAGGGAAGTCCTCAGATTTTAAAACAATTTTCTGTGTTGCATGTAGTACTTTTAGTACTTGGTGTTCCTGCTCCTCTAAGCTTTCTCTCTTCCTAAAGACAAACATGCGGTGACATCTTCTGCAGCTCCTGTCATCTGGAACAGTTATCCTGACTGTCTTTGCCACATCAACTCATGATCTCATTTCAAGTCTCATCTGGAAATATCCTCTCTCCTCTCGTTTCTCCTTGACTGCTGTCTTTGACTTGACTCCCATTAGCGCTCACACTGTGCAAGCCCAGAATTCAGCACATCTGGCCAAAGGAGTATTATCTCAGATGAGGGGGTTTCATCAATCACAGAGTGGAAGACTCCCAAAGCTCCCATCACTTGTCCCAACAGAAGCCCACCCTCCTTCCCCATCCAGGTCTGCCTCAATGCTAAGACCCAGCCTTGGGAATGGAACTTTCCAATGACAATTTCTCTTCTTGGTTGGAAGGACTGACTGATCGATTTTGCAATTCACCTGGTTGAAAGCATAGTCTGGAAATTTATGTACCTTGGAGATGTGCTTCTTAGGTGTGCATGAAGGGCAAAAAGATTTCTCAAAGCAAGCAGACATTAGGAGAGAAAGGTATATTGTGCCTTTTTGCTAAATAAAATATGTGAGCTGAGGGCCCCCTAATGCAACAAGTTTAATGAAATGCATTTCACGTGCCTGATTTGAAAGAATAGAAAAGATGTGATGTTTTTCCCATGGAAATATGTCAGACCCATCTATGTTAGGGTCTGACATATTTGCCAGTGAATATTTCCAGCATACCAAGTACGATATCCTTTGAATTTAATTCTGAAGTTCATAAATTTTTCCTTCCTAGAAGAAAAGGAGATAAATGTTAGAAAACAAAATTTTGAAACTCATCAGAGTTTTCTGTGTTCAAGTGTCTCAATATCAACCTCATCACTATCTGTTTGAAATTTAATTTTCAAAAAATATTTCCTGTCTCCATAGACACGGATATTGACATTACTGCATTGCTCCTTCCTCTTTCCTCAAAAAATTCTTGGGAATATTTCTTCTTCAAGTAGAGTGTGTTTTTGGCATTCATCAGGATAATGCCTCAGCATTTCATTTGTTTTCCTCAAGCTCTTCCTTATCTGTAGGTTAATATTTTGCGTTTTGTAAAGGCAGTAGATGGGAAAAATGACTTATTTAAGACATACCACCTCTCTCCTTCCTTTTAACCAAGAAAGGACCAAACTCTGTCCCATCCCTCATTCTTCTTCTTGGTATATTGATGGAAAATCATTATGCCTTCAGTTCCTCTTCTCAAGTCATTTGGGATAATAAGAATACATAATACTTACCAGGTATGTCTGCCTGGTGGTGTTACTCTATAAGTGGGTCTATTTTGGGTTGGGGTAGGGAAGGAAGGTGAAGGTTTATATACAAGAAAGTCACAAAGAGGAGGACCTTCATGAGGAATCCTAGCCCAACAGGTGACCATGGCTCCAAATAGCTCCCTGCTTCATCACACAAAGTTAGAACACATTCCAAGCTCCATCCATATATTCACCTGAGATGTTAATTCATAAAGTAAGCCATGAGCTCTACAGTTTGTTAAAAGTAAGGGAAGGGGGCTTCCCTGGTGGCGCAGTGGTTGAGAGTCCGCCTGCCGATGCAGGGGACACGGGTTCGTGCCCCTGTCCGGGAAGATCCCACATGCCGCGGAGCTGCTAGGCCCGTGAGCCATGGCCGCTGAGCCTGCGCGTCCGGAGCCTGTGCTCTGCAATGGGAGAGGCCACAACAGTGAGAGGCCCGCGTACCGCAACAAAAAAAAAAAAAAAAAAAAAAAGTAAGGGAAGGATATTCTTCTAGTTCCGTTTTTTAGAGATCATAGACCACGGGGGCATCTGGTCCTCTTACAAGGACCTCAGATCCTGTATGAAGTAGCAGTTGGCCAGATAAGAACTTCTGCTCTCAACTTACCCCCAAACGAAACAAAGTCTAGAGCAGAACTAAAGTTCCCAATCGAATTTACATTCAGCCTTACTTTTTTCAAGGACAGAAACTATCCAAGATTTCATAGTCCTTATATAGTTCATTCAAGAGGCAATTTCCCAGACTGAAGGTAGAAATTCTAGGTCTTCTTTGTTAACTGTCCCTGTTTCCTGCTCACAACCTAACTGCCTCTTCCACTGGAAGTGTCTTGTCTACAGCTCCAGCCAAACCAACCTGGCACTTCTGGAGCTGAGGACAAGTTGTATGAATGTACAGTTTGTGAATTCTGTGGCTTGGTGGTACAAGGAAAGTGAAAAATATGAAAGAAAAGAGAGAGGGAAAATACTCTGTCTTCCTCACCTGGACCAAACTTCTATTCCTTATGGTTTTGCCACCTGAAATGCCTCTCTGTCTTCTCCACCTGGGGAAATCTTACCTCCCCTTCAAGGCTGTCCAACAAACTCCTGTTGACAGAATTAATGATGGTAAGATGTGTAAGCCCCAAGTTTTTAGAAAACATCGAAGGTTTGTGAGAAAAGGCAGGAGGGTGTGGGTGTATATTTGTTGGTGGGAAAGTAGGACAGGGTGGTACAAAAATACGTTTTATTTAAGCTTTTGCTATGTTTGAAGGATTCCAATGTTTCATACAGGCATCTTTGATCAGACACACAGAGATAAAAAGGTCATGTGAAGATGTAGACAGAGATTGGAGTGATGCAGCTACAAGTCAAGGAACACCAAGGATTGCCAGGAGCCACCAGAAGTCAGGAGAGCGGCATAGAAGAGATTCTCCCTCAGACCCTCCAGGAGGAACCAACCTTGCCTTGATTTCAGACTTCTAGCCTCCAGAACTGTGAGAGAGTAAGTTTCTGTTATTTTAAGCCATGAAGTGTGTGTTATTTATTATGGAAGCCCTATGAATCTAATATAGATTTTTGCCTAGAGAGTAAAAGTGTGCTGGTATAATTAGTTTCAAGGAAGGTGAATTTATCATGATTTCTAATGGATTTAATACAATTTTTTGGCAAAAATTTATAGAACACTAATTGTGTGCAGGTCCCTGTTCTTTTGCAGTTTTTAGGCCCGTGGAAGCCATAAACCAATGCTAGTGAATGCCTAGTTACAAAATAGATGAGTTCTCTGAAGGAAAGAGCAGGTTCTATGAGAATATAGAAGGAGACCAACC
Source organism: Mesoplodon bidens (assembly GCF_964165515.1). Taxonomy (NCBI): domain Eukaryota; kingdom Metazoa; phylum Chordata; class Mammalia; order Artiodactyla; family Ziphiidae; genus Mesoplodon; species Mesoplodon bidens. The sequence goes on along the minus strand of NC_138174.1, from coordinate 22,249,544 downwards.
TCTAGAGAGGAGTCAGCAAGAATTCTTTGAGGACGTGACTCAATGAGCAGGACTCAGGGAGGATAGTCTTATGGCCCTTTGCTTCCTGCTAAACATTGCATATGGCGCTGGGGGGTTTTCCAGTCAAAGTGAATGCACCTCTCCATGCTTTAAATAAAGTTTTGTGAGCTTCCTGATACCTTGAAGATTTACTAAATGGAGTTTGGGATTTACTAATTTGAGCAACAGACAATGAAAGAGGGCTCATGCATTCTTTTAGGCAATAGATTTGTCTTCTCCTGTATCTTCATCTTCCTTCAATGCTAAGTGCTTTCCTGGGATAGTAAGAGATGTGTGGGGTACAGAGGGTGGAGAGATGGGGTTCCCCACCCCAGTAAATTTTAGAAGAACTGTATTAAATGAACAGAAATGAATTTCTTTTCTGTAAGGCTTTTTGTAAGCTTTAATATGCCAATTTGAATCGTGAAGCTCCACATGGGTGATATAATATGCCACACCCCTGAAATCTTTGGATCAGAATCCTTTTATCACAGAGCAACTCATGGAACTAGTGTTTGTGTAACCCATTTTGAAGAACGCTGCCTCAGGGCAACTAGCACTTGCTCTGATTGATTTCCATTTTCCTTCTCTTCTCTTTCTTCCAGGGTGCCTTCCAACAACTTGCAGAACATAACTGGGCACCCCACACCTAGAAGACCCTGTCCAGGACCACTAGACCCCCAGGTCGGTCCTCACTGGAATATGAGGGAATGTGGCTACATCCACAAATGAAAGACATCACCTAAGTGGTAAATGTAAAAGGAAAAGTCCAGGAAGGACCTTGGTTGAAAGACTCCCCCCTGTCTCTTTCTGACTGCTCACTCCTCCACACACCCTGAACCATGTAGAGACTCTTGTAAGTAGAACATCCACAAAGGTATTAGTAGAAACATGGGTAACAAATAGGGTCTGATGACTGGACACTCCCTTCACGTAAGACAAACCAACCTCCAAGCAGAATGGCCTGTGATTGGCACTTGTGTTCTATGTGGTCCACAATCTTTTGGCATTATTTTGTTGCATTCTGGAATATACAATTAAAAGCACTGAGGCGGAAGAAGCAAAAAGCATTAAACAATTCCATTAAATAATTCCATAACTTAGCAATAGATACATACGATGATGTGTCACAGATCCATTTCAGTTCCCCGAATGTCCTCATTTCCATATACACTCCATCAGTGACTTGCTCTCTTAGGCTCTTGAACAAGTCATATAACTTCCTGGTGCTGCAGGTTCTCCATTTTCAATGGAGAAAAATAACTTCACTGCTGTTGTATGTTCAAGGCACAGATGGTAAAGTACTGTGAAATACTCGTGTAAATGTTATGTCTACCAACCGGGCCAAACCAAAGAGAGCATTAGGCAGGAGTCCACCTGAAGAGTAGAGATTGTTGTGACTTCTCACATTAAAGCTCAGACAACGCAGGCCTCCTCAGAGAGAACACGTTCCCTGTTTAAGAGTAATTTGACTTTGCAGGAAAGGAGTGGACTTTAGGTTTGAATCTCGGATGCTTGCACAAAGCCAGGTGACTCTGGGCAACTCACTCTTCTTTAAAATGGGAATAAAGACATGTACCTTGCAGAGTATTTGCAAGGAGTAGAGATAAACATGTAGAACCCTTGGAACATAGTAGACGGCCAATAACTAGAGGCTGTTATACTTCCCTTGTATTTACTGCATCCTATTTGAAAGCGAATCCCACCCTCCACTGCTCTCCCTCCTCCATTAACTCAAGGCTTTATACCTATGGGGACGCCATCACAGAAGCCAGCCAGGGTCACCAGAAGCTGCCTGTTGGCCTTTACCTTCTGTGTGCTTTGTACATTCATTCATTCATTCATTCTGCAAGTATTTCTTGAGCACCTACCACATGCCAAGCACTAGATCTTGTGCCCTGTTGCTTTCTAGCGTCACCAATGTCCACTGTTAACCAGACCTGCTTGACCCCTCAGATTCTCCTTTGTTCATTGTCCCCAGGTGCATGCTCAGCCCTGAACCTCCCTCAGGCCACCTGGGACAGTCGTGGAGACTGTGCTCTACACAAGTCTTGCGGCAGCATCCTCAGCCTACTTCTTCCTTCCTGCTTATCCTCCCTGCCTATGTGCACCTAGGGGATCTTTCTGAGCTTATGATAATAAGCAAAACTAATACAGTAAGATCCTAGAACCAGGCTGGAGACCATAGTGAGGGGAGAAAATGTTCCTCCTGAGTATATAAGGCTCATCTCTGCCCCTCGTGCAGGACAACATTCTGCCTGGGGGGCAAAATTATTAATCACTATAGTGCCCATATGTTTGTCTTTTCCTTTAATGCTCAAGGGAATCTTGTGGAAAATGTTATCATTTCCATTTTATCAATAAAGAAAGAGAGCCAGAGGAATTAAATAATTTGCCCAAGGTCACAGAGCCAATGAATGGCTGCGTTAGGACCAAAACTCAGTTCTCCTGACTCCCATGCCCGTTTCCCCATGAGGCAGGTGGTTCAGCAGCACTGTCTAATAGAACTTTCTGTGATGATGGAAATGTTCCATATCTGCAGTGTCTAATATGGTAGCTTCCAGCTAAAGTGGCTATTGAGCACGTGAAATGTGGCTAGTGCAACTGAGGACCTAGATTGGATTGGATTGGATTGGATTTTAATTAATTTAAATTTAAAGAGCTATGTGTGACTAGTGGCTACCATATTGCACCATGCAGGTAGGGCCTTAGTGCTAAACCTGAGCTGCACAGGGAGGAGTTCCGAGTCGCCCTTGTCTTTCCATAGGTACCATGCCCTAGAGCTATCCTTCTCCATTCCAAGCCCCAGACCCAAGTGAACCTACTCATAAAGAATCATGGAGTGTCCCCAGAACCCTTGAAGAGGGCGCTGACCCTAGACATGGTCAGAGCCCACAGACTTCCCAAATGGTTGGATGAGAGCTGGGACACTTACTTACACCTACTGATCACTTGCACCTCCCATGAAACCTCAGTTTTCCCCATCAGTTTCAGTACCTCCAGGTCATGCCTTTGAAGGTGAAAGGAAATTGATTGCTATGAAGCCATTATCACCCTTGGAAATTAATTAGTTGAGCAGTAACCTCCCAGGATTGAGAGACAGGCTTAGAGAGAGAAAGAAAAAGGAACGTGGCATCGCCTAGGACAGAAGCACAGACGAGAGGCCCCCAATGGAATCCAGTCTAAACTCTTATTTTATTTTGGCCAATGTAAACTATAACACAAAAGGTTAAATTAACTGGATTTCCAATATTTAAACATAATAAAATTTCAGATGAAAACTTGTTTTCCCATACGCCTGGAACCTTGGGCCATCTTGCGATGCCCTGTTTCATTAGTATGACTAGCATCAATCACCTGAAGCAGTAGCAGCTGCCCTGTTGAGATGGACAAGAAGCTGTCCAGTTCTCTGCAGCCCCTACCACTGGCTCCCCACGACATCTTTCTTTACTCACTAGGTTGACCTGGCTGATATCTGTAGGCATTTGTGGTTTGATCCCAAAGTAGGTGTGCAGGCATGGGCAAGGTGCCTCTGCAAAGGTCTGGGATAACACAACAGTGCTCGCTTGATGTCTGGAGGCCCAGGGGGTGCATGTTGGGAGAGGCTATAGAAAAGGGGCCCCCAGAGGGAGGAAGCGAGGAAGCTGGAGCACACGCCAATGAAACACCACCACCTCTGCACTCCGCCTCCTACCTCACCTGCATTGCTTTGTGCCAGACGTTTCCTGGAACGTCTTGATCTCCAGCCCCCAGAGCTTTTCACTTCTACTTTCTTCCAGTACCTAGAACAATGCCAACCACGCAGAAAGAACTCAAGAAATGTGAGTCATTCACAATAAAACGCACTCAATTCAGATGCCTCTGTCAGACTCCCCCGTTATTGCTGCAACCTGTCATTTTCCCCACTGAGTGCTTCTGTATACTCCCTCCTTCTTAAACTCACGCTGAATATCTGTAGTTAATCCCCACTGAGGTGGGTTTCTTCCTTCCAGACCTCCACCCACATGACTGGCCCAACCAAGTAATGGCACAACAGAAGATGCAATTCCCTCGTGTCTCTTGACATGGTCCTGGAAGCTAGGTCAAAAATGAGTAGCCGAGCTGTGACCCATTATATGACTTGAACACTTTTTCTCTTTCTCCTTTTGTCATTCAGTCTGTTCGCTCGAGATTTTCGCCAGATAGAGAGGAAGGAATCTGGAAATGTCACTAGCCCATATGCTCTGTGGAAACAGGAACTATGCGTTTTCATTGTACTCCTAATGCTAGAGGAGTCTACGGCACAGAATAGGGGTTCTCCAGATAAAGTTCTGAGTTAGCACAAGTGTGAACAGAAAAATAAGGAAACCCAAGACTAGGGAGGGATCAAGGACACAGGCTCAAAACACTGCTGCACCTTTTTCCACCTATGTTAGCTAATCCACATAATCTATCTGAGCTTCTCTTTCCTGATCTATGAAAAATAACTAGTAATATATAACCTGTTGTTGACTGGTATAATCCTTAGTCAGTCAGAATGTCACTTAGCAGCAAAAAGCATAAAGATTTTTTTTTTTTTTTTTTTGCGGTACATGGGCCTCTCACTGTTGTGGCCTCTCCCGTTGCGGAGCACAGGCTCCAGACGCACAGGCTCAGTGGCCATGGCTCACGGGCCCAGCCGCTCCGCGGCATGTGGGATCTTCCCGGACCGGGGCATGAACCCATGTCCCCTGCATCGGCAGGTGGACTCTCAACCATTGAGCCACCAGGGAAGCCCGCATAAAGATTTTTAAGAATATTGACTCAGTGATCCTGATCCTAGGAGCTTATTTTAAGGAATGAATTCAGCAGAAACAACACTTATGTTTATTAGGAATTATAGTCAGTAATGAAATATTTAATGTTACCTAACTATTCGCACTAAGGAAATGATTACCCACGTATAGTATTAAAACATGACAGGGACTTCCCTGGTGGCGCGGTGGTTGGGAGTCCTCCTGCCAATGCAGGGGACGTAGGTTCGATCCCTGGTCCGGGAGGAGCCCACATGCCATGGAGCAGCTAAGCCCATGCGCCACAACTACTGAACCTGCGCTCTAGAGCCCACTGTGCCACAACTACTGAAGCCCGCGCACCTGGAGCCTGTGCTCCGCAACAAGAGAAGCCACCACAATGAGAAGCCCATGCACCGCAACTAGAGAAAGCCCGCACACAGCCATGAAGACCCAATGCAACCAAGATAAATAAATAAATAAATTTATAAAAAAAAAGACAGACGATTTTTCATCAATAAAAATTAATGTTTGTGAAGACTATTTAAACACACAGAACCTATCATCCTTAATACCACTAGAATATTCCTTTAAACCTAAAATCTCTTCATATTGCTACCCTGCTTAAAATGATTCAACGGTTACAAACTCAGGGATGGGACTGCTTAGTTAATGTTTATGTACATAAGAAACTGCCAAACCATTTTCCAAAGTGGATGTACCATTTTAGTTTCATGTCAGCAGTGTCTGAGAGGTCCAGTTCCTCCACATCCTCATCAGCACTTGTTATGGTGAGTCTTTTTAATTTTAGGCAAGCTAATAGGTATTTACTAGTATCCTGTTATGGTTTTAATTTTCATTTCTTTATGATTAATGATGCTAAACATCTTTTCATGTGCTTATCATATATTTGTATAGTTATTTACCCAAGAGAAATAGAAACTCATGTCTACAAAAAGATTTGTACATGAATGATTATAGCAACCTTACAATAGTTCAAAACTGGAAACCCAAATACCTGTCAACAGATGAATGGATAAACAAATTGTGATATACTCATACAATGGAATACTACCTAGCAATAAAAAGGAATGGACTTCTGATACACCCAAGAACATGGATGAATTTCAAAGATATATTGAGATAAAAGAGAGCATACTGTATGATTCTATCAATATGAAATTTTAGCATAGGCAGAATTAATCTATTATGACTGAAAACAGATAAGTGGCTACCTGGAGCTGGGAATGGAGGAGGGCACTGCAGAAGAGCACAGGAAACTTTTGGGGTAGATGGAAAAATGTACTATATCTTTATTGGGGCAGTAGTTACACAGGTATATATGTCTGTCAAAACTCACCAAACTACACACTTAAAATGGGTGTATTTTAGAAAGGGAAAAACCTGCAACCAAGAATGCTCTACTCAGCAAGGCTTTCATTCAGATCTGATGGAGCGACCAAAAGTTTTACAGACAAGCAAAAGATAAAAGAGTTCAGCACCACCACTTTACAAGAAATGTTAAAGGGACTTCTCTAAGCAAAAAGAAAAGGCCACAAATAGAAACATGAAAATTACAAAAGGAAAAAGCTCACTGGTAAAGGCAAATATACAGTTAAGTAGTGAATCAACCATGTTTAAAGCTAGTAGGAAGGTTAAAAGACAAAAGTAGTAAAATCATCTACATCCACAGTAAGTAGTTAAGGGATACACAAAACAAAAAGATGGAAAATATCATGTCAGAAACCATAAACGTGGAGTGGGAGCAGGGGTATAAAAATGCAGGATTATCAAAAGGTGTTTGAACTTAAGAGATCAGCAACTTAAAATAATCATATATATGGCTATACATAAACCTTACAGTAACCACAAACCAAAAATCTGTAGTAGATATACACACAGAAAAAAGAAAGGAATCCAGGGCTTCCCTGGTGGCACAGTGGTTGAGAATCTTTCTGCTAATGCAGGGGACACGGGTTCGAGCCCTGGTCTGGGAAGATCCCACATGCCGCAGAGCAACTAGGCCCGTGAGCCACAACTACTGAGCCTGCACGTCTGGAGCCTGTGCTCCGCAACAAGAGAGGCCATGACAGTGAGAGGCCTGCGCACCACGATGAAGAGTGGCCCCTGCTCGCCACAACTAGAGAAAGCCCTTGCACAGAAATGAAGACCCAATACAGCCAAAAATAAATAAATAAATTTTAAAAAAAGAAGGAAAGGAATCCAAACATAACACTAAAGGTAGTCTTCAAACCACAAGGGAAGAGAACAAAAGAAGAAAAACATCCCCCAAACAATTAACAAAATGACAATAAGTACATACCTATCAATAATTACTTTAAATGTAAATGGACTATATGCTCCAATCAAAAGACACAGAGTGGCTGAATGGGTACAAAAACAAGACCCATATATATACTGCCAACAAGACGCTCACTTCAGATCTAAAGACACACAGCCTGAAAGTAAGAGGATGGAAAAAGGTATTCCATGCAAATGGAAATTAAAAGAAAACCGGGTTAGCAATACTTATGTCAGACAAAATAGGCTTTAAAACAAAGACTATAAAGAGAGACAAAGACATTACATAATGATTAAAGGATCAATCCAAAAAGAAGGTATAACAATTGTAAACATACAAGCACCCAATATAGGAGCACCTAAATACATAAAACAAATATTAACAGACATAAAGGGAGAAACTGACAGTAATACGATAATAGTAGGGGTCTTTAACACCCCACTTACATCAATGGACAGGTCATCCAGACAGAAAAGTAACAAAGAAACACAGGACTTAAATGACACATTAAAACAAAATGGCTTAATATTAATAGAATTCTATCCAGAAGAAACAGAATACACATTCTTTTCAAATATACATGGAACATTCTCCAGGATAGATCACACACTAGGCCAAATGCCCATCAATAGATGAATGGGTAAAGATATATAATGGAATATTACTCAGCCATAAAAATGAATGAAATCTTGCCATTTGTGACAACATGAATGAACCTAGAAGGTATTACGCTAGGTAAAATAAGTCAGACAGAGAAAGACAAATACCGTATGATTTCACTTTTATGTGGAATCTAAAAAACAAATGAACAAGCATAACAAAACAAAAACAGAGTTATAGATACAGAATACAAACAGATGGTTGCCAGAAGGGAGGGGGTTAGGGGGCAGAAAGAAATAGATGAGGGAAATTAAGAGGTAGAAACTTCCAGTTGCACAGTAAATGAGTCACGCGTATGAAATGTACAGCGTGGGGAATATAGTCAATAACCATGCAATATCTTTGTATGGTGACATATCGTAACTAGACTTATTGTGCTGATCATTTTGAAATGTGTAGAAGTGCCAAATCACTGTGCTGTGTAAAAGGAAGTAACATAGTGTTGTAGGTAAATTATGCTTCAGAAACAAACAAACAAACTCATTGAAAAAGACATCAGGGAGGCTTCCCTGGTGGCGCAGTGGTTGAGAGTCCACCTGCCGATGCAGGGGACATGGGTTCGTGCCCCAGTCCAGGAAGATCCCACATGCTGTGGAGCGGCTGGGCCCGTGAGCCATGGCCGCTGAGCCTGCGCATCCGGAGCCTATGCTCTGCAACGGGAGAGGCCACGATGGTGAGAGGCCCGCGTACTGCAAAAAAAAAAAAAAAAAAAGACATCAGGGAGTTCCCTGGTGGCCTAGTGGTTAGGATTCGGGGCTTTCACTGCCATGGCCCAGGGTTCTATCTCTAGTCAGAAGACTGAGATCCCGTAAGCCAGGCGGCCAAAAATAAATAAATAAAATTAAAATTAAAAAGAGAGATCAGATTTGTGGTTACCAGAGGTGGGGATGGTGGGAGGGGGGATTGGATGAAGGCAGTCAAAAGGCACAAACTTCCAGTTCTAAGATAAATAAGTACTAGGGATGTAATGTACAACATGATAAATATAATTAACACTGTTGTATGTTATATATGAACATTGTCAAGAGGGTAAATCCTAAGGGTTCTCATAACAGGGAAAACTTTTTTATTTCTGTTTCTTTAATTTGGTAACTATATGAGATGATGTAAATTCACTAAATTTATTGTGCTAATCATTTTCTGATGTATGTAAGTCAAATCATTATGCTATACACCTCAAATTTTTACAGTGCCGCATGTCAATTGTATCTCAATAAAATGGAAGAAACAAATAAAATGGGTGTGTCTTATTGTATTTTAAATGTACCTTAATAAAGTTCATTTGAAAAGAAAAAAGTATTCAATTGCTCCTCGTTACTTCAGAATAAACTAAAAAAAAATATTAGTATTACACACAAGGTCTTTGATGATATGACCCCTTTCTATTTCTCCAACTTTATTTCCTGCTAGAATCCCACCCATTTTGTTCCTGTCATACTGAAATACCTGTTGCTTCCCCGTCACTGTATTTTTTTCATGCCTCTATATCTTTTTTTTTCTCTTTTTTTTTTGCGGTATGCGGGCCTCTCACTGTTGCGGCCTCTCCCGTTGAGGAGCACAGGCTCCGGATGCTCAGGCTCAGCGGCCATGGCTCACGGGCCCAGCCGCTCCGTGGCATGTGGGATCTTCCCGGACCGGGGCACGAACCCGTGTCCCCTGCATCGGCAGGTGGACTCTCAACCACTGCGCCACGAGGGAAGCCCATGCCTCTATATCTTTATAAATGTTATTCCCTCTTCCTGGAATCCAAACCCCACCCCCTGCCACCTTGTAATTTGACTCACTCCTATTCATCCTTCAAGATCAACTCAAGCCTGCCTGAATTTCTCTCCAAGGCTGAATCCAGTACCTCTCTGATGTGTTCTCATAGTGTCCCGCATATACCTCTAGTCCCATGTTTTCACACTGTGGTACCATGGCTAATATTCTTACTATGCTCTGAGCATCTTAAAGCCTGGGTCTGTCTTATTACATTCTTAACCCCTAACACAGAGCTTGACACATGTTGCTTAGTAAATGTTGAATGAATGAATGAACAACGCCCTGCCTACCCTCAAAAGGACCCAGTGAGGATCAAGTGAGATAAGGGATGTGACATCCTGTACTCCATTATATGGGTGTTTGATTTGGCTCCGTAATACAGTTGTGCCTTCTGAGAACTTCCACCTCCATCCCAGGGTAGAGCCAGTAAAGAGAACTTGTCCGTTCCTGTCTTGGGATCGGGGTGACAAACCTCCCAAGATGGCATGAGTTTCCGAGCTCTTCAAGAAGCAGTCTAAAGAAGTTTGATTCCACTGACTGACTGAGTTGACAGGCGGTAGGTAGCTGCTACCCCCGTCTGTGGGGTAGCATACCCCAAACCACAGCTGTTCATTCCTACAACATTTTTCTCTGTTCTATATAATAATCGTTAATTGATTTATGTAACTAAATTGGATGTGCACTTCTAAGAACAGCTGTTTTAGCTTAATGTACACTCTTTAATTCCTGAAGAGTCTGACAAGTGGCTGTCACCAATATCTGCCCAGGCAGACACGAGGACCTCGTTCTCCGAGACTCCCTTGGCTATCTACTTGATGACATGGAGTTGAAGCAGCTCCTTTCCACGACTGTGATTTATTTTCTTCACCTTTGCCAGAGCCAGAACTCCGCCAAACCCCTCCCCCTTTCACCGCCTTGCTGTTTCCTCAACATCTCGCCAGCACCCAGTCCATTCTGTCAACATCACTTCCAGCACACACACCTGGCTGATGAAGAGTGACAGCCAACCTAGATGTCATTTTCTCCAATGAAGGGAATGAATGATATTTTAAATCATTCCTTGACCTTTTCCTCCTACTTTTGTTTCAAAAGCCTTCCGGCTAGAATTCATCAGAAAGCCATTCAGCCTCTGGTCCTGTACAATGGTCACTGGTGGTCTTTTTTACTGTCTGACACTGAAGGTCAATCTGGCAAAGTAAATATTGGTGAGTGACTTCGCCAAGTCAGTGCTCAAAAGCAAGGGGGTGAACTTCTAGAGGGGAGAGTAGGGAGAAGGTTGATGAGAGGGGGAAATACCATTAAATATAAAGTTGGGTTTTCAAATCCTCTTTTCAAATTATGAGGAAGGATTCCTTTGTTCATTCAGTCATTCATGCATTCATTTGTTCTTTCAATCTGGCTAGATCTCCCAGAAAAAGGCCAAGTGTGGCCTTATCTCTAATGTGGGCCCAGGGCTCTGGTTCTGTCGGGGGCTCCAAAGTCCCCCAACCTCACTTCCAGGCTTACCCTGGAGAGTGATGTTTTGTGGACATTCAAATCCAGAGCACGTAAACATGGTTCTTTTGGGAGAGGGCCAGGAGATGGAATGGCCATTATCAGCAATCTCTTCTCTGAAAAATCTCAGTCATATGAACAAACAACCTAAGCCTCACATAGTGTCAGGCAGGGAATTTGGGGACTGTAATGTTTGTTCATATTTTCCTAAAATATCCAGTGAACCATGAGCCTAAACTCCACACCTGAGGCAAGCTGGGAATTGCTATTTTAACAAAGCACAGTTTAGAAAACAAGCTGCACACGATTTGCAATTTGGGCCGGCCCCACAGAGACTTCCGGCAGCATTTTACGGGTGACTGACACTCAAGTTAAAAATCAACACGGGTTTTCCAAGCACAGCCTCTCTGAGGGTGAAAGGTAGACTTTTCCCGTGTCTGCTAGAGCTTGCTTCAATGTGCTTTGCCACATGGGTTCTGGAAGGAAGCTTTTCCTGGACATACAACAGAGCTTTTGAGATGTTTGTGAGTATTGTTGTCTAATCTAGGTAGGCTCTCTCCTCTCGGTCTCTTGGCATATCTCTGGCAGAGAAGGACAAGAGAAAGCATGTGTAACGTGAGACAGGAAATGCGCTCACTAATTTCACAAACGTGTAGCGCTCCTCCCTCTCATGGGGCCACGGGGGAATACCACGATGACTAAGCTGCCTTCCAATGAAGGCAGATAGGAAAACAAAACAATGCAGCCAAGTGCTGAATAAGGCTTGTACCAAGGGCCGTGGAACAGAGAGAAGGAATAATTAATTTTGTCAGAGGCAGTTAAGGACGGTTGTGTAGCCGGTACCTTGACAAGTGAGTTGGAATGTCCAGGTGAGACAGGAGAAGAAAGGCTTTCCAGGGGAGGGAACAGCAGACACAAAGCATGCAGGTAGGGGCGGCGTCAAGATGGCGAGCTAGGAGGACATGGAATTTCTATCTCCTCACAACTGGGGCACCTACCAGGTACCGGTGGGGGACCATGGACATCTAAGGGGACGGGAGGGACCCCCAGCAACCAGGTAGGACGGTAAGGTGTGGGGGAAGTGAAGGGGGGACAAGTGGAGGTGGAACGGGACTGGCGCCCCTGAGGGGTGGCTGGGGGATGGGAGAAGTACCTACAGCCAGTGGGACCCACCCACGGTTAGGGGTCCAGCAGCGATGGGGGAGACCCTGGGGGAGATGGTGGGGGAGGGGAGCAAAGGAAGGGAAGGGAACAGGGCCAGTGCTTTCCCTGTCCACTTAGGCACAGCAGAGCCTGTTGGGCTCATAGGCCTAATCCTCTGCCCTCGGAGCCTCCCTCCTGCCGTGCAGAGCCCAAGTCCCGCCCCTACACCCCCTCAGGGCCCCACCTCTACACTCGGAGACCCCCTCTGAGACCCCCTCCAAGGCACTGGGCCTAAGCCCCACCCACACACCCTCAGGCAGGAACCTACCCCCAAACTCCCGATCTCCACACTCGAGAGACCATCCTTTCCACATGCTGCCTCTCCCCTTCCCCACTCAGGTCCTAAGCAGAGGCTGCGCCCCATGCTTGAATGTCACCCCGCCTAGGCCCCGCCCCACACTCAAACGTCAGCCCCCCACCAGCCTAGGTCCCGCCCCTAAGTTCCACCCCCCCAGCCTAAACTCCACCCCCATAGCCAAGGCTTTTTTTTTTTCCTCTTTTCTTTTTTCCTCTTTTAGATTGGGGTTCTGTTTTACCTTGTAGATTCACTATTGTTGATTTTTTAATATTTTTATTTTTCCTAATAAATCTTTTATTTTTCTAATTTTATATTATTCTTTATACTTTGTTATTGTTCTATCCTTTTGGTTTGTTCCCCCTCTCCCTTTTTTTTTTCTTTTTTTCTGTGGTGGTTTTATTTTACCTTGTTGCAGTTGTTTCAATTATAGTTTTATTTTTCCTAATATATTTTTTATCTTTCTAATTTTATTTTGTTTTTTATTCTTTGATATTGTACTGCTCTTTTTTTTCTTTCTTTCTTCCTTTTTTTTCTTTTTTTTTCCTTTACTGTTCCAGAAAGCTTGCAAGATCTTGGTTCCCAGGCTGGAGGTTGGGCATAAGCTCCTGTGGTGGGAGCTCTGAGTCCAAACTGCTGGACTAACAAAGAACCTCAGACCCCAGGGAATATCAAGTGGAGTGAGGCCTCCCAGAGGTCCTCATCTCAGCACCAAGACCCAGCTCTATCCAACTCCCTGCAAACTCCACTCCTGCAAATGTCTCACGCCAAACAACCAATAAGACAGGAATACAGCACCACCCATCAAAAAAAAAAAATGAAATGACAAAAAAATATGTTACAGACGAAGGAGCAAGATAAAAACCTACAAGACCAAATAAATGAAGATGAAATAGGCAACCTACCTGAAAAAGAATTCAGAATGATGATAGTAAGGATGATCCAAAATCTTGGAAACAGAATGGAGGAAATATAAGAAACTTTAACAAGATTCTAGAAGAACTAAAGAGCAAACAAACAGTGATGAACAACACAATTACTGAAATTAAATTTACTCTGGAAGGAGTAATTAAATGCACCAACATCCAAATTATAAGGGTTCTAGAAGAAAAAGAGAAAAAGAAAGCATCTGAGAAAATATTTGAAGAGATTAGAGTCAAAAAATTTCCTAACATGGGAAAGGAAATAATCAAGTCCAGGAAGCACAGAGAGTACCATACAGGACAAACCCAAAGAGAAACATGCCGAGACATATTAATCAAACTATCAAAAATTAAATACAAAGAAAAATATTAAAAGCAACAAGGGAAAAGCAACAAATAACATACAAGGGAATCCCCATAAGGTTAACAGCTGATTGTTCAGCAGACACTCTGCAAGCCAGAAGGGAGTGGCAGGACCTATTTAAAATGATGAACGGGAAAAACCTACAACCAAGATTACTCTATCCAGCAAGGATCTCATTCAGATTCGATGGACAAATTAAAACCTTTACAGACAAGCAAAAGGTGAGAGAGTTCAGCACCACCAAACCAGCTTTACAACAAATGCTAAAGGAACTTCTCTAGGCAGGAAAAACAAGAGAATGAAAAGACCTACAAAAACAAACCCAAAACAATTAAGAAAATGGTAATAGGAACATATATATCGATAATTACCTTAAATATAAATGGATTAAATGCTCCAGACAAAAGACATAGACTGGCTGAATGGATACAAAAACAAGAGCTGTACATATGCTGTCTACAAGACACCCAGTTCAGACCTAGGGACATGTACAGACTGAAAGTGAGGGGATGGAAAAAGATATTCCATGCAAGTGGAAAAAGGAAACCTGGAGTAGGAATTCTCATATCAGACAAAACAGATTTTAAAATAAAGACTATTACAAGAGATAAAGAAGGACACTACATAATGATCAAGGGATCCATCCAAGAAGAAGATATAACAATTGTAAATATTTATGAACCCAACAAACTCAATACATAAGGCAAATGCTAACAGCCATAGAAGGGGAAATCCACAGGAACACAATAATAGTAGGGGGCTTTAACACCCCACTTTAACCAATGGACAGATGATCCAAAATGAAAATAAATAAGGAAACACAGGCTTTAAATGACACATTAAACAAGATGGACTTAATTGATATTTATAGGACATTCCATCCAAAAACAGAAGGTTACACTTTCTTCTCAAGTGCTCATGGAACATGCTCCAGGATAGACTGTATATTGAGTCACAAATCAAGCCTTGGAAATTTAAGAAAATTGAAATCATATCAAGTATCTTTTCTGACCACAACACTATGAGACTAAATATCAATTACAGTAAAAAAAAAACTTAAAAAAATACAAACACATGGAGGCTAAACAATACACTACTAAATACCAAGAGATCACTGAAGAAATCAAAGAGGAAATCAAAAAATACCTAGAAACAAATGACAATGAAAACACGATGACCCAAAACCTATGGGATGAAGCAAAAGCAGTTCTAAGAGGAAAGTTTATAGCAATACAATCCTACCTCAAGAAACAAGAAACATCTCAAATAAACAACCTAACCTTACACCTAAAGCAATTAGAGAAAGAAGAACAAAAAACCCCAAAACTTAGTAGAGGGAAAGAAATCATAAAGATCAGATCAGAAATAAATGAAAAAGAAATTAAGGAAACAATAGCAAAGATCAATAAAACTAAAAGCTGGTTCTTTGAGAAGATAAACAAAATTGATAAACCATTAGCCAGGCTCATCAAGAAAAAAAGGGAGAAGACTCAAATCAATAGAATTAGAAATGAAAAAGGAGAAGTAACAATTGACACTGAAGAAACACAAAGGATCATGAGAGATTACTACAAGAAACTCTATGCCAATAAAATGGACAACCTGAAATAAATGGACAAATTATTAGAAAAGCGCAACCTTCCAAGACTAAACCAGGAAGAAATAGAAAATATAAACAGAACAATCACAAGCACTGAAATTGAGACTGTGATTAAAAATCTTCCAACAAACAAAAGCCCAGGACCAGATGGCTTCACAGGTGAATTCTAGCAAACATTTAGAGAAGAGCTAACACCTATCCTTCTCAAACTCTTCCAAAATATAGCAGAGGGAGGAACACTCCCAAACTCATTCTATGAGGCCACCATCACCCTGGTACTAAAACCAGACAAAGATGTCACAAGGAAAGAAAACTATAAGCCAATATCACTGAGGAGCATAGATACAAAAATCCTCCACAAAATACTAGCAAACAGAATCCAGCAGCACATTAAAAGAATTATACACCACAATCAAGTGGAATTTATCCCAGGAATGCAAGGATTCTTTAATATACACAAATCAATTAATGTGATAAACCATATTAACAAATCAAAGAAGAAAAACCATATGATCATCTCAATAGATGCAGAAAAAGCTTTCAACAAAATTCAACACCCATATATGATAAAAAGCCTCCAGAAAGTAGGCATAGAGGGAACTTACCTCAACATGATAAAGGCCATATATAACAAACCCACTGCCAACATTGTTCTCAATGGTGAAAAACCGAAAGCATTTCCTCTAAGATCAGGAACAAGACAAGGTTGTTCACTCTCACCACTATTATTGAACATAGTTTTAGAAGTTTTAGCCACAGCAATTAGAGAAGAAAAAGAAATAAAAGGAATCCAAATGGGATAAGAAGTAAAGCTGTCACTGTTTGCAGATGACATAGAGAATAGACATACATACATACACATACACAGACATACACAGGGAATCCTAAAGATGCTACCAGAAAACTACTAGAGCTAATCAATGAATTTGGTAGAGTAGCAGGATACAAAATTAATGCACAGAAATCTCTTGCATTCCTATACATTAATGATGAAAAATCTGAAAGAGAAATTAAGGAAACACTCCCATTTACCACTGCAACAAAAAGAATAAAATACCTAGGAATAAACCTACCTAAGGAGACAAAAAACCTATATGCAGAAAATTATAAGACACTGATGAAAGAAATTAAAGATGATACAAACAGATGGAAAGATATACCATGTTCTTGGATTGGGAGAATCAAAATTGTGAAAATGACTGTAGTACCCAAATCAATCTACAGATTCAGTTCAATCCCTATCAAACTACCAATGGCAATTTTCACAGAACCAGAACAAAAAATTTCACAATGTGTATGGAAACACAAAAGACCCCGAATAGCCAAAGTAATCTTGAGAAAGAAAAACATAGCTGGAGAAATCAGGGGCCTGGACTTCAGACTATACTACAAAGCTACAGTAATCAAGACAGTATGGTACTGGCACAAAAACAGAAATATAGATCAATGGAACAGGATAGAAAGCCCAGAGATAAACCCACACACATATGGTCACCTTATCTTTGATAAAGGAGGCAAGAATATACAATGGAGAAAAGACAGCCTCTTCAATAAGTGGTGCTGGGAAAACCAGACAGCTACATGTAAGAGAATGAAATTAGAATAGTTCCTAACACCATACACAAAAATAAACTCAAAATGGATTAAAGACCTAAATGTAAGGCCAGACACTATAAAACTCTTAGAGGACAACACAGGCAGAACACTCTAAGACATAAATCACAGCAAGAACCTTTTTGACCCACCTCCTAGAGAAATGGAAATAAAAACAAAAATAAACAAATGGGACCTAATGAAACTTCAAAGTTTTTGCATAGAAAAGGAAATCATAAACAAGGTGAAAAGACAGCCCTCAGAATGGGAGAAAATATTTGCAAACAAAGCAACTGCAAAGGATTAATCTCCAAAACATACAAGCAGCTCATGCAGCTCAATATCAAAAAAACAAACAACCCAATTCAAAAATGGGCAGAAGACCTAAATAGACATTTCTCCACAGAAGATATACAGATTGCCAACAAACACACGAAGGGATGCTCAACATTACTAATCATTAGAGAAATGCAAATCAAAACTACAATGAGGGATCACCTCACACCAGTCAGAATGGCCATCATGAAAAAATCTCCAAACAATAAATGCTGGAGAGGGTGTGGAGAAAAGGGAACCCTCTTGCACTGTTGGTGGGAATGTAAATTGATACAGCCACTATGGAGAACAGTATGGAGGTTCCTTAAAAAACTAAAAATAGAATTACCATATGACCCAGCAATCCCACTACTGGGCATATACCCAGAGAAAACCATAATTCAAAAAGACACATGCACCCCAATGTTCATTGCAGCACTATTTACAATAGCCAGGTCATGGAAGCAATCTAAATGCCCATCGACAGACGAATAGATAAAGAAGATGTGGTACATATATACAATGGAATATTACTCAGCCATAAAATGGAACGAAATTGGGTCATTTGTAGAGACGTGGATGGATCTAGAGACTGTCCTACAGAGTGAAGTAAGTCAGAAAGAGAAAAACAAATATCATATATTAATGCATATATGTGGAATCTAGAAAAATGGTACAGATGAACAGGTTTGCAGGGCAGAAATAGAGACACAGATGTAGAGAACAAATGTATGGACACCAAGGGGGGAAAGTGGCAGTGGGGTGCTGGTGGTGAGATGAACTGGAAGATTGGGATTTACATGTCTACACTAATATGTATAAAATAGATAACTAATAGGGCTGCAGAATTGTAGTTCTTCTCGCTTCTGCTGTCTGCCCTCTTGTGGATGAGGCTACCTAACCTTATGGTTTTTAACTTGGATAAAGTCAGAAAGGGATGCTAGTGTGGAAATGAGGAATTTATTTTCAGAGCCCTTCACCCTTCAGGTGTGATTTCCAGGTGGAAACATCCAACAGATGCTCGGCAAAGTGAGCCAGAGGCTCCAGGGGCATTAGAGTCAAGACTATACCGAACCCAGCACCTCCATATGCCGGCACAGTGGTGTGGCAGGGCCAGCTCATCCCAGCATGGGAAAGGCAGTGGGTAAATTTTCTGAAATTTTGCAAACTGGCAGTGAATACAGCCATCATTAAAAATCGAGTCACAAAAACTTACACGTAAATGATTTTAAAAGCAAGCATAATAAATTCTCAAAGCTCTCCACTTCCTAATTACTTTACTATAGTTTACCTGTGCTTTTGAGGTGATTTGTATCTATTTTATAAGCCTGGTGGGAAAATCATATAAAGGTGTCCTAGGTGCGTCTCTGCCCAACTCCTATTGACATCAGCCATGTTGTTGGCTTGAAATCAGCCATGGGGAGGAGTGTTTACATGGTGAAAACTGATATCGCAAAAACTACAAATTCAGGCTACCCCCATCCCCCAAGAGCCAGCACACCACTACCTAAAACTGTATCATGATCCTGGAGCCTCATTAAGGTAAAGCAAAGAGAATAAGGCAGAAACTAATACTCCACAAATGAGGGGAAGAAATTAACGCTAAAAACAGTTTCTAATATTGACTGATATTTCCCCAAACACAAGCTTTTTGCACTACTCAAGTCCTCTGGGGTTGCTGCTATTTGAAATAAAGCTGTTTCATTTAGCTCCATGAATAAGATACTTCTAGCCAGAGAAGACATATTTTATATGCACACATAAAAATGCTCTGTATGTATATAGCACCTTCCTTTTAAGGAGCTCACAGCAATTACACATGTGCTGATTATTCCTATGGACACCCTAGGGAGGTAGCTAGGTGGCAGAGGAAATAGGAATGGAAAAAAAAAAAACTGTTAACTTAGGAATCAGGGCATTACCTAGCCTCAGTGCTATAAACAATCTTTCTTCTCCCAGTGTAGGAAACCCTGACTTCAGAATGTTAAAGTGTCCTGCTTAAGAAGGTTCTAGAATTGGACTCCTGTCACTGGCATTTTTCCATGAGCATGGCCGTGGAAACCTCCCACTCTCTCCCTTCTTTTGTCCTGGTTCTCCTGCTAGTTTGTCCCTACCTCCTACTTGGGCCAGGGCTGGAGTCTGCAATCCAAGCTGCCTGGCTTCAGAACCCCAGGGAATTCACCAAAGGGCCTCAGGGAGGGAGCAGCAACCACCTGTGTCAGGCGTTGTTCTCACGTGACTTGCTGCCTCTGTGATGACCGTTCCCAGATACCAATGACACCATCGTCCCCTCTGCACCAGCTGCCTCATCCCACTGGGGATCCCAATGGCTCCTCTGACTTTCCTAGGCCCCTCCCCGTGAGGCTCTGGACAATTCCAAATCGGCCCTTTGGAGTACAAGTGAGCATAATGTTAATGCTGGTATGGTCTCCACGCACCCAGGATTTAACTGTCCATCGAGCAGAGTGTTCACGGTTGCTGGTGATGACAAATAGGGGAAAGATGAACTAGTGTGTGTGTGTGTGTGTGTGTGTGTGTGTGTGTGTGTGTGTGTGTCAGAAACAAAGGCAAAGACAGAAACAGAGACAGAGAAAGGAGAGAGGCAAAGATTTGCTGAAGCTGTGGGAATTCCTGAACACAAGAATTATTTTCTTTGGAGGTGTTTTGTTTTTGACTCTGAATTTTATTGTTTGTTTGTAACTGGTGGGAGGGCAGATTTATAAGATAAATCTTCCTCCTGGGGAGCCCTGGGCTCCACCCAAGCCAGACCACGCGTCGCAGTGTCCCCTTAACAGCTGCCTCTGGAGGCAGCCCTGAGTGGGACTGGGGGGAGACCTTTGGCTGGAGAGCATTGTCTCTGAAAGCATTTGTCTCTGGCCAGATATATCTGGATCTTCAGAGGGTCGGGACCCGGTCAAGTCTGAAAGAGACTCCCTCAGCTTCCCAACCAGGGCCTCCTACTGGCCCCAAAGATGGCAGCGGGTCTCCCGTGGGGAGACTTCTCACCAAGGAGTGGGCTGAGATAGGAGGGCCCTCAGACCCAGCTTGAGTGGCCACACCGGACACACAACAGAAATCAGCCAGTTAAGCAGCTCTAGCGTGAGGGGCAGGAGACAGGTTTTCATCTTCCTGGCTCCATCACAGCTACTGTGGAGCGAGTCTGCTGCTCTGAGATGTCAGGGTGTGAGCAGTTGCAGTCCTTGATTCAACAGTCATTTCCTGAGACCCTGCTGGATGTCAGGGACAGCCTTGGGTTAGAGAAACACAAAGCAAAACAGCCCACCTGGACCCAGGCATCAACAGGCTTATAAGATACACCCTCCAAGGGCCTTTCCCGTCCTAGAACAGTCTCTAAATATTTTCTTACTGGCCAGAGGGCTTCCTTATATCTCCCAAGCTAAAGAATTCATCCCCTACTAAGGAAAAGGAATCATGTTTTGCTTGTCTATTTGTTTACATTTGCGTTCCCAGACTTAACCACTTGGCACTCACAGTGTCTGAGCTGCTCATGGAGCCTCGCCAGAGCCCCTGGGGAGAGGTGAGTGTGGCAACGTCTGCCACACCCAAAAACACTCATTAGGCTCCGGTGTGCTTGGGGCATCTTGTGCTCTAAGTCAAAGAGGCACAGCCCAGCTGTCCAGAAGCTTCTAGAAACCCTGGAGCTTGCCCATAGGAAGGACAAACAGCAGAGCAAACTCTAAGATGGTGCTGTCTGACCAACAAAGGGAACGCAAAGGCAGAACCGGTGAAGTTGGAGGGAGAGAGGGGCTTAGAGAACACGCAACACGGTGGGGAAATCTCTAGCTGTGTCTTCTTGTTAGTCCAGGGTTGCCAGGTTTCCCCCCCACACCTCCCCTGACACACAGGATCTTAGTTTCCCAACCAGAGAGCAGACCCATGACCCCTGCATCGGGAGCACAGAGTCTTAACCACTGGACCCCCAGGGAAGTCCCAGGATTGCCAGGGAATGGTGGAGAAAAGGAGGGTAGTGAGAACTGGGATGGGGACCTAGGAAAAGGGCCCTCCATGACTGCCCCCCAAAGGCTTGGGACATCAGTGCAAAGTCAGAAAGCTGAGGTAAAACCCCTCCAGCTCTTCACTACAACGATGACAGCCTCCTTCCACGCTCCCTCCAGGGCCCTCCTTACCCCCTCTAACATCTTACATAAGAGCCTCCTATTGTGTTAATATCAGGGGGAAAAGTGACTAAGGGCGAGTGTGTGACTAAAGGGAAAGAAAACTAGGAAAGGAGTCTCAAATGCTTGCCCCCATCCCCAGGTTATCTTGGCTCATTCCCTGATTCCGTCAGTTCACAGGCTCTGACATAAAAGGCAGGAAGTTACACACACTAAACAAAGCTCCTTAGATGTCAGGAAATTAACCTGGGAAATCGGAGCCAAAAACGATTAAAGGCGTTGCACTCTGAGTTCAAAAACCACGATGGCGCTAGATCAAAAGCTGTTTGCCGGGCACCCCAGGCTTGGCTCCGCCAAACTGCACATCCCCAGCCCGGGAAACCCCGGCTACAGGGCCTGCATGCCTGTGTGCTGTGCTTTTTTTTTTTTCCAGCCACGTGACTTAATCCTCACTCAGATCTATAGCTTTTGACCCTTGTTGCCGTCGGAGTTTGGATGCCCGCCCTTGGCAAGTCTGCCCCCAGAAGAGCAGCTGGTCTGCCCAGGCTTCCTGATTAGGGAAGAAGATCACACACCTGACCTCAGAGGGGGTCCAACAAGTGGCCCCAGAGGAAACAAAGAAAGCCCTTAAAAGGGGAAGGAGGGAAGGCAGCCTGGGGATCCTAACCTTCCCAGCTATGAAAACAAATGCCTAGTGGAGGGTGGAAAGGTTGGACCAGAGCAAGCCCAGAATTATGAGGATGATTATTTATGTTCACAGCAATAATAACATCTCTTTGAGCCTCGGTTTCATACTCTTTACAATTAAGGGGTTGGACTAAGTGTTCTTTATGATACCTTCTAGCTAGGATATCCTGGAATTCTTAAACGTTGTACATCATAATGAAGTTGTCAAGGGGGTTTGCACCACAGCACCTCATTGTATCTCCAGCAATGGGTATTAACCCCATTTTACAGAGGAGTAAACTGAGGCCCCATGAGGAGAAGACGCTTGCCTAATGCCACAGAGCTGGTAGATAGCAGAGCCTGTAACAAACCCTCATCCAGCACCTCCTGGTCCAGTGCTCTGGAAGGGCAATCGCGGACAATAGCCTTGTCCCCAGAATGACAAAAGTACCTTTGCAATCACAAGCTCAACGTGTTGCTATGCCTTTTTTTTTTTTTTTTTTTGTATTGGGAAACAATACAAAAGGGGTAAGGGGGAACCATTTAACATGTCAGCCTTCTGAGAAGTGGAACACTCAGAGATGTCAACCCCATGATGACCTCATAATAGTGTAAAACCCTCTTCTTGAGTCTGCAGAGGTGAGGTTAGTTGCATTCACAGAAGAGGAAAACAGTGAGAGAAACGTTATTCATTCAAGAATAATAGCACCTTCAAGAACCTGCTGTGTCCCTACTCTGAATGCCCTGGGTCTATGACCCACACACCCCTCCTCCAGAGCTGATTAGACCAGGGAGAATCACCACTGAGAGTAAGTCAGAGGTGCTCTCCCACAGGACTGGATTTGACACATAGAAAGGACAATTAAAGCATCTGTGAGCCTGCAGCTGTACAATCACTGCATTGGTCAGGGTGCTCCGAGAAAACAGAACCAATGGGATGCATAGAGATATAGAAAGAGATTTATTATAGGGAATTGGCTCATGCAGTTATGGAGGCCAGCAAGCCCCAAGATCGACAAAGTGATTAGGCAAGTCTGGCAGGCTTGACACCCAGGAAGAGCCAATGGCTCAATCTGAGGGCTGTCAGGCAGGAGGAATATCTCTCCTACTCAGGGGAGGGTCAAGGTTTTTTGTTCCATTCATGCCTTCAACTGATTGGATGAGGCCCACCCACGCTGGGGCAGGGGAGCTGCTTCACTCAATCTACCAATTTAAACATTAATCTCCTCCAAAATCACATTCACAGAAATGCCCAGAATAATGTTTGACCAAATACCTGGGGTCCAGTCAAGTTGGGGAATGGGGTGCCCAGATGTTTGATCAAACATTATTCATAAAATTACACCAGTTTTCTTAGAGTCATAAAATTAACCATCACATAGAGAGGGGCCAGAACCCAGGCGAGACTGAATGGGGAAACCCAGGGTTATAAGAGAGGAAACTGGGCGTTCTCAGCGAGGAATCAAGATGAGGAGTGGAGAAGGTACTGCCTGGAGGACTTGTGGAGCCCATGAGACTCCCCTGAATCCTTCCAATCCCCCTCCTTCGCTCAGCTGGCTTGAGCGGGTTTCTCTTTCTGGCAACCGAACCTCCTCTGATTATAACAAACACATTGTGGCTTTTACTAAGTTGCCCCATTCTCTAAGCCATTTACCAAGTGATAAACATATTGGGTATCCAGTACTGCCATGTTACATACCACGTATACTTGGTTCTTGAATGATTTACTTTTATAATTTTGACTACAGGCAAGTAACCACATGCAACTGAAATAAAATATTTTCATGAGATTTGGTACTTTGATCTATAGCGCTTCAATGCAAAAGAAATGAGTAACTCAACGAGTGAGTGATCTCACACAGCTGCCCAGCATCCATATCATGGTGCACTGTTGCTGTTCTCAACTCACTGTTCTGCAAGCATTTTCTGAGGAAAAGCATCTATTAAGAGGTTTTCTTACACTACCAAATGTAAAATAGAAAGCTAGTGGGAAGCAGCCGCATAGCACAGGGAGATCAGCTCAGTGCTTTGTGTCCACCTAGAGGGGTGGGATAGGGAGGGTGGGAGGGAGATGCAAGAGGGAGGTGATATGGGGATATATGTATACATAGCTGATTCACTTTGTGATACAGCAGAAACTAACACAGCATTGTAAAGCAATTATACTCCAATAAAGATGTTAAATAAAACATTTTAAAAAGTATAAAAAAGAGGTTTTCTTGAATTGGGAGATTTGTGACAGCCCAGGCTGAATCCCTTACAAACGCTGTAGGTCTACTACACATTGTCACTAACATATTTTTTAGAAACCTCTGTCTCTTCTACTATGAGCTCTTTGGAGGATGAGCTCCCTGCCTTACGCACCTTTGTCACTCTTCTACCCAGAACACAGTACCTGGTACCCAGTAAGCACACATACATTTCTGAGTTAATTCTCTCATTGGATTCTCACAAGAAGCCCATCCGATATATCATATTATTCTCAATTGTATTAATCAGCTTAAGCTAAGTTACGCTGCAATAACATATAACCTGGAAATCTCAGTGTTTACTGTGGCACAGATTTGATTCTCACCAATGTCACCATCACACATGCGCTATGGGTCATCTACGGCCGATCTTCATGTCTTCTTCATTCCAGGCCCCGATGACAGAGAGAAAGAGAGGTGGCAGACCACACAATGGCCCTTAAGGTATCTATACAATAATGACACAATTATTCATAGTCTCTTTTGCCAGCCAAGGCAAATCCCATAGTCAAGCATGATGTCAATAGGGCAGGGATGCCTACTCTTCGACAGGATGGATGGGTGCCAAGAATCACATGGCCATGCCTGGCACCGTGGGACTAGGATGCAAAAATCCTCCACCAGAGAGAGACAGCAAAATTACAAACACTAATACTATGTATCACACCGTTGCACAAAGAAACTAAGGTGAAGCAATTGCCTGACCCAGTATCTTGTTAGTGGCAGACTCAGTATTTGAAGGAAGTCTTCAGACCCCAGGTGGAGGATGCGGTCCACTACAGCACGGTTGTTTCCGCGTCTTCCTCTGGGAGAGATGCATCTCCAGGACCTGATCTGTACCTTATGCCACTCTACAGTAGTGTTCACATCAAGTTTGTAATGTTCGCATCAGTAACGTTCACTACAACACTTGGCCCTTGAATGCTTTATTCATCAGGATCGTGTGTCCAGGAGAATCCAAGTGAGCCAAGGCAGACGAAATTAACAAGTGCCAATCAAGAAATATAGACCGGGCTTCCCTGGTGGCGCGGTGGTTGAGAGTCCGCCTGCCGATGCAGGGGACGCAGGTTTGTGCCCTGGTCCGGGAGGATCCCACATGCCGTGGAGCGGCTGGGCCCGTGAGCCTGTGAGCTGCGTGTCCGGAGCCTGTGCTCCACAACAGGAGAGGCCACAGCAGTAAGAGGCCCACATACTGCAAAAAAAAAAAAAGAAATATAGACAGAGCCAACACTTTAAATCTCAATAAGTGGAGTCATTTTAAATTTTTCTTGGCTTAACCAGACTGAAGATAGAAAGGAGTGGTGGCCCCTGAGAAGGACAAGAAGTTGTCACCCTCTAGGGTGCTGTCCGTTTTCATCACTTCCAGATGATGTCAGCTGGGTCCCTCTGGCCATTGGTTGATTGCATCCTGCAGTAGCCGGATTGAGGGGTCTGGGAAGCTCAGGGACTGATGCTTGGGAAGAGCCTGGCATCAATAATTTACAAAAGGCCTTAACTGTGACCTGGTCAGCGTCTCCAGAGTTAATTATTCCCATGACCACAAACAGCACCCATCCCACATGGGCATCCTGGTCGCCTGTGGTTAATGATCTCTCTGGCCAGTGAGTAATTTTGCTCAAGGAAAGAACCTGACTGCATGCAGGTCTCCAAGTATAGAAAAACAAGTCAGAATTCACTGGAGTTTTTTTCTGGATTATTTCATTTCCTTGGTTACATAGGTAACATGTTTGGTGTTCGGATGGTGCAGGTTATGAAAAGTTCAGCACTCCCACACTTAGCAACAGAAGCTCTGTGGAATACCCGTTCCCCAACTCTGCCAATAACATTTTTAAGGAGATTGGGCTTGATTAAAAAACACATGGTAAGTCATGAATCCAACCTGTCCAGGATGTATCAGGTTGCACAGTGTTATGAAACACACACCATCCTGGATGTTCTTCCAGAAGAATGTGTACAGAAAAGCCTGCCCTTCTGCTAGAATAAAAGCTCCTTTCCAGCCCCCGTGGCTCTCTACCATCAGTCCAAACGCCCAACAAGCTGGAGCGTGCAGGCAGCCTTGACTGAGCCCTGTACTGCCTTGGGATGCTCTATACCATCTCTCCTGTGTTGTCTTGCATGTGTGAGACCAGTGCCAACACCAGGGGGCTTTGAAGGACAAAAGTAAGGAGGCTCCATGCAACAACTTCCACAGCATCTCACTGCTCCGTTCTGCTGGTAAGCAATCAGCAGAACTTCCTATAGAAAACTCAAGAAAATTGGAAGGCAGGCTCAGAATTGCAGCCTGGCTGCAGACCACAGTGTAACAGATATTATGTATGGATGAGCATGTCAAAAACAGCATGTCTATGCTCAATTCATAGGCCTGACGTGGGTCTGTGTAATTGAACACTGGGTAGCTCAAAGCCAAGTCTCTGAAAGCATCCTCCAAAAAACACCCAAGGTTGCAGTTCCAAAGTTACTATAATTTCACTACTTTGCTGTTCATGCTAATAGTACACAGGCAAAAGGATATTAAAAAAGATGATATTAATGTTCAGGGAGGTGGCATTTGCAGGGCTATGGTCTGATGATAAACCAAGAGCATTTAGCAGCCAACCCAGAAGAAATGGATTTACAGCTGAAGTTCCTTCCCAATTTGGGCAGCAACAGCATTCTCTGAACACTCGTTTTACACGCATTTGTTGTGAACCCCATGTGCCAGCCACCATGCTGGGGTCAACATAATACAGAGTTGGATGAGCCGTGATTCCTGGCACGGGGAGGCTGACAGGCGAGTAGGTGAGATAGGACCACACACCAGCGAGTGAAACGACACCCATTAAGTGGAAAGTGCCACAAAAGAGGCGCAGATGAAGCGTTTTAGGAAGTGTGAAAAGAGAGCTTACCCTCCTACAGTGGAGAGACCATGGCTTTATGGAGGACAGGCATTCAGCTAAGTCTTTCAAAGGGGTAAGGATACAGGCACGCGGAGTTGGGGAGGACGAGAATCCATCAGTTGCCTCCACGGATGTAATGGAGGTGCTGAGGTCTCGCTCGGATCCCCTCAGCGGGTAGGGCAGCTGGGGCTTCTGTTGCTCATGGCTCCAAGCTGTTCCCCATCTCTGAGGTTTGCCTTTGGCTGACCACAGCACCCCACCGGAGGGAGCACCTCTCCTGCCTCTCAGGATGGCTGACAGCCAGGGACAGACTGATACAGGGGCACAAAAAGCCAGCCCCGTTGCCTCAGCATGGGGACAATTCTGCACCCCATGCCCCAGAGGATCAGCCTAAGGCTACTCTCTGCTAGGTTCGTTCCCCTTTCCTAACCTGCTTCCTTGCTCTCTGGGGTATGTTTCCTGAGAACGCCTCTTCAGTAAATCAGAGGCATCCAAATCTCTATCTCAGGCTTTGCTTCTAGGGAACCCAGCATAAGCCTTTGACTTTCCCTTTTGCAGCTGCGCAGATGCACCAAGGAATCCTTGGGGGTAGCCTTCCAGTTCCCAGTACAACACCTGTTACACCCCCATTCCTTAGCTTCCTCTGTTCCAGCCAGAACTGCGCCCCCTCTATTTCCACACCGCATGTCTTATTATCGTTCTTTCTCCTGCCTAGAGAGCTTCCTCTCTACCTATTCCTTTCTTTCGAGACCTAACTCAAGTTTTACTTATTCCAAGGTTTGCCAACCAGACTATGCCTATACCCCTAATGTGTGTATTTTTTAGCACTAAGTGATACGTCAAAACATGTACCTACTTTTATTTTTTAGACAATTAGATCAGAACTTAATCATCCAAATTAGATGTTGTCACTTTTCAAAGTACTCATCTTGGGCTATTAATCACTTCCTCCAATAAGCCCACTCCCCATCCTCATTTGGGGATTCTTCTTTTGGGTTTGACTTCAGAGTATGTATCATACACCACTGAACACAATAAATAGCCTACAGCAATTCTCTTTCCTTTGAGGTTTTAGGGAATCATTCAGGTGATTGATTGCAGGTTAGTGAGAGTACATGTGTATTTTGTAATTCCACAATTTACACATCCAGAGCAGTCCCTTGGAGGATAAAACCCTTTCTCCCACAAGGACTGCCCTAAATCCAACCAACCCCAGTGATGGCAAATATTTGTCCTGTGAAAGTGATTTCCTTTCCTCTTTGAGACATTTGAATCCACACCTGATGAGTAATGTAGGTATTGATTCATTCATTCAACAAATATTTGTTGAGTGCTTTCCACACGCCAAGGATTGTGCTACAAGTGAAGCTGGAAAATCAAATAAAACATAGTTTTTACTCACATGGGGCTTAGAGCCTATTAGAGAAAAGTTACAAGTAAATTGGCTTTATAGAATAGTGCGGTAAATGCTGTGATGGGGACAGGCATGGGGGTCTCTTGGAAGAAGAGGAGTAAAGTTAGATTGGAGGGTCAGAGAAACTTCTAGAAGATGTTTTGAAGGATGATTAGGAGTTTGCTAGATGAAGAAGGTTGATGAGGGCATGATGGGAGGAGCTGCTTGTAGGAAAGCACAGGTAGAATTCTGAAACAACAAAGACACATTCAAGACCCTCCCTGTGAAGAGTGAATTGGGAGAATGAACACAGAGATGAGAGAGGCACTCAGGCTGCTCTGAAACCTCGGAGGGCTTATCCTGAGAGCATTAGGAAGCCACTGATGGCTCAGGCTGAGATAGAAACCAACCAACAAACCAAAACCATATTGTGTCACTAAAAACTCATGAAATGATTTTTTTTTCTTGCGGTACACAGGCCTCTCACTGTTGTGGCCTCTTCCGTTGCGGAGCACAGGCTCCGGACGCACAGACTCAGCGGCCATGGCTCACGGGCCCAGCCGCTCCACGGCATGTGGGATCTTCCCGGACCGGGGCACGAACCCATGTCCCCTGCATCGGCAGGCGGACTCTCAACCACTGCGCCACCAGGGAAGCCCTCATGAAATGATTTTAATGTGTGTGCTCAGTACTTCTTCACATGTGCTAGCCTGGTTCATCCTCTAACAACTCTGTGAGAGACACATTGTTATGCTCACTTTAGAGGTGAGGACACAGAGACCAGAGAGGTTAAGTAACTTGCTCAGGGTCACACAGCTAGTAAGTGGCAGAACTGGAATTCAAACTCTCTATCTGTCTCAACTCCAAAGCCCCAAAGGACCCCCTAAAAGAAACCCAGCAAAGGATATGAACAGATACATCACTTAAAAGGAAACTTTAAATTCTAAATATATTTATAATGCTCAACCTGGGCACAAATCAAAGCATCAAAAAGTAAAACAGGGGCCTCCCTGGTGGCGCAGTGGTTGAGAGTCCGCCTGCCGATGCAGGGGATACGGGTTCGTGCCCCGGTCTGGGAGGATCCCATGTGCCGCGGAGCGGCTGGGCCCGTGAGCCATGGCCGCTGGGCCTGCGCGTCCGGAGCCTGTGCTCCGCAACGGGAGAGGCCGCAGCAGTGAGAGGCCCGCATACTGCAAAAAGAGAAAAAAAAAAAAAAAAAAAAAAAAAAAAAAAAAAAGTAAAACAATAATATTGAACCATTTTATACCCATTTAACTAGCAAAACATTACTAACCATGCACAATGCCATCTGTTTTGTATCACTCAATGGACATCAGTACATTTGTAACAGAGAACAAACATGACTCCATATTGGATCTCTTCCTTTAGCTTTAACCTTTGTGCTCTGTTGTCTGTGCTTAGTCATGCTGGCTCTGCACCTCTTATAAAAGACTGTTGCCTATAGCCTGAAATATACAGAATAGCCCATTCTCAAGGCTCTGACCTTTAAAGGTATAGCACTTTTCCATTTGTATAGAGATAAAAAGTTGCAGAATAGAGAATACCATTTGTCTTGTTGGAGGCTTATAGGAACATTGTGACCAGACCTAGTGGACAGCTACAAGAACAAAGGAGTTAGCAACAAGCAGCCACACCCTCTCCCCTTTTAGTACAAAAGAAGCCTGAATTCTAACTCAGGTAAGATGGTTCTTCCGGACACGAGTCCACCATCTTCTAGGTCTGCTGGCTTTCCAAATGAAGCCTCTGTTCCTTGCCTCAACAGCTCATCTCTCGACTATTGGCCTGTTGTGTGGTGAGCAGTATGAGCTTGAACTCGGTAACACTTTGATGGTCATACTGTAAATTTACATAAATGTTTTGGAAAACAATGTAATAATTTATCCAAAGAAAATATTTCAAAAATAGACTCAAAGTTTGTCATTGCAACATTAACAGTGCAAAATTGAGAACAAACTAAATGTGGAGTGACAGGGCAATGGTTTGGTAAACAGTCATACAACAACTCAATGGAATATTGTGTGGTCATTTAACATGATCTTTGGGCTTCCCTGGTGGCGCAGTGGTTGAGAGTCTGCCTGCCGATGCAGGGGACATGGGTTCGTGCCCCGGTCCGGGAAGATCCCACGTGCCGCGGAGCGGCTGGGCCCGTGAGCCATGGCCGCTGGGCGTGCGCGTCCGGAGCCTGTGCTCCACAACGGGAGAGGCCACAACAGTGAGAGGCCCGCGTACAGCAAAAAAACAAACAAACAAACAAAAAACCAAAACAACAAAAAAAACCCATGATCTTTACGAGGATTATGTAACACCATGGGAAAATATTTATAGGAAGTAAACTTGTCACGTGAAAAGGTAGAATAGAGTACACTCTTGACATTCATGAGGAATATAGCCTAATATCTTTGCAAAGTCCCAGATAAGTGAAAAACGTTGTAGCATACAACTGCCCCCTTTAAAATGCAATAACTAAAAATCTTAAGGAACCCCCTGAGACTCTATGAATCTATGAGCTAAGGATTTGCTTATAAAGCTATAAAAATAAATTATGCCAATAAAATAAATTCTAGATTACATTATATCACATCATTAGTGTACTGCAAAGAAACAACATCTTTATCACTTTATGATAGTTCCTTACAAGCTCCATAGGCAAGCACAAAAGCAAGCTGTATTGAAATGCTGCTCCCAGCAATGGTGGGAGGGCTTGTTCACCATATGTGGTCTCTTCCTTTCTTGCACACCAGCTTTTAAACCCAGCCATTTCAAAGTCAATCCCCTGCAAAATTGCAAACTATTGGGACCTTTGATGTCCCAGGCAAACAATTGAAAGTGAGAATGTCAAATTCAAGAATGTCAACAGTCTACTACTATTCATAATATGTAAAATTATATTACATATGTATACATATTATATATACACATGCATTACATATATTATATATAATATTACATATGCAGTATGATTATAACTATTTGAAAATGTAGACATACGGCTAATGCTGCCTAGAAATACAAAATAAAGACAGTAGTGTTGGGCAAAGGAATTCTAAGTAACATTTTCCTTTTAAAATATGTATTAAGTATTATACTGTCATTTTATAATAAAGTTCACACAAACGATTTACTACTCTACAGCCACATTCTTATAGGTTGAACTCGATGGCCTTTAGCCCATTGGTTTTATAGTTTTTAATGTGTGTGCAGGGCTTTTGGGTTGCAATAAATGGGTAAAACCTGGGGAATTAAGCAGGAACTTGGTACAGAGCTAACCACATCATACTTTCTACGGCATTCAACTAGACATGCCAAAATCAGTATGTCTTTCTAGCCATATATACTGGGAAACTACACCAGGACTTGGGCTTCAAAGTGGAGCTGACAGTCAGTCAGATAAGGAGATGTGCCTCTGATTTCTGAAACCCCACTGACTGATTTGACAGGAAGTGCAACTTACATCCAGGGGCTCAGTCCACGTGACACTAGGAGAGGGGGAGGGAGGAAGGGAGAGGAAACACAGAAAGAGGGGAGGAATCATGTATTCATGCTAACAAGCACTGCCAATTATTTTCTTTTCTTCTTTACTTATAGCTCCTGTGTTGACCCCCAGGGGTCATTCTATCTGTCACACGCATGTCATCAGAGATGGGGGGCCGCAGACGGAGCAGAAGAGAGCACCTCAGCCTGTACATGAGTATGTGAAGCAGTCAGAGCCGGGGCTCCCTGATAGTCCTCCAGGGGACTGGGGCATCCAGAAACATTTCACTGAGAAAGTAGATGCCCTCCGCCTTTGCAGGAGGGGACCAGGGAGAGAAGAGCCACAAATGTTAAGGTCCATGAATTTTACAATTTGCAAAACTCATTGTCTTTTCATTTAGTATAAATAAAAACTGAGTAATAACACAGAGCAAGAAATTCTGTTGTTCAAGCATAAACTGAAACACCCTGAGAGCAACACCAGTAACAAAGACTAGCAGAGTGGAGGAGAACAGCAAAAATTACAGTTTAGCTTGGATCTTGAAAACTGTGAATTTTCTGTGACATCTCATTTCCACTTTTTAAATAATGGAACTTCATAACATCTTAAAACTCTGGGTGTATGCACATTTCTTATCAACTATAGAAATTCAAGGGACTTCCCTGGTGGCGCAGTGGTTAAGAATCTGCCTGCCAATGCAGGGGACGTGGGTTCAAGCCCTGGTCTGGGAAGATGGCACATGCCACAGAGCAACTAAGCCCACACACCACAACTACTGAGCCCGCATGCCACAGCTACTGAAGCCCATGCGCCTAGAGCCCGTGCTCCACAACAAGAGAAGCCACCACAATGAGAAACCCGTGCACTGCAACAAAGAGTAGGCCCCGCTCACCGCAATTAGAGAAAGCCCACGCGCAGCAACAAAGTCCCAACGTAGACAAAAATAAATTAATTAATTAACTAATTTTAAAAATATTCGATAGAGATGTAGGATGACGGCCCAGGACAAGAAGAGAGGAGAAAATTCAAGTATGCAGGGTGAATATGTTCTGGAGATCTAATGTACAGCACGTGATGACAGCTAACAATACAGTGTCATATACTTGAAATTTGCTAGGAGGCTAGATCTTAAATCTTCTCAACACACGTGTGTGCACACACACACAGTAACTATGTAGAGGTGATAGATGTTAACTATCTTGATTGTGGTGATCTTTTAACAATGTATAGGTATATCAAAACATCGCCTTAAATATATAGTTTTTATATGTTGATAATGTCTCAATAAAGTTGCTTTAAAAAAAAAAGGAGAAAAAGTTGTTTTTTAATTTTAGGACTATTAACACCTCATTTTTTGTTTGTTTGTTTGTTTGTTTTTTGCGGTACACGGGCCTCTCACTGTCGTGGCCTCTCCCGTTACGGAGCACAGGCTCCGGAGGCGCAGGCTCAGCAGCCATGGCTCACGGGCCCAGCCGCTCTGCGACATGTGGGATCCTCCTGGACCGGGGCACGAACCCGTGCCCCCTGCATCGGCAGGTGGACTCTCAACCACTGCGCCACCAGGGAAGCCCAGCACCTCATTCTTTTTTTTTTTTTTTTTTTAATTTTTTATTTTTTGCTTTATAACAAATTTAATCAGTTATACATATACATATGTTCCCATATCCCCTCCCTTTTGCGTCTCCCTCCCACCCTCCCTATCCCACCCCTCCAGGCGGTCACAAAGCACCGAGCTGATCTCCCTGCAGCACCTCATTCTTTATCAGACTATCCCTCTACTGCTGCTGGAGTGAAGGACGGTAAAGAAAAAGAATTAAGCACACTCACTAAGATTGCATCTCAAGCTTATACAACCAGTACTCACTGCCCTCCCTCCCCAAACTAATAAAAACTAAATACTGAATGTCCCCATTGTCCAGGCACATCCAACCTTCATCCCATTGAATCCTCTCTCAGCTCCACCCTCTTACAGACAGAGAAATGGCAATGCAAGCAAGTTAGGTAACTGAGAGAAGAGAGCAGTGGACCTCGTGGTTGACTCCCTGATGTCCACGCCTCCACACCAGTGTAAACAAATCAGACCATCCCCAGCCAGGAACTAGCTCAGGAATGATCCTGGGACACTTTTCTGATGGAAGTCTTCTGAGGAAATCTTCCCTCTCCTGAGACAGTGTCCTAGATGGGATGCTCTCTCTTCCTCCTCAGATAAGGCTGTGATGCATCCTTTTCCCAGCAAAGATCAATCCAAGGATGGCGGAAGAGCAAGAGGGAAAGACAGCAAGGGTCCTGGGTGGCATCACTGAGCAGCCAACCCCGCCCACCCCACAGCCAGGTCAACCTCTGGACTCCAAGATACACGAGCTAATAAATTTCCTAAGTGTCTACCTCAGGATGAATCAGATTCTATTTCCCTTTCATCAAAAGCAGCCTGGCTGATGCAAAAAGTGGAATCCAAACTCAGGTCTGTCTGATGATCAAGTACCTATTCATCCCAAGAGTTTTCTAGTCTGAGAGTCTGTCTCCCTGGGCATAAAGTCTTGAAGGGTTTCCAACTCAACAGCTGCACTGGCCCTCAAGTCAGACTTGGGTTAAATCCCAGCTCTGCCACTGATATTCTGTATGATCGCGGGCAAATCTCCTCCCTTCTTTACTCCTATTGCCTCCTCTGAAAAATGGGAATAGTATTAGTGCTGGCTGCAAAGGATGTTTGAAGACTCAAGTACATTTCCACACAGTAAGTGACCACTTCCCATTAGCTCCCACAAGAGAGTCGCATGACTTTTAGTGCCTAGATTGTTTTCAGAAACCTTATGATGTTTTGAAGAAAGTGATTTTTTTTTTTTTTTTTTTTTTTTTGCGGTACGCGGGCCTCTCACTGTTGTGGCCTCTCCCGTTGCGGGGCACAGGCTCCGGATGCGCAGGCTCAGCGGCCATGGCTCACGGGCCCAGCCGCTCCGCGGCATATGGGATCCTCCCAGACCGGGGCACGAACCCGTATCCCCTGCATCGGCAGGCGGACTCTCAACCACTGCGCCACCAGGGAGGCCCGAGAAAGTGATTTTATTTTCTCCTGGTATATCAAATCTATGTCAAAATTAAAATGTGGTGTTTCTTTCATGTTTGCACTTACCTGAGCTTTTGGCTTTTTAATTAGTGACCGTCCTAATTCTTTTTTGAAAAGACACAACATCATTAAACAAACGACTTAAAATGTCACCCTTAGTATCACACTACCTAATTAAACTATTTTCATTCTTTGATATTACCTCTTGCGTGTAATATTTACATATCCACAATTACAGTGAACATTCTGTTTTGTTTACTGTTATTTTTACTTAAATTATAGCACTTTTCTCCATATTTCTACCTGTTCTTTATAATTATTCATTTTAAGAGTTTTACAATATTGATATAGCATAATTGACTAAACATTCTCCTAGCATTGATATTTTTACATAAATGTGTCTTTATTTTTTATCTTAAAGATGATGCAGCAGTGAACATTTTTGTTTACACATTCTTTCGTTTCTGTGCATTATTTCCTTAAGAAAAATACCTAGGGCTAGCATTACTGGGTCTAGAGGCATTTATTATCTTTCTGTCTCCTACTATATATAAAACTCTTTCCCAAAGGATTATTCCCATTTGCAGCTGTAAATTTTATCTTAACTAGTCAAGACTGAAATTGAGCTCCTCTAAGCAGTTACTTTTGAAATACCACAAAAGTCTTTTACTTTGGGGAAATCAGTATTTTGATTGCCTTATCACGGGTTTCAAGCTTTATAAGTCAAGTTCTGCTTTCTTGCTTTGAAAGTTCCCCCTCAAACCAGTCAGTCTTATCTTTCATAGACCGTGAACTTTTAAAAGGCTGTCTGCTTTTATCTCCTTGTCTCTCTTCATGAATCTGATTGGATTGATGTAGACCCCCAAGGATGTATAAACGGCTCAAGAACACCATTTTAATTGGATGATCAAGCCCAACTTTATACTTCCTGCAAGAGGCACATTTTTAGTCTGGGAGCAAAGTGGTACAATCATTCCATCCAGATGGAGTAACACTGGTTTCCCCTGGCAAAAGGCCAGGTCCTTGGAAACCTACTGACCACTTCATGAATATCTGGAAACTTAGTAGGTCAAGTAACTAAGAAAAATGCACCCCATGCAAAGTTTAATGTAGACCTTCCTTACACTCCTCCATATAGCAAAAATAACTACCTTCCTTTTCCATATAGCAAAAATAAATACTTTCCTTTTCCCTTGGAGCTGCGAAAGCGTGTTTGGCTATGCCAGGATGAGTCTCTTGCAGGTGGAGAAAGCTTATGTATTTTTCTCTGGCTCTGAGTTGACTTGACTTGTGGGCAGATGCCTCTAAGTCATAGGCAAAGTAGTTAGAACAGCCCTGGATGCTCCTAAAGGGCGTTTGTCTAGCCTGCTGTGAGGTCTTTCCACCTTCTCATGTTTCTAACAGTCATAAACCCAAATCCAGATGCTGCCACTAAAACACAAGGCACTGTGATCAGGTTCTGGAGAAGCTGTGTGGAAGACACAGAGCATGCTCATGTTCACTTTAACTCCAGATCATCATAGACATGAAACTCAACATTTAAAAGTTCCTGTATAGGGCTTCCCTGGTGGGGCAGTGGTTAAGAATCCGCCTGCCAATGCAGGGGACACGGGTTCAAGCCTGGTCCGGGAAGATCCCACATGCCGCAGAGCAACTAAGCCCATGCGTCACAACTACTGAGCCTGTGCTCTAGAGCCTGCGAGCCACAACTACTGAAGCCCATGCGCCTAGAGCCCGTGCTCTGCAATAAGAGAAGCCACCGCAATGAGAAGCCCCTGCACCGCAACGAAGAGTAGCCCCCGCTCGCCACAACTAGAGAAAGCCCACACACAGCAATGAAGACCCAATGCAGCTAAAAATAAAGAAATTAAAAAAAAAATATATATATATATATATATTTTTAAGTTCTGGTATAATTCTAGAAGTATGTCTACAGATCTTACTGGAGTGACAAACTCCAGATGAAGAAACACATCAAGGTCAAGGGTCTAGAGGTTTTTTTCTGTAAAAGGCCAGATAATAAAGATTTTAGGCTTTGTGGGCCATAGGGTCTTTGTCACAATTATTCAACTCTTCCAGCACAAATGCAGCCACAGACAATTTTTAAACAATTGGATATGGTCGTGTTTCAATAAAATTTTATTAACAAAAAGTAGTAATAGATTTGACCCAAGGGCCATAGTTTGCCAACTTCTGATGTAGTTGCATACACTACAGTTCTGTTGTTAATTCGCCTTGTCTCTGTTAATATGACCCAAGACTTCATGTTTTGGTGATGTAGATAGAATTGGTTAAGAAAATTAAAAGTTGGATCGTAGCAGGCAGTATAAATCACTGTTCCAGAACTTCTACTGAGCAATGGGATCGAGCCTATTTTTTGAGTTCAGAGCAGGCTGTTGTGAATGGCTTCTCTAGGGATCAGTGAAGCGTTGAAGGCAGGGGAGCTGCCTGATGAAGCAGAGCCACTGAGCTCTGAGCTAATACTGGTCCTGCAAATATTTAGCTGTGTGACCTCTTCTTGGGCAAGTCGTTTCATTTCTCCAAGACTCAGTTTCGCCTTCTATAAAGCAAGAGATTTGGATGAGATGAATTGGGTTAGAGGAGGCCTATATCTGCTCAGGTTTTGAATATTTCAAGTTTTCTGTCAATTGACCTAGATTGAGAGGCTTCCATTATGTCAGAAAGCAAGCAATTTGAGTTCTGCTTTTTGTGGAGCTCAAGTATATATCTTATTAAGGTCCCTCACTTTGGTTTCCCACTAAATTAGGACATTTCATTCATATTGGGGACCGCAAAGATTATGAAAATGTATCTGGCTTAAAAGTTTTCCACACAGTGTGGAAACCAGGCAACAGCTAACTGTAACCCAAGGCAGGGTGAAACCACGGAGATAAACTGTGGGATTGTGGGGAGAGGAGGTACTAATTCTTACAAGAAGAGGAAGCATCTGAATCAGCCCTGTGGATTGAACAGATTTTAATAAACATTGAAGGGGGTGCCTCTCAGGGAGGTATTAGAATGTTTTGCTAACAGGGGGTAATTGAAATGGAGAAATATGGTGGAAGAATGGAGGCCGCATCCCAGAGTCATCATTCAGAGTAATATCACTTTGTGAGTAAATGTTTTCATTGGATCCTGTTTCTGTTTGTACCGATCTCCAATGGTTCATCAACAGTATTACAGCAAATATGCAATGAGGATTTTTCATTAAATACTAACTCTTTAAACTTTGAGTAAGGCATCTTGATTTACACGTTTCAATTGGTTTGTCCTTCACAACCATGGATGCATGGTTTAAAATAAGGTCAGGTTAAAATGGGAGAGTGATGACTATGATAAATACTGTGACTCAAACTAATAAAAGGAATTATGTTGACAAGTATGAAAAATGTAGATACATGGGTCTACTAGTAAGCCCAATATTAGCAATTTACTTTCAGCGAAACATCAGCTAACATACCAAACAAATATTATTAATTTAAAAGTTATCAATATTTTTGTCTTGTTTATATTTAATTAGTAGATTTTCAATGAGTGTGTAATGAATAAAGCATATAGAATATTTGTACAGGGACTTCCCTGATGACACAGTGGTTAAGAATCTGCCTGCCCACTATTTATAATAGATAGGTCATGGAAACCACCTACATGCCCATTGACAGACGAATGGATAAAGAAGATGTGGTACATATATACAATGGAATATTACTCAGCCATAAAGAGGAACAAAATTGGGTCATTTGTAGAAACATGGATGGATCTAGAGACTATCATTCAGAGTGAAGTCAGAAAGAGAAAAACAAATATAATATATTAACGCATATATGTGGAATCTAGAAAAGTGATACAGATGAACTGGTTTGCAAGGCAGAAATAGAGACACAGATGTAGAGGACAAATGTATGGACACCAAGGGGGAAAGCGGGGGGAGAAGGGGCTGATGGTGGGATGAATTGGAAAATTGGGATTGACATATATACATTAATATGTATAAAATAGATAACTAATAAGAACCTGATGTACAAAAAAATAAAATAAAATAAAATTCCAAAAATAAATAAAGAAAAAAATAAAATGGTGCTGGACCAAAAAAAAGAATCCGCCTGCCAATGCAGGGGACATGGGTTCAAACACTGTTCCGGGAAGATCCCACATGCCACAGAGCAACTAAGCCCATGAGCCACAACTACTGAGCCCGCATGCCACAAATACTGAAGCCTGAGTGTGCCTAGAGCCTGTGCTCCGCAACAAGATAAACCACCACAATGAGAAGCCTGCACACCGCAACAAAGTGTAGCCCCCACTCACCACAACTAGAGAAAGCCTGCACACAGCAACCAAGACCCAACGCAACCAAAAATAAATAAAT
The DNA here is from genome assembly GCF_964165515.1 of Mesoplodon bidens. Classification (NCBI taxonomy): domain Eukaryota; kingdom Metazoa; phylum Chordata; class Mammalia; order Artiodactyla; family Ziphiidae; genus Mesoplodon; species Mesoplodon bidens. Next base: position 22,209,998 of record NC_138174.1, on the reverse strand, counting down.
AAATAAAATTTTTTAAAAAAGAATGTTTGTACATTTTTATATAACTCTATAGAAAAATAATTTGTCAACACTTAGAGTCTATGAGAACTTTGTTTAAAGATATTCATTACTCAAGTTTTCTAAACATCACATTCAATGAACTTGAAGCTTATTTCTTCATATAGCAAATGGAGATGATACTTGTTTATTTTGCAGGATTATTTAAGAGGGTGAAATGAGATAACGGTTGAAAGAGGTCTGGAAGACATAAAGTGCTACATAAAATCAAGGAGATAAAACAGTATTTATTATAAAACAGACACAAGGAAAAGCCAAAACAGCTGCCCGATATCTACCTCTGGGCCTCCACACCCAGGGCTCTTGGCAGAACTGTTCTTATAGGTAAAGAGCAATGACTCACAACTTAGATGTGTCCCTTGGGGATCCCTATACACACAGCAGAACTCCACCCGCCTGACTGCATCATTGTCTCTGTAAACATGTGAACACTCAAGTTTACCCATGGCTCCTCTCGTTTCAATGCAACAAAACTCAGCCCAGAGTAAATGCAGCTGCCAATTAATGAAGCTGAAGCTTCGCAGAATGGTTTGCAAGCAGCTGACGACAGAACACATCTTGAAATGCAAGCTGGAAAGTCTTTGGACTGAGGCAGATGGGCAAGAATTTCTATAATATGTTCTTTAGCATCAAGGGATCCAAATGGTATGCACCTCATAAAACACTCAACCCAGCCTGGGTTCAGGGAGGTGGGTGCAGGCAGGACTCACTAGGCAGTTGTCTTTCCAGCTCAAAGAGTGGAGGACAGTGATGGGGAATCAGGATTTCTGCATGAAGCTGCTTACTGATACCCAGGCATTGGTATTTACCAAAGAGAGGGTGGGTCACCTCCACCCATGAAAATTAAATTTGAATAAGCTAAGCATTAACTAGTAATTTCAGGAGTTTAAATTTTGATCTCTAGTGCCAGTTTTTCAATTCTTTATTCAAAGTGAGTCAATTCAACTTATATACAAATGAGAAACAGGCTCACAGACTTCGAAACAAACTTATGGTAACCAAAGGGGAAAGGTTGCGGGAGGGATAAATTAGAAGCTTGGAATTAACATATACACACTACTATATATAAAATAGATAATCAACAAGGACCTACTTTATAGCACAGGGAACTCTACTCAATCTGTAATAACCTATATGAGAAAAAGAATCTGAAAAAAATGTATATAGGTATATGTATAACTGAATCACTTTGCTGTGCACCTGAAACTAACACGACATTGTAAATCCACTCTAATATAAAATAAAAATTAATTTTAAAAAAAAGTCAGTCAATTCATATTTCTTGGGCATCCAGAGGATGCCTAGATATTAAAGTTCTTAACTTTCAGTTGCATTATTTCAATGACAGTGACATTTTCCTGGATGATAAAAGTTCTTATAACCTCCAAGAATGTTTTTGAACTTCACAATAAGATTGTATTATGATTTTTGACATAGATACCTCTGAACCATTATGCCGAGGATTTTAGTCAAAGTCACTGAGCAAAATCAGTCCTTATAATGACTCTCCTTCTCTTCTCAAATGCCTGACAAATTGCTCTAGTCAATGCATTCTCTTAAAACAATGTACTCTCCCAATTCACTGTTGGTGAGAGTTTAAGCAACTGGACCACCACATAGTGTGAGGCGCTCTCTGTGCTCCAGCTCGCACTAAAGATGGAGTCCTCTTCGCTAGGATCCTGGATGACAAGTGATGCAGCTTCAAAACTCCATCTTATTGCCTGCTTTCCTGGACCCCTCCCAGCACCAATTGTTGCAGGTTGGTAGTGATTCTGGATTCTCTAGAAGCAGACTCTGAGATGGAGTTTGACATACAGGATATTAATTAGGGATCAACAGCTGTGGAAGAGAGGGGGAGGGGGTAGGATTGGCCAGAGAGAGAAGTCAAACCAATACAGGCACAAGAAAACCTTGTCCAATCCCACAATGAGCTCAGGAGCATATGTGACCCATGAGGGTTGTCCCCCACGGGGCTGAAATGGTTAGGTTTTTATACCCACCTCAAACAGGAAATTTAATTTATAGCTCCCTACCTTGCATCTGTTTTCAGGGTCATGGACATTACTCAGCATCTCTCTCTTCTGCTATCTCTATTTGATTGATTCCTCTTATCTTCAGCCACCACATCTGCTGGCCCTAGTGGCTTACCTAGGGTCATGACCCAGACTAGCCTCTCTAAGGAGTATGAGTCCCTGACCACCATGACCTTCTCAGGCCAGGATGTGTGTAAGTGGAGGGAAGCGGAAGGGAGAAAGGAGAATCCATTTTCCTATTTCTCTTTCACCCATTAGAAGGTCCATCCCACTTTAGTTGGTAAAATTAAGAGGAATTTATTTATCATCTTCCATAAGACTTTATTATGCTAAGTGCTCTGAGGAAAAAGTTATAATATACAGATCTGGCCTCTGAGGAGCCTTGAAACAAACCAGTACAGAAAAGTTAAAGCCTCCAGTGGTCCTGGACAGTGCTGTGGACGGTTTTTATCGTGAGTGTGGTTGCCACTGGTGATGGCAAAAGCAGATTGGCATGGCAGCGTTAAGCAAGGCGCCTTTGAGCAGGAGAGATGGAAAGAAGCTGTGTTAAGCATCGTGAAGGAAGTGGGTGACAGAAACATGGAACTCAGGAGTTATTCTGGAGAGCGGTTCATAAAAGGGGCTTAGGGCTTCCCTGGTGGCGCAGTGGTTGAGGGTCCGCCTGCCGATGCAGGGGACACGGGTTCGTGCCCCGGTCCAGGAAGACCCCACGTGCCGCGGAGCAGCTGGGCCCGTGAGCCATGGCCGCTGAGCCTGTGCGTCCGGAGCCTGTGCTCCGCAACGGGAGAGACCACAGCAGTGGGAGGCCCGCGTACCGCAAAAATAAACAAATAAATAAATAATAAAATAAAATAAAATAAAAGGGGCTTACACCCGTGCTGCAGAGGACTCTTCCTCTTCAGTTGAGAATATATATTTTGAAATCCAAAATTCAACTATTCCACGATAGTGACACGCGAAAGAAAACAGGCAGACCCTACACCCTCTCTGTGAGTTGGGCCCTCTCGGAATAAAAATTTAGGAGCTGAAAGGTGCTTTGGGATAATCTAATCCAAGTACTTCATTTCACAGCTAGGTCCTGGGGTCCAAGAAGCGGAACACAGAACAGACTTTCTTCAGGATAAAGTGCATGTCGATGGTGAGGCGAGGGCAAGATGTGGGGTCTCTCCACTTTGAATGTAGTGGGTCTAACTCTTCTTTTTGCCTCTTAGGTCTCTTAAAGTTTCTAATCACTCAGGGATTGTTTGCATGTGCTTTGCAGACTTCCTCTCTTTACCAGCCCATCTGTCTCCCATCCTGGCCAGGAGGCTGAGGCCCTTTGGAGGAAGGTTCTGGTGTGCTGGGGGCATCTGCCTCCGTGGCCTCTGGTGCGGTGGCCCCTGCCCCTGCTGTTGCCAGCAGCATGCTTGACTTGGTTTCCCTGCGGATCAGAAGCAGATTAGCAAAGCTGGCGTGTAGGCCAGCCGCATCCTGGTTGGCTGGGCGGCCCTATTCTGGATCTCACACAGACCCCACCTCCGCCACTCCAAGCTGCTGGCCGTGCTGGCAGAACAGACTCCCTGCCACCTGCCCAGGGCTACTCCTACCTGCTCTTTAGCGCTGGGAGCCCTCACCTCATGAGAGGTTTCCCCCAGCTGGTACTAGCCTTGGGCCCCGGGCCATCTTCCCTAACTGGTGCATTGGGTTTGTGTCTGCAGCTCCTGTAAGAAGCCGTGTTCCTTCTCACATGTCTGTCCCTGTGGCCAGTGACTTTACCACGTATTTAACACCTGTATTTGGGTATCCAACCAACTTGTCCCCATTACCCAGGACTATCCTGGTTTTAAAACTGCGAGTCCCACACCCCTGGAATCCCTCAGTCCTGGGCAAACCAGGACAGCTTGTCACCCTACCGACATGCTTTCTGTGTAATTTCAGGCCCTTACATGCATTTTCACAAACTCTCACAACCTATGAGGTTGGTGCTATCATTGTCCCTATTGAACAGATGAGAAAAGTGATACTCCTGGGGCATAATAACTTATCCAAGCTCACACAGCTTGCACCTGTCAGTCATGATTCAAACCCCCAAATCCACTCCCCACCCATCGCGGCTCCAAAGAGATGCACAGGCTGGGCACCTGGCTTCTTGAGGCTTGTAGCCCCCAAAACAACCTCTTGCATTAAGGATCCAGAGCCAGGATTCTCTTGATCCACTTGGTTGGACTCGTTGCCCACGAGCCCTCCCAGCGAGACTGCAGAGCCCTGGAAAGATAGAGGGCAAAGCCTGGCCATTCGAAGAGGAAACTCAAAACTCTGCTCTACTGTGGAGACACTGTCCTCTCAGGCTTTTACTCCAAGCATTTACACTTAGCCATCACATCACACTTTCCTAAGTGAGCTTCCAGTTTTTAAATCCTGTTAAAAAAAATCATCTGTTAAGGCAGCATCCTTCCCTTGAAGCCTTTCAAAGTCCTTTCATAGTTCTATAGGTGTGAGCGCTCGGCACTCTCCTCTAAGGGTTTATTTCCTGGCAGCCTCAGACCCTTTCTTCCCACCTAGGGGTCAGAGGGCAAAAGGAGACCCAGCCGAATAGGACAAATATGGTTATCCCTCTGGGGAACTGGAGAAACAAAAAGCTACCTACGCAGAAACTCACAAGAGACCGTGTAGAGGAAGCTCCCTTATCATGAAAAAGTCTCATTCATTTTAGGATTGGAATAATATCACATTAGAAAGATATATGTGAACAGTTCTTTACTATTTTTTAAATGCTTTCTAGAGCACTATTATCTCCTAGAGGCCTCTCAAACAGCTCTTTGAGGTAGATGTCATTATTTTGTCTGTTTGTCAGAAAAAGAAACTGAAGTTCAGAGTGGTTCAGTCACTTTTGCGTGACCAGCATGTGAAAGGAGTCTGAATACAGAGTCCTTAAAATCCTCTGGTGATGGATAGTGTCCTGCAGAGAAATCTCCTTTTGTGGTCTCCCCACCTGCCCCGCTTCAGGACTGGGGTCTCATCAATGGCCTCATCAAACTGGATTTGCCCCTTGGTGGGTATCGAGCCAAAAGACACAACCAAGCCGAAGACTGGGAGAAGGAAGGATTTATTACCTGCAGCAAGGAAGGAGAGCACTGGGGATCTTTCCCAAAGCACTGTCTCCCCGAGTAGTAAAGTTGAGGAAGTTTTAAGCTAAGGGTACATGCATATTCCCGAGGGGGCTTGAACAGAGGAGAATTAAGCACAGAACTGGGGCAAAGGTTGACAGAGTCCAAACTTTAGTCGATTGAAGTCCTGAGAGTCAGAAAAGATCAACATCATCATTCCATCTTCCACCTGGATGGGACCCTTAGTTCCTGCAGAACTCAAGACATACTGTTCTGTATATCCCTTGAGGAAGACCTAGGTCTGTGTTTCTTCACTGAACTATTGTTTCTTGACTGCTTTACCTTTTTCCTACATTCTCTCACTTCCCTTAAAATCATTATTTATTAAGAACTGTTCAAGGGCAAGAATTCTGGCCAGGCTTAAATCACAAAATGGCTTAGGGCAAAAATGGCTTCTCTTATGTCAAGAAAGCCATGCCTGGTTCTCTTTCTCTGGGGAGCCCCCTACCCTGTCTGCTTACAAGTGCAGTGGAGCTAAGTCCACCTCCTTCGTTAGAGGCTAGACAAGCCCTGACAGCAGATGTGGGAACACTCGGAGGTTCCCACATTTCTGCAGAGGTCCTGGCTAGGGGTCTAATGTGGGCCTGCTCGGGTCATATCCACAGGACCACTGGAGGATAATCTCCTTTTCTAAGACCCCTCCTAAGTCTCCCTGGAGCCTAGTTTCCTCCGATGTCTCAAGCCTTTGCCTTTAGGCTTGGCCTGTTAAATTGCAAATTCCCCTTGGGAGAGGTCTAGTTAAAGTTCTCATCAGCCTTTTCACTTTAAGATAAACACATTTCAGAATCTTTCCTGGGGGTAGTTTTGTTGGGAAAATGCATGGCAATTGGAGCTTGCACACTCCCTAGGAATGGAGAAACGTGTCCAAGGGGAAAGGGGAGTGGAGAGGAGAAAACAGAGCAGGGGGTCTCCCATTTATTGAGCGTGGATCCTCGCTCCTGTTTGCTGCAGGTTTGGAATTATCTCTAGGAGGGCAGAGCTGTCAGAGTTCTTGGTTTGCAAGTAACAGAAAGCTGCCCAGCTAAGCTCAGCAGGGAAGGTATATTGGAAAGGCTTTTTTTTTTTTTTTTTTTTTTTGCAGTACGCGGGCCTCTCACTGTTGTGGCCTCTCCCGTTGCGGAGCACAGGCTCCCGGACGCGCAGGCTCAGCGGCCATGGCTCACGGGCCCAGCCGCTCCGCGGCATGTGGGATCTTCCCCCGGACCGGGGTACGAACCCGTGTCCCCTGACATCGGCAGGCGGACTCTCAACCACTGTGCCACCAGGGAAGCCCCTGGAAAGGCTTTTGAGGGGAAGACCGGAGGATAGTTAGTCTGAGGAGCTGAGTACAAAGGCAAGAAGCTCAGCTATGCAGAGTCACAGGAAGCCCTCAGAACCCTGAACACATCCCTCCCCAACCGCTGCCTCCACCCAGGACAGGGTGCCGGGGAGAATTCTCGCCAAGGAGGATGGCGTGCTGTGTCAGTCAGTCTCCCAGTGGCAAAGGCCCATTGAGAGAAGGAGCTCACTGGAAAAACGTTTCACCCTTCAACCAAATCAGATGGATTCTAACCTCCCAACTCCAGTATGAGGCAGAGATGCCGTAGATTTTGAATCAGGCAGACCAGAGCTCAAATCTTGGCTTGGCCACTTACTGGCTGCATGACCTTAGGCAAATGATTTCACCAGTCACAGCCTCAGTTTTCTCATCCATGAAATGGGGGTGACATTTTGTCTCTCACAAAATGGTTTGGGGGAGGTTTAAGGAAGTACAAACATAAAATAGCTGGCCCAGAGCAGGAGTTCAATAAATGCTCTTTTCCTCTCTCCTTCCATTCCAGGTTTCTGAATGTCCTTGACCCATCACATCTCCAGCTTGGAGCCCCGTGAGCGCTGGCCACAGTGGTGGGAATGTCTTTGTTCGATGAAGGGAGGGAGGCTGAGACCACATCAGCATTTCTGCAGCAAGGGAGCACTGGGAGCTTGGATTTGGGCCCAAACAACACACGAGGGGACTGTGTGACAGCCCAGCACCCACACATAGCCCAGCAGCCTGCTGGAGCCAGAAACACCGCGCTCCTGGCTGACTCTGCCCACCTGAGCTGAGGGGACGCCAGGCCAAGGGCCGTGGCTTTGTGGAGCTGACAACGTGAAGCTGACAGTATGAGAGCAAAAACAAACAGAAGCAAGAAAGGGCAAGAGACTTTTCCAAGGCCAGCATTTCTAACTATTTAAACCAAACCAAATATTTATTTAAGTTTGTAATACAGAAAATGTATTCTCTTCTAAATGCAAAGAAATCAGGGCATCTTAGAAAAGGAAAAAAGGCTCCCTTTCACATTTTCTTTATAGGGTTAAAGTCAGAACATTAGCAAACCCGGCAAATATAACCTCGAATAAGCCCCTCAAAATCCTTCCCAGGTGGAGCATGTTTGGAGAGAAAATTATGTCCAAGACCATCTTCTACTTGCCTCATGTTTGAGAACATGGTGGTTGAATGCCAGCACTGGAGTTGGACAAAATATTTATACCTCTGCAGTTTTGAACAACAGATGTGATTTCAAATATTCCATGCCGTTGCCCCCCACACAAATACTTGCCCAGGTTATAAATTTGAATTTAGAAAGATGCGGCTGGGCAGACGTAGGTCCACTGTGTTAAGAGGCCCCATCAGTACTGGGTTTGACGGCTGGGCCTGGAAGGAGCCTTGTAGAGCCTTGTAGTGTGTCCTGGAGGCGCTAACAGGAAGCCAACACTTGCCTTGAAGGATGTCACCGGACATGGCTTTCTTTGCAGCAGTCTAAGCCCAGGCCTTTTAATTTTTATTTTTTATTTTTTTGCGGTACACAGGCCTCACTGTTGTGGCCTCTCCCCTTGCGGAGCACAGGCTCCGGACCGCAGGCTCAGCAGCCATGGCTCACAGGCCCAGCCGCTCCGCAGCATGTGGGATCTTCCCAGACCGGGGCACGAACCCGTGTCCCCTGCATCGGCAGGCGGACTCTCAACCACTGCGCCACCAGGGAAACCCAGCCCAGGCCTTTTTAAAAAGACACACATGCGGACCATGGGAATGCCAGTAGTTATGAGGTCCCTAGACAACGTTTCCAACAGAGTAAGTCTCTTGGAACATTTAATAGCAGTTTTCCCCTTGGTTTTGATATTTGTTTTGTTTTTCAATTCCCGTACCAGCCTGCGGGGGCCTGTCATGGAAGTAAGAGTGAGACAGCAAGGGTATATTGGAGCCATATATTGGAGCAGCATGGAAACCCCCCTGTACACTCTGAGAAACAGAGGTTCAAATGTTCAAATCCCAGCAGAGCTGACGGTGCTCAATCCCCACAGGGCTGATGAGGATCAGCCTTTGGGGCAGCCTACTGCCTAAAGCGCTCCCTTACAAGGTTTCGTTATCTTCATGGCAATACCATTGCCCATTTCTATGAGAAACCGGTCCTTTAGCAAAACTTCACACATAAGTACAAATTACTCAATTTTTAAACTCAAAAGTTTACTCAGTTCCCCTTCATTAAGAACTACTTCCTTGGGTTTCCCTGGTGGCGCAGTTGTTGGGGGTCCGCCTGTCGATGCAGGGGATATGGGTTCGTGCCCCGGTCCGGGAGGATCCCACGTGCTGCGGAGCAGCTGGGCCCGTGAGCCATGGCCGCTGGGCCTGCACGTCCGGAGCCTGTGCTCCACAACGGGAGAGGCCACAACAGTGAGAGGCCCGCGTACCATGAAAAAAAAAAAAAAAAGAACTATTCCCTTAACTCTTGTATAAATTACTTACTTTTCATTTGAAATATCATTTAGATATTTAGATATATCATTTCTTTAAGTATTTGACAAGGATGCTGCCTTCAGATGTGTTGACCAGCAATAAGAAAAAGCCAAATATAGGGAGGATGGGAGGGAGGCGCAAGAGGGAGGGGATATGGGATATATTTATACATACAGCTGATTCACTTTGTTATACAGCAGAAACTAACACACCATTGTAATGCAATTATACTCCAATAAAGATGAAAAAAAGAAAAAGAAAGAAAGAGAAAGAAAGAAGGAAGGAAACAAAGAAAGAAAGGAAGGAAGAAGGAAGGAAAGAAAGAAAGAAAGAAAGAAAGGAAGGAAGGAAGAAAGCCAAATAAAGTGAAGAACAGTTCTTTCCCTGGAGCCTAAAGATCCCTCTCCCCAGGCCTCAAATTTTGTTTTGTTTTTTTAACTTTTTATTTTATATTGGAGTATAGTTGGTTAACAATGTTGTGTTAGTTTCAGGTGCACAGCAAAGTGATTCAGTTACACATATACACATATCTATTCTTTTTCAAATTCTTTTCCCAATTAGGTTGTTACAGAATATTGAGCAGAGTTTTTATTTTGAAGTATTTTTATCATCCTGGCTGCAAGTGGCTGCTTAGCAACTGCTCTTATCAACGATTCATGTTTTCTCCTGATTGCCCAGTAAGAGGATAGTACCTTTGGTACCTTCTATTTCTTCTCCTCCAGATGTAATAAGAAATGATTTTTATAAAAGGTAACCCACAAGAAATATAGTTTCCTTTATAAGCACGGCATCTAACAATCATGCAACTTCATTGGAAGATGTATAATAATTAGCGCTGTGCTTCCAACAGTGGTTCTTAAACATTGCTCTGCATCAGAATCTCGTGGGGAACTTCCTAAAAGTACAAAGATCCAGGCCCCCTCCTATTTCAAAGAGCTAGAGGCTCTATATTCTTTTGGAACACACCAGTGTTGGAGAATCACTACCAGACCCTGTATCCACTTGTAACAGAATAACCAACCAAAGCCCTGGTTCCCAAGTGTCCACCTGCTGGTGCCCATCAAAATCAGATCAGTGGGGCTTCCCTGGTGGTGCAGTGGTTGAGAGTCCGCCTGCCGATGCAGGGGACTCTGCATCGGCAGGGTTCGTGCCCCGGTCTGGGAGGATCCCACATGCCGCGGAGTGGCTGGGCCTGTGAGCCATGGCCGCTGAGCCTGCGCGTCCGGAGCCTGTGCTCCGCAGCGGGAGAGGCCACAGTGGTGAGAGGCCCGCGTACTGCAACAAAACAAAAAAACAAAAAAACAAAATCAGATCAGTGCTTGACTTTTCACAAGGGTACTAAGGAGATTTCTCCAATGCTTAATTACAACAGTGGACCAGAGCAAACTAGCTCTCAGAGTTTCTGCATCAGCTCATGTATCTGCCTGCTGTGCACTCAGAGGGGCTCAGGGATAATGTTTGGGTCATGGCCCCCAAGAGACGCAATCTACAAGAACATCAGAGAGAGAAAGGCAAGCCACACCAAGGGGAAAACAAGGTCCAAGTCTGGCTTTCTCCGAAGCTGAGATTTCTGTTAGCTAGTAAAACTCACTCTGCAATCGCAGTGCTCTGAGACACTGAAATTCATTGCAAAAAATGCTGTTGGCATTTCCTTCCCTGGAGACTTCAGGAGTTCATTAAGCCCTCTCTCTGAAGGAGTTTAAAGCGCAGCTCTGGCTACACATATGTGACGTGAAAGTCTGTGACCTTCAGAGAGAAGCAGGCTGTTTCCTGGAAGGGCTTAGAACATTTTCTCCAACCTACAGCACTGGGTCAAACAGGCCGGTACAAACGAAATGCAACTTCTCCAGACACAAGCAAAAAGAAATAGAAAATGTGGAGAAAGACCATGAAGTCAGAAAATACTCTGGACTTTGACAGAATTTCTGCTCCCAAGTTAATTCCCCCCACACCCTGACATAAAGAACAAACTGATAAACTTTTTTGCTTTAAAAAAAAAAAAAAAGACATTTACTAGTGGTTACCAGTGGGAAGACCCAAGTGGGGAGGAGTAAAATGGGGATTAAGAGGTACAAACTAGGGCTTCCCTGGTGGCGCAGTGGTTGAGAGTCCGCCTGCCGACGCAGGGGACACGGGTTCGTGCCCCGGTCCGGGAAGATCCCACATGCCGCGGAGCGGCTGGGCCCGTGAACCATGGCCGCTGAGCCTGTGCGTCCGGAGCCTGTGCTCTGCAACGGGAGAGGCCACAACAGTGAGAGGCCCGCGTACTGCAAAAAAAAAAAAGAGGTACAAACTACTGTGTATAAAATAAATAAGCTACAAGGATATATCATACAGCACAGGGAATACAGCCAATACTTTATAAGAACTACAAATGGAGTATATATAACATTTAAAAATTGTGGGGACTTCCTTGGTGGTTCAGTGGTTAAGCCTTCACCTTCCAATACTGGGAGTGCGAGTTTGATCCCTGGTCAGGGAGTTAAGATCCCACCTGCCTCGGGGCCAAAAAAACCAAAATATAAAACAGAAGCAATATTGTAACAAATTCAATAAAGACTTTAAAAAATGGTCCACATCCAAAAAAAATTTTTTTTTAAATTAGAATTAAAAAAATAAAATTGTGACTCACTATGCTGCACACCTGAAACTTATATAAGATTGTACATCAACTACACCTCAATTAAAATAATTGAGGTTCCTCAAAAAACTAAAAATAGAGTTACCATATGATCCAGCAATCCCATTCCTGGGCATATATCTGGACAAAACTATAATTCAGAAAGATACATGCACCCCAAAGTTCATAGCAGCACCATTTACAATACCCAGGAGGTGGAAACAACCTAAATGTCCATTGACAGATGAATGGATAAAGAAGATGTGGTATATATACACAATGGAATATTACTCAGCCATAAAAAGAATGAAATAATGCCATTTGCAGCAACAAAGATGGACCTGGAGATTATCATACTAAGTGAAGTAAGTCCGACAGAGAAAGACAAATATGATGTGATATCATTTATATGTGGAATCTTTGAAAAAATGATACAAATGAACGTATTTACAAAACAGAAACAGACTCAAAGACTTAGAAAACAAACTTATGGTTACCAAAGTGGAGGAGGGAGGGATAAATGGGGAGTTTGGGATTGACATATACACACTACTATATTTAAAATAGTTAACCAACAAGGACCTACTGTAGAGCACAGGGAACTATACTCAATATTCTATAAGAACCTAAATGGGAAAGGAATTTGAAAAAGAATAAATATATGTATAACTGAATCATTTTTTTGTGCAACTGAAATTAACACAACACTATAAATCAACTATGCTCCAATATAAAATAAATTTTTTTTAATTGTACAAGTACACCTAAATTAAAATAATTACTTTTTTTTAAATTTGATAAACAATAACTTTAAATGACGTGCTTAGAAAACACGTGTCATTCTTCCCTTAGTTGGAAAGACCTGTGGAGCAGACACCGACCACAAGGCTTATGTCCCTGGTAGCAGCATTTCTCAACTTCACTGGCATGTTCACAAATCACAGGAAGCAGAGTTCTCTAGAGTAGATCAGAAAGGATGCTCCTGGCAAGTCAGAGAAGATCTACTCTAGACTTCATTTCCACGTGTCCAGAAGCTCCTTGGCTACACACCCATCCTGAAGTCATAGCAAGAACTGGACTCTGGAGGTCTATATTTTGCACAACAAAAATTAAGCTTTACAGTAAAGTCTAAAAGCAGTCATCTTGTGCAAGTAACACTTTTCTAAGCACTATTGTTTGCTGTTTCATGATTAAAGAAGAAAGGATGACTGACAAATGGAAGGTTGACCATCAAAAGGTAGAAGGAATGGACTCTGGGTTCCACCCACCTTTCAGCTGTGTGGCCTCAGGAACAGTTGCTTAACTTGTCCAGACCTTAGTTTCCTCATCTGTAAAATGAGGAGAGTAAATGTAACCCCCTTATCGGGTTGCTGGGAGGACTAAATTCAATGAGATGGTGCTCGGAGCACAGCAGCCCAACAAAGAAAGTGCTCAGAAAGTGTCAGCTGTCATTTTGCATCTGGAAGGAAACAAGATCACTCTACACTTCAAGCAAAATTCTCAAGTCATTGGAAAGTTGGGCACTGTAAGAAAGAAAATGGAGGCATGGAAGATGGTGGAAGTATCCTGCCTGTTCTCTCTTCTAAAAATAAAATGCACAGGGAACTTAATCAATTATTTATTGAACAACTGAACTACAAGCCCAGGACTGTCCTTGGCATTATTGGGGGTATCAAATAGGGCCCCTCCCCTAGAAGAGGCTGTGGTCAAATTGTATAGACAAACCATACGGTTGTCTAACAGTATAGACAAAGAAAAACTAAGTACAAACCCAAATGCTATCTTCTGTGAAGAAATTGAGAGGAATGAGATTAGTGCAAGCTTGAGAAAGGCTTTTGGAAGGTCCCTGACGTCTCTGTTTACATCAGTCACCAAGGGAAACCCAAGCCTCCCGGACCAGGTCCCGTCCCCTGAACAGCTCTGCATCCTTCTATGCAGACCAAATCTCACTCTCTTTCTAACCTACCTCACCCTTCCCCATACCCTCTGATCCTCTTCCTCTAAGAGCTCTTGTCACCTTCCTGCCCTAACTACACCTGACTCCATGGGAAAGAAGCTGATTCTCCTGCAGCCCCTTCATACAGCAGTCCTTTCGAACACATACCCCCCAGCGACCCGCGGCCACTCTCCTCATTTCTCCTCCAGCCCCTCCTTCCAACCTCCAGCGACCCTCATGCACATACTCTCAGACCAGAACTCCTGGTGGGAATCTCCTACACATATCCTGAGCACATCCCCACTCTTGGAAGTTTTCAGCACTGGGATGATGGCTAATCTCTTCAACATTTCTCCCGTGATGGACAGAATAATGCCTGCCCCCCACCTCACCCTACCCCCCAAAAAAAAAAGATGTCTGTGTCCCAATCCCTGGAACCTGTGAATATGTGACATAGTGATATGGACTGAATTGCATCTCACCAACATTTGTATATTAAAGCTCCAACCCCTAGCACCTGAGCATCTGGCTGCATTTGCAGACAGGACTTTTAAAGAGGTGACTCGGTTAAAATGAGGCCCTTAAGTTAGGCTCTAATCCAAACCGATGGAAGTCTTTATAAGAAAAGGAAATTTGGACACACAGAGACATCAGGGGTGCACACGCTGAAGAAAGACCACGTGAGGAAGCAGTGAGAAGGCAGCTGTCTGCAAGGCAAGGAGAGAGTCCTCGGGAGAAACCAAACCTGCCAACACCTTGATCTTGGACTTTTAGCCCAAGAGGCAGAGGTCAAAGTGATATGATGAGAGAAGGACTTGACCCACTGTTGCTGGCTTTGAAGTGGGAGGAAGGGGCCACAATCCAAGGAATGCAGGCAGCCTCTAGAAGCTGGAAAGGACAAGGAAACAGATTCTCCTCTGGAGCCTCCAGAAAGGAACACAGCTCTGCCGACACCTTGATTTTAGCCCATGAGAGCTGTGTTGTTCTTCTACCCTACAGAAAAGTAAGATAATCAATTTGTGTTGCTTAAACCGCTAAATTTGTGGTCATTTGTTACAGCAACTATAGAAACGAATACAACTCTTGTCATAAGCCTTGGCGACTTTAACATTGCATGGGGTAGACAGTCCATCCAATACCCTCCAATCCCTCAGTTCCTTGAGTTTCCCTCCTCCAAAGGCCCCATTCCCATGATCTTGTCTTTTCCTCAAACCATAGCCTTTCTGTAATCTCACTCTCAAGTATCCCCCTCTCCAATCTCCACTCCTCTTATTTTTCCACCTCACTCCCCTAAGTCCAGAACTCAAACTCCAAAAGTCCTCCAGTTTCATTTTCTCTTACCTCATTCTCTTCCCAGTTCTGGTGTCATTGTCCATAAATACAGTCATTCCTTACATGCACCCTTAAAACTTTATTCCTCTTTCCCTTCTTTGTACTCATTGGAAAAACCAAGCCCTGGAAAATTCAACCCCCCACCTACTCTGTACCTGTACCCAAGCATCTGAACTTGGCTGGAGGAAAATATTCTGTCAGGCTCCTCAGTCTCAGTTTAAATTCATGACTAATAAACTCAAAAGGACCCTCAGTGCTGCCAGGCAATCCTATTGCATCCCCTCCATTCATTCTCTCATTCTCCTGGATGCGTATTTCCTACCTGAACGCTGGCCTTGAGGAGTCACCTCTTACAGGAAGCCCTCCTGACTTATCCCTAGCCACCCCAAGACTAGATGAGAAGACTCTTCTCAGGACTCTTAAAATATTTTGTGCATATTATTGCACGTACCACCTTGGATTGTAACTATCCGTACACCTACTGGATGATGAGATGACAGAGGGCAGAGACCAGGTGCTTTTCCGTGCCCTGCAGTAATCCAGCACAGAGCGGGCACTCAGTACATGCTTGATGAATGGATAAAGAAATGAATGAATGAACTGACAAATGAAGTGGAAGGAAAAAGGTGTAAAAGCCAGATGACTCACAATGTTATATGGTGGGGTATTTTTAGCCTCTGAATCACTTTTTCCCAAAAAAATAGAAGCCAGAGTGGCTGACTGGCCACCCAAGGCCGTTAGTGCACTGGGCAAACATCCTGAGACAGCCGTTGGAAAGCGGGTTGGATATATTTGTTAAAATTAGGATAGATTTCATTTGGAGATGTTCTCTACTGTGGAATCATGGAATCTTAAAAGAGGATGGGTCCTGTGAGGTTATTTAATTTGATGCTCTGAACGTATCCAGCCCCACCTGACAAGTGACCTTGGCTTCAGAGCAATATTGTTTGCCATTTTGGTGGATTTGTTACTATATTAACTATTTTGAACCCAAGTTGTTTAGAAGATGAAAAAGACACTAGAAAAGGAAAATAATCCCTTAAAAAGAGGCCAAGTAAAATTGGCCACTTTTGTACATTTTTTGGATTTGAAAAATTAAGACAGAACCAGAGGGAATGGAGACACGTTTCAACCAAAGTCAGGAAATGAAGATCTGCAGGCTCCCATGTGTACCTGTGTAAATCACCAGACCTTACTGAGTTTGCATCCCAGACAACGGAGGTTATTTATTATACCTCCATTCCCCTCCCCAGACCTGCCTGCATTAGGTAATGCCTGTAACTACATTGTGCTCTCTGGAGAGAGGGTATGAGCAAAAATCATACTGCTATAAATATGCCAACAACAGTGAGAAAATAACAGTCCTTTTCTGTAATTTTTAAAAATTGTAAACCACATGATTTGACCCAGCCAAGTTGTGAGAAATGTCCCTTATGATTTGACTCAGCCAAGTGGTGAGAAATGCAGCTGATCATCCTTTGACTTATGGGATTACAAATGGAAACTTGAGGATGTGGGGCTGCTTTTTTTTTTTTAAATTGAAGTCTAGTTGATTTACAATGTTGTGTTAGTTTCAGGTATACAGCAAAGTGATTCAGTTTTTATATATATATATATATATATATATATATATTCTTTTTCAGACTCTTTTCCATTACAGGTTATTACAAGATACTGAATATAGCTCTCTGTGCTATACGGTAGGTCCTTCTTGATTATCTATTTTATATATGGTAGTGTGTACCTGTTAATCCCAAACTCCTAATTTATCCCTTCCCCCCTTTGCCCTTTGATAACCATAAATTTGTTTTCTATGTCTGTGAGTCTATTTCTGTTTTGTAAATAAGTTCATTTGTGTCATTTTTTTAGATTCCACATGTAGTGATATCATATGATATTTGTCTTTCTCTTTCTGACTTATTTCACTTGGTAGGATAATCTCTAGGTCCATCCATGTTGCTGTAAGTGGCATTATTTCATTCTCTTTTTGTGTCTGAGTAATATTGTGTGTGTGTATATTGCGTGCATGGGTATATGTATAATATATGTATATATGTATATATATATATATATATATATATATATATATATATATATATGTATATCTCACATCTTTGTTCATTCATCTGATAATGGTTAGGTTGCTTCCATGCCTTAGCTATTGTAAATAGTGCTGGTATGCACCCTGGGATACCTGTATCTTTTTGATTTGTTTTTTTTTAACATCTTTATTGGAGTATAATTGCTTTAAAATGGTGTGTTAGTTTCTGCTGTATAACAAAGTGAATCAGCTATACATAAACATATATCCCCATGTGTCCTCTGTCTTGCGTCTCCCTCCCACCCTCCCTATCCCACCTCTCTAAGTGGACACAGAGCACCGAGCTGATCTCCCTGTGCTATGCAGCTGCTTCCCACTAGCTATCTATTTTACATTTGGTAGTGTGTATATGTCCATGCCACTCTCTCACTTAGTCCCAGCTTACCATTCCCCTTCCCCATGTCCTCAAGTCCATTATCTATGTCTGCATCTTTATTAGGGCTGCTTTTCACTAGGAAGAAAGTAAAATGCAAAAATGCAGAAAGCACAGTTTCTCTGAGCCACACCTGTGAGTTTTCCATAAAGAACATATATTTTTGTTTTAAAACAAAACATTTATTCAGCACCTACTACATGCCAGGTGCAGTGTTGGGCTAGGCCAAGATAAATCAAGATGATGAATTGTGATACTTTCAAGAGAGACACTCATATGTGAGGGGGTGGGGGAGACACACATATAAACAAATCACCACAAGCCTGACAAGCACTCCTAAAGGGGATCTACGGTAACCGGGATTTCATCCACCCATATTTCTAGTTACCCTTCCAGGCAGGGGCGAGTTGCTCTAGTCAATAAATGTCAGAGAAATTGATATGGGCAGAAGCATTTAGCTGCCAGTGTGAGACTCCACAGAGTTTTCATCTGGTATCTTAGTGATTGTGAAAGGATGAGTCAAATGCAATGCTAAGTCAACACATGAGGTCAGCGACCCAAGAGAGGCCCCCAAACCACAGCCAACTCTGCATCAACTAGAAGTACATTGCTGTTCTTCTAGACCTGTAAGATTTACGGAGTGTTTGTTATCCACTTCTCCTGACTAATTCAGGTGTCTACTAAGTTCACTGAGAGTAGAGAGGGAATTTGATGAATTGAAGGAAACATTCGTAGTGGAAGTGCCTTTTGAGCCAAGTGAAAGGGCCTGGGGAATGGAATGCGGTCTGGTGTTTGTGTACATATACAATGTATACACCTGGAGGGTGTATATACACAATGTGAGGAGTTCTAATTTTTAAAGAGATTTAGGCTACAGAGCATTAGAGGTCCTGGTAAGGAGTTGAACTGATTCCTATGAACTAGTTTTTTCCAAAAGGTACTGAGGATCAGTGTGCTTATGCCAAGGGTCTTTGGGTGGTTCTGCAACAGGGAAAAATAATATCTAATCGCATAGTGAAAAACATTATTCTCTTAGAATTTTTCTTTTAAAACTTCTAATTCCATCAAGTGTGATGCTCTTCACCTCACTAGAAATAACAGCCCAAGTCCTTTTGATGGGCTGCAAGACCTACGACAACTTGAGCCATGAGCCCTCTTCCTTCATGTGCTCTCCTGGAGCCACACGAGCCTCCTTGCTACTCCTTGTACCCCAGGACCTTTGCACTTTCCATTCTCTCTGCCTGGAATGCTCTTCCCAGGATAACTTGTGTCTCACTCTCTCACTTCCTTCAAGTCTTTGTTCACATTTTATCTTCCCAATGGTGCCCTCCAGACAGCAGTTATAAAAATTATAACCCCTTGGGACTGCGCTGATGGCGCAGTGGTTAACAGTCCACCCGCCAGTGCAGGGGACACTGGTTCGATCCCTGGTCCAGGAAGATCCACATGCCGCGGATCAACTGAGCCCGTGTGCCACAACTACTGAGCCCGCGACCCACAACTACTGAAGCCCACACGCCCTAGGGCCCGTGCTCCGTAACAAGAGAAGCCACCGCAGTGAGAAGCCCAAGCACCGCAACAAAGAGCAGCCCCCGCTCACCGCAGCTAGATAAAGCCCGCGTGCAGCAAGGAAGACCCAACTCAGCCAAAAAAAAAAAAAAAAAATTATAACCTCTTTACAATCTCTTCCCTGATTTGTTTTTTTCAATAGCTCTTATCACCAACTAATATACTATATAATTATAAGCTTATTTTGTTTAGTATCTGTCTATCCCCACTAGGATGGAAGCCCATCAGTGGAAGGGGTTTTTGACACTTTATTGACCACTAAATTCTCAGCTCTTAAGATGAACAGCAGGTCTCAAAAATTTTTTTTAATTTATAGTTTGGTCTCATATTTCGATTTATGGTGTACTTTGAGTTAATTTTTGTGTATAGTGTGAGCTAAGGGTCTAAGTACTTTATTGTTGTTGCTGTTGTGTGTTTGTTTTTGCGAATAGATATCCGATGTTTCCAGCACCGTTTTTGAAAAGACTATCCTTTCACCTTTTGCCCCCCTTTTCAAAAATCAATTGACCACAAATGTATACGTTTATTTCTGGAATCAAGTCTCTACCATTGACCTATATGTCTATCCTTATGCAAACACCACATGTATTTGATTACTGTAGCTTTATAATGAGTTGAAATCAGGTAGTGTAGGTCCTCCAACTTTATTCTTTCACAAAACTGTTCTGGCAATTTATGTCCTTTGCATTTCCAAATAAGTTTAAGGAAGAGCAAACAATTTTTTTTTTAGCTTATGGAAACAGTTTTTATCTTATGGAAACAGTTCTGTATCTCTTCTACTTTTTTTTTTTTCCTGAAAGGTCAGAATTCAATCCGACAAACAACAAAGATTAGTTAGTAGTTTAAAGCACATACAGTTCTGCCTGGGGTATAATAAGCACTAAAGAATGATTAGTTCTCCTCTCCCTTCTGCACCCCAGCTTGCATCTCCCCTAGGAGCTGGGAGTCAGAACAACATAGGCGTAGACTCTGCCTCTGTAATGCACCAAGGGGGTGATCTTAGGCAAATTATTTAACTTCACTGAGCTTCATTTCAGAATCGAGATAATAACATCTACCTCATAGGGTTGTTCAACTATTAAATATTATGTGCCTGGTACATAAAAAGATTTTATGAATATTTCATGGATGAATGAATAAATAAATGAAGAGTTGAGGATTAGTCAAGCTTTATGACAGAATGAACCAATAACATTCCATGGCTTCATGATTAAAGAAACATTTGGGAGAGAAGAACTCATCTCCTGGCTTCCCACAGACATTCCTGGTAGGAAACTAACCTCTCTGATTCTGCCTACCTCTGCGATAGCTGGAAAGGATATTTAACATTCCTCCCACAGGAGTCTCGGCTAAGATTTTCAGAATTCAGCAATCTGCTTTTCTCTTTTTTGTGTTCCATATAAAGCTCTTGGAGCCCAGGACTGCATTTAGTCCTGGGCAAGAGAGAGCGTGTTCTTTGCCCTGAGGGTTGCCAGATTTAGCAAATAAAAATACGGGATGCTCAGTTACCTTGGAATTTCAGACAAACAATGAACAATTTTTTAGTATAAGTATGGAATTATACTAAATCAGTATATATCCGTACATGTAGGATATCTTAGTATATCCTACGCAATTGGGATGTACACTTACACTAAAAAGTTAGTCCTAGTTTATCAGAAGTCAAGCTTAATTGTGTGCCGTGTATTTTATTTGTCCCTGCTTTAGAGGGCCTACATAACACAAACAGTCAAGAAATGTAGTAAAGAAATACATGGGGACTTCCTTGGTGGCACAGTGGTTAAGAATCCGCCTGTCAATGTAGGAGACACGGGATCGAGCCCTGGTGGGAAGATCCCACATGCCGCGGAGCAACTAAGCCCGTGAGCCACAACTACTGAGCCTGCACTCTAAAGCCTGCGAGCCACAACTACTGAGCCTGCGTGCTGCAACTATTGAAGCCCTTGAGCCTAGAGCCCGTGCTCCGCAACAAGAGAAGCCACCGCAGTGAGAAGCCCGTGCACCGCAACAAAGAGTAGCCCCCGCCCGCCGCAACCAGAGAAAGCCCGCGTGCAGCAACGAAAACCCAACGCAGCCAAACTTAAATAAATAAATAAATTTATTTTTTTAAAAAAAGAGAAATACATGGGCACCTCTGTCATTTGTTACTAAGATCTGGCTTTCATCGGTGGCACAGCATAACCTGTAACCATAAACATTCCCTCTGATAATGAAACCATTCTCACAGCAAGCACCATTCAGGCCCCAGTGAATCACCTGTCCACTCCCCTTGCTCTCCTGTCCTTGAAACAATAAACAACTGTATCTAAATGCTGTGAAGGTTTGTGGGTTGGGTCACTGCCAAGGTCAGTGGTGAACACTGGGAACGTTTGAATGACAGAAGCATGAAGGTAAAGACAAATTAATT
This sequence comes from Mesoplodon bidens, assembly GCF_964165515.1. NCBI lineage: Eukaryota > Metazoa > Chordata > Mammalia > Artiodactyla > Ziphiidae > Mesoplodon > Mesoplodon bidens. Next base: position 22,188,670 of record NC_138174.1, on the reverse strand, counting down.
AACTTGCCGAGATCTTCCTTTCAGATAGCCTGGAAGACACAGACCCTTGCAAAATTAAATACTGTTTCACAGTAGTGCCAGATAACTCATTTGTGCTCCAGGGCATGGTTCTGCAGGTACTCTCAGATTAGCAGGGCATCACAACATGATGACAGAGAACCATTCTGCAGTATTCAACAACTCATATTACTCTTAAAATTGTGTATTTATAAATATACACATGACATGCGAACATGTTGGCAACTAAAGAGACATTTAATGCTAGAAAGACAAATAGATGTATTTTTATAAAATATTTGATAGGATTCAAATATTCAAAGAATTAAATTAAAAACACAACTCTTTAAATCATTTTGATTAAAAGTTTTATATTTCTTAATTATAATCTATAATTTGCCTCAATTTTAAAAGGTAATTTTCACTACTTTAGGAGAAAATAACTATTGGAAAATGTATATAAAATAATTATAAATTTTCATATTTAATTTGCTTTATAAGTAAAATATATTTATACTTCATTACCTTCAAATAATTACAAAGTAATTTTAACAGTTAATATCTGCTATCAAGTGAGCATAAATGATGTGAAAATCTTGATTATAACATAACTAGTAATTAAGCTGAAATAAGGCAAGAAAAATAAAATGTATGTAATAATTATACAATAATTTATTATTATTTAGGCTTTTTAAAATTATTTATTCATTGTCAGCTCATGAAAAGATAACTCAGATATGTACAATGATAATTAAATTCAGTCATCTTTAATTTTTTGTCACCTATTACTCAAGTAAAAACTATAACCCTGGGGCTTCCCTGGTGGCGCAGTGGTTGAGAGTCCGCCTGCCGATGCAGGGGACGCGGGTTCGTGCCCCGGTCCGGGAAGATCCCACATGCCGCGGAGCGGCTGGGCCCGTGAGCCATGGCCGCTGAGCCTGCACGTCCAGAGCCTGTGCTCTGCAACAGGAGAGGCCACAACAGTGGGAGGTCCGGATACTGCAAAAAAAAAAAAAAAAAAACTATAACCTTTCATATATTTTACAATTTTAATGCTGTTTTGTGCGGTGGACATAATATATTTCATTTAGCCGTTAATATTTGCCCCACTGATGAGCTTTCAGTACATGGATGTGTTGGCTGTGGCTCTCCATTGAAACTCTTGCTCTCGCCTGAGCAGTCCAGGTGGGCAGAGCAGTGGGCACGATGCCTTATCGCCCTTAAAGGAAAAACAGAGAGAAGGACCAGCAGGCTCTTTCCGCAGCTGGTTGTTGGGGAAGTCTGGCTCTCCACCCCGTCTGACCAAAGACCTCTCCTCTCGCAGTTGTGCTGGAGGCAACGTCAAGCCAGATGGGGAGGCCATAGAATCGCAGGGACGGAGACCAGGGGGTGCTGGGATTCAAGGGGCAGCCTTGGCTGGGGCCTGGGAACACTCGCGGGCACAAGGTAGAGGGACACATGCACTCGGCACACTGGACAGTGAGGTCCAGCCCATCAGGGGTCCTGGCACAGGACGAGTCCAAGGCCGGGCGAGGGCATGGAAGGCTGCGAGAAATTGCTTCAGATAGGTCCCTGACTGTAAGAAAGGGCAGACTCGGGAGTGATCAAGGTCCACAGAAGGTTTGCTCTACGTAGCTGGCTGGGTAGCCGTCGTCTGGCTCCGTATGACCTGATGAGGGCGAACCACGACAACCTCCGCGGTCCCTCGCTCTCCCTGCTAACAGCTGCCGATATCCCTTCCTCCAGTACTGGCTGGCCCTTTGTCTCCAGCAGGAAGCCCATGCGAGTCACCAGCAGCGGGGCTGGCCCTGCCTGGCCTGCACTCCCATCTCCTTGGCTTCATCTCCCCTCCCCCACCTCGTCCTGTGTCCCAGGAAACTCTGAGCGACACCAGAGGGCTTGCGGGCCCTCCCCACGCTGTTTCACACTCGCCTGCAGTTCTCCTCCTGGTCGCCGCCCTTCTGTTGCCGGGGGACCCCACACACCTTCAAGACCCAGCACGGTGCTACCTCCCACGTGCTGTCCTTCCAGAGTGATGGCCATGGCCTTCCTTGGGCTCCTGTCACACAGAACAGACTTGAGCATCCACGGGCATCCCTTAGTATGGAACTGGTTGAACGGTCTGTCCCCACTACCTGGGAGTGCTTGAGGCTCAAGGGCCCTTTCATCTTTTGTTCCCAGAAACTGGCACAGCTCCTGGCACATAACCAATACTCAATGTTTGCTGCCGAATGGAACATAATCCCTCTTGAATTCACAGCACCCAGGAGAAATGGACATATTATCATCTCGTTTATATAGGTGAAAACAAAGGCTTAAAGTGATTAAGTTCCATGGCCAAAGATCTCGGTGTTAAGTCTTCCGGTTTCAAAGGTCACACACAGGACTTTCTACTACATTGTGAGTGTTAAATTAAATGGCTTTTTTTTTTTTTTTAAATTTAAGGAGGTTTCTGTAGCTGTGAATTCTGTTTGAAGAACAAGGGAACAAGTGGTTCTCACCTCTGAAGCTGTGGAGCAATAGTTATACACTTGGGAATGGTCCTTGGACAATGAGGATTGTTTTTGAACCTTTCCTTTGCATAAAGTCAAGCTGGTATCATTAGTTGGGAAATAATGACAGACCACTCAGCCCTCAAGAGTATTTGTTTTTTTTTAATCAGCCTTTTACAGGAAGCTGGTTTTCACCCAGATAACTGCTGTAAAATATTTACCCACAAAAGAGAAGCAGTCCTCAGCCAATCGAAGGCATCTCTGTTGTGTGACTTCAACTACCTCATTACCCTTTACTACACCGGCCGTGTAATTATCTTCAGTATGGACCACATACCGTTTCCGCTTGCTCAAATGCTCCAACTGACATTTTCTCTGACTTTCCAGAGCTGTGCTGGGAAGTCTCAGTCAGACAGGTAAAGAGGAGGCCTGACTGGCTGAGCCCCAAACCTCTGCCTTCGTAGCCTGTTGGGGCGCAGCCAAACGTAAAGCCTTACCTGAAGGTAGACACACACCTCACCTGGGGAGGTCCCTTGGTCCTTGAGGGAGACGGCTGCTGAAGGAGCAGGTGGCTGCAATCAGGGCACAGGAAATAACGCCCTGGGGTTCACACATGTGCATGTCCTCCGGGTGATCCTGGCTCACCTCTCCCCAAGAACACACCTGAAAACCAGTAACAACTGCCAGAACATTTAGGTGGAGCCTGAACATTGATGGTCACCACAAATCTCTGATAAGCTTATTTTCTATCCTTTGGCACAGCATCACGAGTAGAAGCGGGTTAGGTGTTCTAAAGGGCCAGCATCTAGCAATCCTTGGCACTCTTTAGGTGGTGGGTGCATCACTATAATTTTTGCCTCTATCTTCACATGCAGTTCTCCCTATGTGTCTGTGTGTCTGTCTGTGTATCTAAAAATCTCCCTCTCTCTCATAAAGACACCAGTCATTGGATTTAGGACCTACTGAAACCCAGAATGATCTAATCTAAAATATATTACATCTGCAAAGACTGTATTTCCAAATAAGGTCACGTTCATAGATGCCAGGGGTTAGAACTTGAACATATCTTGTTGGAGGGCACAGTTCAACCAACAATGGTCTGCTCTCTGGTCCCCCAAAATTCATGTCTTTCTCACCTGCAAAATGCATTCACCCACTCCTAACATTCCCAAAAGTCTTATCTCTTTCCGACATCAACAATAAATCCAAAATCTCATCTAAATATGATAAACCCAAGAAGTCCCAAGTTTCATCTTCTAATTCATCTAAATCAGGTATAGGTGAGATTCTGAGTATGGCCCAACCTGAGGCAAATTTCTCTCCAGGGCAAACTTCTCACCTTTAACTATATGGACAGGCTGAGGATTTTCCAAATCATCAGTTTCTGGTTCCTATTAGTTTAACAGTTCCTTCCTCACTTTATCTCATCTCTTTCATTCTATCATAAGCACCAAAGAGAAACTAGGCCATACCTTCAACCCTTTGCTTAGATAGCTTTTTACCTAAATATCCAAATTCAGCACTTTACAAGTTCTACTTTCCACACAAAGTTAGAATACAATTCAGCCAAGTTTTCCGTCACTTTATAACAGAAAGGAGGTGAGCGGCGACGAGCAAGCGAAGCTTCATCTGCCGCTCCCCATCGCTCACGTGACCGCCTGAGCCATCCTCCCCCACCCCCAGTCCATGGAAAAATTGTCTTCCACGAAACCTGTCCCTGGTGCCAAGAGGTTGGGGACCACTGCTTTATAACAAGGGTCATTTTTTTTTCCAGTGTCCAATAACACTTTTCTAATTTCTGTCTGAGAAACTCAACAGAAGCACTTATAATACTCATATGCTTTAAATAACCTGGTTTGTGGTAAGTTGTACAGCAGCCCTAGGAAATGAATACATACCCCTTTAAAATCCATTCTTCTCCCTACCTCCAGCCCTTGCCAACCACAGATCTGTTTTCTGCAACTATAGTTTTGTCTCTTTCCCAAATGTCACACATAGAATCCTATAGTATGTAACCTTTTGAGTCTGGCTGCTTGCACTACACAAAAAACTGTACCCAAATGTCCCTCAATTGGTGAATATATAAACAATCTCTGGTACATCTGCACAACTGAATTCTATTCAGTATAAGAAGGAATGAACTACTGATATACAAAACAACATGGATGAATCTCAAATGCATTGTCCAACCTGTTGGCAATGAATAATTTTTCAAGAAATGCAATAGTTAGACATCCTAATTTATACTGTTATATTTTATAGTGTTTCATAATTTTTTATGTTTTTCCATAGTTTCAATAATTATTTTATGAGGAGTTTCAGAATATTATTTTATTTATTCAAATTTACCAACTCATTTCTACTATTTTGGATAAAAAATAATTAAATAGAAATAAGAAATTAAGAAGTGTTCTCTTAGTTGAAAGTAAAGATTGTACTGTAATGAAACTCCTCCATCAAATATTATTTTGCTTTTTAAAAATCATATTATTAACTAATGGTTAGAATTACTACTCATTCAGTGGTATGCCCATGTTTATGGTTCATGCTATCTATCTACTGTCATATTGCTTTCCAAAAGATTGTCAACTATAATAGCATTAGCACTAGAAATTATATCCACTCATTGCAAACTGGATATGTACTTCATAACAGGTTTTTTAAGAAAAGATTTTATATAATTTAGTGTGATTAAAATTGTAATTTAACTCAATTACTTGATTACTGAAGAGAATGAACATTTCTTATCTGTTTCTTTACTTTTTCTTCTACAAATCTTTTTCAGACTAGGGTAGGATAAAAATAAAAGTACGTACATGAACAAAACTAGATAAATAAATACAGGGCCAGCATCAAACCCCAGCTCTGCCTGCGGCATGTCCTGGAGCAGGTTATTCAACTCACCCAGCTTGCTTCACCATTTGTCATATGTATTTTGTAATTTGTATTTGAGGATAATAGTATTTACCTCACAGCTATTGTGAAGATTAAATAATACAAGGGTGTAAAGTACAGAGCGTAAATGTCTGGCACAGAACCGGCCTGTCACTAAATATTACTTCTCTTCCTTCTTTATCCTCTGTCTCTGGAAGCTGTAGACAGGGATTCTAAGGGCCTGCTCAGAGAACAATAGCTTAACCATCATGAAGGAACCGTGAAGACTGGAAATCACAAGAGCAGAAGCTGCAAATTCAGATTCCTCCTAAGGCCAGGCAGGAGATATAAATAAGTACATCCCATGTGTGGGCACGGAAGCCGTGACAAATAAAAGAAAGCATGCCCATCGAGAGGGCCTCTTGGGAGTATCTTAAATACATAGGAATCTGGCCCAGTGTTAGCAGAGCTTCAATTTTTTTTTTAAGAGAAGCAAGAAATCAAGATATTTATTTGAGAGTTCCCAGTTTTTAAAAGGTGAGTCAAATTAAAATAAATCAGAGAGTTATTACCACAAATAGCTGACATCTGATGAGTCCTTACCATGTGCCTGCATTACCGCATCTAATCCTAACAACCCTCTAGTGTAGGTGTTAAGATCACCATTTTGCAGATGAGAAGAATGAAGCTTTGAGATGTTTCCCAAAATCATCTATTTGTTGAGATGGAGCTGAGATCAGCTAATAAGTACTCCAAGTCCCAGTTTCCTTAACACTACACAAGGTCTAATGCATAAGTGGACTTGAAGAGTTCAAGGACAGGGGCCCAGGGAGAATCCTATTACCTGCATGTCTAGCTGGCACAGATTCTTTTTTTAACTTCTGGCCGCACCTCGTGGCATGCGGGATCTTAGTTCCCTGACCAGGGGTGGAACCCATGTCCCCTGCAGTGGAAACCCAGAGTCTTAACCACTGGATCACCAGGGAAGTCCCAAGTTGGCATAGATTCTTAAGAAACATCGCTTTTATCTGGAAGCAGGACATTTTCTTCCAGGGGCCTTTGTCTGGAGGCGTTTTGTACTCCACAAGCTCATCAGGAAGATTGGTTCCTAAATGTACCCAACCAATAAACCCAGAGAAACCTACACTTAAGAAAATTGGGGTCAATATTTGTTATGGCCTTGTAGTCCTGCAGACTAACAGGATGTGGGAAAAGAGGCAGTCATCAGCCTCAGGGCATGACACATCTCCCACACACATTGTTGGCCACACCCTAGCCTGCCCACCACCTCTCTGTCTGCTGCAAACTCTCAGGTGAGAATAGAGGGTAGACGCCTGATAACCCCTGGGAGGCCGAGTGTTTTGGGACTGTGGGCACAGGCCATTCGGATGAGCCTTAGCGCTTGTAGGAACTAAAACCTCACCAGTAAATTAAAACAACAGTTACCATTTCCCACTCATTGGATTTGCAAAATTCAAAAAGTTGGATGATACTGAGTGTTATTGAAGACGTGGGGGAAATGGGAATTCTCACACTCGGCTGGTAGGAGTAGAAACCAATTCAAACATTGGAGAACATTTGGTAATATGGAAAATGCACACGGCCTATGACCCAGCTAATCCAATCTAGGTTTACACCCTAGAGGGAATGCTCGTTGTGTGCAGAAGGGGGTTGACTATAACATTCTATATGACAGCCAAAAATAGGGGAATTAATCGATTTTGTGGTGTATTCACCCTATGGAACAGTACGCAGAAATTGAAATGAATGAACTGGATTCATATAAATAACATGGTGACATCTTAGGAACATAATGTGAAGGGAACAAAGAAAGTCATAGGATGATAAATATAACATGCCACCATCTCTGCCAATGTTTTAAAAATATACTATTATGTTAAGTAGGGAAAGCAAAGAGACACACTAAATTCATGGTGGTGGCGACTGATGTCTAGGAAGGAGGGAATGGAACGGGACTGGGAAAGGGAACAGAAGGGACTTTGGCTTTCTCTGAAGCAAGTATGGTAAAACGTGTACATCTGTTCCGCCTGGCTAGTGGGCACAGGGTGTTTGTTATATTCCCTGTTGTTTCTGACTTACAAACTTTTCGTCCAAAATAAAAATGGTATCATGGAAAGCACTGCCCCGGGAAGCTGTCCGCCTCCACCCCTTGGCTGCGCCATCCGGGCGTCGCATCACCATCATGTCTCTGGCGTGGCTTCCTCTCTGTCGAGGGCAGCAAGGGCAGCACGTGCAGCCCGTCTGCAGGAAGAGGCCTGAGCAGGTTGGTCTCTTGGCTCTAGTCTAATTATGGGGGCAGGCATCACGTGCAAGTCAGATGTGACTCGTGATTTTAAAAGGAGGATCGGGATTTCCCTGGTGGGCCAGTGGTTAAGACACCCCCACCCCCACCCCCAGCTTCCACTGCAGGGCGAGTAGCTTCCCTGGTCGAGGAACTAAGATCCCACATGCCCTGCGATGCGGCCAAAACAACAACGAAGAAAATAAATAAAATAAAACAAAAGGAGGATCATCTAGGGGTACACAAATATTGCCAGCCAAACGTTTTCTAGCCTTAAATACAGTCCGAGAAAAAGTGAAACTTCCTGACAGGTCAATGTACAATAAAACCCAATGTGGCATAATAGGCTTGGGAATCAGGCAGACCTGGCTCGAAATTCCAGGATCATCATTTACTGGTTCTGAATCATTTGGCAGGGTCACCTATCTGCATCTTGGTTTTCTCATCTGTGGAAGTGTCAGGAAGAATACTTTTCTCATGGGTCTGTTGAGGGAACTCAATGAGTAAAGGAGACGTGTCCTTATTTGTTCCTCAGGCACAATAGACACTCATAGTAGCTGTGTGTAAATCAAGATGTATCATTATTAGGCTATTTTTATTATGAAACATTATTAGGCTATTTCCAAATATATATTGCCAAACCTAAAGGAAAGTGCTAATAAGAACTTAGCTCATTCTAATCCGTCATCTTAGCCTCCTTAGGAAAAAAAAATAGGGCTCCTCCCGGCCCTAGGAGGTTGTATCCCTAAAATCAATCAGCGTAATCTTCAATGTGCTTTCTTTTTCTCCTGCAGGGAAGCCAGAAGGAGAGACAAGCAGCTCAGAAGAAAGTATTAAGTGCACAGTAACAGCAGTAAACAAGCCCCGAGCTCATCTTTTTAATAAGCAACAGAAGTATTTGCTGAGCAGTTTTGATAAGGGGAAATTTGAGAATTTTGAAATATAAAAAAAAAATTGTGAGAGGAAAATAAGGTGGAAATCCTGGGGAAATGTATATAATAAAAACACATATTATAGTTTATATTTTTCAAAGATTTTTCACCTATTTTATTTTAGGTGATCGTCACAATCACTCCACGAATTAAGTGAATAAATATTATTATATTATTCTTGTTTTACAAATCAGACCTGGGAATGAGGCCTGGGAATAAGTAGTGTGTTGAGATCACATAGCTAGAGGAAATAGGAGAAGAACCCAAATGTTCGAATTCTCAATCTAACTTTGCTTTTTTTTAAAAAAAATTTTAATTTTTAACTATGTGTTTAAACTGAAGTATAGTTAATCCACAATGTTGTGTTAGTTTCAGGTGAACAGCAAAGTGACTCAGCTATGTGTGTGTGTGTGTGTGTGTGTGTGTGTGTGTGTGTATCCATTCTCTTTCAGATTCTTCTCCCTTAATTGTTACTACAAGATACCGAATATAGTTCCCTGTGCTACACAGTGGGTCCTTGTTGTTTATTTTATATATAGTAGTGTGTATATGTTAATCCCATCCTCCTAATTCATCCCTCCCCTCCCCGCTCTATCCCCTTTGGTAACCATAAGTTTGTTCTCTATGTCTGTGAGTCTGTTTCTGTTTTGTAAATAAATTCATTTGTATCATATTTTAGATTCCACATGTAAGTGATATCATATGATACTTGTCTTTCTTTGTCAATCTAACTTTCTTCTCAGAGTGATCCAGAAGAAATCACTTTACAAAACTTTTATTCTGTGGTCTGTTACAATGAGCTCGAGTGCCAGATGATTTCTTAGATTTCTTGCTCTTCTGATCACTCTTTCAAACTATTTCATAAACAACAGCAACTGAGTTACTATCCTTTTCTTTCATTCCAACTACGTACCCATACAATCATTTTTTAAAAAATATTTGACAATTTGTCGTGCCAGCAGAAGCCAATGTATTCACTGTCATCCTATCCCAGCCTGGCAATTTTCCCGTGTCTTCTGGCACATTATGATAAAATTACTGCTCAACTTATGGTGTACTTCCTCACAGCCCTGAGTGAATTCCCCTGCCCCATTAATCTGTAGTTGCATCTATCCAAGATGTCAACTTGATATCTTATTTTCCATCCTGCATAACTCAGGAGTAACACAATCTGGGAAACAACACATCAAAATGGAAATTGCTCCTAGAAAAATGCAGCCATGAACACATGTGAAGTTTATAATATGGCAGAATTATTTTTAATACAGTTCAGATAGGATTAGGATATACAAAGTCAAGAATGCATCTGTGTTTTTATTTTCAAACCCAGAAAGTGAGATCTCAGAGTTCTTCAAAGTGTGATTTTGATCTTCAGAAAGTTTGTTGTTAACGGCCCATTGCTGATCAATCATCCACTCTTTCCATGTTCTGGAACGACACAGGAAGATTAATTTGTATTCTGTGGAAACTCTTGAGGAGAAAAGAAGGGGAGGTGAAGGTAAAAGATGAGAAGTCAGAAAAACAAAAACAAAAAAATTCCAGAGAGCCCAAACCAGATATTTTCCCTTCTGGGAACAGTCTCACCAAATTATGATTGACCCCTTTCTGTGAGCAAAGTGCTATGTTTGGTGTTTAATAAAAGCTAGCCCAAGGGCAGATGCAATGGTAAACACCTCAGAGAAGACCTGATTCTTGTCCTTGATGAGCTTACACTCTTATTGGGGAGTAAATCAGACATTAAACACAGACAATGAATGGTCTCCATCAGATGAATGACTCAGAAAAGCGCAGGAGGATTGCAGAGAAAGCAAAAGGTACAGGTCAACTTGTCAGAAAATGCTTCCTGAGGGAAGCTTGGGCCTGAATATTCTGCTAGGAGAATCATTTTGCATCTGTTCTTCTTTTTATCTTTAGGCACATCTGCACATTTACCTTGATCCTTCTGGACCAAGATGGAAGAAAACTAATTCAAATCCTTTCCTCCTTCCTACCTCTCTCTCTCCAAAAAATAGAAAATGATGACAACTGCTCTAACCAAAACATTGAGATGGTCTCCTTGAGTGGCCTGCTTCAGTTCTAGTAGCTTTATCCTACCCCGGCCACAAGTATATATGTTATTTACACTCCCACCCCAAAGGCATTTGAAAGTGCTCTGAATGTGCCCAAGGGCCCACCCTCCAGCTGTTAACTATTTCCTCAAAAGTCCCTCGAAGAAATAATCTTCCTTTTAGAAATCAGCAAGCCCTGCCTATAATAAAAGAAACATAGCCCATGTGATTCCTGTTTCCTAGAAGCAACTAACCCAGTGCGAGCATTTGTAAAAATGGGTCCCTTATCACCATAAAGGAATCTCAAAAATTTGATCTATAACCATGAACCCAGAGTTGTAAATCTCTGTAAGTCCAGCCATGTCAAAATAGAAGCCTGAAATAGACTCTAGAAGTTTAACAAGTCCCTTTCCTCTTGACGTGGCATCCCATCTCTGCTGTTGAATGGGATTTATAGACATTGGGTCAATTAAAGGGAATTATATGAGGCACATAGAATAGGCAGATTTATAAAGACAGGAAGCAGACTGGGGGTTACCAGAGGCTGGAGGAGGGGCAAATGGGGAATTAGTGTTTAATGGGTATGTATGGAGTTTCAGTTTGGGATGATGTGAATGTTCTGGAGATGAATAGTGATGATGGTCACACAACAGTGTGAATTTACTTAATACCACAGAACTGTGCACTTAAAAATGGTTTAACTGGGGAACTTCCCTGGTGGTGCAGTGGTTAAGAATCCACCTGCCAATTCAGGGGACACAGGTTCGAGCCCTGGTCCAGGAAGATCCCACATGCCTTGGAGCAACTAAGCCCGTGTACCACAACTACTGAGTCTGTGCTCTAGAGCCTGTGAGCCACAACTACTGAAGCCTGCCTGCCTGGAGCCCGCGCTCCACAACAAGAGAAGCCACCGCAATGAGAAGCACGTGCACTGCAACAAAGAGTAGCCCCGCTGGTCGCAACTAGAGAAAGCCCGTGCCCAGCAACGAAGGCCCAATGACCCAATGCAGCCCAAAATAAATAATAATAAAATAAAATTTTTAAAAAATGGTTAAAATGGTAAATTTTATGTTATGTATATTTTATCACAATTTGAAAAAAGGAATATAGGGAACTTGTTTCAAAAACATTATTGTCATTTGCAGCAACATGGATGGACCTAGAGATTATCATACTAAGCAAAGTCAGTCAGACAAAGACAAATATCATATGACATCACCTATATGTGGAATCTAAAATATGATACAAATGAACTTATTTACAAAACAAAAACAGACTCACAGACATAGAAAACAAACTTATGGTTACCAAAGGGGAAGGGGAGGGGATAAATTAGGAGTTTGGGATTAGCAGATACAAACTACTACATATAAAATAGATAAACAACAAGGTCTTACTGTATAGCACAGGGAACTATATTCAATATCTTGTAATAACCTATAATGGAAAAGAATCTAAAAAAGAATATATATATAATGTGTGTGTGTGTGTGTAACTGAATCATTTTGCTATACACCAGAAACTAACACTACATTGTAAATCAACTATACTTCAATTTTTGAAAATGTTCTTAAAAAGAAAGCTAAACCCATTATTAGAATATCTAGGGGCAGTAACCAGGGCAATTGCCACCTTTTAATGACAAACCAGTTTTTTGCAAACTATTTGAAAAATACCATGAATGAAGGGAGAGGAGAAAATAAGGATTTGAAGAGCATTATACGAAGGAAAGTCAAACTGTTTGCTAGGAGCCATAGGATGAGTAATTCAGGTAAAATGTGGTTGTTTCCTGGATTATTTAAGGAAAGATTCAGTCCACCAGATGGTTCGTTCCACAATCTGATAGAAGTACACTGGGGCTTTGAGCCAACTATTATCCGTTTAAGGATGCTAAGTCTTCAAAACTGTATTTCAATACCTAAAAGAGGCAAATTTATAGAGACAGAAATAGAATAGATGTTACCACGGGCTGGAGAAAGGGGGGAATGCCTTAGTGGGTATAGAGTTTCTGTTTGGGTTCGTGAGAAAATTCTAGAAACAGTGGTGATGTTTAATGCCATGAAATTGTACACTTTAAAAGGGTTAAATTTTATGTTATGTGTCTTTTACCACACACACAAAGGTAGAACATCTCAGCCACTTGAAGTAACAATGAAATGAAGATATTTTCCAGGGGGGGAAAAAAAAGGCGAATCCTAAGGAAAAGGTTAACAATTGGTAGACACTAGAAATGGGGGAGGAGGGGAATGACACTGTATTTCACCAAAAGGGCTCTTATGGTCACAAGGCAGCATTTAGCCAGTCGACTCTGCATACGTCTATCCTGGATCCTTGGCTGGTAAGGTCTTATTCAGCCAGAAGTTTTCCAAATGGCCCGTCCCTCTTTCTCTGGCCTCCTTCTGAACTATTCAGAACTCTAACTGGTCATTTTCTTTCTTTTATATTGGCAACCTCCCACGTTGGATAAACACAATACACAGGATGGAGGGGGTGGGTCAGGCGGAAACACATTTCAGAGTTAAGAAAACAAATAGCCAATGAAGCAGAAGAGACCACAATTTGACTGAGACAAGTTCAGCTGTGGAAAGAAGTGTCAGAGGACACAATTGTTTCCAGATCTCAGCAGGCCGGGGATGGAGAGAGCAAACCACACCATTTATGGCAGTGAGTTCACGTGGGGTGCAAAGTCAAGGGAATGGAGGGAGAGAAACAAGACCGGGAGTGAAGGTCCCTTTTCATTAAGTTGTCACTGAGAAAGCCAAGTCTGTAATAAAGCTTGTTGGGTACTGATTAGACTCTGTGGGTTTGCACAGGAGAGGAAAAAGGATAAAATACCAATCATGACATGACACCTTCTCCTTGACTCTCACTGGGGTTGTACAGAAAGAGTTGGACCGAACCAAGCACAGAGGCTGCAGAGCCGCCCGGTTCCCATGGGCCACCCAGGTTTGAGCATCTCAAGAAGGATGAAGGAAGCAGGGGGAGATAGGGATCATGGGAAGGTGAACTGGATCCTGCTTGGTACTCGTGACCGTCGGGAGACAGGGAGAGACCCAGGTGGACCTGGTCTTTCTGTGAGCTCTTCACAAGGTCAGAAGCACAAAGGCAACTAGAGCCTTAAAAAAAATCTGTTGTTTGCTATAGTTGAAGTTCATTAGGCCCTGTTTTCTCAGATTAGGAGAGCTGCAGAATGAGCCAGATAAATTGTTTGCAAGTCAAGGCTTCCCTTTTGGGAGATAACAGTATAAATATTCAGCGCTTTCCTATTGTGCAGAGTCAAAATGTTGAATGTGCATTCAGGCAATACTTTGCCCATCCAAAGTCCGTGGGCCTGGATGTCAGTGCCTTTGGCATGGCGACTGTGCAGTAGAACACCGTGGAAGCACTGAACGGAAGGTGACCAGAGAAAGAGAAAACAGGTCATGCAAATATGAACCAAGTGAACACACTCATGGAATATCAGTTATGACAAAGGAGTCATGCAGAAAAGGAGCACCACGCTGCTAAACAAAAAACCAATGTTTAGATGGAGTCAGTCAGGGGAGCGTCCCAGAGAACGGCTTGCCAGTAAAATAGGGAACTTTTGTTATTAAAACAGCAGTGCTAACACTAACCCGAATGAATATGAAAGAAGAATGTTTCTGTTCCTTCAGAGCAAAGAAACAAAAAACCCTCAGTGGAACCAGTCATATTTCCATTCCTTCTAGACTTTGATCCTTTAACTGCCAAACTCTGTTTATGGCTTTTACGCGTGAATGATAATTAACTGTGTTAAAATGAAGGAATGTATTTTAACTACATGTCCTACATATTACCGAAACGATAGAGAAAGCAAAAAAAAATGAGCCCCCCTCTTTCTACACACTCACACACACTCAGATTCGTTGAGAACAGTTTTTGCATATGAAAATGATCACAGTTACCAAGCAACCATCATGAATTTTTCTGCATCACCTTAAATGAGGAGTTGGACTGAATAGCTTCCAAGGTCCTTTTCAACCCTAAAGTCCCATGACTCTGTTCAGGAGGTGGGCTCAGGGATTGTTAAATAGGAAGCCCTGGCAAAGAGCAGAGGGACTAGCAACCTGAACCCTCACCAAGTGCCACCACTGGTATATATGTGACAACCCCCTGGCAAAGTCACATCTGTCACTGTCGGCCATGGTGGTGCCGAAGAGACAGTGCCAGGCATAGAGGCTGGGTATGCTTGAAGTTTTCTTAATTTTATATAGAATACTATGCAAGCATAACTTCAAGACACATTCCTATAATTCAAAAGATACATGCACCCCTATGTTCATAGCAGCACTATTCACAATAGCCAAGACATGGAAACAACCTAAATGTCCATTGACAGATGAATGGATAAAGAAGATGTAGTACATATATATGATGGAATACTACTCAGCCATAAAAAAGGATGAAATAATACCATTTGCAGCCACATGGATTGACCTGGAGATTATCATACTAAGTGAAGAAAGTCAGACAGAGAAAGACAAATACCATATGATATCACTTATATGTGGAATCTAAAATATGACACAAATGAACATATCTGTGAAACAGAAACAGACTCACAGACATAGAGAACAGACTTGCTGCCAAGTGGGAGAGAGGGGTAGGGGAGGGATGGGTTGGGAGTTTGGGATTAGCAGATGCAAACTATCGATATTATATATAGAATGGATAAACAATAAGGTCCTACTGTATAGCACAGGGAACTTTATTCAATATCCTGTGACAAACCATAGTGGAAAAGAATATGAAAAAGAATGTATTATATATGTATAACTGAATCCCTTCACTGTACAGCAGAAATTAACACAACATTGTAAATCAACTATACTTCAATAAAATAATTTTTTTTTAAAAAGGACACATTCTTACCACTGTCCACTCCATCCCCTTTCTAACCAGATTGTTGGCCCTCAGGTCCTCCTTTTTGGGAATTCTGTCACAGTCACCATCTGTGTGCCAGTTTCTCAGCTGTAGACCTGGGATAATAATAACATTGACCTATCTCCCAGTAGTGGTGTGGGGATTGGCTAATCAAGTCCTGTAAATGTCTTGGAAAATGGACAAAGTAACACTCTCTGCCTATCTCTCAGAAGGAATTCACAATGTTTCTGTGGGCCTGACCCACAGTGGATGCTGCAACACTTGTCACTCTTTGCCGGTATTTTGTCACTCTTGGACAAAGGTCTCTGGGGTAAAAGGGCAGCTTAAATCACACACCCTCTCAATATCACGCTCAGAGGAATTCCTGGGAATCAATTTATTGCCGACGACTGCCAGCTGCTCTAAATCACTTCCTTTCCTCCCATAGACTGGCTCTTTCCTGATTTCTGCTTCTAGATGAAATGGGTGTGTATGTGGGTATGGGAGAGGGGCCATGGCTCTAGTCCCAGGCTTACATTTCCAAGTGACATGGGGGTTCTAATGTTTCTATAGTGACCGGAAGGGACTCCCTTCAAAGCTTCCTCTTCTTCTTCCCTCACCTATGTTTCCTCATCCAGGCTCAGATTTCATTGTGATATTGAACAACCTTAGGGCAGCCCCTGCCTAGTACACAGTTCCACCCAGATGACTGTGGGAAACCCAAATGGCCCAGAGCTTTCCACATACAAAGTCACACAGGGATGTTGTGTGATTCAAAAGCTACTGCGGTTTCGGTGAAAACAGTTTCGTGCAAACGTCTGAGCTTTCTACAGATGGTTTACTAATCCGTACACATCATTGCCAATAAGCTCTTTATGAAATCCTTTTAAAGTCCATTAGATGTGACAAGTTTCCAGAAGCTGGGATCATCGGTTTAATGTGCTGACATTCAGAAAGGCCAATAGCATTCTTGATCATCCACAAAGCTCCTTTCAAGCAACTTTGTGATGATGTTATTGAAAGGACTGGATTTTTAAAAAATTTGGTGGGACAGGGATAAAAATAACAACTATAATTAGGAATAAGTGAATCAGACCAGTAAAACATGTATGTTATTTAAAACGGTGATGTAACTTTGAATTTAAATCAAAGGAAACTAACATAGGCAATGAAATTGGGGCATAAAATGTTATCTATTGTAGATGACTGAGTTACAACTTGGAGTACGAACTTCCTTCGTGCACCTAACACAAGTTGACATGTACTCTGAATGAATGAAAAACTATATAAAACACTAAATAGATATTTATTGTCGTTAATATCCAAATCCCCCAAATCCTTTCAGTTTTCACTATTCTTTCATTCAATATTCACTTAATACCTAACACATGTCATCAGACAGCCTCTGGGGATACCATAAAGAACATCCAAGGTCTGTATCTTGAAGGAGCTGACAACCTACTAAAAGCAATTTCTGTACAATAAGGATTGTTCATAAATATAAGTCCTCTTTCTCTAAATTGTTTAGAGCTCTATATTAGATATAAATGTCTTGCGACAGCAAAGAACAGTATTATTTATTTTTTTAAAGTTTAAATTTTTGATAATTCCCTATTATTAGAAAAGTAGACTCTAAGGAAATCCAGAAATGGTCAGGAATATTGCCTATCTGTCCATTTTCTCCTGTGGTCTCTATTGTGACTCACAGACCAAGGAAAGAACTAACCTTGATTAAGGAGACAACAAAGCTAATTGACTACTTAGTGGACAAATTCATGACCTTGGCCTCATTATTGCACTCAGTCCCACTAGGAAAGACTATAAAGAAACAAAAAGAAGTAATGCTACTCACCCAGGAGTGCTTGTCCAATGCCATATAACTAAGAAAAAAATAGTCTGAACCCACTCATATACATTATGGAGGGAGTATATAAATTGATACAACATCTCTGGAGGATAATTTGGCAATATCCGTACACTTTTACACACATAACTTTTGGCCCAGTAATTACACTTCTAGGAAGTCCTCCAATAAATATATGCATGCATTTTTGCAAAAATATATATGCATGGCTATTCATTGATTTTTGTAGCAATAAACTGGAAACCATCTAAATGTCTAGCAATAGGGTATTGGTTAAGTCAGTTATGGTATAGCCATACACAAAATACCATGCAGCCATTTTAAAAGAATGAAATAGATTTAGATATAGTGATATGGATCAATCTCCATGATATGGTATCAAGCGAAAAAAAAAACCAAAATAAGGTACAAATCATGTTGAATAATGGGATACTGAGATTTTTTAAAGGGGAATTAAAAGGATTTTGTAAAGAGCTTATTTAAATATATTATACATAAATAAACATGTATAATATATGTACATATATAAAAATGTATTATGCATACATGCTTGAATATCCATAGAAAGACAGGTAGGGGTTGTTTTGAACTCATTGGGGTGTGAGATGAGAAAGACTGACTTTTCTCTACATCCCTTTGGTATGGTTAATGCATGAAGGTTTTTTCAGATTTTTAAAATAGTTTAAAAGAAAAAAATGACCTGGAAAGATTGTCCACATGTCTCTCAATGCAATGGCTCCTTGAGTTCATCTGGACTTAAAATGTTCGGCAGTGTTTAAGTACCTCAAGTAGACTCCAAACTGCTTGAGGGTAATGACCATGGATCATTGTCTTGACCTTCCTTGGGCAAGATACTTAACTTCTATAAACCAATTTCTTCAGTGGTCTATGGAGATAATAGTAGGGACCGACATTTACTAAATAATGACCAGGGATCCATGCTCTGCGTTTAGTGTTTTTAACATGAATAATTTCATCTAATCTCAAAACAACTCTGTCTATTAAGCATTATCACTATAGCCTCACTTTATAGATGGGGAGAGAGACTTATCACCCAACTAATAAGTGGAGAGGCTGGAATCTGTTTCCAGAATCCATGTACTTAGAGGGTTGTATCAGAAGTGAGAAAGTGCAGGCAAAGCATTTAGCAATGTCTGGCCCTCAGGAAGTGCTTAGGAAATGTTAGATATTATTACTGATGTTATTTCTTCCCTACCAGGAAACTCTTCCAGCCATTAAAAACATGCACCCAACTGAACAGAAACAAGGTGGCTTTGTCCTGAAAGCACGGTTGAAATTTTAGCAGAGGCATGGTCAGGAGTATGATACACAGCTTGAATTCAAACATGAGGAAACACCTCGCATCTCTTTAGCCAAGAGTGCATTGCCATGGGAGGTCATTAGGGAAAGCACTGTGACAGGGGATGATTCTTTTCCCCCCCTCGGGATATGATGGTTTTACTGCTATTAATAACAGCTGTGGCCAGGCAATTACAGACTGGTGATGGGTAATCACATCTTGCATTTTAAAGCTTAGTCTGATCACCTCTAGGGTCAGGGAATGCCATGGTTACTGTAATGGTTAAAGTCTGTCTTGTGTCACCATTTATGGACCAAAGTTCAAGCCTTGGAGGTCTGGAACATAGTTTAGCTTTCTTCTGCAGTATGCATGTGTGTGTGCACGTTTGTGTGTGTGTGATTTATTTTCTGTGCATGTAGAGGCTGCTCCAGATCTCCCAAAGCTGCACCCTGGCTCCCACTCAAGTTTACCTAGTAAATGTTTCTTTTGAGAAAACAGGAAGCCAAGAGGCCTCAATCCTGCTTTCAGCTCGGCTACAACTCCCTTTGCAATTACAAGGCTTTTGCTCATTTGTGAAACGAGGGCAGTCTCCCAAGGTTTACTCCTTTGTCACAACCAGGAGCTTTCTAAAGGCAGAAACTCTTATATCCATCACTGAATTCTCAGTGTCTAAAATAGTGTCTGGCATATAGTAGACACTCAATAAACATGAAAGGAATGACTGAGTTTCCTTCCAGTTACAATGTGACATGATTCTGTAAAGTCATAACCGAATGCATTGAGTTGATTCTAACGCGTGCAGCAGGTAACGCTGGCTGTGAGCTCTCTTATTTTTCTCTGCCTACAGTTGAGACATCATCATGAACGTTTCCACTGGAACATAATACGTGCAAAAGGAGATGATCTGCCAAATTTGCCTCTTCTCCAGCAGTATTGGAAATGGTTTGGATGAAGAAGAAACTGAAAATATTAATTTGAAGTGTCAGTAATCTGCTGGTTTTACTTTTGTAGAGTGTACCTGTCAATCAGTCTCATTCATAATCAATAACTGGCCACCACAGCACCTGTCATCAAGGCCTCTACACTCAGGTCCCCTTGATGAATTAGGTTGAAGAGAGGCCACTAGCTGACGATGTCTGAAAACACCAAGTGAGATGGTCATCATTCCAGATCTGGAAAGGGAAATGACCAAGGAGGACATTCTGGGTTTTTGTCTGTTTTCATGTACATTAATCAGTGTTCTTGGCTGTGAACAAGACATATAAACTCTGGCCAAGAGAAGCAGCAGAATAATTTTTTTAAATTTATTTATTTATTTGGGGGGCTGTGTTGGGTCTTCGTTGCTGCGCACAGGTTTTCTCTAGTTGCGGTGAACGGGGGCTACTCTTCGTTGTGGGGTGCAGGCTTCTCATTGCGGTGGCTTCTCCTGTTGCGGAGCACGGGTTCTAGGCGTGTGGGCTTCAGTAGCTGTGGCACGTGGGCTCAGTAGCTGTGGCACGTGGGCTCTAGAGCGCAGGCTCAGAAGCTGTGGAGCACGGGCTTAGTTGCTCCGCGGCATGTGGGATCTTCCCGGACCAGGGCTGCACTGGCAGATGGATTCTTAACCACTGCACCACCAGGGAAGTCCAAAGTAGGAGAATTTATTGTAAGGATTGCCGGTACTACATAATAAGTGAGACGCCACCACCGGGTCCACCACCACCACCTCCACTACTAGATACTGCTGGTGTCTTAAAGACCCCACCACCAGGGTGAAGTTTAACCTGTCCCTTTATCCTTGCACTGCCAGCTCAAGTTTCAAAGTTCCGAACAGGAGCATCTGACTGGCCAAGCTGGGTCACACACCCCGGCCCTAGCTGCCAGGGTTTGGGAGACCAAGTCCCCAGTGAGCTCCCATAGTGGGAGAAACGGTCCTGAGACTCACACAGGGCAGGAGTCCCCCCAGAAGAAGTGAGGTCTGCATGCTGGTCAGCCACAGAAAAATGACAGGTGTCCACTACATCACAGCTCAATAGAGTCACATCTGTAAGCTTTAATTATACATCATTTATAAAGATGGGTAAAACTCAGTCTCTGTAGTCATAAACCCAGGGTCCTAAATGCAGCAGACTTATGATTAATGGACACAGGTTTGTTATGAATTCCTGCTCTAAAAGTTGACAAACTTACCAGCCTAGATTAACTTTTAATCAGTTAGCAGTTTCCTGCTTCTTTACCCAAGGCAATTATAGAAGTTGTGGTTGAGCACTGCACGCTAAATGTATGTCAAAATTTCTGCCGCCAGCACGATTAACCCAAAGGAACTTTCTACTCTTGATCAAGTTTCCATTCTCCTCCTCAATTCTCCCACCTCAAAAATGCAAGATGGGGCTTCCCTGGTGGCGCAGTGGTTGAGAGTCCGCCTGCCGATGCAGGGGACACGGGTTCGTGCCCCGGTCTGGGAAGATCCCACATGCTGCGGAGTGGCTGGGCCCGTGAGCCATGGCCACTGAGCCTGCATGTCCGGAGCCTGTGCTCCGCAACGGGAGAGGCCACAACAGTGAGAGGCCCGCGTACTGCAAAAAAAAAAAAAAAAAAAAGATATATGTACAGGAATGTTCACTAAAGCATTGTTGGCAAACACACACACACACACACACACACAAAACAAAAACTGTCCACCTATAGTTCAATATATTACTATATAACCATACTATGGAGTACCATGTGCCTATTAAAAAAAGAAGTGATGTGTAAGTAGATGCAATCATATTGTAATAAATTGAGAAAAGCAAGTGGCAGAACAGTTGGCATAGTACGATTCTGTTTGTTTTTAAAAAAGGGATACATAAGTAGGCTTATATATGAGTAAAAACTACTGCAAGGGTAATCTAGAAACAGTGGGAATTAGTGGGAGGGGGCAGGGAACGAGACCTTTGCTTTTCACTTTATACCCTATTTCTGTTTAAATGTTTACTGTGAGTACACAGTCTATAATTAAAACAGACTGATTTAAAATGTTGTAAAAGTGAAGCATAGCAAGAAAAAAACAGTAAAATTGGCCAGTATCAAGCAGGAGTCAGGGGTCAGAAAATATTTTTTTCCTCAACAAGGCAGCACCCCTAAGCCTGAGGGAAGGCAGGCTTCTGATCCTGAGGAACACCTCACTGCTTGCAGGCCCAAATGGAAAAACATCTCTGTCTGTATCTTTTCCTTAATGTTACTCAGAGCCAGGTCTGTGCTCAGCTCAGGGGGGCTCCTACCTTCATGCCACTTCTCCAGAAATCTGGATGAGTTCTTAGGAAGCTGAGTCATGGAGAGGCACGCCCTGGGCCTCACACCACAGCCAGATTCAGCAAGCATAACTGAGGGAGGGATGGCCCTTTCTCCCTTCCCCACCAAGAATTCTTTCTCCCTTCCCCACCAAGAATTCAAGTGTTATAAAAGCACCGCACTAGTTGGGCCTGCTTGGTTTGTGGTCCTGTAAGTACGGGCTGGTGCTGGTGGTAATGGTTAAGCAGATGGAAACTAGTTTGGAAATGACTGATCTTTAGAAGAGAAAAAGAATGACCAGACTTTACTAATGATGCTAGGTAGCTTCTGTGTTACCAAAAGCAGCCCCTAAACAGTCCATATTGTAGTTTGCATGACAAGGAATGGGGAGGGGCATGAGGATGAGCTTAGTAAAGGGCCCCCCAAAGAAAGAAGGAGCTCTCCCTCACCCTCCCACTGCCACAGGGGAACCTCACCCCATAAAACCTGGTAGAAACGTAGCCACGGATGCCCAAAGGGGAAGGATTGGGGTGCATTAGCCAAAGCGGGTCTAACTCACAGCTCTTCTTCCCACCGCTTCCCAAAGCCCCAGATCTTCCAGGCTGAATTCTCCCCTCTTCTCAACTCTTCTGGTCTTCTAAGAGCTAACTCTAATCCCTTCAGCACGGAAAAGTGAGGGACTGAACCACTTTTCCCCCTTCCCCCCAACACTAGACAATGGGTAGGGCCTGGTACCAATGTTTGTGAGTCAGGATAACTTCCACTTTTATCCGGGTACCGCAGGGAAACTCCCAGTTCAGACTCCCGGGGACAAGGGTGGCTGGAGGGGATCCAAGCTGCGCCAGGGGGTCAAAGCGACCCACCTCCAAACAGCAATCACCAAATCCCGCCTGGGCGGCAGGCCTAAGGTCTTCCTCCACTTTTCACTCAGATGTGGCGCTGGCCCGTCTTCCGTGTAACCCACGCAATCACCCAGGCAGGAAGGCCTATCCCAACTCCATCCCCACACCCCGTTTATCCCCATCCCCGGGGACATCCGGCCCTTTTCGCAGCACTTGAGAAAGCTCCTGCAGTGACCTTCCCTCGCGCAGGTCCTTCCCCAGACCCCTTAAGGGGAGGCTCCTTCGGACTGTCCCCCAACAGCGCGGGCCCAGCCCTGTCCTTGTTCAACTTGTCTTTTGAGGACCCCGGGTCGCCACCTCCAGCCCAGCCCTCGGCCAGGGGGCAGCGGTGCGGGAGAAACAGCGCGACCCCGCTCGAAGCGCGGCCGCCCCAATCTCTTCCCCGGGACCCAGTGGGTCCCGGCCCGAGGATCCCCCGGCCGCAATGAGCGCACAAAGCCCGCGGCCGCCTGAACCCTCGGCCCCGCCACGTTCGGCCGCTGGATCCTGACACCCCTGGGGCCCCGGGGCCCGAGCCGCTCGGCGCGCTGCGCTCCGGCCGCCAGGTGCGGGGAGGACGCGCCGCAGCGCCCGCCTCGGGGCCGCGCTGGTTAGGTAGCTGGGGGGACCGGAAGGATGGCGAGGAAGTAGGAGAGGGTTTCCTGAGATGAAAGATTACTTCCGTCCGGGCTCTGGCCTCTCTCTGGAGCCGGCTCATTGGGGGCTGGGGAGCGGGGTGCGCGGGGCTTGGGGGCCGCGCGTTGCCACCTGCAGCGCCCGGGGCCGGCGGGACGCGCTCGGTCCTGTCGGGGGCTCACGTGGGGGGGTGATCCTTGCAGGTGGGAGTCGAGAGCATTTCCTAGCGCCCGAGCCATGGTGGCCAAACAGCGCATCCGGATGGCTAACGAGAAGCACAGCAAAAACATCACCCAGAGGGGGAATGTAGCCAAAACCCTGGTAAGGCGGGGGCGGCGCTGACCGGGCGGCGTGGGGCCGGGCCCGGGCTGGGAGGGCGCGGGGCCAGCCTCCCCCTCCTCAGCGCCCCGGGCAGCCCCTCCCGCGGGGTCCCGCACGGTGGGCGCTGAGGGCCGGGCTCCCCGCGGCGCGGACTTGTGCTCGCTTGAGCGGAGCGGACCCTGGTTGGCCGTGGCCCCTCTGGGAGCGTCTGCTGGGGCTACCGCGGAGGCGCAGAAGGGCCTCCCCAGGAGAGAACTGGGCCTTTGTCTCCGGGAAAGACCAAAGTCACATCCTTCAGGGAACAGTTAAACCAACTGCTTGACGCCGGGGCCTGGAACCTAGTAGGTGCTAGCTCGGTTTTGTTGAATGAATGAATGAATGAATGAGTAAAGGGAGGCCCTTTGCCACGTCTCCCTCCTAGGCTTCATCCCCTGCCCTCCATCCCCAACAAACACACCAAGATAAGGTTTTCTTTCCTGCCCCTTTGTAATGGTCTCCCTGTATAAACGGGGAATTAGGAATGCTATTCAGCCCGTATTTCCCTCCATGCTCCTCTTTGCCTCTTCTGCAGGAGGCCCTGCACCACTCGGCGAAAGTTTAAACGCAACATTCCCCTTGTTCACCTCGTCAATTCCGGCTCATCCAGATAGTATGTTCCAGAACTTTAGAGACTAGCTTATTATTGCCAGGCATTCTGCACCTCCAAAACTGTAGACTAAAGCTTTATAACAATGCTTACGTAAAATCTGTGCCTTAAGTACAGGGTTTTGTGTGTGTCTGTGTGTGTGTTGTTTGTTTTTAGGAAAGCAAATGATCTTCAACAGAAATTGCCAGGCCCATGATCCTGGACATTCAGAGGCGGCCCTCGGATGAGTTGTTGAGTAGTGCTTGTCTCCAAGTGTATGAGCAAAGGCGCATGGAATCTATTATCCCAGACACTTCAGTGGAAGTTCAGCTGAAACTTGAGGTTTGGCTGGAAGAGCTTGCAGACTTGATGAGGCAGTTGCTTTTAGCCAAAGGCATGAAGCTGGTTTGCTTAACTGAGCACAAAGCTGGATCTGCAATCTCTACCAGAATTCTTGCAGAACCAAGCAGTACTATGGCAGAGAAACCTTAGCATCAAATTTGGATCTTTGTAGGCAGCTACAAGCTTAAGTTGTGCTGGAAGTTCTCTCATTTGGGAAAACGCCAGTATGCCATTGAATTGGAACTATTTTTCACGTAGATCTCTGTTTTCCTTATTTTTACTCAGAAAAAAAAAAAACAACTTGCTGTCCAAATTGACATTGAAAAACAATTTTTAATGGATGTTAAAGTATTCGGGGTTTATATCCCTAGGAGATCAATTCTTCCCAGGATATCATACAGACTAGCTGATTTACTCAAAATTTCTACTTGTGTGGTTCCTTTTAGTGAACTAAAAAAACAGGTCACGGGCTTCCCTGGTGGCGCAGTGGTTGAGAATCTGCCTGTTAATGCAGGGGGCACAGGTTCGAGCCCTGGTCTGGGAAGATCTCACATGCCGCGGAGCAACTAGGCCCGTGAGCCACAACTACTGAGCCTGCGCGTCTGGAGCCTGTGCTCCGCAACAAGAGAGGCCACGATAGTGAGAGGCCACGATAGTGAGAGGCCCGCACACCGCGATGAAGAGTGGCCCCCACTTGCCACAACTAGAGAAAGCCCTCGCACAGAAATGAAGACCCAACACAGCCAAAAGTAAATAAATAAATTAATTTAAAAACAAAACAAAACAGAGGTCACTTAATTCTCCTCAGTAGACAACTGATCTGACTGCAGAAGTAACGACAAAACAGAAACTGCTTTGCAGAGCTGTTTTACCCATTAGGCTTGATAA
Organism: Mesoplodon bidens; assembly: GCF_964165515.1. NCBI lineage: Eukaryota > Metazoa > Chordata > Mammalia > Artiodactyla > Ziphiidae > Mesoplodon > Mesoplodon bidens. The sequence goes on along the minus strand of NC_138174.1, from coordinate 22,163,035 downwards.
AGGCAGTGTCTGCCATTTCTAGCTTCTTAAGACTACTAGAAAATGTTTGGTACCTGAAAGAAAAATGATTGGCTCCAAAATAAGAAAAGAAGGGCTTCCCTGGTGGCGCAGTGGTTGAGAGTCCGCCTGCCGATGCAGGGGACGCGGGTTCGTGCCCCGGTCCGGGGAGATCCCACATGCCGCGGAGCGCCTGGGCCCGTGGGCCATGGCCGCTGAGCCTGCGCGTCCGGAGCCTGTGCTCCGCAATGGGAGAGGCCACAGCAGTGGGAGGCCCGCGTACTGCAAAAGAACCCAAAAACAAAACAAACAAAATAAGAAAAGAAAATGGAAAAATTGGAGAAAAAGCTGTTTAAATATCTAGGAAATGTAGTCAACTTGACGGCAATTCAACTTAACTTTCAGAGATATTTTCAAATTATGTTTAATGTATGGTCTGAGTGGATTTTTAATAGGTTCTGATATACCATGGAGTGGGCCCTTCAGAAGTGCCTGGCGCCTATGAGTGTTTCTAAATGGTCCTACTCACTTTGTAATGAAAGGTTTCCAAACCAAGCCACAATGTATGTTTATTTTCCTTTGGTTAGAAAGGCTTTTTGGTTAACTTTATTGTAAATGGATCAGCATCCAAAAAGAAAAATGAAATTCTCTTTCAAAAAGAAACGCTTTAAAGCTTAAATCTCATTTTCCTAATTAGAGATCAAACATGATTATACTTTGAAGGAAGTAACTTGTAAGGGGTAACTTGTTCAGAATGAAATTCAATAAATGCAGACACATGAACAGATTCTAACAGAAACTTCAGACTAATTGTTCAGAAATAAACTCCTTTAATTGTATATAGATGCTTGGGTATTTCATTATCAGCTTACAGCTATGGAGTGAATCAGTACTGTTCTCCCAGATAACAGAAATGGAATAATCATTTCATGATTATACAGTAGTAACTTCTTCAGAATGAAAGGGCAATTTCAATTTCAGAGTTCTGAGTTACCCTGCTGGTATCTTATCACAGGGAAAGCCATCCTCTGCATTTTGGAGCCCAGGGAGTGACAAATTCCTGCGGGAAATGAACCATGTCATTTGCAGGATTCTACTGCTTTTCTTACCTTTCCCAGCAATAGATTCAGGCTTAGGTGAATTGTCCCAACAGATTTGTGCTGGGCACTGCTTCCCCAAAAAAGCAACTCCAAGCCCTCAAAAAACGATATATTGGTATTATGACCAGCCAAGGAGTTCTTGAGCTCTGAAAGTCCACAAATAATATTGATTCACTGTGGAATGTCATCAGAAAGGATTTTGTGTTATCAGGATGCAAACTCTGTATCCTGATAATTTGAGTTTTTCTGCAAAGGAAAAAATAAGTGACTCCATTTGGTATCTGCATGAGATCAAAACTCCATCTACAGGCTCCTGGATTCACTTGTTGACTCTGCTGGAGATAGAACTAAATGAATTTTTTCGTTTAGCATCAGTGGGATGACAGCAACAGAATTTGTTTCTGGTCAACTGTCACAAGTGATTAGGAAGTTGGCCAAGGGGCAGAGGGGTGAATGTCACACTCTGTTCAGGTAACTGTATTTAATACCTCTATTACTTACTTGCTCTGATCTTGACCTGGTCTTAAGTGCCAAAGAATGACACAGTACAAATGCTGATTAAAGTTATCCTATGCAATTATTTAAGACTGATTTTGTCTTTCTTCTAGTCAAAAGAAACGATCTATTCCCTTGCAGTGAGATTTGCCACCATACAAGAGTGTTGGTAGATACAAGTGGTCAAGGTCAGAGAAGTGAGTGGTTTTAATCCTTAGATTCTACCTGCCACTGACACTAATCCATACTTCTCTAGTAAGAGAAATGCTGGAATAACCCTATCGCCAATTGGGGAGTATTAAAAGAGCCAATATCCTTCCTAGACCCTTTTTTTTTGAGGTACACGGGCCTCTCACTGTTGTGGCCTCTCCCGTTGCGGAGCACAGGCTCCGGACGCACAGGCTCAGCGGCCATGGCTCACGGGCCCAGCCGCTCCGCGGCATGTGGGATCTTCCCGACCGGGGCACGAACCCGTGTGCCCTGCATCGGCAGGCGGACTCTCAACCACTGCGCCACCAGGGAAGCCCCCTAGACCCTTTCTTTACTCTAGCTGACCTAAGACATCGTATTTAGTGGGGCTTGTATGCTTATTCATTCTTCCAAGAATGTTTATTAAGCATCTATTGTGTTTAAGTTCTGGGCCAGACATTGCTATACATTGATATATGAAAGAGACACAGTGCCTGCCCTTGCAGGGCTTACAGTCTAGCGGAAAGACAGACATCAAACAGAGTATCACAAGAATAAACATCGAGATACAAACTGTGATAAATGCTATCTAAAAAAAGTACTTGGTGATTTAAGTGCCAAGTGAACTCAACTGAGGTAGAAGAGAGAAGCTTCTCTAAGAATGGAACAGGTAAGCTGAGAACCAAAGAACTGTTGCCTTGTCTATGATAAAATAAGTTCTTTAACCTACGTTGGCCACAGCCTATTTTTGGCTCATGCCAGTGAGGGAATATTTAGTGAGTTCTTCATGTTTCTTCACTCTACCTCCTCCCTTTTCACTTGAGAAATTCTCCACATTTTCAGCTGCCTTTCTCAGAAAATATTGGTTTTCCATTGACTGATTTGCTTGTAAGGACCAAGCCTTACCTGCACACAGACCCAGAGGAGTTGCAAAGAGACCTTCCTCTGACGTCTGTGCTTTTGGCTTGAGAAGAGCAGGAGGTACGCAGGGCTGGTCCGTGTGGGAACCACAGTCCCCTTGTGCTTCCCGGGGATGCTGAGATTTCTCCCAAGCATAAGCTTCACTAAGAATTAGGAGGTTTATTACAAAACGCCGCTCCTCTCATCTCCACACACAGCTGCTGTGGTGCATCTACTGTTCCCAGGGTTTCCACTGCAGTGGCTTCCCAGGTTTTTAGCACTTAGAAAGTTTTGAGAAAATGGCTGTGCTCTGTAACCCTGCTTGGAAGCCGCGGGTGCAGGAATTCAAGATGAATCTGCTGGAGGAAAATCCCCTGGCTCCGTAAAGAGGCAGACCTAAACGTGAATCCCAGCTCTTGTTCCCGTTAGCAGACCTTGAGCCTCAGTTTCTCAAGTACAGGATGGAGATGATAATACTGGCCTTGCGTGGAGTTGTGAGTGCTAGAGATCGCAGATGTTGGCTGCTTTCTAGAGTGCCTGGCATGAAGTGTGCTTTCAGCCAACAGAAGCAATGATTAGTAATATCATTTTTGGCTTCCCAAATCACTGTATTGGTTTGTGTATTTATACCTCATCAGTCCCCAGAATATTTAAGAACCACCAAGTTCATTGAGTTACAGGGGTGTAAGTAAGGTTATTGATGAATTTTTCCAAACCAATCTTGATCCCTTAATATTGACTTTGTTCATCTAGATCTGCCTGCTGGCATTGAGACTGGGTCTGTCTCATTCACAGAGGTGTCTAGTGACTAGCCATACTCAGTAAATGTTTCTTGAATGAATGAAGCTAATCTTACTTTCTCCCATTCCCTTTCAGAGGCCGCAAGAAGAGAAATATCCTGTGGGACCATGGCTGTTGGCACTGTTTGTTTTTGTTGTCTGCGGCTCAGGTATGGGTTTCTCGCTGCCCTTATATCCCATGGTCTCCTTTGTCCTATAAAAACACATGTTTTATTCTCAAGGTAAATAGACAAAAACTATATTGGTCTGGGATTCAAGTTAATTGCTGCCTGAAGCCTTCATCTTAATAGGTTTTGATTTCATTTCCATTCCAGCAAACAGAGTAGAGACAGAACTGATATGTTATCAAATCATAATCATAAAATGATTACAGTGAGCAATTAAGTTGGCTGGCTACACTTCAGAGTTCAGTTAAAGCTTTCTCTGAAGACCTAACCTAAAAAGGGCATTTGGAACAGAAAGTGGAGCACCTGTCTGCCTGAGATAATCTACATTCCAGAGAGAAGGAGAGGCCTTCCGCCTTAAGGGAAGCTCTGCAGAGGTGCTGGGTAAAACAGAGCCTTTGACCTGAGCCTCAAGGTGCAGTCACCTGATGCTGGAAGGTAGCAAGTTAAGAGAGCTTTACTTACACACACACACACACACACACACACACACACACAGTGCAGACTTGACCAGAAGGATCATGCAGTTGTTTCTAGTCGACTTCTGTAATTGGGAGCCTTGATTAATTCCTGGTCCCCATGGATTGGGTCTCTGAAGTACTGGTGAGTGGAGGTCACTTCTATCAACAAGGTAGGTCTTTAGATGTTCCCATCCTCCAGCTCCTCACTGTTGCTGAGGGCAGGGAAGGCGAGGAGTACACATCTTCCTGCAAAGATCTAAACCTCCCAGGAAGACGTCATTCCTCCCCAATGGCAAGAGACGCCCACGACTACAGGTGCCTCTGACCTTTAGGAGACCACCCTTCCAAGGAAACGAAAGCTCTTAGGAGGAAGGAGGGATCCGATGGTCTCGGCACTATTGCCAAACAAGCCTTTGTGTGAGTCTCAATTTTTTCAAAGATGATTCCAAGATGAGAGAAGGTCTTCCACTCCAGGAAATGAAAGTGTATGCCATCCCTAAAGATGTGTCCTCAAAGGGAGCCTTTGGTCCAATACAAGGATCCCTCATCTTTAATAGAGTTTACCCGGCCACTGCTGGAATACTTCAGGGGCGCTCACTCCTTCAAAAAGCCTATCCCATTTCTGTGCAGCTCTGATTCTATCAGAAACATCTCCCCTCCTTTGAACCACATGGTGCCGTCTTCTCGGTAGTTCAGGTGTGGATGCCGAAAACCAAACGGCTTGCACTCTTTTGCTTCTGAACGTCTTGACTCCTTGGATATTTCCAAGATGACTGCTTAATGACTCCTTCTACAAACTCAACTTCCCTAGTTCTCTCAACCTTGTCCTCATAAGATGTAGTTTCTAGACCCTTCTGTACATGCCATGACTCTCTTAAAGTATTGCATTTGCAACTGCAGAAGTTGGTCTAGAAATGGTGCAACTGCTACAGAGATAGTAGGTCTGTCCCTGCTTTTTGTCTCATAACCTTGCTTTTATTAATATGCCCCAAACAGTTTATTTATTTATTATTTAACATCTTTATTGGAGTATAATTGCTTTACAATCTATGTTAGTTTCTGCTGTATAACAATGTGAATCAGCTATATGTATACATATATCCCCATATCCCCTCCCTCTTGCATCTTCCTCCCACCCTCCCAACCCACCCCTCTAGGTGGTCACAAAACACTGAGCTGATCTCCCTGTTCTATGTGGCTGCTTCCCACTAGCTATCTGTTTTGCATTCGGTAGTGTATATATGTCAATGCCACTCTCTCATTTCGTCTCAGCTTACCCTTCCCCCTCCCCGTGTCCTCAAGTCCATTCTCTACGTCTGTGTCTTTATTCCTGTCCTGCCCCTAGGTTCTTCAGAACCAATTTTTTTTTGGATTCCATATATATGTATTAGCATACGGTATTTGTTTTTCTCTTTCTGACTTACTTCACTCTGTATGACAGACTCTAGGTCCACCCACTTCACTACAAATAACTCAATTTCATTTCTTTTTATGGCTGAGTAAAATATTCCATATATTCTATATATGTGCCACATCTTCTTTAACCATTCATCTGTCTATGGACATTTAGGCTGCTTCCATATCCTGGCTATTGTAAATAGAGCTGCAATGAACAATGTGGTACATGACTCTTTTTGAATTATGGTTTTCTCAGGGTGTATGCCCAGTAGTTCGATTGCTGGGTCATATGGTAGTTCTATTTTTAGTTTTTTAAGGAACCTCCATACTGTTCTCCATAGTGACTGTATCAATTTACATTCCCACCAACAATGCATGAAAGTTCCCTTCTCTCCACACCCTCTCCAGCATTTATTGCTTGTAGATTTTTTGATGATGGCCACTCTGACTGGTGTGAGGTGATACCTCATTGTAGTTTTTTTTTTTTTTTTTTTTGCGGTACATGGGCCTCTCACTGTTGTGGCCTCTCCCGTTGCGGAGCGCAGGCTCAGCGGCCATGGTTCACGGGCCCAGCCGCTCTGCGGCACGTGGAATCCTCCCGGAATGGGGCACGAACCTGTGTCCCCTGCATCGGCAGGCGGACTCTCAACCACTATGCCACCAGGGAAGCCCTCATTGTAGTTTTGATTTGCACTTCTCTAATGATTAGTGATGTTGAGCATCCTTTCATGTGTTTGTTGGCAATCTATATATCTTCTTTGGAGAAATGTCTATTTAGGTCTTCTGCCCATTTCTGGATTGGGTTGTTTGTTGTTTTGATACTGAGCTGCATGAGCTGCTTGTATATTTTGGAGATTAATCCTTTGTCTTGCAGTTTATTTTTAATAATCACAGGACCTCCTAGACTTACAGAGAGCTAATGGCCAGCCAGGCCCCACCAAGCTCTTCTTCACGTCAACTTGCTGCAAGCTTCAGAGATGCATCTCCGTACCCTCCCATCTAAAGTTGTCCCCTATCTGCATCACACATTGTTTTATTTTATTCATGGCCTTCATCAACATTTGAAATTATTTAATTTGCTTACTTATTATCCATTTCTCTCTACTAGGATATAAGCTTAGGGAAGACAGTATTTAACTTCCACTAAATTTTTAGATACTAGCACAGTTTTTAGCACATAGGGAGTGGTTAATCTCGTTGGCTAGATGGATGGATGGATGGATGGATAGATGGATAAAACCAAATATTCCCCATGCTGTAGATATTAAATAGACTTTTTTTTAGACTTAATATAAAGCTCCATGAACATTTCTATTTTAACTTCATTGTTGGTTGTAAGCTGTTTTTCTACAGAGTAGACATAAAGTATGGAAACATAGAAGAACATAAATAATAAATGGCTTACGGATATTATGTAATAATGTACAGTATGGTTAGTGATGTTACATGATGTATTCAGTGTATTGCATTGCCCTGCATTAGCAATGCATAGTTCAGAGCACTGTGAAAAATTGCAGTGAATGTGGTGCATCAATGCAGTATTTCCCTCAGTGCCTGCATAGTCATCTGTGATGCATTGCCTCAGATGATCGCTCTCTGATTTTCTCCCCAAAACAAAACAAACCAAAAAACAAACAAACAAACCAAAAAAAATGCCATTAGCATGCCACAGAAAATCAAGAGGAAAAATCCATCTGTATAAAAAAGTTATCTATGTTTTCACCATATGATAATCTCAATAGATGCAGAAAAAGCTTTTGACAAAATTCAACACGATTTATGATAAAAACTCTCCAGAAAGTAGGCATAGAGGGAACCTACCTCAACATACTAAAGGCCATATATGACAAACCCACAGCCAACATTGTTCTCAATGGTGAAAACCTGAAACCATTTCCTCTAAGATCAGGAACAAGACAAGGTTCTCCACTCTCACCACTATTATTCAACATAGTTTTGGAAGTTTTAGCCATAGCAATCAGAGAAGAAAAAGAAATAAAAGGAATCCAAATCAGAAAAGAATATGTAAAGCTGTCACTGTTTGCAGATGACATGATACTATACATAGAGAATCCTACAGATGCTACCAGAAAACTACTAGAGCTAATCAATGAATTTGGTAGAGTAGCAGGATAGAAAATTAATGCACAGAAATCCCTGGCATTCCTATACACTAATGATGCAAAATCTGAAAGAGAAATTAAGGAAACACTCCCACTTACCATCGCAACAAAAAGAATAAAATACCTAGGAATAAATCTACCTAAGGAGACAAAAGACCTGTATGCAGAAAACTATAAGACACTGATGAAAGAAATTAAGGATGATACAAACAGATGGAAAGGTATACTATGATCTTGGATTGGAAGAATCAACGTGGTGAAAATGACTATACTACCCAAAGCAATCTACAGATTCAGTGCAATCCCTATCAAACTACCAATGGCATTTTTCACAGAACCAGATAAAAAATTGCACAATTTGTATGGAAACACAAAAGACCCCGAATAGCCAAAGCAATCTTGAGAAAGAAAAACGGAGTTGGAGGAATCAGTCTCCCAGACTTCAGACTCTACTACAAAGCTACAGTAATCAAGACAGTATGGTACTGGCACAAAAACAGAAATAAGGATCAATGGAACAGGATAGAAAACCCAGAGATAAACCCACACACATATGGTCACCTTATCTTTGATAAAGGTAGCAAGAGTATACAACGGAGAAAAGACAGCCTCTTCAATAAGTGGTGCTGGGAAGACTGGACAGCTACTGTAAAAGAATGAAATTAGAACACTCCCTAACACCATACACAAAAATAAACTCAAACTGGATTAAAGACCTAAATGTAAGACCGGACACTATAAAACTCCTAGGGGGAAACATAGGCAGAACACTCTATGACATAAATCACAACAAGATCCTTTTGACCCACTTCCTAGAGAAATGGAAATAAAAACAAAAATAAACAAATGGGACCTATTGAAACTTCAAAACTTTTGCACAGCAAAGGAAACCATAAACAAGATGAAAAGACAACCCTCAGAATGGGAGAAAATATTTGCAAATGAAGCAACTGACAAAGGATTAATCTCCAAAATATACAAGCAGCTCATGCAGCTCAATGTCAAAAAAACAACCCAATCCAAAAATGGGCAGAAGACCTAAATAGACATTTCTCCACAGAAGATATACAGATTGCCAACAAACACATGAAAAGATGCTCAACATCACTAAGCATTAGAGAAATGCAAGTCAAAACTACAATGAGGTATCACCTCACACCAGTCAGAATGGCCGTCATCAAAAAATCTACAGGCAATAAATGCTGGAGGAGGTGTGGAGAAAAGGGAACCCTCTTGCACTGTTGGTGGGAATGTAAATTGGTGCAGCCACTATGGAGAACAGTATGGAGGTTCCTTAACTGAAAATAGAACTACCATGCGACCCAGCAATCGAACTACTGGGCATACACCCTGAGAAAACCATAATTCAAAAAGAGTCATGTACCACAATATTCATTGCAGCACTATTTACAATAGCCAGGACATGGAAGCAACCTAAGTGCCCATCAACAGGTGAATGGTTAAAGAAGATGTGGCACGTATATACAATGGAATATTACTTGGTCAAAAAAAGAAACGAAATTGAGTCATTTGTAGTGAGGTGGATGGACCTAGAGACTATCATACACAGTGAAGTAAGTCAGAAAGAGAAAAACAAATACCATATGCTAACACATATATATGGAATCTAAAAAAAAAAAAAAAAGCTTCTGAAGAACCTAGGGGCAGGACAGGAATAAAGACACAGACTTAGAGAATGGACTTGAGGACACAGGGAGGGGGAAGGGTAAGCTGGGACAAAGTGAGAGAGTGGCATGGACATATATACACTACCAAATGTAAAATAGATAGCTAGTGGGAAGCAGCCGCATAGCACAGGGAGATTAGCTCCGTGCTTTGCAACCACCTAGAGGGGTGGGATAAGGAGGGTGGGAGGGAGACCCAAGAGGGAAGGGATATGGGGATATACAGGGATATACGTATGCATATAGCTGATTCACTTGGTTATATAGCAGAAACTAACACAACACTGTAAAGCAATTTTCTCCAGTTAAGACGTTTAAAAAAAAAAGTTATCTATGTTTTCAGGCTTTATGGCCAAACTGTAGATTGTTAGATCTTGAACCTTAAGCCTTTTATCTAATTATCTCTCTCTCCCAGCTTTATGGTTTCTTGAAAATATATTATTCGCCCAAGGCACTGATAAAAGTCTAGATTTGGAGAAGCCACAGAAAACAATTAGAGACAACTCCCCTCAGGCTGACTTTGAACCTCTCAGCAAAACTCCTGCAAGCAGTCCTCGTGTCTTGAGGGTCCCTGGTGTGCCTGGCACTGTGCGGGCTCTGGAGATACAAACTCCTTCAGGGGGCAGCTGGCACTGGGGAGACAGATAAGGAACATGTCATTGCTCCCAGGAAAAGAGCGGTCTGACAGCAGAGCACCCGGAGGGCTTGGCAAGCGTGGACGAGGGACCGACTTAGTGCCTTCGGGCTGCTATAACAAACGACCATAGACTGGGTGGCTTATAAACAGCAGACATTTATTGCTCACAGTTCTGGAGCCTGGAAGTCACATTAGGGTACCAGTGTGGTCGGTTGGGGGCCCCTTTCCCAATCACAGACTTCTCCTTGTATCCTCACACGGCATCCACACGTGGTCGAAGGGGCTAGGGAGCTCAGTAGGGTCTCTCTTGTAAGAGCACTCATCCAATTCATGAGTCCTCCGCCCTCAGGACCTAATCACCTCCCAAAGGCCCCACCTTCTACCACCATCACATTGGGCATTAGCATTCCAACATGTGGATCTCGGAAAACACAGTCAGACTATATCAGGGCCTTCTAACTCATACTGAACAGAAGAGAAAGTTTCCCAGAGAAGGTGCCATTTGAGCTGAGTTTTGAAGGACAAACAGCCAGACAAAGGGAGGGTTATTCCACATGAGGGAACACTGCATGACAAAGGCACAGAGGCCTGAGATAGTACGACAGGCTCAAGACCGGCCAAAGTCCAATCACAGGGATCTGTGAGCCTCGGTCATCACGTAGCCCTTGTTGTCAGGAACTAAATAGATACAGAGCTGGTGTTTTGGGTTTTTTTTTCTTTTTTGGCTTCAAGATACACAGTAACCGGGGCCCTCTCTGGTCTGTGCCCTTAGGTAGCATATAGGAGAGGGGGAAAAGCCAATAAGTCATTTAGTCTGGCTTATTTTTCTCCAACCTGTGCTATTTCTCAATATCCATCCTTTCCAAAGGGATTAAAAACCTTCCCTAAATTACATCTTAATTAAAATTTTGCCAGGCTTATTGGTTCACATAGTAGGAACTGTACCTTTCCCCCCCCGTTTGGGTAAATTGGGACATTTGCTGACCACAATCTTTTGGAATCTCCCCAGTCTCCATTAGTTTGTTCAGGGATCAAGTACATTGTCTCTGCTATCCTCTCTGTTGGTTTGTCCAGGGGCGTCGGATGGGAGCCTGCAGGGCCTGGAGATTTGGACTTAAAGTGGCCAAAAGGACACACCACTTACTGGCATACTACATCCCCTGCCTGCATGTCTAGTGCTCTTCTAAGGATGCTTCTTTAAATCGACTTAAGACCACTAGCTTCTATGGAAAGGCTAGACATCAAACGGGGAGTTGGGTCCTCTTAATGTTACCCTCTGTTACCATGCCACCATGATCCCCAAGCAACGGACCTCCTCCTTTTTTAAATCATAGCTAAAAATAATCCACCACCATCTCCCTTTTTTTTCTTATTTTCTTTCCTTTCTTTTTCTTTTTTTTTGCCAACTTTTGCATTTTTTTTGCAAGCTTCAGCTCAGGCCAAGCTCTGTTCTCACAGAAATGTGTCACTCTTCTCAGTTCATCCTTGGTACTGTGCCCTTCCTTCTATCTTTGTCCGTGTCCTTTCCTAAACCAAACACGTCATGAAAAACACAATAGCTCCTTTAGATTCATACCCGTTGCCACGTCTCTGGGTTTAGTCAAGATTCAGTTCTTGCAGCTCCTACTCTCCCTCCTGAGTTCCTCCCTTTTCAGAGTCGCAGACCATAGGCTCCTACCTATCTTTTTTATTTAATTTATTTTATTGAAGTATAGTTGATTTACAGTGTTGTGTTAATTTCTGCTGTACAGCTAAGTGATTCAGTTATCTGCCTATCGCTTCTCTTCGTTTAAAAGAATGCGATTATGACCACCTAGAGGGGTGGGATAGGGAGGGTGGGAGGGAGACGCAAGAGGGAGGAGATATGGGGATATATGTATACGTATAGCTGATTCACTTTGTTATAAAGCAGAAACTAACACACCATTGTAAAGCAATTATACTCCAATAAGGATGTTTAAAAAAATGTGATTTCCTCAAATCTAACTCTTCCCTTTATCAGTTCCTCTGCTTTCCGTAATGAGCCTTGTCAGGTGCCTGAATGATTGAAGCCCCTTATCACTGCTCTCTCTCGCTTCTGTTCCACTTTTGTAGCACAGAGTAGGAGAGACCCGCCCCATCTAGCGTCCTGCCATCATCTGCAGTGTGCACAACAGCACCTTCACCCCTGCCCTTGCCTGTCACGCTCGCACAAAATGCATTGGAGTTTGCGGTAGGATTTCCTTACCTCTGTAGACACACCCCTTCCTGTCCCTGTCCAGCGAGTCCCTTTCCTTTGAACAGGATATACCCGTGTGCCAGGCTTAAGTTCCATTTCACCAAGTCCCTGGGATACCTCTGAGGTCATTTGCCCTCTCTGAGTTCATGTGGTTAGTTATTCATATTTTGTAGGTCTTTATACAGACAGGAAACATATGAAATCTTCTAATAGTAGTGAAGATGTTGATCATTGATCTGATTCTCTTGCTTTCGTTACCTCACTCTATTAAACCCACTTTTCTAATTGACGGTGGGCTGGGCAAAGGGCTCTTTTTTAGAAGTAGTGTCACATAGAAAACAAACTTATGGTTACCAAAGTGGAGTGGGGAGAGGGGGAAGGGATAAATTAGGAGTTTGGGATTAACAGATACACATTACTGTATATAAGAAAGATAAACAACGAGGACCTACTGTATAGCACAGGGAACTATATTCAGTATCTTGTAATAACCTATAATGGAAGAGAATCTGAAAAACAATATATATATATATATATACTGAATCACTTCGCTGTACACACCTGAAACATTGTAAATCAACTACACTCAGTTTAAAAAATTATAGAGGGCTCCCCTGGTGGTGCAGTGGTTAAGAATCCGCCTGCCAATGCAGGGAACACGGGTTCGAGCCCTGGTCCGGGAAGATCCCACGTGCCATGGAGCAACTAAGCCCGTGCACCACAACTACTGAGCCTGCGCTCTAGAGCCCGCGAGTCACAACTACTGAGCCCACGTGCTGCAACTGCTAAAGCCCACACGCCTAGAGCCCGTGCTCCGCAACAAGAGAAGCCACCGCAATGAGAAGCCCGCGCACCACAACGAAGAGTAGCCCCCGCTCGCCGCAACTAGAGAAAGCCCACGCCCAGGAACAAAGACCCAACGCAGCCAAAAATTAATTAATTAATTAATTTTAAAAAATAAAAAATTATAGAAATACTGTCAGTGTACCTAGGGTAAATAAATTTTCAGGTGAGGCAAGTCACAAGGAATGCAGGTTTTATCTGTTTTCCTAGTATCTTTTGGGAAAAAATGAAGAATGGTAAAAATGTTGACCTTTAAGTATAGGCTCACTTATTGGTCACCCTTACTCCATTTTACGTGGCAAAACAAGTTAGCAAACCTCCAAGAAGTTATGGGACCCCATTATTATGGGGAGTGATGTGTCACAGCAGACTCTTGGCCCCTTCCTTCTCAGCTTCTTTCCTTGGCCTTCCTTGTTCTCCACACATGCCTTTCGTGCCAGCAGTGCTGGTGCTGATAAGAGCCAGATAACGAAAAGGAAGGAAGAGGAACCAGGGGAGCAGTGAGGGCGCAGCACACAGGCACCCAGAGACCCCCCGGCACAAAAACATGTGCCCAGGGAATGCCCACCCCTCACCAGGGAGGCCCCCCGAGATCCCACCCCAGCCCAAGTCCATGGTTGTAACCAGTCAGAGGACATCTAAATACTAAATACACACCCCCTTCAGAGGAAGGAAATTTCCACTTTCCAGGATTGCAAAAGGTCTCTTAGGCAAGACACTACTTTGAAAACTGACCAAATGGCAGTAAATGGATAGGAGGCTTCAGAGGGGAGGATAGTTTGGGGCTCCACCAGATGTGGGTTCAAAGCCTGGATTCGCTATGTTTCTGCTGAAGAACCTTGGACAAGTTCATTACTCTCTCTGTATTGATTTCCTTACCCATCAAATGGGGATAGGAGGGGACCCTCCAGAGTTTGTCCTGGTACTGAATGGTTCCAGGGATGTAAGTGCTGGCCCACAGCACGCTTGAAACCTGCAGCTTCAGTCACCACCATCTCTGTCCCCATCACCCTCATGTAAAGTAGTGGCACCATGAGTGGGACTGGTGTGTCATGGACACTTTAGGCTCCCATTGTCTTCCATCCTCCCAGGCCACGCCTTCACCTGGCAGGCTCAGCCACTCACATTGGTCTTGACCTTCCAGAGAGCTGTAGACCCCGCCTCTTCACTCCAAGGAGGAGTGTGAGCAATTTCAGTGATAACACTCCCAGTGGGTGAGACTATGTTCCCACGATAAAGCATCAGAATCTTTCAGACCGACCCAGGCAGGAAACAGGAAGCGCCCAGAGGTACACTAAAATCAATGAATAGGGGTTTGTACTTTAAGTTGAATATCAGAAATAAACAAAATTTTATTCCCTTAAAGCAACCCAAATACACCACCGTTTTGCTATTTAAAAAAAAAAAAAGTTTTCTTTGTGAGATGCAAAAGCTCGGTGAACAGAGTGTTCTTTTGAGACGTGGAATTGTCCAGATAGGACATCTCAGGGCCATATCTTGCTTTGTCTGGTTTAATTTGGAAACTAGCCTTATTGTAGTTAGTATTATATACATTCCATCAGTAATCTAAAACCTGTTTCTTAGTCAGATATCTCTTCTGGGTCCTCTCAGGTGACTATTCCAAACAGGCCAGAAACTTTTCTTGTTCAGATCTTGACCCAGGACTCTTGCTTGGGCCTTTTTAACTGGTTGCCTTTGTCTTTATTTGATCTCCTAGGACCCCAGATTCACACTGAAGCCCCAAGGGTTTAAACACCCCCCTCTTAGAGACTTGGCCATTTTTTCTCTCCCGTTTTTATAAAAATATTATCTTCCATTTCTGCAGGCGGTAGGGCCTCTTTCCAGATAAGCAGCTCGTCCTGACTCTCAGTCCCCGGTTTCAAAGCCTGCCTCTTTAGAGAACTGTTTGATAGCTTCTGAAGAGTACTTGTTTTTATCTTGAGACTCAGAGACAAGCGTGACCCAGAATGTCCGTCTGAGGCGGCAGAGATGCCGTCACACAGATACGCCAACTGCTATCTGCGCGAGACACTTGCCGTCTGTGTGTGCTTCCCCGGACCATAGATGAAGCCTGTCCTGCTGGTTGTGCCCACAGCCCTTGCCCCTGGCTTTCCCTCTCCCTTGTGTCCTCATCTCTTTCAGGAGCCTTGTGGAGAAGGGTTCGGAGGCCTCCCCAGAGCTCTGTGATGTGGACGCTGCTGTGCATCAGTAATGTCTGACCTGAACACGGCAGTGACGGCAGGGTTCCAACCCTGGCCTGCCCATCTTACAGTGTCAGTGCCACAGTGTTCACAGGACAACTGTCTTCAGCAGTTTTGACTTTCCTCTTGGCCTAGAAGTTTCACCTGGACTCAGTGACAGTGGGTCTTTCCCTTCACATGCAGTTGACCAGACAGTATGTTAGCGCTTACATGTGTCTTGTGATCCTGTTGTATCATTCACCTCTCCTGAGCCCAGGTGCGTCCCTGTGTGTGGACAGGAAGCAGCAAGCTGCGAGCAGTCTTCTCTGTCCTCATCCCTCACTGAGGCTCCAACCGGGGTCAATGGAACCACCGTTTTTTTTTTTTTGTTTTTTTTGTTTTTTTTTTTTTTTTTATCCATTTTTTTTTAAGTTTATTTATTCATTTTTTTAATTAGTTTCTGCTTTATAACAAAGTGAATCAGTTATACATATACATCTGTTCCCACATCCCTTCCCTCATGCATCTCCCTCCCTCCCACCCTCCCCATCCCACCCCTCCAGGCGGTCACAAAGCACCGAGCTGATCTCCCTGTGCTCTGCGGCTGCTTCCCACTATCTATC
The DNA here is from genome assembly GCF_964165515.1 of Mesoplodon bidens. NCBI lineage: Eukaryota > Metazoa > Chordata > Mammalia > Artiodactyla > Ziphiidae > Mesoplodon > Mesoplodon bidens. Next base: position 22,147,222 of record NC_138174.1, on the reverse strand, counting down.
TACCTTACGTTTGGTAGTGTATACACGTCCATGCCTCTCTTTCGCCTTGTCACAGCCCACCCTTCCCCCTCCCCATATCCTCAAGTCCATTCTCAAGTAGGTCTGCGTCTTCATTCCCGTTTTGCCCCTAGGTTCTTCATGACATTTTTTTTTTAAATTCCGTATATATGTGTTAGCATACGGTATTTGTCTTTCTCTTTCTGACTAACTTCACTCTGTATGACAGACTCTAGGTCTATCCACCTCATTACAAATAGCTCAGTTTCGTTTCTTTTTATGGCTGAGTAATATTCCATTGTATATATGTGCCACATCTTCTTTATCCATTCATCCGGTAGATAGATAGTGGGAAGCAGCCGCAGAGCACAGGGAGATCAGCTCGGTGCTTTGTGACCGCCTGGAGGGGTGGGATGGGGAGGGTGGGAGGGAGGGAGATGCATGAGGGAAGGGATGTGGGAACAGATGTATATGTATGACTGATTCACTTTGTTATAAAGCAGAAACTAATTAAAAAAAAAAAAAAGAAATCTAGAAACAATAAATGCTGGAGAGGGTGTGGAGAAAAGGGAACACTCTTGCACTGCTGGTGGGAATGTGAATTGGTACAGCCACTATGGAGAACGGTATGGAGGTTCCTTAAAAAACTACAAATAGAACTACCATATGACCCAGCAATCCCACTACTGGGCATATACCCTGAGAAAACCATAATTCAAAAAGAGACATGTACCAAAATGTTCATTGCAGCTCTATTCACAATAGCCCGGAGCTGGAAACAACCTAAGTGTCCATCATCGGATGAATGGATAAAGAAGATGTGGCACATATATACAATGGAATATTACTCAGCCATAAAAAGAAACGAAACTGAGCTATTTGTAATGAGGTGGATAGACCTAGAGTCTGTCATACAGAGTGAAGTTAGTCAGAAAGAGAAAGACAAATACCGTATGCTAACACATATATACGGAATTAAAAAAAAAATGTCATGAAGAACCTAGGGGCAAAACGAGAATAAAGACACAGACCTACTTGAGAATGGACTTGAGGATATGGGGAGGGGGAAGGGTGGGCTGTGACAAGGCGAAAGAGAGGCATGGACGTGTATACACTACCAAACGTAAGGTAGATAGATAGTGGGAAGCAGCCGCAGAGCACAGGGAGATCAGCTCGGTGCTTTGTGACCGCCTGGAGGGGTGGGATGGGGAGGGTGGGAGGGAGGGAGATGCATGAGGGAAGGGATGTGGGAACAGATGTATATGTATGACTGATTCACTTTGTTATAAAGCAGAAACTAATTAAAAAAAAAAAAAAAGAAATCTAGAAACAATAAATGCTGGAGAGGGTGTGGAGAAAAGGGAACACTCTTGCACTGCTGGTGGGAATGTGAATTGGTACAGCCACTATGGAGAACGGTATGGAGGTTCCTTAAAAAACTACAAATAGAACTACCATATGACCCAGCAATCCCACTACTGGGCATATACCCTGAGAAAACCATAATTCAAAAAGAGACATGTACCAAAATGTTCATTGCAGCTCTATTCACAATAGCCCGGAGCTGGAAACAACCTAAGTGTCCATCATCGGAGGAACCACCGTTTAATCCCCATCATGCTGTGATTCTCAGAGGGAAACTCTTACACACCAGCCACACCCCACCTCCCTCCCTCAGACGACTTCTCCCTCATCTATCCCTCATTTCAATTGCATTTCTCTCTCTCTGGCCGAAACTGATACTCACTTCCTAGTTAGAGATTATGTGAATTTTAGTCATTCTTGAAGTCTGGGTTTTCTTGAAACTGATGAGCTTATATCCCCCATCAAAGGGAAACCTCTAGGGTAATAGGATTAACCAGTGACTTATTTCCTTCCTAATTTTCTATATTTTCCAGTTTTGTCAATGAGCATATATTACTTGTATAATCAGAAAAAGTGTATTTTGAGAGCAAAATGGCTAAACTCTTGGTTTTAGCCTTTTCTTTTTTTTTTAAAGCAGTAGACTTTTCTTTCTTTCTTTCTTTTTTTTTTTTTTTAGAGTAGTAGGCCTCTTTTTTCAAAGCTTAGAGGGAAACAAAAGAAAAGCTGTTCTGGTTGAAGCAGGATCTGTTATGTGTCTGTGTTTATGTCTGTGTCTGTGTGTGTCTTTGTATGTATGTGTCTTTGTGTGTTTGTGTATGTGTGTGTGTATCTGTGTGTGTGTGTATTTTTCTATGTGTGTTTGTGTGTATCTGTGTGTTGTGTGTGTGTGTGTGTGTGCGTGTATAGGGGTGCCTCCTGTGTTGCTGGATATACTGATTTTTTATCATCCCCAGAAGGGAATACACATCGGGACCCTCTTTGCCCATCAAATAGGAAATTGTGTCTGGCCCGGCACTGGCCTCTGTGATTCCAGAGTTAAGGCCTTTCCCAAAGAGCCTACTAGGTTCATTTGGCACCATCAGTTGTGAGTAGCTGCACTGTTTCTGGGCAGGGACGTTCCCTTTGTCTGGCAGTTAACAGACTGTACTCTTCTCCTGTATCTGGTAGGCACTCTGCCTGCCGGGGCAGGACTGGGGAGAGATAACGTGTCACAGGCTGGACCATTTTTCAGGACAAACTATTCAGAACAGATAAGGAAAGTGATTCCCTGAGATGTTCTAAGCTGGGCCTGAATGCCTCCTGTTTCAGTTGGTCCAGTGGTCTCCCTTTATGTATGCGCTGGAGGCCTCTCCTTTTCTGGAAGAGCCCACAGCCCCACCCTCCCTAGGACTGGCTCTTTTGTTAAGGATGCTGTGGAGGAGGGACAGGACTAAGTCCTGTGTGAACCAGCTCCAGGGACCAGCCTCCTTGGGTTGGAAACCCGGCTCTGACACCTACTAGTCATGCAGCCGTGTCCATGTTACTCACCCACACACCCACTCCAAGCCTCAGTGTCTTCCGTTCTTAAAAGGGATAGGATGCTATCCGAAAACTCCTAGGATCCTCATGAAAATCAATCCTGAGGATTAAAGGAGACAACTCCAGCGTTTAGTGGAGTCCTGGTAATAGTTTTACAAATGTTTGTTGTTATTGTCATTATGTTGACGGCCCTTAGTTGCACTGTCTCCTTGCCTCTCAACCCCCCTGGCAAGGGGCTGACCAACATTCTGAATGCTTGCAAGGAAAGAAAGATAACATTTTGTCCTTTGTGATGGGGAGAAAACTTGGGGGAGCAGAGATCTGAGATACTGTGGAAGCTGCAGTAACCCCAGCTCCCACCTGGACAGGTAGAGGGCAGGGTTTGCCGGCCAGAGGTCAGTGGTGTCACCTCTGCAGGGACAGCTAGAGCTGGAGCCTCTTCTCTCCTTCTAGAAAGAACTCTTTAAAAACTAGCCAGTGGGGGTGAGCAGAACCTATTCATACAACTATTTTGGCTACCGTTTCTTGAGTACTTATTATAATGCCAGGTCCTACACTTATATTTTCTTTTCTCATCACACAGTCCCTACAAAGAAGCTATGGTACTCATTTTTCCAAATCACAAAACAGAGGTTCAAAGAAGAAATCAACCAGTATCCCGTAGCTAAAAAGAGAGCTAGTACCCAAACCTAAACTCCAAACCCATCTGCTTTCTATTATCCTGCATCCTTCTCTCTTACCATTTCCCCCAAAATACCACGGAGCAGACTTTCCACCAACTTTAGGCCTTTAGCGTATGACTGAGTATTGAAAAGAACTCCTGTTAAAACATCTCCTACTTTCCCTGCCAGAAAATGTGCGTTGTCCAGAGGTTCCAGATGGACGGCCATTCTCAGTCTGCTCCCAGGTGGATAAAGCCCTGCCCCAGCCATGGGTTGCTTCTTGACTGGGCCACCGGGGTGCTCCATCACCTTGCTCTGTCCTGGACACTTGCTCCAGGACACATTTGAATTCACCGTGTTTGCAGGTCGACCACATAAGCACTGGCCTTTCCTGGAGACTGCCCGAACTATCTTGAAATTGTGACACCCAGAGGGAGTCACAGCCCCAAGACTGACAAGTTTGAGGAACTCAGCAGCCCTGGAGAAATCTTTCCATTTCACCACAAAGGAAAGCTTGAGGACATGCGTCTGCTCTGGAACTCCTGCCTCAGGATCTGAGATGGACAGTCTGGAAAAGATGTCTCATCAGCCATTGGCTCCCTCAAGGTGACCTACGGCCTCGCTTGTCATGTGCTTCCCTCTGCCCTGTGGCCCTGTGCTCCTGGGGCCCTTTGGGTCTGTGTATGGTTTCCTTCTCGGAAGAGTGCTTCTGCTGTCTGCCATTTTAATGTGGAGAGAGCATCCCATTCTTTGCTAATACGATCTCTCTTTTAACAGTGCCCTCCTGCCCTCACCTATCCCTGGCTTCCCTCTCTTTACCCTCTTCTCCATCTCCGGAGAAGCCATGGGGAAGTGGCATCTTGCCTTTGACTATCTTTGTGCTAATTCTTTCCAGGAGCTTAATGACCCGCCTTGGCGATGTCTTGTCTCCTAACATCTCTGCTTATTTTTCTCAAGGCCCATACTTTTCTTACCAATGCTTTCATTTTTAAAATTTTTTAAATGAAAAATAATCAAAGTTGTGTGAATTCTAGAGTCGGCTTATCCTCCTAAAGGGTGTTCCTCTGGCCTGTCTTGATCTCTCTTCTCAGCAACTCCCTTGATCTCGCTTATCGTCAACCATTTACTTTCAATAAACGTCGTTTTCGGAAGGCCCCATTGTCTGGCAGGGTTCCAGCTTTCTGACAGTCTCCTAGGGGATCCACTTGTGTCATCTCTGTGTCCTTTGGGCACTCTCAGTTAGCTGGGGTGGGGCAGTCCCCAGGGAAGTGTGGATTGGGCTGGCCCAGCTTCCGGCCTTAAGGGGTTTATGTTCTTGACTTGTGACTTGACTTCCCCTCAAGAACTGAGCTCTTGGAGCAATTGAATCTCAAGGTCGCCGTTTGATGCTGATTCTTTAGGTCTGAAGAGTAATCAGTTGAGGTTTGAAAAATGTATTTTCCTCCATGCTGTTTGCAATTTTTCACCGTTCAGTCCTTCAGTAAATTTTTACTGAGGACCTACTATGTGCCCGGTACTGAGCTTAGGCCCAGGGGTAGAGCTGGGAGCAAAATCATCCCTGCTCTCCTGGAGCTTGTGGTCTAGTGGGGAAGAAAGATGAGTCAAACAAATAATTATGCTGGAACATGTAAAATTTCAGGCATGAAAATGTTTGAAGGAGAGGAACATAGGGCTGTGAAAGCATATACAGGCCAACCTTGGAAACATTGCAGGTTCGGGTCCAGACCACTGCAATAAAGCTAATATCACAATAAAGCAAGTCACATGAGTTTTCGGTTTCCCAGTGCACATAAAAATTTTGTTTACATTATACTGTAGTCTATTAAGAATGCAATAAATAGCATTATGTCTAAAAAAAAGGTATACATACCTTAATTAAAAAGTGCTTTATTGCTGAAAAACACTAACCATCATCTGAGCCTTTCAGTGAGTCCTAATCTTTTTGTAACAGTAACATCAAAGGTCACTGATCACAGATCACCGTAACAAATATAAAAATAATGAAAACGTTTGAAATATTGTGAGAATTACCAGAATGTGACACAGAGGCACGAAGTGAGCAGATGCTGGTGGAAAAAGTGTTGCCCATAGACTTGTTACACACAGGGTTGCCACAAACCTTCAATTTGTAAAACAAAACAAAACAAAAAACGCAATATCGGCAAAGCGCAATAAAATGAGGTGTGCCTGTAATGCAAAGGGCTGGTGTGCTCTAGGGAAATGGTTCTCAAAGTGTGGTCCCTGGACCAGCAGCCTCAGCATCAACTATGAACTTGTTAGAAATATACATTCTCAGTTCCCACCCCAGACCCACTGGATTAGAAGCTCTAGGGATGGGGTCCAATGCCTGTTTTCAAACATTTTCAGGAGACTGTGAGACATAAGTTTGAGAACTCCTGCTTCAGATGGTCAAAGACGGCTTCTCTGAAGAAATAACTTCTGAATTTTGAAGTAAAACTAGGCAATAGGGTAGGGTGGGGAAAGTATTTCAGACAGAAAGAATGGCATGTGTAAAAGCCCAGTAGTAAGAGCAGGGAACTTTTAAAAACAGGAGGGCTGGGTTTCCCTGGTGGCTCAGTGGTTGAGAGTCCGCCTGCCGGTGCAGGGGACACGGGTTCGTGTCCCGGTCCGGGAAGATCCCACATGCCGCGGAGCGGCTGGGCCCGTGAGCCATGGCCGCTGAGCCTGTGCGTCCGGAGCCTGTGCTCTGCAATGGGAGAGGCCACAACAGTGACAGGCCTGTGTACCACAAAAACAAAACAAAACAAAACAGGAGGGCTTACTGTAAGAGAGGAGGAGAGTGGAGAAGGTGAATCTGGACAGGTTTCCAGGGGCCAGGAGATGCAGGTCATGGAGGCTTCACCAAGGATTGGGCAATAGAATGCTTCTGGTGTGTTAGAAACTCAAGGAGGGCACGATCTCACTTGTTTTTATTTAAAGAATAATTCTAGCTACAGTATGGAGAAAGGATTGAAGGCGGAGCAAGAGTAGACCAGTGGAGGTTACCGCAGGAATCAGGGGAAAGATGACGGTAACTTGGACTAGGGTGGTTTCGGGAAGGATGGTGCGAAAGACGCACAATCACGAGATTCTTAGGTAATGCCCACAGGTCTTGGTCATCCATCAGAGGTATCAAGGATGACTCTGGCATTTTCGGTGTGCATGCAAGATGGAGGAGGAGGATGCCAAGCTTGGCAACGGGAAGAGATCATGAGAAGGTCCCGCTGCATTTGACGTGCCTTTGAGCCACTTGTGTGTAGGTATCAATTAGGTGGTGGAAGGTGTAGGTCTGGAGCTCCGAGGAGAGGTCGGGGCTGGCAACACACATTGGTGAGTCAGCAAAAGCTAAGTGGCAACTGAAATTGTGGGCCGGGATGAGATCACCTGGGAGAAGAAATGTAATGAAGAGAAGAAAGCCAGCATGCCCTCTGCAGAACTTCAACATTCTCGTTTACTGGTCAGGAGGAGTTAGGGTGACCCCATAAACCACGTTTAGTGTAAAGAGCCAAAGAGAAGGCGGAAAACTAGAAACTAGGAGAATGGTGTGTCACAGAGGCCAAGGGAAGAGAGTTTCCAGGAGGGAGCGCTCAGCGATGGTAAGTAGGGGCGTATGACAAAAGGCAGCGTCCTTCAGGACGCTCGTTGGATTAAGTGACATGGAAGGTCATTTGTATCTTTAGCAAGAGCGATTTCACTGGAGTGAAGAGAGAAGCTAGAATGCAGTGGAATGAGGTGGAACCCAAAGGTAAGCAAATGGAGAAAGTGAGGGCTTAGACAGCTTTTTGGAAATGGTTGTAAAGAGGAAGAGGGCACCTGTGGATGGGAGATGTGGAGTCAGGAGGGTTGTTCTGGTTGATTTTTGAGTTGCAAGTGCTTCTTGCATGTTAAACCCTAAGAATTTCATTGAAAGGGAATGGTTGAATAAACGAGAGATGTGATTGTCTCAGGTTACCAAGGACCAGGATCCTGTACAGGTGGGAGAGTGCGGAAGCTCCCAGATTCTGTAGTTCCCACTCTAGCCTGGATTTTCCTGAACCTCTGACCTGCCCAAGGCCAGATCCCCTGACCTCGAATGCCTGCCCTCCTTCCCTTTCTTGGCATCCGTCCTCCCTGCTGACTCGCCTGCCCGCAGCCCCTTTCCTGCAGCCCGCTCGGCTGTTTTCTCCACTTTGTTCACCCTCTGTTAAGTTATTAACTTGTCAGGGTCTAGACTCCCCCTTTCCTTTCCCACTTTGAAGCCACTCTTGGCTCCCTTCCCATTCACTGCCTCAGAAGGTCAGCATCGGGGAGGCCAGGGTTGTAGGGCGGGTCATTACTGGCGGTCACACAGAAGTACAGTTAATATAATTGGTATAGGATGGTGAAGGCTTCTTAAAGACATTGACATTGATATAAGCCTTCTTAAAGACAGGGATACAATTCTTAAAGACATTGAAAAAGGAATCATAAAACACAACCATCTCTCCATTATCTTAGAGGTGGAGGCAAATGGTGAACTTAAAATAGACTTTATTCAAAGTAATTTCTCCAAGAGGGTTCAGTTTTAAAGAGTCGCCTGTACCCATGTTAAAGACCATCAGGTTTTTACCTGTTAATTCATGGATTCAGTTAGGGTCAGGAATGATCTTTCATTAGTTTTTAAAGCAGACTCAGAAATAGGTAAGTTGTTTTAATATGTGTTGCTACTCTGAGGCCAGCAAACTTTGTCTAAGATTCTTAAGAGAAATTTGCAGCAGTTCCTTAAAAAGAATTGAGTGGTTTTATCATTACCCAGCACTTTTGAAGTCATGAATTAACTTAATAGGGTCTGATGGACTAAGGGACAGCCTGTTCCGTATTCATTGACCTATATCCTGCTGATAATGATTCCTTGTCTACGAATAAATCTCAGGGAGAAATAACATTTTGGAGCATCTACTATGGGCAGATATTTTACTTATGTCATCATATTTATTCCTTGCAATCCTTTGAGGTACATATTGTCTACAGTTTTATAAATAGAGAAATCAGGGCTCAGAACTATTTAGTGAATTCTGAAAATTCACACCTCTAGAGGGTGGCAGGTAGCACCTGAGCTCTGGTATTCATGCTCATACATGAAAGCAGCAGCCATCATTGTAGTAATAGTAACAGTAATAATAGCAATGACTCCCATGCACCGAAACCTTGATGTGTGTGGAGCCTCATCTGTGTCAGATCATTTAATCCCCGTAGTAGCGCCGCAAGCAGCATGGTCCTCATTTCACAGCAGAGGAGACAGAATTGAAGAGGTTAAATCATTCATGCAGTCACACAGCTATTCAGTGAAGAGCTGGGATTCAAACCCAGTTCCCTCTGACCCTAACATTCCCTTCTAAAGTAAGCCTGTTTGTCCAAATTAGGGATGTTTTCCTGATCCCAAGAACAAAGCCTGAGGCACGGTGGATGTAAATATTTTTTTCCTAGTGTGCCTGAATATACAGCTGTCTTCCAGCACTCCTGTGGAGCCAGAACACAGAAATGTTTATTTAATTTTTATTCCTTGTTAGCTTTGGTAGAGGAGGGTGGAAACATCCGTGTTCCGGCGAGCTTATACATTTGGGTAAGGTACTTTCTCATCCATCTAGCAACTTCTCCTGTTAAGAGCTACCTCCCAGATGAGAATAAGCCAAGAAAACCTCTGAGCACAACCAGAGTTAAATATCACAACTTGTTGAATTAACTCCTTTATCTAGAGAAGAGTCTTTCCGACCTTCACACACAACTGGCTGACTCTAATTTTATACATAGTTCTAAGTCTTTGTTTTTGGCTTAGTCTACAGTAGCATAATAATAGAAGAGGGCCCACTGCAGATTGCTGTAGTAGCACCAGAGATGTGACCAGAGATAAGAATCACTGAGACCAAATAACTGCTAAGAAACAGAAATGAGAGCCCAAGAAGTACAGCCAACCGGAGCTATTTGGGGATCAGATCAAACACTGTGCATCCTCTAGAACCATATTACAGCAGAGTCTTATCCGTTATCACTTTTTGTTATGGTCACACTGAACATTCATGAAACCTTAATATTAAATCATGTTGGGTGTATATCCAATTTAGGAAAGTCGTGATGATACGCACAGTGATTTTTTTAGTTTATGGAAAACCAACTACATTAGTGCTTTATCTACCCTTCAGATCTAGCTGTCCAAGAAAGAGTCCCCGGGGCCCTCGGTGTGAATTATCTTTGGATCCCCAAAGCACAGTGCCTGGCACATAGTATGTGCTCACTAACGTTAGTTGATAAAATGTCAAACTCTTTGTTTCTCGAGGGTTCTGGGTAGCGTATTTCACTATGGTTACTTAGGAAGCAGCATTCCTGGGTATATTCCAGGATGGCTTTAGGAAGGAGAGAAGGGGTAAGACCCCTGAATGTTCTGTGCTTGTTCTGCTTTTACACATGATTACATGATACCCAGCTGCCCCTCAAAAACAACAAAAAAAATCATTCTATATATGTTCGTTGCCATTATTATCATGATTGTCTTCATCACGATTGACCAATATTGTATATGTCATATCTGGGGAGGATGTGAAAAAGAAGTTGGACCTTCCTCTCCTGGAACACATTTAAACCCTATAAACCAAACCAGGCTGGGTGCCATCCAACCAGCTCTTACCAAAATAAGGGGAGGGAGTCCCAGGAATTGTCTGTGGACGTTCAGGCTACCCACCCCTTCATGAAGGAGTTCGGTCCACTTAGTGAAGACGGTGCCCTGAATAAATCAGTGTTGCTCCGGGTGCATTTCAAGTCGAATTTCAGAAAGTTCCAGGCCGCCTGAAGATGCACTTGTATCAGAGGTTATCAGCAGCCCGGGGGGGCCCAGCTCCACGTGTCTGCCCCCAGCACCTGGCCTTCCTTGCAGTTCAAGGGCAGCTTCTTTTCCAGGTCACAGCCATTTTGAAGAGGGAGCGTGGCTGACCTGTTCAATGAGGGCCCTGCCTGCACGAAAACACTGTCCCAGCAGCATCAGAACATTCTGGGGGAAGAGGGCCAAATCTCTCAGCGCCTGAGGGATTTCTGGCCTTCACTCCTGGTGGAATTAGCAGGAGTTATCCGTAAATCCCCGAGGTATCCATCAGCAGACAGGGCAAGGCCGCCTTTTTAAAGAAGTTTGCTGACCTCTTGTTAACTTAACTCCTTCTTAGGAAATATCTAATCAGCTGTGTGCTAACAGGTCCAGGGCCCGGGGTCAGGAGAAGCAGGGCTCGCGGTGGGGCTGGGTTTCCAGCTGTGTGCTGTCTGGTGTCTGAGCCGTCTGCTTTGTTTTCCTCCTTCAGCTATCTTCCAGATCATTCAGAGCATAAGGATGGGCATGTGAGCAGGCTGGGCTTGGACACGGCCCCCTGCCGCTGGAGGGTGGAGGACCACTTCAGCTCTTAGCCGGGTATCTGTGGGAAGCTGACAAGCCACCCAGAAGAGAAAAAAAGGCTCCCTCAACTGTTCCCTGATCGCTTCATCGTGGATGTCAGACCAGATTTCTTTCTCACAGGACATCTCGGTACATCCGTGTTCTCAAGCGGAAAGGACATTTTGCTTTGCAGTTGGCAGGATTGGTAGCTCTCCGGGTGTCTGCAGCAGAGCTGTCTGTCTGCTTTTGCCCTGGGTTTCGCTGATGTCTGCATGTGGGCTTCTGAATGATCACCGCTTTACTTTCTATGGATACAATCTCTTCTCCATTGGGAATTGCTTTTACAAATAAATGTCTTTGTTCAACCTTATACACTGTGTGGGTTCCAGTGAGAAAACCAAAGTGAAGATGATGCCAGGAAAGCTCCAGAGGGATGGGTAGGGTAGGGGACTTGATTATGTAACTGGGGAAGGTCAGGGAATCTGTGGCCCAGGAGCCAGGGCTAGGTTTGCCCAGCCGGGCACTGGCCGCCCTCAAGGTCTTTGCCTGACATGAAGCCCTGGGCAGCTCTAAGGACCTTGGGTTTTCCACACATTTGACAATGTGTGGATCTTTTGGGGTTCTTTCTTTTTTTGGTTCGCCTTTTGTTGTTCTTTTTTTTCAATCCAGAAAAGGTACCTACAGTGTGTGTTAAAGTCCAATTAGCCATTATCTCTTCTGTGGGCTGCATCAGGGCTTGGTGCGTCACAGAGGCCTCTTTGGGAAAATCATCCAACCTCAGGCCCAGCCCTGCCCTAACATAGAGCACCGGGCAGGCAGGAGTCCTGCCAATGGGTGGGTGAGGTTCAAGGTCAGTGGGCGAGACCCTTCTCTCCCTGGCCAGCCTTCCCCACAGCGTCTCAAGGTGTGGACGGCCTGCATCCCATCTCCGTGTGTGTTGGGGGGGCGTAGGAGGATGCATCTCAAAATGCAGACTCCTGGGTTCCACCTCAAGCCTGCTAAATCCAAATCCCCACCACTGGGGCTAAGAAGAAGCGTTTGGGACCAGCTCCCCGGGTGAGGCTCGTGTCCTCTGCGCCGAGATCCTGAGAAATCCCCACCGAGGAGGGAATGAAGTCCTGTCCCGTTCCGAGCAGCAAAGGCAGCCGAGCTTGCTCTTAAGCAAAGCCTCTCCGGGCAGGGACTGGGTGACATTTGGCCTGCCCCCTGGTTGGGACTTCTCATCTTGCCTAAGGAAGTCATAGGGACAGCCACCCAGATGACCTGAAGGATTAAAGATGTTCACCGTGCAACTTCAAACAGGCCTTCACTATTTTTTTTTTAATTCCATCTTTGCATACTTAACCGTTTTTTTCCAGCCCTTAAAACTGTGAGAGTTTTAAAAACAGAGACCTCTCGCCGCCACTTCAGGGGCTTTGTTGTAAGTGGCCCTTTGGAATGGGGGGGGAACGCTTTTTGTCCCCAAGAGTCTTTCCCCCCAGACCTTTTAGTGATATTCTTGAAAGCTTTCTTTTCTCCCATCCTCTGAGTTCCCCTCCTTCCTCTTTCTTTCCCACTGAGAAGACGGTGACAGGGCTGTTCTGAAATGAGCTGCCCCAGGGACAGGCTACCATCCTGAGGCTTCCTCACCCCCCATGGCAACCCCAAACCCCTCCTGAGCTGGCAGAAGATATTCCCCACCACCTGAGGGCTGCACTGAGTAGATGCTTTGTGAGCTGGTCTGCTCATCGTCTTGGTTCTGTCTGGCCATCCTCTTCTTGGTGACTAAGATGTGAGATCAGACCCCACTGCTGCCTGCCAAGAAGCCAGCATAAGGAAGCCCCCTTGATATAAAGTTTCCCTGGTCTGTGCTCCCACAAACACCCCCTCTGACACCCACGGAGCCTGGACTTGATCTAAGGGCCTTCCTCTTCCTTTCCTAATGCCAATAAAAGTACACCTACCAGTCTTCCCTGGTGGCGCAGTGGTTGGGAGTCCGCCTGCCGATGCAGGGGACACGGGTTCGTGCCCCGGTCCGGGAAGATCCCACATGCCGCGGAGCGGCTGGGCCCGTGAGCTATGGCCACTGGGCCTGCGCGTCTGGAGCCTGTGCTCCGCAACGGGAGAGGCCACAACAGTGAGAGGCCCGCGTACTGAAAAAAAAAAAAAAATACACCTACCAGACCATCGTGAAAAGCCATCACTGGGTCTGAGCTTTGAAATTCATCCTTTATTGGAGAGAGTCTTTTCCCTCCCTAATTTGGTCTTTCCCACAACAGTAATAGCCAATGGGGTGATATCCCCATTTCAAGCAAAGGGAAACTGAAATTTGGCCAGACTGGGCTCCAGAAAAACCCAGCTGTTGCCAGGTGACAGGTGTGGTGGGCTGAGTCGCTTGTCTTCCGTAAGACTTCCCATGATGGACTTATCTCCCCAGAAGATGCAGTCATCCACAAATTGGTTTTCTATTAGTTTCCAGGTAGCCTCCCTGGAAGCACTTGTATAGGACAGTCTGCCCTCCCTGGTGACTTCTTCCGTCAGCCCTCTGCAAGCGGAGATGGGAGCTGCCCTAAGTAAATTAGGTTCATGGCTGATTTATACTGTACAGTGGAGACTTTTTGCCATGACACATAAGTAAGAAACACATGGCAACCCGATGCACAACACACCCACCAAAGCAACTATAACGGAACAACACTTCTCCTTAACACATGTGATGCACCCTGATTTTTTTTTCCTAGTCTTTTTTTTTTTTTTTTTTTTTAATGCTGGTTGCACCCTCCTTAAATGACTTTATAACCCACGAGTAGATTGCAACCTACAGTGTGAAAACACTGCTCTTCTGGGGAAAAAACAAGCCCTTCATGGGAGACAGAGAAGCAGGGCTCACGAGGTAAGAAAGTCTGAATCCCACTTTGAGCTCTGATGAGAACCTGACCTCACATCTCAATCACAGTCAGTACCTCCAGGGGCACATTCAGCAGCTTCTTTGGGGACTCAAGGTGCAGATCCTGCAGAGAAAGGACCAGCACCTCCTGAATCCTTTGAAACATTGTGAGATAAACACCAGATTCCGTTTGTCAGCATTCACTTGCTGTGAGTCACGGTTATTGAGGGGATGGAGTTTTTTAAAAGCAGGAATCCACCCCAGGCCTATTGAAAATCAAACTCACCGAGGAAGATGTTCATGCCTATTTTTTTAATATCCAGATGATTTCAATGCTGCCCATCCACTAATTAGTCTTTGGGAACAAGTTCACCAGCAGGCTTGCATTAATTAAATGAAACAGGGACCCAGAGGTAATACCCCTAAACCTAACACTGCATCAACCCTGATGCACAAGAGTTCCTCCCGCCTCTGACATTTTAAGCACCGGGGCTGCTCTGCAGAGCTCAGCAAACATGAGACGCTGTGTCTTGTTTTGTTCCGGGTCTTGTGTGTCTTTGTCAAGAACAGCACAGACCGGGGCACAGAGTACTTAATACTTGGCCCTCAAAAGCTCTGTAAGAGGGAAGCCGTCTGCAGTGGGAAGGCAGAGAGCTCCTTCCAGGTCCTCGCCCTCCAGGGCATCATTACAGATCAAACTCTCTTTCTGAGAAGGCTGTGCACAGGGAGTGTGCTCGCTGCTTCAGAAGAGAGGGAACACACACACAAATACGTAGACACTTTGCTGCTGTAAGACAATTCTCATCCCATCCAGACACAAGAACATCCTGACGTAACATCCCTGCAGTTACTCCACACTTGGTCCCCACACGTGGTCACATTTGCTTTGGAGGCAAAATATCATTTGGGTAATATCCTTTATCGTACACAAGTCATCATCAGGCTTCAGCTGCAAATTGTGAACACATAGTGACAGCTTTCAGCCATGGGCCCCTTTCTTTGAAAATCTTTAAATCCTCAGGCTTCCATCTGCCGGCTGTGGGTCTGCCTTCCTCCCTGGGGATCAGCAGACTTTCTCAGCAGAGGCCAGAGAGTAAATATTTTAGGCTTGGTGGACCACAGGGCCTTGAGACGACTCAGCTATGCTGTTGTAGCTTGGAAGCAGCCCTAGGCAATACATACACAAGTGGACAGGCTTTGTTCCGATAAAACTCTATTTAACAAACAAGCGGGCCCTGCCAAGCCCTGCTCTTGAGTGGCAGTTCTCAGATTGTGATGCACAAGCCCTCACTCAGGAAGCACTGGATTAAGTTGGAAGGTTCTGCACATCCACCAGCCCCTTGTTCATGACAGAAGGTGGACTCTACTAAGAAGGAATTTAGAATTTAAATAAGAAAAGTGAAACAGGCAATGATCTGCCTTGGCAGAGCTGTGAGGAAATCTTTCAGGATGAATACAAAGGATTTTAATTCTATAGGTGCCAAGGTATGTGTGGGAAGTTGGGGTGGGAGGCTGGGACCTTGAAGGCAAAGCAAATTTGAAGGTTGGGCTGGGAAGTCGAGCTCTTTCTGAGAAGTAACTAGAGAGTCTCAGCCTTGAATGTTCAAAACAGAAGCACAGACTGTTACATCATGAAAGCCCCCAAGACACAAGCCTGTACACAGAGACTTCTATTTTATCTCACTGTGACAGATACAAACTTTAAATATTGTATTAGGAACACAGAGAGATCTGAGCAAAGTTGCACAGAGCTCTGGAAGAGAAGTCCAAATGAATAGTTTAAAAATTGGCCCTGAGGGTTTCCCTGGTGGCGCAGTGGTTGAGAGTCCGCCTGCCGATGCCGGGGACATGGGTTCGTGCTCTGGTCCAGGAAAATCCCATATGCCGCAGAGTGGCTAGGCCCGTGAGCCATGGCCGCTGAGCCTGTGCGTCCGGAGCCTGTGCTCCGCAACGGGAGAGGCCACAACAGTGAGAGGACTGTGTACCGCAAAAAAAAAAAGAAATTGGCCCTGAGGGCTTCCCTTGTGGCACAGTGGTTAAGAATCTGCCTGCCAACGCAGGGGACACGGGTTCGAGCCCTGGTCCGGGAAGATCCCACGTGCTGCGGAGCAACTAAGCCCGTGAGCCACAACTACTGAAGACCATGCACCTAGAGCCTGTGCTCCACAACAAGAGAAGCCACCGCAATGAGAAGCCCGCCCACTGCGACAATGAGTACCCCCAACTTGCCACACCTAGAGAAAGCCCACGCACAGCAACGAAGACCTAAAGCAGCCAAAAATTGAAAAAAAAAAAAAAAAAGTGGCCCTGAGACGTTTATAACTCATCCATTATTTCTTGGTGAGAGCAAGATGGAGGTCGCGTATGAGGGAGAGAAAATACGTTACTACTTAAGAAGAAAGGGCCAGAAAGAAATCAGCATTTGGAGTCATCACCCCAAATTTGCTGCAAAGCATTCTTAAGCATTTAACAATCTTGCGCACACATTTGTTGTTTTTTATTTCAGTCTCGCATAAGGTAGGTTAGACTTACTACTAACGCTTATGGCAGGCTTACTCTGGGCCAGATCCTATTCTAGTACCTATGAGTATCTGCTCATTGAAGCTTCATACAATGCCCCTGGGGGGGGCCATAATTACCTCTGTCTTACCGATGAAGAAACAGACCAGAAGGTTTGAAATGCCAGAGGTCATGCTGCAAGTAGACAGATGAGCTGGGATGCAGACCCAAGCAGGCTGGCCCTGCATCTGTGCTTTTCAACACTGCACTGACCTTAGCCAGCACCTGATCCTACGCTACAGGAAGGGCTGATTTTGTTTTGATTTTGTTTTGGTTTTCACTGCTATACCTCCAAGACCTAGAACAGTGCCTGGAGCTCAATACTTATTCATGAAATGAACGAATAAATAAGTCAGCAAACAATAGCCTCTTGGTGAAGACATAGCTTTGGCAAGGCTGGAAGGCAGAACTGAATCCTAGAAACAGCCCAGGACCAGAAGTCAGGCGCCTGGGTTCCTGGCCTCTGCTCATCACTTTGTTCTCTGGTTTGATTTCCTCCTTCATCCATTTGAAGATATCCTGCCCTTCCACATCACAGGGCTGTTGTGGGAAGCAAATGATATGATGTATGTGACATCGCTTTGAAAAAAATTGTAGAATGCTATACGAATTATATATATATAATTATATATATGTATACAACTATATATGGAATTATCGTTGACAATCATACAATAATATAATAGTAATTGCTACTCAGGACAGTGAGGACTACACAGAGAACTGTTGCAATGTATTCAAACTCCTACCTCTTCCAGGGCCCTATCTTAGAACAACATGCTCTCAACAGCAAGAATGCCCAGAAGGGAAAGTGTGGATGGATCAACACAATCCATCCCAGATGATGAAGAAAGAATTCAAAATGTATACACTACTGTCAGGGCCATGGTTTTCTCTGCGATTCCTGTTACTTGTAGTAATTCCTGAAGGTGGAGTTTTAGGCAAGATTCTCAATTAATCTGGGCTAGGGAAGACAACTGCTATCTGTGAAGAGGCTGACCTACGGCTAGTTTCGTTCTGATGATATGTTTGTTACCTTCAAACCTCCAAATAGGTTAGAATGGAGATAGGACATGCAGTCAATTCCCACAGCACTGGAGAACTGGAACTCCAAACAGATGGGGAATGGCGGGAGACGAGGCGGTGGGTAGATGGAGGGAGGGAGAGAAGGAGGAAGGAAGGAAGGAAAGAAGAAAATGGAGGGAGGAAAGGGAGTTTCTGACATTTCAGTGATTCACTTTATCATTCACACAAAGTCACCAGATCTGTTGTGCCTAGGCCAGGTGACAGGGCCCTTCATGTGACCCCTCCCACACTCCCAATCTCCCCTCTCAGAACCACATCCCACACGGGAATTTGTTTTAGGAGGGATGGTAGAAATTGGTCCAATTCCAAGACCTGTATTACTTTTATATGAGAAAAGGGTTAACTTTTTCCCTGTTTTTCATCTGACTAGTGTTATTTTGCTAAACCATCTTCAGAGCGGATAGCTGGGGGTGGCAGGGGACGGGCGAGAGTAGAATAAAGATACATTTCCGGTGACAAGGTGTGAATAGGATAGTCAGGGAGCAAGACACACACAGGAGAAGCGCCCTTGGTCCCGTGGACCAGGTATGTCTTGGGAGACCAGGAAGAGCAGAGAGCAGGGTGGGTTGGGGGCTGTCAGCCCCTTCCTGGGCTCCCAGCCTCCTAAAGGCTCAGGGGCAAGAAGTCACCTTCGGCGTTCTTGGCCCCTTCCTTTCACACGGGGGCTTGATGCACAATCTAATTTTCCTCCTGAGAATGCAAGGTGGCTGCCGGAACACAACAACGTCCACTATGACAGTGACACAGAAAGTATCTGTATATTGGAGATACATCCACAAAAGTGGCGTTTGCGCTCTCTTCTGGAAGGTAATTTGGGGAAATAAAAGAACGATGAAAGGTTGATGACATTGATCCGTGCTCTGCATGTGGGAAAATGTGAGCTCTTTACCCAATAGGAAAACATTTCATTTGTTCCCTGCCTTTAGGGCAGGACATCCTGGCTGGATGTTTCTATTTTACAGCAAATACTGCAAATTTGCAAAGATGGCAAAGAAGCAGGACCGCTCCCCCTGTGAATTAAGGCCACTTACTGTCAGAAGTCACCAAACCTGTATTTCAAGGGCCATATCTGCAGCTCTCCGCCACCCAGATTGGCCCACAACCCTGAAACGAACTGAGCTTGGCTCCCATCCCTTCCCATCTGAGTGAAACCCATAAGACGTCTCTCCCCGTTTTCTAATATCAGCGCTGCTACCTGAGATCATCATGTATTTGTGTTGGAAAAGGTTCCTGCTGCTTTCCAACCTGGCCGGCCTCCCCAGGGGCCAAGGAGGGGAGAAGTCGTTGATGTAATAACCCAGCTTGGGTTTTACTGCCAGTGGCAACAGAGACCTGGGGGAAGCCAGCGCATAGCCTTGCTGCCCAGCATTGCTGCACAGGGAGGCTGGGCTCGGCCCTCTGAGGACCAGCCTTTAAAATAGCCTTGAGTCTTCTCAGGGAGGGCTCAGGCTTTTCCCTAGGAAGCTACCCTCGACAACACATCCGTAGGGGATGTCGGGCTGCCTCCTTACGCCTTGGTGTCTGTGTCCCTCTCAAAGGAGCAGCAATTTCTACTCTGTATCTAACAAAACGGCATATTCTCTGCACTGGCTTTGGGGTGTTTCATAGCATTGCCTCTTCACGCTTCTCTAGCTGTGCCCCCGTGTCCTGTCCTCAGTCCTGCCCTGGGCTGCACACCTCCTTCCCCTGGCCAGGCCAGCCCTTTCATTCTCTCACCAGAGAAACCCCTTCCCTTTTCCCTCTCCCTGGATGCAGCCCAGTGATGTCTGCCCACTGGCTGAGAGGGTGTGGGCAAATGGAAACAATCATTGGGTCTGGCTCTTTGCTCTTTTCTTGACGCAAAGGTGAAGGAGAAGTGTGATTAGTGCACCGCCACTGATACAAGACACGGGGCCGGGTCCCTGAACAGAGCCCAGCCTGCCAGCCCTGGGAGGGAACTCTCCTGCAGGCTTCCTGTCAGTCTCCATGGAGAAACAAGATGGCATTTTTAAAATGTGAACCAAAAAAAGTCCCCCTGTGATGACCTGGATTGTAAATCAACATAGACATCCTGGGGGTCCCAGCAGCCTTGTCCGCTCTAAGCCATTCACAAGGGAGTGGGTGCTTTCAAGTCGCAGGTGGGAGATGGTCTCAGCAGAGTTGCACTGGGGAAGCCTTTCCAGGGCTTGGAGGGACCCAAGACCTATCCCAATCCAGGGCCTGGAGGCTCTGGGCCCCACCTTTAATCCTACACATCCGGGAAGCAGTTTCTTCCTGCCAAAGGTGGGTTGAAGCCCGAACAGTTTGTGGAGGGGAGGGGCAGGCAGGCAGCGAGGGCTGAGGCCCAGGGGTGTTCTTACAGCCCAGGGTGCCGGGGACCAGGGCTGCGACGGACCCCACCGCCCTCTCCCCTCCACCTCCATGCCTGCTGCCAGGCAGGCTTTCCCTGCACCATGCGCTGAGGTGCTTCAGGGAATCCAGGAAAATGTTTTCCTTTACACCATGGAGGCTGTGTTACTTAAGTTTTAAAATACAAAGGGAAGGGAGGTGAGCATAGCCAGTGTAATGGGAGAACAACCGGGCAAGGGAGCGCTGACTGGATTCTACCTTTTGTTAGATTTCAAGGACCTGCTCTTCCTCCCTACCTCCCACCTTCCCTTCCTCTCCCCGCCTCCCTCTCTCTCTCTCTCTCTCTCTCTCTGGCCCTCTGCGATAATGAAAATCACCCACAGAGCCCTTGCTGTTCGCCAGGCCCTGTTCCAAGTGCTTTTCAGATCGTTTAACCCCCAAAACTCTATGAGGGAGGTTCTGATTCTCAGTTGAGCTACCTCTGCCAGGGTGGCCCCGAGGTGCCTTGGTGCTGAGACCCCCTCCCTGAACTTGATTAAACCTCTTGGGAGAGGAAAGCTCACCTCCCTGCATAGGGGGGCCCTGCTCACTCCATGTTGGGCTGTCCAACCCGGCCGGGCACCAGGGCCAAGGCTGGGTCTAGTGAGGGGTCTGTCCTCTCTTCTGTGCTTGGCACGGCTCTGCCCTTTGAAGTGAGGGACGGAGTCAGGCAGAGGGCAAGGGAGAAAGCAACAGAAGACAGTTGCCTTTCCTGGCAAAGGCCATGGTGGCAGTAACTCTGAACAGAGAACAGGGGAGCATGGAGTTGGATGCTGGCCAAGCCACTAACTGCACCTGGATGCCTGGCTGGTCACTTACCCTCTGTGGGTTTCCACTTCTCCCACAGGAAGTTGATTTATACCCGTTTTTATTTTAGGGGCAGTGCCCTCCCTTCAAACAAAATCAGAGAAGCCCGATATATTAAAATGCATGCTCAGTCCAACCCACCCTTCACTCTCCTCCCGGCAGCAGCCCTGTCCAGATTTGTGCATTTAATAAATCCTTCCGGAGGCAGGCTGTGTGGTTTCCATGGCCTCGGGGCGTGGGAATGTTGAACACAGACTCCCAGCCACCAGGAACCTACAGTCCAGAGAGGAGAGGGACGAGAACATAGATGAGGAAGCGCTGGTGCATAGTTACCAGGGGCCACGTGCAAAGAACAGTAGATCAACTCAAGGGGAAGAATGTTCTAAAATGGTGGATCCACTTCTGGGTATATTCCCAAAAGAAATGAAAGCAGGGACTGGAAGAGATCTCTGCTCGCCCATGTTAAAGGCAGCTTTATTCACCACAGCCAAGAGGTGGTTAAAGCAAGCCAGTGTCCATGGATGGGTGAATGGATAGATAAAATGTGGTCTATAACTACAACGGAATGTTATTCAGCCTTTAAAAAGGAAGGCTGATATATGCTATGACGTGGATGAAACTTGAGGACAAGCTCATGGTCAAATGGTCAAATTCCTAGAGACAGAAAGTAGAGCAGTGGTTCCCAGGGGCTGGGCAGTGGGGCACAGATGAGAATGGAGCATTGCTGAATGGATATAGAGTTTCAGTTTCGCAAGATGGAAAGACTTCTAGAGGTGGATGGTGGTGATGGTAGCACAACTGTGAATGTACTTGATTTCACTGAACTGTGCACTTAAGCATGGTTAGGAGGGTATATTTTGTGTTATGTATAATTTACCATAATTAAACATAATTGTTAAACATCTTTGAGTCTGGCTTCCCTGGTGGCGCAGTGGTTGAGAGTCCGCCTGCCGATGCAGGGGACACGGGTTCGTGCCCCGGTCCGGGAAGATCCCACATGCCGCGGAACGGCTGGGCCCGTGAGCCATGGCCGCTGAGCCTGCGCGTCCGGAGCCTGTGCTCCGCAACGGGAGAGGCCACAGCAGTGAGAGGCCTGCGTACCGCAAAAAAAAAAAGAAAAAAAAAAAAAATCTTGAGTCTAGGTGTTAAAATAGTGGCCAAGGTTTGGCGTGGTCTGGGGTGCAGAAATTTTCCCCCTAAATATTTCCTTGGCTCAAATCTACTCGGCTCTCTCCTCACATGTCACCTCCTCAAAGAGCCCTCACTGACACCACTAACTAAAATGATGCTCCCATGTGCACGCGCACACACACACACACACACTCACCGCCTGGCACGTGCCTTAGCTGTGCCCTCGCTTACCACCACTGCCTGTGCTGGTATCTACATATTGGTTTATTTGTTTCTTTTCTGATTCCCCCACCAGGACATCAGCTTCACCAGGACAAGGACTCTGTTCACTGTTCTCTCCCTTGTGCCTGACATATCGTAGGCACTGATAGGAATTTTTGGAAAAAATGACGATGAGAAAACAAATGAACAACAGCTCGCCTGTACAGCGGGCCAAACCTCCACTTTGGAGCCCCATCTGGGTTTGTCGTCTTTGCATTTTTCTCTCTCAAGAAACTTGCAGGGAGGCAACGGCCGGTGGAAGGTGGGGTTTAAGGATTTGATTCCGAATCACAGCTAAATAACATCTCTTACCATCTTCTACCCTTCCAAGCTGGCTTTACAGTTCAGACACTGGGAGAATGACAGATGGTGAATTGGGAGGGGAGAGTCAATTTTAGAGAACATAGAACTCAGTTTTTAAAATAGAATCATACAATTTTTGAGGTGGAGAGGACCACAGACTTGGGCTGAGTTTGAAATGGGGAGAAAACATCCAGTTGCAAGTAGATGGCAAGGCCTGCCATCTGGTGACACCAGCCCCTGGTGCCACGGACTGGCCAGCAGTGTCGTCTTGGTCAAGCTTTACATATAACCAGGGCACTAAGACGTACTTTTGCTGAGGCAGAGAGAGAGCTGCTGACGGCAGCGGGTCACGGAAGAGAGGCCCAGGGGTCCGCAGGCAGACACACAAGATTAGCCTTCCTGTTCACTTTGCTCTGAATTCCCAGGCCTGTGGTCCCCACACTGACTTTTATGAACCGCATGCTTAAAACTGCTCACATACATCGGTGTGTTTGTTTTGTTTTGTTTTGTTGCCATATGCGGGCCTCTCACTGTTGTGGCCTCTCCCGTTGCGGAGCACAGGCTCCGGACGCGCAGGCTCAGCGACCATGGCTCACGGGCCCAGCCGCTCCGCGGCATGTGGGATCTTCCCGGACCGGGGCACGAACCCGTGTCCCCTGCATCGGCAGGCGGACTCTCAACCACTGCGCCACCAGGGAAGCCCCATCGGTGTGTTTTAAGAACTCTCATGTGCCCCTTCCTCCAAATTAGTCTAAACCTAAAAAGGCCAACTTTGAGGAAGAGTTCTATGGAAAACAGAAGATAGAATGGCAATTTTGTTTGATTTTTCAAGGCAATGAAAGCAACTCCCACTAAATCCATCATCCCTGTGACGCTATTACATTGTCACTCGTTGTGCGTTAGAATTCTCCGCTGGAATCCCAGACTCTCCAGCAGGGAGGAAACGTGAAAGGTCACTGGGCTGGAGCTTCTTAAGCCATGGTTGCAACTGTTTTGGGGGGCATAAGACAATTTAACAGACCACAATGAGAATTTGAACTTGAAACAGAGCACAGTTAAATACAAAATACCACAGTGCGTTGCAAATAGTAAAATTAAGCATTGCTTCACCAAACTCCTCACTCAGTTATATATAAATATGTATGTGTCTACTGCACTGCAATTTGAGCTGGGTTTCTTATGATGAGTCTTGACCAAAAAATATTTGAAACCTATTGCCCTGGTCCATTTTCCATACAGAGCTCAACGCTCCTAGATGCAGCCGATGCTCAATCATTCCTTAATTCCTGAACTTATTAAGTGCCCATGGTGTGGAAGGCTCAGTGCTGGGTCCTGGGGAAACAAAGATGAATAGAGGACTGGGTCAGGCAGGGTCTGGCAGGAACCAGGTGGCACGCTCTAATTGGGTAATATGAGGAGAGTTTAATAAAGGAGCTATTTATCTGGTGTGGAAAAGGTACAGGGAAACCTAAAGAGATAGGGCAGAACCCGCGACTGTGAACAGCGGTGCAAGGCGCCAGAGGGACAAATATCTCAGCCTCACTTTCCTCTCTCCCTCTCTCCAAACAAGGCCCAGGGGCCCGGTTATGCTGTCCATATGGGCAGGCAGGGGGAAGAGGGTGGAGAGTAAACATGGACGGCAGACAGAAGACGACCAGTGCAAACAAAATCCCTGCTCTCCAGGAATTTACATCTGATGGGTGAGAAGGCATATAACCCACAAAACCACAGTGATGTAACCCATGCTGGGAGAGGGGTGTTCGTGAGGACGTCTGGATGCACCTGGGAAGAAGCACTTGACTCTTTAGGGAAGGTGAGGGAGGGCTTGAAAGGGAGAAGACATAGTGGTGCATCTCCCCAGCATCCTTTCCTTTGGGAACTCCTTTGCTTCCCTCCCTGCGGACGGTTCCCTGGTCCCAGACACTGTGCCCCGCCCCTCTCTGCTGCAGGGACCAATCAGAGTGAGCCCCTATCCCCTGGTCACAGTGATTGGCTCAGGGAAGGTCCAAAGCTCAGCCCTGAGAGGGGATCTTCGGCAAGGGAGGGAAACTGTCTCTCGCCTCTGAATTCAGTATGCTGGGTGGTTGTAAAGTTAGAGCTATTGGCTGCCATCTCCCCCTTCTCCCCAGTAAGTGTAAATATTCAACATAGGGGAAATAATCAAGTCAGGGTGGAGAATCTCCTTACTGGAAAATGTTTTATATTCAGGGTTACTTTATATTCAGGTATATATTGTATTCATCAGGTAATATATTGTATTGTTTGTTAGCTGGAGTTGCATTTGTGTTCCAGCTTACCGTGGAGAAACCGTATGTGCAAAAGTGGGAGGTGAGAAAGTGCATGGCATATTGGAGGACCTGCTGGGTTTGTGGCCTGGCCAGAGCTGAGGGTGCTTGTGACGGGGAGGGAATAGGATAAAGCTGTTAACAGTGGGCTTAAGTCAGAGGCTGGATGTATGAGTATTTATTAAGAATTTTCAGCAAGGAGTGGCACGAAATGACGTACATTTTAGAAAGTTCACCCTGAGAGCCCTGCTCAGGCCCAGAGGAAGGGGGCTGCTGCAGAGCGTGGGGGAGACACTAGGGTCACCAGAACTCAGCTGGGGACAAGGGGGAACGCAGAGCAGTGCCGGGATCCAAGAGGGATTGAGGGAGCAGAAAGAGTCTAGAATTAGTACCAAGGTTCCTGTTCTTGTGAGTAGGTGGGTGAAAGCATAAGTGGAACCTTCCTTCGGTTGTTTCCTACATCTCATAACTTTGAGGGTCTTTTCTCTCCTGGTCCCCGTTTCCTGAATCTGTTCTGGGTTTATCCATCTCATTTGGCAGATACGGGCCCAGAACAGAACTTATGACTCCAGGTGTGGTTTGACCAATGGAGGAGAGGACGATCACGCACTTATGAATGCAGCCCGTGGGTCCTGAGGATTTCCTTGGAAGTCATTTCACAGTGATGACTTGCACAGAATATATTATTGTGTAAAATCCCTGAGTCTTTTTTTCATGGAGGCTACAGGTCATTTTTAATGGGAGAGTGAATATTTTTACAAATGAGTGATCCTTTCTAAGCCGTCTGAAGTACAGGCCTCTACTATTAAGCTTAGTGTGCTTTCCCTACATCTGAAAACCTTGCTCTCCTGTCCTTTGAATTCAATTGAATCCAACAAGCAAGTGTGACGTGAAGGTTCTAAGACAGATACTGTGGGAAATGTATGGAAAGGAAATGTTCTGACTCTTTTCAGGTAGCGTAGATTCCAGTGAGATATATGATGAAGCTTCTATATATAAAATGATGAAAGATCTTTGGACCAATGTCTACTTGTGAAATGTCAGTGTGGACTCTTCTCTATGATTTTTCCATGAAGTTCACCATAGCATCTTCACAGCTCAGCGAGTCCGAAAGGTTTCACCATGTGAACTCCTCATTGCCTGGATAATACAGATTAGTCACTGGCCTTTCACCTCTGTGACCTTTGCCCTAGAATATGTCCCCTGGGGCTGTGGGTTCGTACCATCCTCTGCCTTCTCTTTTCTGGGGTTGATCTTTTGCTTAATTTCAAAAATCTCACTAACTTCTACAGATCTGCCTTGCCGGGGTGGTAATAGAAAGCAGGCTTCCTAAAATGTCCTTTGTAGGTTTTCTGTAAACGACCTTCAGCTCACTCCTTCCCCCTCTCCTTCCCTCCCTTGCAGGAAACTCCCACCTCCGTTCTCATCACCTGAGATGATTTTCTTTAGTGAGTCCTGCTGGAACCACCACACCATCAGCCTCTTTCCAGTTCTCCTAGATGACCACTCACTCAGTCCAACCGGCCAGGCTGGGGGTCATGCAGTGTGTCCCCTACACCGCACGAGGCCCCCTACCTGAAGATCCATCGGGGAGCCTGACACAGAGATCTCAGGACCAGAAAAGCTGTGCAACTTTCAGTAGATCCATTCATTCTACTGATAATTAACTGAGCAACTACTGCGTGTCCAGCACTCCAGGAGGGAGGGAGGGAGCCGTGGGGAAGGATGTGTGTAACCTGAGAGAAGACAGACCAGCAATTACAGGCAGGAGGTGCTGGATCCTTGGGGAGCAGAGAGCAGCGCTCTCTCACCAGCCTCGGGGTCAGGAAAGCTTCCTAGAGGAAGAGACGGCGAGCTGAGCCTAGAAAAAAAGACTACGAGAGCAGGAAAATGGCTAGCCCGAGGAAGGGAGAAGAAGGTGGGCTGCTCTTTGCCATAGAATGTGAGCAGCTGGTGGGAGCAGAGGAAGCTGTGAGATGCTAGAAGGCACCTGGCTTCTATCTAAGGGCAATAGGAGGCCACCGAAAAATTCTAACCAGAAGTGATATGATCAAACTGATCCTATTTTCTGCTTTCTTTGATAGCTTCGACGCTCAGAACTGAATTTGCAGCCCACTGCTGGCAACTACAGGAGGCCATCCCTGCGCCATTTGGAGATTAATTTACCTTTCTTTCATCTTCTTGTCCCTCCATCCCCACATCCTCATTTATTGACTTCTGTTATACTCTATGCATCTCTGCAAGTCCCATCAGAAATCAAGGAAAGGGCTTCCCTGGTGGCGCAGTGGTTGAGAGTCCGCCTGCCGATGCAGGGGACACGGGTTCGTGCCCCGGTTCGGGAAGATCCCACATGCCGCGGAGCGGCTGGGCCCGTGGGCCATGGCTGCTGAGCCTGCGCGTCCGGAGCCTGTGCTCCGCAACGGGAGAGGCCACAGCAGTGAGAGGCCCGCGTACCGCAAAAAAAAAAAAAAAAAAAAAAAAAAAAAGTCCTGTATGGTATTCACTGTGTCACTTTGTTCTTTTCGAAATACAAAGAGTAAGGGTTTAGTTTGGCTTGCTCATAACACTAAATGGTTTGATATATTTAGAAGGTCTGATGAGAACTTGTTTTTGAAAGATTTTAAACCACCGCCTGGTGATTTGTTCTGGCCACCATTCTGACTCAGTGACTCAGAAACAGGTGTGGAGTGAGAAAACATCCTTACGTGCTCAGGGTCACGGCTGTCCTCAGCCTCACAACTCTCTCTCCCTGGCCATCTTGTCCATTCATAAGGGTTCAACCACCACTTAAAACCTGAGGGGTCCCAAACAGTCCTAAGGACAGTAGCTAACAAGCTTTGGGCACGTCTGTGCGGCGGGCATTGTTCTAAGCCCAATAGGTAGGTTATGTCATCACATCCGCACCACCACCACATCCAGTGCAGAGGAGGAGGCCCGAGAGGGAAAGGACTTGCTCATGGTCGCAGGTGGTAGCACCAGTGGCCCCCAGCTGCCTGGCTCTGCAGCAGGTCCTGTTTACCAGGACAGGACTGTGGGAAGCGAAGCTCCAGCCCAGGGTCCTCTTCTCTCCCGAGCTCCAAATTCCAGCAAACCGCTGTGCCCAGGCTCCCCACCAAGCATCCCAGAGCCCACTCAAAACTGAGCCTAGCTTCCTGCGACCAAACGTGCGGGTAGCCCGGCACAGCACCAGTAATTGCTGGTCCTCCCTCCCGTGGTTTCCTTCCCCCTTCCCCCCGCCTGCTACCAGCCCATTTTATTCCTAGATATTTCTCAGATTGGGCCCCTCCTCCCAGGGTCATCCCCACTGCATGTAGCTGTAGGTTCCCAGGTGGTCTCAGTGCCACAGCATCCGTCCCACCCCAGCCCAGCTCTTCACCCCACAACCTGCCTTCCCCATGAATGTCAGCTCAGGATTTCCAAAAGCGAATCTGAGTACATTGCCTCGGGCCTCAGCCCTTGGTGGCCCCGAGGGTGACGATGATACTCCCTGCCACTCAGCCGGCCACCTCTGGGGCGAGCAGCCTGTCTCTGGCGACAAGACCTGGTTCCGGGCCAGGCGGCCTTGCTTCACACCTCTCTGCTCTTCCTTCCTTGGAATCCCCTCTCCTCTCCTCCTTGCCCCTCCAGGCAGACCTGGTCCTTTCCTCCCTTGCTCCAAGCCAGCCCCTTTCACTGACGCTCACCTAGCCCTTTTCTAGATTCCAGCCATTGACTTTCCTGTCTCTCTTCCCAGGCATCGGGGGCTGTATTTGGTGCTCATAGCTGTATAGAACCTAGAGAAGGTACATACATAGAGAAGATCTCTTTAGATGTAAGTGGATGGATGGATCTGAGGAAGGAATGAATGGTATAAAGGCTGCCCATCAGCCCCGCGTATAAAGCAGCGCACTCCTTCAGGGCCGCAGCCCTCCGTCTCCACCGCCTCCGCCAACGGACCCTGCACGGGCTACTGGTCCCTGGGCCCACATCAATCCCACCAACCCCATCCTCATCCACCCCGGCGCCCTCTGGCCTCCCAGCGGCCCCCCCAGTGAGGCCCCACCAGCCCAGGACGTTGGCCACTCCCCTCAGCACTCCTCATCCCACTCCAAGGGCCTCCCTTAACCAAACTGGGAAGAATGGCTGGAATCTGCCCGGAGGGCGGCCAGAGGGGCCCCGCGGTCTTGGAGGGAGCACGGATGGTTTGCTTTCGCTCACATGAGCACTCAGTAAATATTTGTGGGTCAAAGGCATGAACGGACTATAAATATTCGTTACAATGGAGATGGAATCAATCTCTGAAAGAAAAAGTTTGTGAAGACAGAGCAAAGCATCAGGATGTTCAGACATTTGAAGTTAGCAAATTCTAGAAGCCCAGGTTCTCGCCAAAGGGGTGTGTGTTCCTTGCCCGGAGTCATCTGGATCCCTGTCTCTTCTAAGTGAGAAGAGGAAGTGAGGGCTCAGGAGTGAGGAGGGGTCCACTGAGCCCGGTGGCCCGTAAGCCCATGAGACACTTGCCACTCCCAGGCCCACATCCCAGCACGCCTGGCAGTTTGCTAGTAACAACACACTGGCTTTTGAGTGGCCGAGGCAGCGTGAATCCTGTCTAACCACCAGGATTACTGTTTCACGTTGGGGGTCCTCAAGGGGAGGGCCGTGAGGCCAGCTCCCTGCCAGGGATTCTCACTTTGGATGATGAGACTGACAAATGCTTCAGACATTTCCTTTGCCTTTTTTCCCCCTATTTTTTCCCTTCCTTTTCTTTTCTTTTTTTTTAAGTTGACCTCATTGAATTCACACTGCTAGGAGATTTTGAGTTGCACTCTTGTTTCTGCAAGTTCTTTTTGAAACAAATGCAGTGGTCATTAAAATAAACAGGACAAAAAGAATTCATCTATCCCCTGACAGAAAAACAAAAACTAAAAACAAAACAAAAACTTTGCTCTGAGAAGGGCTCACCAGACACCAAAGAGATCCAAGGAGCAAAAAAAGATTAAGAACCCTGGGGGAGGAAGCTAAGATTTGGGTCCTCTGGATAAACGAAATCTTCTGTTTTATAATCCCAGAATTTCAAAAGATGTCCCTAGTGGTGGAAGGGGAGGGGCCCTTCTGAACCTTTTCTCATCACTCTTTTCCATTTATTCATTTATTCAACAGATATTTATCTAGCATCTACAAAGTGCCAGACAAATTGGAAAAAAAATGGCCCCTGGTAAGAGCATCACTGACCCCGGCAGGTGAGAGGAAGAGGGCCGGGCAGACACGAGGGATCAGGTCTCTGAGAAAACACAGATTCCAGCTGTTCATTGCTTTGAAATCCATGGAGGCTCCTCCCTAAGGTAGAAATTCCATCGGAATCATTCACGGTTCCCCCAGTATAGCTCTCCTCACCCTATGCCTCTCCATCCACTCTATCAAAGCCTTATTCATTCCTCAAGATCCTACCTCTGCTGCCCCTACCAAGCTGCAGTTAATCACCCCCTCCCCCAACACTCTCTCATGGATGTTAGCACTGTCACTTTTTATTTGGGTTATTTATGGTCGGCCTCGCCTCCAGGATCCTGGCCCTCAGCGTGGTGTCTGGTGGCTTGCGGTGCAGTGGAGCCGATCCCCGGAGCCAAGAGGTCTGCTTCTGAGCTCTGCCTTCTCCGGTTCTTAGTTGAGTGACGGGTGCAACTTACTCCCCGCTCCACTGGCCGATGTGCACCCAGCCAGGACTCGGAGGGGCAAGGCTGTAACACGTGCTACCCCGAGACCTCGCTCTCTGACGTTGCCTCCAAATTCCCCCACCGATCAAAACATGATTTCCAAGGAGAAGCACTTGCTTTTCCAACCTGAGGGCTGCTTTAGAGCACAGCTTGCTTTCTGACCTGGTGTCCGCTTCCTTTACCGACACATCTTTTCCACTCATCCACCTCATCTTTTAAGACCGTCAAGTTGCTCCTTTTGGAAGCTTTTCGTGATACTCATCATCCACCCACTCCAACAACCCAGCCACAAATGACTCCTCCTTCCTGTCTCACTGTAACCTGCGCACTTTATTCCAACAGCTGTCTGGGTCTCCTCCCTGGCTAGAAGCTCTTAAAGGCAGGTACCGGGTCGTATTCATATTTGTGGCCCCAGCATCTAAAAGGCAATACTTATTTGCTGAATGAAGAAGTGAGTGAAGGAATGAATGAGTGAATGAATGAATGCCCATCCTCTCTTCCTCTCCCACCTCTCACCAACTTTTCCCTTTCCCTTGCAATTACTTTTGGGTCCAGGGCTGTCTTGGTCACTAACTCTGTGATCATGGAGAAGTGACTTCATGTCCCTGGGACTCAGTGTCCCCTCTGGAAGAGGAGGAAGTGGGTAGAGTCAGAGGCTGCATAGGAACCCCCTCCCCTCTGTCCTGTGTAAGGTAATTCTGTTGTGTAACTTTGTAGGTGTCAGTACTGCCGGGAT
This sequence comes from Mesoplodon bidens, assembly GCF_964165515.1. Classification (NCBI taxonomy): domain Eukaryota; kingdom Metazoa; phylum Chordata; class Mammalia; order Artiodactyla; family Ziphiidae; genus Mesoplodon; species Mesoplodon bidens. The sequence goes on along the minus strand of NC_138174.1, from coordinate 22,116,220 downwards.
AGAAGAACCTCCCACGGCCATGCTCTCTGTCCCAAGCATCCCTCCAGCACCAATGTCCTAACTCTGGTATCTAGTTGGTCATGTCATCCTCTCAGTTCTATAGCTTTCATATCTTTAAGTCCCCCAACCACCCCCCGCCTTTCCCTTAAACCACTGCTCAAATCCAGACCTGCATTTTCACTCGTGTTTACTCTCTTTGTCACTGTCCCAAGCACCTCCTGTCTCATCCGAGTCCATCTTCTACACAGCCCCAGACCACCAGTCCCAGAGCCGGGTCCCTAGGCCACCTGATCTGGGGGCAGAGGCTTCTTCAGAGACAACCAGGATCCTGCAACATCTGGATTTGCTATTGGAACCAAAAGTAGTTTTCATTGACAGCTTCCTTCCACAAATCTGTGTGATTCTACCTTCATTGTTTTTCTCAAACTCCCAGCTGCTGCTGTCTGAACTTTCTGCACAGACCCCCATTTCCTAATTCACAGGGGACAAATTTGGTTAGTAGGAGGAACATGCAGCCTCCCAACACCTGCAAATGCATCTGTATTTGCCTCCACCTTCACCCTCCTGCCCTTTCTCTGAGAAGACCTGATTCCTCCACCTGTGTCGTGGTCCTTTAACAGAGGAGAACAAACCTGACTCCATATTGGACCTATCCCTTTAGCTCTAACCTTTGCGCTTAGTCATGCTGGCTCTGTACCTTTGTAAAAGATTGTTGCCTATAGCCTGAAATATACAGGAGAGCTCATTCTCAAGGCTCTGACCTTTAAAGGTATGACAGTTTCCCATTCATACAGAGATAAAAAGTTGTAGAACAGAGAATAACATTTGTCTTGTTGGAGGTTTATAGGAACATTGTGACCAGACCTACGTGGACAGCCGCAAGAACGAAGGATACCTGCACCAAGAAGTTAGCAACAAGCAGCCACACTCCCTCCCCTTTTAGTATAAAAGAGGCCTGAATTCTAACTCAGGTACGATGATTCTTTGGACACAAGTCCACCATCTTCTCGGCCTGCTGGCTTTCTGAATAAAGTCACTATTCCTTGTCCCAACACCTCATCTCTCGATTCATTGACCCGTGTGGTGAGCAGTGCAGGCTTGGACTGGGTAAAAAAATGACACTCAACTCACTTGCTTCAGCTGCGTTACAGACACTCCCAAATGCCTGGGGCTCAGTACAAGCCCAGGTCACTCTTCACTCTCCTCGTGGCTCACTCTGAGTTGGGAGGGCGTGTGGGGAGGAGGTGCCCTGCCCCCCATGGTAACGCAGGGAGCCCGGCTCCTGCAGTTTGTAGCTCTGCCCTCCCCACATCCTCACAGCCCTCCCACTCAGCTAGGGGATGGAGGCCAAGAGAGTGTGGGCAGGCCCCTCGGGGCCATGCCTGCAGGTGGCACACATGCCCTCTGCTCACCATCCGTGGGCAGGACATAGTGCACGCTACTGCAGGAAGGTTGGGAAGGGAGTCTGGCTGTGCCCTGGAAGAAGAGAAAAGCGTGGACCTCATGAGCATGAGAATCTCTGCCAGCTAGCCCAGATTACCCCCAGTCCCGGAGCCATAGGCTGGTCTGGCTAGAGGAAATCTCCACTTGGATTCCTTACAGCCCCTCACTCTGCACATTCAAAACTGAACTCTGTTAGGCTGCCAGACAGGCTCTACCTTCCTATTCCTGCCCTGGGGTGGCACTATCACCCATCCACCCAATTCCCTGAGCCAGAGGCTCCCACACTCCTCCCCCACCCCACCCTGACAAGACTCTACATCCTGGTGTGTTTCTGAGATTCCTCTCTCGCACCTGATCTATTTCAACAGCTCAGTAACAGATTTCTCTGTGTACAGCCTCACCCCTCCTCAATTCTTCCTAAAATGGACTTTATAATGTGTTCCTTCCCTGCAATTCCTTAGCATGATTACAGGGCCCTCCAGGACCTCCCCCACCCCCTCCTGCCTCATACCCCACCAGCCTGCGCTCCAGTTAGAGGAAGCCAGCCTGAAGTTTCCGTTCCTCTCTGCGTTCACAAGATTCCTCCCTCCCCTCTTGGCAATTTACCCTAGCTATGCCTTCTAGGGTAAATTCACAATTTACCCTAGAAGGCATAGCTCAAGTATCACGTTCTCAAGGAGCCTTTGAGGACCTTCCCAGATATAGTTGAGCACCACCTCCATGGAGATTACAGTTGGTCATTTACAGAATGGTCTCAACCATGTGGACCAGTTAAATATGATGTCCTTCATCTACAGTATTAGTAAAACTTTCACACACTAATGGACGCAATATGAAACCACGGGAGGTGGTTCTCTTTCTTCTTTCTTTCTTTCTCTCTCTTTCTTTCTTCCTTCTTTCTTTCTTTCCTTTCATTCTTCCTCTTTCTCTCTCTCTCTCTCTCTCTCTCTCTCCCTCCCCCTCCCTCCCTCCCTCCCTTCCTTCCTTTATCATGAGACAGACTTATCACTCCTATAGAACTTTGGAGACTCAAAGTATACAGCAATAATTATTTCTTCCAAAATTCAAAGTATGCAACAGTAATTATTCCTATAGAAAAAAAAACAGAATTCCAATCTGTTGACAAGGAAACAGAGAAAAGATCTGTACTAGTTAGGGATCCTCTAGTTTGCCAGCCACAGAAAACCTAACTTAAATCAGCTTCAGAGAAAAGAGCAATGTCAGGGGATAGAGCTGACTTCAGATCTAGTTGAAAGCAGGGTTCAAATGATGTCACAAAGATTCACATCTCAACCCGGCTTTCTTTAGGCTGCCTCATCTTCTGGACCCACACAACGGCTCCTGCAGGTGCCGCAAGGTTTCTGCTCATGGCTGTGGCACTTGTGAGCGTTTCATTTTCGAACTGCCAATCCCAGCAGAGAGAGAGACGGGACAAGATTCTGAGTCCTTTGAAGGCTAAAGTTCATTCTGACTCAACCAGGTTGGGTCGCCGTGGCCGGGGGGAAGAGCAGATGTCAAGCAGGGCCATTTCTGTAGTCACCTTGGGGTTTCCCAAAGGAAGGATGAAAAGTGAATTCTGGGCAGCCAACAGCAGACAGTAAGTATTCCAACACCTCTTCCCAAAACAAGCATGGAGTGAGACCAAAATATCCTCTCCAAACTGTGTCTCTTCCCACCCTCAGTTACTTCCCAGACAGAACTGATTCTCCCTGCCAGTTTGCTCCACGACGCTTCAGTGTGCAATGATTTTGAGAGAGATAGTCTTTTGCATTATAATAATCCTTTATACGATCTGTCTTTGCTGCTGGACTTGAGCACCTCAAAAGCAGAAGTGTTTTCATTGTTGTACCTACAGGACGTAGGGGGCTCCCTAAGGTTGGTACACTGTGGGTGCTTAATAAATGTGGTGTGTTTTATGAATGAACGAATAGTTGCACGCTCTAGAGGATCATTTCATTCTCCAGTGATGGCTTTTCTGGGTCAAGTGGCGGGGACATTGGTGTGGGAAAGGTAACTGTCTCATCTAGGCTGTGGATCCATCTGGTGCCATGATGGACGGGAGGACGTGGAGGTCTACTTGTCTTTGTGCTGTATATTCACTTATGGTTCCTCAATCCATACCTAGTCTTCCCCTTGTGCGATAAAATTCCCTCACAAGGACATAGAATCCCATTGGACCCTGCTAGCCAAGCAGCTTAACAGGGCAGGAAGAGTTTGGGGCAGAGTGTTGTGTATTATTCTTTTCTAGAAGAAACAGGACTCACAGGCCAGCCCTCATCTGTGCCGCCACATGCACCCCTCTTTGGTGTACACACAGAGGGACGGACAGATTGCCAGCACTGGGGCTGCCACTGGCCCCAGATATGCTCCACTGGATGAGGCTGCCTGGCTTTGGAAAGGGCCAAAATGGTGGCTAAGAGCACTGACCTTGGTGTCAGTCACAAGTGGTTTGCATGACACTTATCACCTCTTTACACTTGACCTGGCAATTTACTTCGGCTCTCTTCTCCTATAATGTGGGATGACACCTTCCTCACGGGGCTGGCGTGAAGAATAAATGAGATACTGTATCTCAAGTGCTTAGCACACAGTAAGCTCAATAACATGTAATAATAATAATAACAGGGGCTTCCCTGGTGGCGCAGTGGTTGAGAGTCCGCCTACCAATGCAGGGGACACGGGTTCGTGCCCCAGTCCGGGAAGATCCCACATGCCGCGGAGCAGCTGGGCCCGTGAGCCACGGCCGCTGAGCCTGTGCGTCCGGAGCCTGTGCTCCGCAACGGGAGAGGCCACAACAGTGAGAGGCCCGCGTACGGCAAAATAATAATAATTATAATAATAATAATAACAAATGGGTTCCATTTCCTTTTCCCCAAAAGGACGCTGCCAGTCTTCATGCTTTGGCCCAGTTCAATCATGTCTCATCCGAGAAGGAAAAAGCATAAGTCTGCTCCTTTCCAACAGCTTGGGTCTACAAAGCAAAATAAAACCCAAGAGGTGCTAGAACAAGTTCTAGTTCTTTTCTTCTTTAAGGGTTCATATCATGTGAATTTTAAAAACAGGGTTAAAATGAATTAAGCCACCAAATTTTAGGAATCAGATGTTAGAGTCTGGGTTTGGAACACAACCTCAAATGCCTACCTGGGCCAGGTATGCAACCCGATGAGTGAGGCATGATGGCAGTTGACAGAGTGGGCCATCGCAGAGTGGTGGCCTCTGGCAGCTGGAGGCCCACGCCCCAGCTAAGGTCAACAGCAGCTCAACTCAGCAGCAGGTGGAGACTGTCATGCAGGAATTGACAGACTCAAGGTTGCCAGAACTTGGAATGATACCGAGTTTCAGAAGGGATGTCGCTAATTCACTTTTTTTGCCCCAAACACTATGTAAATACGTGTCTGAGAGCCAGCTCTGGTCAGTAGGCTTGATACAGCCCGAGGATCATCAGAGGGTGACCTCTGATCCTAGCTGACTCCTTTTGCTCTCTGGGAGGAAATCCTTGGCCCATTATTCTCCAAAGCTCCAGGCTCCTGCGTCTGGGAGGCTTCCTTGCCTGGTATCCTCCTTGTGTGAAGTGGGTGCTGGAGAAGAATGATCTCCTTGGGAGCTGGACAGCTTTAGATGCCCGCTGCGCCCACTTCCAGCTCCTGTCACTTCTAAGGCCTGCTGGTTATTTGAAGGTTTCAGCAACGTTTTGCTGTCATCGTTGTTATTATTGAAGTCTGGGCTGGCTGGTGTTTTCCTTGGCAATAGAAGTTCCTCAGAAACTTAGCAGGCTTCTCCCTTGTTTGTATCCAATCAATTCAATGTGCCAATAGCATGACCAAAAGTGTTTTTCTGGACAAGATGGTGTTATGATTTAGTACTTGGTCTCGTCCACCTCTATCAGCTCAACGGTCAGCACCTGGAAGCCATTTGAAACCAAAGGCATCTACAGAGAGTCCATACCCTTTATCCCATATTTGCTGAACGGGTGGATCATCTTGTTTAACTGAAAGGGCCTAATGGGCCTTAATGGCTTTTTAGTCTTATTTCCAACTCTTGGGGCTCTAGAAGCAACAGGCTTTTCCAAAACCAGACCACCCCAAATTTCTTACCTTTTCTTCCCCTTCCTACTTACAAACTGAGCTCATTCTTTCCTGAGCTCACCTTTTTCTTGAAAGCCTTTGCCAAACACAGCAAAGAACCACAGGTTACTAACTTTCTGACCCCTTAGAGCTACATGCTCACTGGGCACTTGGGCGGCTCCTAAGGTAGCACAGGCAACAGTTTTACAAAGCGTGTTGCCACTTCACAGTATGGGTCTCAAGCTCAAGCCTCCAATAGTTTCACCACCCAGCCATAGTCAACGCCACACATTTTGGTTCTGACAGCAGCACCCCAGTTCAGCGTCTTCATTTCCATGTTAGTTGGAATCAGTCCCCGAGGCAAGCAATTTCTCAGATGCCTAAAGGCTGACACACTCCAGAAAATGGCACTGTGCTGGCCGGTCCCAGGTTAGTGGGGTAGGACGCTCCTGTCACACACGCGCGTGCGCGCACACACACACACACACACACACACACACACACACACGCTGACAGAGCCTCTGTCACGTCCAAGGGCCCAAGGTCTTCCCATCAGGTCCGCAGAAGGAGCACAGCAGACTGGGTTTCTTATGGCCAGGTGTTCATCATTTCAGCTCTCAATCCATTGACTAAAACTGAGTCCCATGTCACACCCAACATCAAGGGGCTGGGAGGCATGATTCAGCCGTGTGTCCAAGTAGAAGAGGAAATGGGATCTAGGGAGACCAATTTGTCCCAATTTGCCTGGGACTTTCCTGGTTTTAGCACTGAAAGTCCCACTTCCCAGAAATGCCCTCAATCCCTGGGCAGACCAGTACAGTGGGTCACCCTAATGTCTCCACCTCTCTCTCCTCTTAAGGAGAGAAACTCAGTCTTCTGTTTTCTTGGTCCCCTAGTCTGCATTGACTATAAACCACTATCAGGGGATGCTTGAGTGTACTTGATACAATAGGGCAGATTGTTTTACTGAAATACATGTTATTCCTGGAAATTTGGGGCATGTGTGATATAAGCCTATAGCACACACATCTGCAAACACCATCTTTGTCCTTAAATGAGTCAGTTATAAAATGTAGCGGATCGGTTATACTACCCTGAGGAATTGCTACCAATTTAACAATAGTTCTTAACTCCCAGAAATATTTTTGCTGAAGGATTCATCTGAAAAGGAATAGAGGAGTGATTCAGGTATTATGTCACGTAAGGCAAATTTTGCCAGAAAACAAAGTGCCTCACTTCTCTTACAGGCAATACTTGAGCTGCTCTTCAGGGCAGGGGCTCTATACTACCTTCTAGTAAAACGAACAAGCCACAGAAGGTACTCAGGAAACGTTCTCTGAGTAAATTCACACATAGCTTACCAGACAGCCTGTGCCCATTTTCTCTACTCAAAAAAGAAGAGGTTTGGTTTTGTTTTATTTTGTGCTGAAGGGATGAGCTGTCATTTAGGGCAGGAGTCTAGTTCTTGAGGCAGATCTAGACAGTAGGGAGTGGAAACTCGCAGCCTGTGGGCCAAATCAGCAGAGTAGCTGTGCTTTTGTTTGGTCTGCACAGTGTCTAAAAATTGGGAATTTTCAGAGCGAGCCTGGGTTTCTGGATCTTGAAAAATGCGAAGGTCTGGCAACACAGCGCCTAAGTTCCCACACAGCAACAAGTGCATGGAGCTGAGAAGCACAGGCCCCCTGTGTGTGGATGGAGCACACTCTCCAAGGCCACGGTCACTACCACTTCCTATGGTCCCATCTCACTCCACTCAAGGGGCTTCTCTGTCATATCCTACAGACATCTGTGTCCCAAACACCTGGATTAAAGCACAGATTTATATTGTAACAGTGTAGCCATTTTTGCACTCTTTAAAATGGCCACTGAGGGCGGGCTTCCCTGGTGGCGCAGTGGTTAAGAATCCGCCTGCCAATGCAGGGGACACGGGTTCGAGCCCTGGTCCGGGAAGATCCCACATGCCGCGGAGCAACTGAGCCCGTGCACCGCTGAGCCTGCGCTCTAGAGCCCAAGCCACAACTACTGAGCCCGCGAGCCACAACTACTGAAGCCAGGGTAGGTAGAGCCCATGTTCCGCAACAAGAGAAGCCACCGCAATGAGAAGCCCGCGCACTGCAACGAAGAGTAGCCCCCGCTCGCCGCAACTAGAGAAAGCCCGCACGCAGCAACAAAGACCCAACGCAGCCAAAAATAAATAAATAAAAAATAAATTAAAATGGCCACTGAACCTTTTAAAACAGCTGTTGATAAAGCCTGATTACTAATCCCAGTGACTTTGGTCTGCCTGGCCTTCCATAGCACTGTTTTACCTACAACTTTTTTCCATAAGGAAATTAATAATTTAAGATATACTTTCCACCTGTGTGTATTTACTTCTACCAATATGACTTTCAAACATGAACAATTCCCAGTAAATTCTTTCTGACTTACGTAAATCAAATAGCTGCCTTAAGTATTATTTTTCAGATACAGAAGAAATGGTCCATTTCTGTCCATATTCTAAATGGCATTTTTAAATGTGTGTTTTTGTATTAAAATTTTAACAGCCACCACTATTATCCATGCTAAATAAAAGCTATTAGAAAATAAAACTGCCACAACTTTATTCCTGAAAAAAACACAAAATTAAATATATATATATAAACATAAACAAGAGGATGAATGACTCAAAAATACGAGAAAGGCTAACATTTCTTGAACCTTTGCTCTGAACCCATGTCTCTGTTTATGGCTTTCCAGCATTACACTTACAAAAGATCCTATGGAGATAGCATGCCCCCATTTTAACAAGAGGAAACAGACCAGTTAGTAAAGGAACCTGCCCAGGGTCACTTAGCTAGTAACTGGCAAAGCTAGGATTAAAACCAAATTAATTTTAGCCCAAGAAGTTAAACGAACAAACAAAACAGCACACTCTCCCCAAAAAGTTCCAATGAAGAAGCTTCTTCCAATGGAAGAAGCAAAGGACTGTAGCATCTTACAGCAGGACAGAATCTTTGTGAACTGAACCAACTCCATATTTTACAGATGAGAAAGTGGCTCTGAGGTCCCATTCAAAAGGTCAAAGAGCTCGTGACTGCAGGGCCAGGCCTGGCAGCCAGAAGTCTTCATCCTCCGCTCCGTGGCAGGCAATTTTATCTAAGAAGGAGGAAACTTCATTTTCTCTGCCTCCGTTTCTAATCTTTAGGCCATGACTGCTGTGGGAATGCAAGTTGACGGCTAAAAGCAGTTCAGGCTCCTGATAGCTTCAACTACTTATTTTACATAAAGTAAGGGCCGAGCAGTGTCTGAGGAAATTAAGTTTTCATTTCTAATTTCAGTTATGATGCACTTTTATACATTTCTTGTGTCAATTTAAAATTGATTCTGGCATTATGTATTTCACACAATGAAAAATAGATTTTTGCTTTTAAACTATGCAAAAAAAAGCACAGAATTACTGAGTTATGAGCATTGTTAATTTGAAACAAAAAGCAAACATTCATTAAAATCACGTAAAATTTCTTCTGTCTCTCCTTCCCTGAATGGCGCTCTCTCCTGCTGCAATTGCTGATGTCAGGAACACCCAGTGCTGGACAACATTCTATCCCCCTTAAAAATCTCTCCCACTCCACATAAGTATGATATAATCAATTATATAACAACCCACAGGCCAACAAAGGCCTAATCAGGCCTGTAAGCAGATAGTAAAATGCCTTTTAAAATTACCTTAAATATCCTTAAATATAAGTCAATCACTTAAAATGTGTTTAGTAATTACTAAAATGAACATGTACGGAAAAACATCTTTTGATTCTAATAATTCATTCATATTTCACATACAATATTCAGCCCCCAAAATGTCATGGGAGTCTCACATTTTTAATATAAAGGCCCCAAATTCCTTTAAATAATGAAGAAATTTCTCCCCTTATCTTAAACATACATTGACATGACACTTGTCAAATTTCCTCAATTACCACCTTTGCTCTGGAGGATATTCATTAAAAACCTAAAAGATGAAATGGTTAAAGATTTCGATTCAGTCGTTTTTTTTTTAAAGGAAATGGAATTACTATATTATCTCTTTATTTAAGTCCAAGTTATATACCTTCAAACAACTACGACAAAGATTGTTTTAAGTCTTCTCCAAATTCCCCAAACCATCTTCATGGCAACCGCCACCTCCCAAGGCAGTCAGCAGTTTACTGCTTCAACAGGAGTTGGGTCACCCCACCACTTACTTTGAGCTTCGTAACACATGCACCCGGTCCAGTTCTCTTCGGGGAGCTCTGATGTTCCCTCCATCCACCCATCAATCTCTCAGCGGTTCTACATTAGAGGAGGACTCAAAAGAGTTGAGTCCTGTCCTGCAAGGGCTTCCGTAAGCCTTAGAGCTGGGGAATACCTGACTCCCACTGGGCGGAGGGGCAGATTGCAGAGCTGAAAATCCACCGCTCGCCTGCTCACTGGCTGGGCTCCTGCAGCAGAGTGGGACCCCTCAGGCTCACGTCTCAGGGGCCAATTTGCTTTAGGATTCCTTCACGTTTTGAATCTTGACCTATTTTACAGTCTTAAGGAATCAGCTGGGAGGGACTCCCTTGCTTATCTGGTCCTTCCTTCTTCAAATCCAGAAGAGGAAACCCCTGGAATTATCCTCTCTTTTGCTTGGAAATTCCCAGGAGCTGGGAACTCACTCCACACTAGGAAAGACACCCCAACTTAGGGTGACAGAGTTCTTAAAGTGGAAATCAGCTTCTCTAACTCCCATCTTCTGATCCTAGAGCTGCTCGTTGGGATTATACACAGAGTAAGGTTCATTCCCCTAAGCTGGTAAAACATTGAGAGATTAAAACTTCCATGGGCTCCTAGAATTTTAAAGCCACAGAGGAACTCAGAGATTCTCTCTTTCAACAATACCCCACCTTAGCCCTGAGTGGGGGAAGCCACTTGACTGGGTCACACAACTAGTCTGAAGAACTAAGCTCTTGCCTCTTTCATTATGTCTCTTCCCTTACTGCCTGACAGAACACAACGTCTGATTCGTTTTACTCCTCCAGTCAAACCACTAGCACCACTACTTGGCCCAACCCTTTCATCCCCCCACTTCAGGATTTTACTAGTCGAATTGTTTTAACTTTATCTGGAAATAGTTGTGGAAATGACTGCGATTATGTTAACACTAGAACATGGAAACACTGGTTTATCAACATTTTATATGCTTTATTGAAAGTTGACAAGTGCAACAGTTAAATACAGTGACACCTTACAACTGTGTAGAGAACATGCACAGAAACATATGCAGATAACTACTATACAGGTAATATGCAGAACCCCCTACTGGGAAATCCATTTCGTTAGCTAGAACTGATCATATTTCAAAGTATTCAACCAGCTCAATCGAAAGACTTCGGTGAACTGGGACTGACTTCAAGATATTCAGCAGCTAGAAGATTTCAGATTACACAAAGTGACCAACTGTGCCAAATTCTTAAAACCTCTTTAGGTAGGTGTGTTTTTCTTCATGTATTATTTTTTACGTAGATCTCTATATAAAAGACAACCCACACCTCTTCAGACAGCCAATGAAACATCTAAATTGCAATCTGTACAACCTAAATAGTAGTTACAGTCCTCTATTGTACAAAAGTTACACTACATACACAAATATACAATAAGCAAAACAACCTTCAGGGTAAGATAGCCTAGATCCCAGCTACCTGTCACCGTTCAGTCACGCTAATAGTTTTGTGTCATCCACTGTTTTGGAAAGAGGCACAGTACTATTGGTTTGTATGAGTGTCGGTGACAGTCGTCATTTGTACAATGAACTATGTTTCTCCTCATCTGAGGTGAGACTAAGCTTCACTCTTGACTTTCACCTCCCCTTCCAGTTCCTGGGGGGGAGGAGAGAGAGGAAAGTCCAGTGGTGCTCCACTGCTTCGGAACCCCATGGAGTACACCACGTGCAAGCAGGAAGAACTCTCATAAGTGGGGGTAGGGAGCAGGGGAGGGATGGAAAGGCACACAGCTCCTCAGCATGAATGAAACCATTTCTCACGGATCTGCCAAGCTGCATGAGGTCCCAGTATATCCATGCTAATTCTCTCATTAACCTTAAATTCACCCAACTTAAATTTCTTCAAGCCGAAAGCATATGAGTGTTTAATACTGGAAAAAAAGAGATAATGGCATATGTCAATCTCACGTCTCTTTTGCAGCGAGCAATGAAATGGGTGACAGTGGACGCGGACGCCCCCCAGTCCATCTTCTCCGGTTGGTTCAGTTCAGACAGCAGCAGCCAGTTCCGCGGCGGCACAGGAGGCTACGCGGTTGGTCCTGAGCCCTGGGACGCTGCCTGGGCTGGGGGCTGTGTGGTCCCCTGTGGCTGTGTGTTGGCAGCGGGGGAGCCAGTCTGCAGCTGAGCCTGGAACTGGGCAAGCTGCTCGGGACTGGCCAGTGTCTTCAGCAGATTGTTCTCCTGCTCCAGCTGGGAATTTTTCTCTATTAGTTCTTTGATTTGCTCTTTGAGGACCTCCACTTCCTCTCTAACCGCATACATCAAATGGCTTTTTACCAGATCCTGAAAGGGAGAGAGAGAAGAGGGAAAAAAAGGTTTAACTTTCTCTTTACTGTTCCCCGGACTCTGAATTTCTAAAGCATCATTTTGCGGGGCTCTCCCTAACCATTTACATATCCTGCCTTTAGAGCTCATTTAACAGGCCCTAGGGGAAATCTACGGAATACAACCACAACTGTACAATACTTCAGTTTAACATCCAAGTCATCAAACCTTTTTAAAGCCTTTGCTTTCCTTGCAGCCGTTGGCCAGGAATGCCTACGCTCAAGTTTCCTATTCGAGATGGCAAAATGCACTGGGGCTCTGGGGCTCCGTGCAAAAGCCCGGCCCAGGGATGTCCAGTCCCGGAGCAACGGTAGCCGCGTCCCCGCCCCGAAGTCCCTCCCTCCGCCCACCAGACCGCCTCCCTCAGCACCGGCTGCAGCCAGTTCCTACAGAGCGTGTTGCCGCATTTTCCTCCCTCCCCCCATCCCCCCCTCTTTCGTGATTAAGCTGACATCACAGAAACCTGGGCAGCCGTTGCAGCCAATGGGCGCTCGAGTTATTTATAGCTCCGAATTAAAGGTTCGGAGTTTGCCTAGCAACAGTGGGCAGAGAATCCCGTGAGAAGAGCCACAGGCGCTGCTCCAATAACAAAGAACGGCCAAGGCGGAAATAAAAAATAGGAGAAAACCAGGCGCAGGCTGAGAAGGCGAAACTTTTCTCCGGTTCTTTTTCATTGTGCAGTAGCCTCCATCACTGGGGATCCGTTTGGACCCGGTGTAGGAGGCCCCTTCCGGAGGTCCCCACTTCTGTGTCCCTCCCCCCTCCCGGCTCCCTGGTAAACCTTAGGATTCCTAGTAAAGCCACATCACTAGAGATGAGCCCACGACCTGAGGACACGCCGGGCCAGCGCTTTCCTAGCAATTCCCCAGCAAAAAGGGGAACCTCCGCCAAAATCCCGCCGGCTGTGTGAAATCCGTCCTGGAAAGAACATCGAATACCCTCAGGGCCCCTTTCTCGCTCCTTAGCAGCTGTGGTATGTGGCTTCATGCTAGCAGAATGGAGACAGTGCCGGCATTTCTAAATGTATGGAGAGCAATCATCAGTTTAACTATGGATGCGCTTGTTCCATCCCAAGACACCTCGCTTTTTGTACCGTGCCCACATTTAGTACAAACGATTTTTAATCAGTACATACCATAGCTTGCTCGATTTTGTTGTCAATAGCTACCACACTTGCACCAGAAGAGCTGAAAAGGAAAAAAAAAATCGATAAATGGAATCTATCTTAAACATCCAAGACAAAAAGGATTTCCCAATTCCGTGATATTACTAGCATCATTTTTTCAATATTCTTTAATGCTATGTAATATATCATCCTCCAGAACACACCAGCCACTCTTGTACTAATGAATATCCAGACATTTCCCAATTTTAGTGAGCCACAAAGGCTAAATTACATAATGTGGTAAAAGCCTGTTCTCTGGCCAGACCTGCAAAAAGAAGGCTATTCTGAACATTTCAAAAAGCAACATCCATGTCACCGTAGCCTCTCAGCAATGGACAAAGGAATTCGCCAGGCTATCTTTCACCTGCATTATTACAAGTACCTCACGAGTAAATTTTAAAAAACTCTCCCGGCCGACATTTACCTATTGTCAAGTCTCACAGAGGCGTTTTCAGTCCCCAGCAAGGATGACAAGAAAGAAATAGAAAAATGTCTCAGTTGGTAAACTCCTAGATCCATCGCCACGGGTCTACACCATTGGGATTTCATGCAATTGCAGCCAAAAACACCCTCGCAGGAAAAAAAAAAAAAAGAGGGAATACTAGCAGCCTTGTTTGAGCTAGATAAAAATCTTCTAGCTTTATGTAGCTCAGGGAGAAATAGAAAACAGCAGCCCTAATTGAAAGAAACCCGGCTTCTGGGGCTTGGCGATTCCGGAAAGATGTAGATCCCACTACGGTGCGGAGAAGGCTCCCACGTCGGCAGCCGGGCTCCACCAGGCTCTAGACTAGGACTCCCAGTCTCCGTGCAAAATATATGCAGGGAAGGGCCGCGCCGATTGGCCAGCACGCCGCTGGAACCGCCCCCTTCTCCCTTCCCCGCCCTCCTCCTCTCTTCCCCGCCTTCCTCGCCACCCCCACCCCCGCCCCCAGCCCGGCGATCCGCTCTTCGGGTGGGCTGGCCCAGGCCGCAGTCTAAGGGGCCGGGGTGCAGGCCGCCAAAGCCTCCGTGATCAAAGAAAGATGGAGCAGTGCTCCGGCAGAAAACGCCGAGGGGCTCCGAAAAATACGATTGGGAACCCGCACGTGCTTACGTTTAAAGGAGCCAGACCCCGTCTCTGGAGCTGCCTGTCCCCGTGGCTGCCGAACAGCGAAAGCTGCTTATTTGCAACCAGACCCGTCTGAGCTACTGAGCATGCCCAGTCCCACCACTAAAGACTTGCAGGAGCCCGAGTGTCTCGATTTCAGTTATCTCGTTCTTACAGGCAGCAGTAACTGGAGGATTTTATAGGCAGTTTTATTTATAAGGATAACACCATACTGTAATAATACTTTTTTTTTCTTAGCCAGTGAATTTTAGAGGAAAAAAAATCACATTTCCTTTTTGAGAGACTCTGCCTTTCCATGAATTTATCAATTACGTGTAGAAACAAAAAACAGTACATATTCTTTGCTAGGCATATACAAATTGAGGCCAAAAGGAAACCAACAGATATAATCAGGTAGATCTCAAAATGTCCCTAGAGCCATAAACCTTAAAATTGCACCTCCTTCTTCCATTTATAGCTAGGAAAAAAAAAAAAATCAATCCACAGGTTGAATCCTACCCACATAGATCTATTTTCACTAAGTCCCTAAGGCAAGTTTTTGGATGTTAAGTGCAATTCCTATAAGCCTCAATCCTTTGAGCCTTCTTACATCAGAGGAACTGAAATATTGTAGGTATATATGTCACCTTGATGGCCACACTGACCAAATAATTCCCTTCTCTAAACTAAAATTAAGAGATCTGGGTGTAAAATAGCTTAACCCGTTACATAATTTCTTCTATTAACTTAAAATATTTGCAAGGATGTATCAATTGAGATTGCAGTTTAATATACTATAAGTCTAAGGCCTTAAATTCACTTGATTATTACAGGTTATAAACAGTTTGCAATTCAATACATTTAAGAAGGTACATTTAAACCTCTACAATACTGCCCTCTAATGGTATAATCCTATAAAAACAGAAAACAAAAAAACTACAAATACTGAAGACTAATCCATAAACAAGTTGTATCATCACAAATAATTCCAACATAAAATCTGACCATAGAACATGTATATGTACATATTCGATTTACACACATATACAAACACACACACGGAGTCTTTTCTCTCAACCAAGCATTCTCCCTCAAGCAGCATCCTTTAATTTAGGAAATTTTAGTTGCCAGTGGAGCCTCTTAGACATTCTTTGAAGATGACCCAGTGTTGGCAGAGTGCATTTGGCTTTAGAAATTGAAGTCATTAGGAACCAAATCTGGTGAATGTGGTAGCTGATGAAAGGGCAATTCTCTGTTGTGTTAAAAAAACCAAGGCAGTATCATCCTTTTTTTTACTGTAAGGTTCATATTGTTCTCTAAATTTTAAGGCTTTGCTTTTGAATAACAAGTGATATTCAAATATGTGTTGGCATATTTATAATTTACAAAAATTAAATATATATTATCTCATGATACAAATTTTAGAAAGGCACCCATTTTTAGTAAAAGGAAACAGAGTAAGTGGAACCTCAAAAATCATAATTTGGGAAGCAGACATGTGGTCTCCATGTCTATGAATGCTAGGCACAGTTATTACTTACTACATGGTAGTTTCTATATTTTGAAAGTTACAGTTATCACCAAAACTATCTAGGTGATTAAGTCATTTATTTGTTTAAACGGAATTTCAACTGCACAGGAAAAATTAAAGCATGGCTTAAGCTGCAATTAAGAGCTTAGAAAAACAAAACTCTAAGGTCATATAAAGAAATGAATTTTAAATTCCCACTGAAGTTTAAGAAGATTACTAAATTAACTGAATTTTATTTATTGGAAGAAAAGCACATGTTGCTGAATTAGCATATGTGCTACCAATATGCAGAAGTGATTGAACTGGACTCCAGGTAAAAAGGCTCTTAGGCAAAACAGAACAGAATAGAAAAATAAAATCAATAGCAAAGAACCACCCCAATCTCAAATGTCTAGGCTTTTTCCTGTGCTCCAGATTCTTGAAAACAAAGACACAAGTTGGTTATGTTTTCATTTCATTCATTCCAACTGATCATCCAAGTATTAAGCTATAGAAGCCAATATCTGAACCACAGTCTGTTTACGGCGTATCTCTACAGCAGGATGTTATGGTCATCACCAATACTTTGCTATTTTAGATACACTTGCAGGGAACATCCTTGTACATATATCCTTGAATGTTTGTAATCTATTTCTGGAGAATTTGCTGGGCTAAAAGATATACAAGCAAAAATATGATTAGAAATCTATTTCTTTTCCTATCTTTCACATAAATGGGCTAGATTCCTTTAAGATGGATTTTTATATGAAAACTGAAAAGACATAATTTCAAAAAGAAGGTAAAGAAATTGGAGGAAATCTCTATAGAGGAAAACCCATGGGTCAGAAACATCTGAGGCCCAAATAGCTAAAATTACTTTCTAGCCATTACAAAAGTTTCTTCCATTTCCAAAACAAAACATCTGTGAGTCTAGTGCCCCAAGCTTAACCAAGACCAGCTGATAGGACAGGATAAACACTCCCATGCCTCTGGGAGAGACCCCTAAAGGCATGGATGATACTAGTCACCTTCAGGTACTGGGCAGAGATCAGGAGGTCTCACTCTGCTGGGGAATCTGGAGTACAGGAAAAAAAAAAAAAAAAGCCTGGACATTTGAGATCAGGGTGGTTCTTTGAGGTTGATTTTGTTGTTCTATTCTGTTCTGTTTTACCTAAGAGCCTTTTTTTTTTTTTTTTTTTGCGGTAAACGGGCCTCTCACTGCTGTGGCCTCTCCCGTTGTGGAGCACAGGCTCCGCGACCATGTCTCACGGGCCCAGCCGCTCCGTGGCATGTGGGATCTTCCCAGACTGGGGCATGAACCCATGTCCCCTGCATCAGCAGGCGGACTCTCAACCACTGCGCCACCAGGGAAGCCCCTAAAAGCCTTGAGCCTTTTTACCTGGACTCCAATTCAATCACTTCTGCATATTGGTAGCATGTATGCTAATTCAGTAACATCTGCTTTTCTTCCAAACTTTATCTGTCTTGGCCAATATAGGTACAGTTGGGGATCCACCACTCAAATAGGATAACCTGTTTCTCCCTCTGTCCAAACTCCTTGCAAATCTAAAGTGACTGCCAGGGAAGAGGCTAAAGCACATCACTGCGAGCCTGACCAAATCACTGCTGTCTAGGGACCCCCTTTCCTGGTTTACTCTTACTGGGTGCTGGAATTAGGGTTACCAGGGTTAGCAAATGAAACTTCAGGACTCCCAGTTAAAGCTGAATTGCAGGGCTTCCCTGGTGGCGCAGTGGTTAAGAGTCCGCCTGCCGATGCAGGGGACACGGGTTCGTGCCCCGATCCCGGAGGATCCCACATGCCGCGGAGCGGCTGGGCCCGCGAGCCATGGCCGCGGAGCCTGTGTGTCCGGAGCCTGTGCTCCGCAACGGGAGAGGCCACAGCAGTGAGAGGCCCGCGTACAGCAAAAAAAAAAAAAAAAAAAAAAAAAAAAAGCTGAATTGCAGATAAACAACAAATAATGTTTTAGTGTTTGGGTCCCACACACTGTTGGAACAAGAAAGAATGCCAAAGAAATACAAACAGAAAAATTCAACCATATTTTAAATTTCCTTGATTTCCAAAGAAAAGGTGGAAGATAAAGTTCAGAAAATCTTCCCAAAAGTAGAACAAAAAAGAGATGGAATTGTGAGATACAAGAGACTTAAAAGGATCAATCTAGGAGGTCCTACATCAAAATAGAATGAACTCCAGAAATAGAGAATAGAGGGAAGAAAATTATCAAAGAAATAATTTAAGAATTTTTCCAGAACGGAAGGGCACAAGTCTCCAGATTAAATCAGATGACCAGACAGCTACCACAATCAATGAAGAGAGCCCTACACCAAAGCACATCATCACAAGACTAAAGATCACTCAGGACAGAGAAAATCCTAAGAGCGTCCAAACAGAAAAAAAAAAAGGTACAAACACAGGTACTAGTATCAGAATCTGCTGGCTGCCAGGAAACAATGAAGAAAATGTCTATAAAATTCTAAGAGAGAAAGGTTTTTCACTTGGCCAAATCATTTACGTGTAAATGTAGAATAAGAACATTTTCAGACATTTCAGACACCAGTATGGAGGAGCAAATCAAGGAAAAGGGTTTACAGCAAGATGAATAAGTTCTAGAGATCTGCTGTACAACCTTGAACCTGAAGTCAACAATACTGTGTTGGTACACATAAAACTTTTAGAGGGTGGGTCTCAGGTTAAGTCTTCTTACCACAATAAAATAAAATTTAAAAAATATAAGAAATATTGTATATTCCAAAAGAAAAAAAAAAAAAAAAAAAGGAAGGGAAACATGAACCAGGGACTCAAATGCTGGAGAGAAGGAAGGGAATTAACAGGATGATGGGAGGAATTCCCTGGTGGTCTAGTGGTTAGGATTCTGTGCTTCCACTGCAGGGGGCACAGGTTCGATCCCTGGTTGTGGAACTAAGATCCCGCATGCTGGGCGGCGCAGCCCCCCCCCCAAAAAAGCAGGATGATGGGGGAAGGAAATCTGGGGATGACAGGTGCTAATAAGCAAGCCTTAGCAGCAACAGATATGTAACCATGTGGGAAGTGGGAGCCTTTGGGAGTCAGCACTTTGGTGGGAATAAACAGAGACAGGATCTAATACATTTGAGCATTTGCAGGGGCGGGGGGTGGTACAGCCAGGTATGGGACAGATCTAATGGAGCAACTAGATAAGTTCAAAGACAGTTTTACAGAAAACAAAAAAAGAAAGAAAAAGAAGTTACGCTCATAAATAAAATTTACATGACTATATTCGTTCTTAACACTTTTTACTTATTTAACTTTAAAAAGTTAAATTAACTTTATTGGGAAGCTGGTGGGAAGAAGTGTGTGGAGGGAAGAAAAAAACTGTGGTAAGAATGGTTTAAAAATGCTAAATCCTGGGTTTCCCTAGTAGTGCAGTGGTTGAGAGTCCGCCTGCCGATGCAGGGGACACGAGTTCGTGCCCTGGTCCAGGAAGATCCCACATGCCGCGGAGTGGCTAGGCCCGTGAGCCATGGCCACTGAGCCTGCAAGTCCAGAGCCTGTGCTCCGCAACGGGAGAGGCCACAACAGTGACAGGCCCGCGTACCAAAAAAAATAATAATAAAAAGATGCTAAATCCTTATCTACCACGGCTTGATTATAAAATATCTACAATTGATAAAGCAAGAATAACTATATCAATATGACATGCACATCTGTGGGTAAATATGAGAAAGCAAAAAAATTAAAAGTGGCTGCCTCAGGAATAGATTGGGAGATTGGAAAAAAGGAAACTGCTAATATATTTTTTTCTATTCACTCTATCTTTAGGTATGTACAATTTTTTAAAGTAAAAGAGAGAGGATGGAGAGGGCAGACAGCAGAAGCAAGAAGAACTACGATCCTGCAGCTTGTGGACCAAAAACCACATTCACAGAAAGATAGACAAGATGAAAAGGCAGAGGGCTATGTACCAGATGAAGGAACAAGATAAAACCCCAGAAAAACAACTAAATGAAGTGGAGATAGGCAACCTTCCAGAAAAAGAATTCAGAATAATGACAGTGAAGATGATCCAGGACCTTGGAAAAAGAATGGAGGCAAAGATCGAGAAGATGCAAGAAATGTTTAACAAAGACCTAGAAGATAAAGAACACCTAGAAGAATTAAAGAACAAACAAACAGAGATGAACAGTACAATAACTGAAATGAAAACTACACTAGAAGGAATCAATAGCAGAATAACTGAGGCAGAAGAATGGATAAGTGACCTGGAAGACAGAATAGTGGAATTCACTGCTGTGGAACAGAATAAAGAAAAAAGAATGAAAAGAAATGAAGACAGCCTAAGAGACCTCTGGAACAACATTAAACTCAACAACATTTGCATTATAGGGGTCTCAGAAGGAGAAGAGAGAGAGAAAGGACCAGAGAAAATATCTGAAGAGATTTGAGTCGAAAACTTTCCTAACCTGGGAAAGGAAATAGCCACCCAAGTCCAGGAAGCACAGTGAGTCCCATACAGGATAAACCCAAGAAGAAACATGCCGAGACACATAGTAATCAAATTGGCAAAAATTAAAGACAGAAAAATTATTGAAAGCAGCAAGGGAAAAATGACAAATAATATACAAGGGAACTCCCATAAGGTTAACAGCTGATTTCTCAGCAGAAACTCTACAAGCCAGAAGGGAGTGGCATGATATACTTAAAGTGATGAAAGGGAGAACCTACAACCAAGATTACTCTACCCGGGAAGGATCTCATTCAGATTCGACATAGAAATCAAAAGCTTTATAGACAAGCAAAAGCTAAGAGAATTCAGCACCACCAAACCAGCTCTACAACAAATGCAAAAGGAACTTCTCTAAGTGGGAAACACAAGAGAAGAAAAGGACCTACAAAAACAAACCCAAAACAATTAAGAAAATGGTCATAGGAACATACATATTGATAATTACCTTAAATGTGAATGGATTAAATGCTCCAACCAAAAGACACAGGCTTGCTGAATAGATACAAAAACAAGACCCATATATATGCTGTCTACAAAAGACCCACTTCAGACCTAGGGACACATACAGACTGAAAGTGAGGGGATGGTAAAAGATATTCCATGCAAATGGAAATCAAAAGAAAGCTGGAGTAGCAATACTCATATCAGATAAAAGAGACTTTAAAATAAAGAATGTTACAAGAGACGAGGAAGGACACTACATAATGATCAATGGATCAATCCAAGAAGAAGATATAACGATTATAAATATATATGCATCCTACATAGCACCTCAATACATAAGGCAACTGCTAACAGCTATAAAACAGGAAATCGACAGTAACACAATAATAGTGGGGGACTTTAACACCTCACTTACACCAATGGACAGATCATCCAAAATGAAAATAAATAAGGAAACAGAAGTTTTAAATGACACAATAAACCAGATAGATTTAATTGATATTTACAGGACATTCCATCCAAAAACAGCAGATTACACTTTCTTCTCAAGTGCGCACA
This sequence comes from Mesoplodon bidens, assembly GCF_964165515.1. Lineage (NCBI taxonomy): Eukaryota > Metazoa > Chordata > Mammalia > Artiodactyla > Ziphiidae > Mesoplodon > Mesoplodon bidens. Next base: position 22,094,843 of record NC_138174.1, on the reverse strand, counting down.
GAACATTCTCCAGGATAGATCACATCTTGGGTCACAAATCAAGCCTCAGTAAATTTAAGAAAATTGAAATCATATCAAGCATCTTTTCTGACCACAACACTATGAGATTAGAAATCAATTACAGGGGAAAAAACGTAAAAAACACAAAAACATGGAGGCTAAACACTACTACTAAATAACCAAGAGATCACTGAAGAAATTAAAGAGGAAATCAAAAAATACCTAGATACAAATGACCACGAAAACACAACAATCCAAAACCTATGGGATGGAGCAAAAGCAGTTCTAAGAGGGAAGTTTATAGCAATACAAGACTACCTCAAGAAACAAGAAAAATCTCAAATAAACAATCTAACCTTACACTTAAAGGAACTAGAGAAAGAAGAACAAACAAAACCTAAAGTTAGCAGAAGGAAAGAAATCATAAAGATCAGAGCAGAAATAAATGAAATAGAAACAAAGAAAACAATAGCAAAGATCAATAAAACTAAAAGCTGGTTCTTTGAGAAGATAAACAAAATTGATAGACCATTAGCCAGATTCATCAGGAAAAAGAGGGAGAGGACTTAAATCAATAAACTTAGAAATGAAAAAGGAGGAGTTACAACAGACACTGCAGAAATACAAAGCATCCTAAGAGACTATTACAAGCAACTCTATGCCAATAAAATGGACAACCTGGAAGAAATGGACAAATTCTTAGAAAGGTATAACCTTCCAAGACTGAACCAGGAAGAAACAGAAAATATGAACAGACTAATCACAAGTAATGAAATTGAAACTATGATTAAAAAACTTCCAACAAACAAAAGTCCAGGACCAGATGGCTTCACAGGTGAATTCTATCAGACATTTAGAGAAGAGCTAACACCCATCCTTCTCAAACTCTTCCAAAAAATTGCAGAGGAAGAAATACTCCCAAACTTATTCTATGAGGCCACCATCACCCTGATACCAAAACCAGACAAAGATACTACAAAAAAAGAAAATTACAGACCAATATCACTGATGAATATAGATGCAAAAATCCTCAACAAAATACTAGCAAACAGAATCCAACAACACATTAAAAGGATCATACACCATCATCAAGGGGGATTTATCCCAGGGATACAAGGATTCTTCGATATATGCAAATCAATCAGTGTGATACACCATATTAAGAAATTGAAGAATAAAAGCCATATGATCATCTCAATAGATGCAGAAAAAGCTTCTGACAAAATTCAACATCCATTTATGATAAAAACTCTCCAGAAAGTGGGCATAGAGGGAACCTACCTCAACATAATAAAGGCCATATACGACAAACCCACAGCAAACATCATTCTCAATGGTGAAAATCTGAAAGCATTTCCTCTAAGATCAGGAACAAGACAAGGATGTCCACTCTCACCACTATTATTCAACATCGTTTTGGAAGTCCTAGCCATGGCAATCAGAGAAGAAAAAGAAATACAAATTGGAAAAGAAGAAGTAAAACTGTCACTGTTTGCAGATGACATGATACTATACATAGAGAATCCTAAAAATGCCACCAGAAAACTACTAGAGCTAATCAATGAATTTGGTTAAGTTTCAGGATACAAAATTAATGCACAGAAATCTCTTGCAATCCTATACACTAATGATGAAAAATCTGAAAGAGAAATTAAGGAAACACTCCCATTTACCATTGCAACAAAAAGAATAAAATAGGAATAAACCTACCTAGGGAGACAAACGACCTGTATGCAGAAAACTATAAGATACTGATGAAAGAAATTAAAGATGATACCAACAGATGGAGAGATATACCACGTTCTTGGATTGGAAGAATCAACATTGTGAAAATGACCATACTACCCAAAGAAATCTACAGATTCAATGCAATCCCTATCAAATTACCATTGGCATTTTTTACAGAACTAGAACAGAAAATCTTAAAATTTGTATGGAGACACAAAAGACCCCAAATAGCCAAAGCAGTCTTGAGGGAAAAAAATGTAGCTGGAGGAATCAGACTCCCTGACTTCAGACTATTATACAAAGCTACAGTAATCAAGACAATATGGTACTGGCACAAAAACAGACACATAGGTCAATGGAACAAGATAGAGAGCCCAGAGGTAAGCCCACGCACCTATGGTCAACTAATCTATGACAAAGGAGGCAAGCATATACAATGGAGAAAAGACAGTCTCTTCAATAAACGGTGCTGGGAAAACTGGACAGCTACATGTAAAAGAATGAAATTAAAACACTCCCTAACACCATACACAAAAATAAACCCAAAGTGGATTAGAGACCTAAATGTGAGACCGGACTCTATAAAACTCTTAGAAGAAAACATAGGAAGAACACTCTTTGACATAAATCACAGCAAGATCTTTTTTGACCCACCTCCTAGAGTAATGGAAATGAAAACAAAAATAAACAAATGGGACCTAATGAAACTTAAAAGCTTTTGCACAGCAAAGGAAACCATAAACAAGGTGAAAAGACAACCCTCAGAATGGGAGAAAATATTTGCAAATGAATCAACGGACAAAGGATTAATCTCCAAAATACATAAACAGCTCATGCAGCTCAATATTAAAGAAACAAACAACCCAATCCAAAAATGGGCAGGAGACCTAAATAGACATTTCTACAAAGGAGACATACACATGGCCAAGAAGCACATGAAAAGCTGCTCAACATCACTAATTATTAGAGAAATGCAAATCAAAACTACAGTGAGATATCATCTCACACCAGTTAGAATGGGCTCATCAGAAAATCTACAAACAACAAATGCTGGAGAGGGTGTGGAGAAAAGGGAACCCTCTTGCCCTGTTGGTGGGAATGTAAATTGATACAGCCACTATGGAGAACAGTATGGAGGTTCCTTAAAAAACTAAAAATAGAATTACCATATGACCCAGCAATCCCACTACTGGGCATACACCCAGAGACAACCATAATTCAAAAAGACACATGCACCCCAATGTTCATTGCAGCACTATTTACAATAGCCAGGTCATGGAAGCAACCTAAATGCCCATTGACAGACGAATGGATAAAGAAGATGTGGTACATATATACAACGGAATATTACTCAGCCATAAAAAGAAACGAAATTGGGTCATTTGTAGAGACATGGATGGATCTAGAGACTGTCCTACAGAGTGAAGTAAGTCAGAAAGAGAAAAACAAATATCGTATATTAACGCATGTATGTGGAACCTAGAAAAATGGTACAGATGAACCGGTTTGCAGGGCAGAAGTTGAGACACAGATGTGGAGAACAAACGTATGGACACCAAGGGGGGAAAGCCACAGGGGGGTGGGGATGGTGGTGTGATGAATTGGGTGATTGGGATTGACATGTATACACTAATGTGTATAAAATGGATGACTAATAAGAACCTGCTGTATAAAAAAATAGATAAAATGCAAACATTTTTTAAAAAATAACTAATACTAAACTTTCTTTGGGTTATTTGTATGGAACTATGTTAATATAAATGTTTCAGACATTACATGAAATTCCAAAAAATCTTATATGTTCTGGTATAACGTTATAAGTCATAATTCTAGTTATTATTTTAAAGTGTATATCTCAGAAATAACTAAATTTCCTAGTCAACTGCATTATTATGAACTTTCATCAATCTTTCACCGTGGTCATTTTTAAGTCTTTCGTCATTTACAGGCAGTTCTGGGTGTAGTCTGATGCTTTTGCAAAAATGTTCCTACAAAAGGGTTTCATCTTCAAGGAATTCATGGAAAAGACTCTGACAAGTACAGGTTTCTGGTAACTGACTACACGGCTGAACTGAATGAATAAGCATTTTCAGAACTCTAATGGAAAACTGATGAATTCATAAAAGTGCTAACAAAAGATCAAGATGAAAAAAAAATTAATTACATGGGACTGAGTGAACTGATGAGGATCATTATAATTTTTGTGACTTTCTGTTTGAAAAAACAAAAAAAAGAGAGAGAGGATAGGACCTGCAGGGACCGTGCCCCTCTGCTCGCAGGCTTCCCTGGACGACTTAGCAGCACACGTGAGGAGACTACCCAAGGCTGGGGAAGGAGCCACCCGGAAGAAGCAGGAAGAACAAGTTTTGGAAATCACACAGGGCTGGGAATAGTTGGTCTTACCACCAGCCTGGGTTAAAAAAAAAAAAAAAAAGACAAACCTTGTAAACGTAGGGTACCAGATATTCAAGGAGGAAAGTCATGAGGAAAAGTTAGTTCTAGACTGAATGGTGTTTTGGTCTTGTGTAAAGCAGTTTAAAAGGAAGCCTTGAAAAGATCAAACTGTTTCCAAGTAACTTATTTACTTCCCAAAACAAGCCTCGAGGATATTAAATAAAATGCAGCTAGCAACCAATAATTCACAATGTCTGGCATCCAATGAAAAGTACCAGGCATATAAATAAACAGGGAAATATGACTCATAATGAGGAGGAAAATCAATCAATCAAAATGACCCAGATATGACAAAGACGATATAATTTGTAGACAAGGACACTCAAATAATTATTATAACCATATTTCATATGTTCAAGAAAGTAGAGGTAAACAGCAGCATATTAAATAGAGGTATGAAAGGTATAGAGAAAACCCAAATTAGATTTATGAGGATGAAAAATACAATTTGAGAAGAAAGATATGCTGCAGGCGATTAACAGCAGATTAGACAGGGCAGGAGAAATATTAGTGATATATCAGCAATAGAAACTACCCAAAACAAAACAGAGAGCAAAAAAAGCTGAAAAAAAGAACAAAACAAAAAAAGAAGAAAGTATCATTAAACTCTGAAGCAATTTCAAACAACCAAGTAAATCTTTAGTGAAGTCCCTAAAGAAGAGAAGAGGGAAAGAGAGGGGAAAAAATATTTGAAGTGATAACAGCAATTTTCTCCAAATTTTATTTAAAAAAAATAAATTCACAGATCCAAGAAGCTAAACAAACTTCAAGTAAGAGAACCGTGAAGAAAACTGCAGCAAGGTGTATCATAATCAAATGGCTTAAAACCAGTGATAAAGAGATCATCTTAAAAGCAGCCCAGAGAAAAGAACTAGATCATACACAGAGAAACAAAGATAAGATTGGGAGCAGACTTCTGGTTGACAGAAGACTGTGCAGCAACATCTTTCAAGTGCTGAAAGGAAATTCTGAAAAGCCTGTCAACCTATAAGTCTATGCCCAGTGAAAATATCTGTCAAAAATGAAGGTGAAATTCTTTTTCAGACACACGAAAGCTACAAGGATTCAATCACTGGCAGACTTGCACTATAAGAATTGTGAAGTCAGTTTTTCAGGCAGAAGGAAAATGATACCAGATGGAAGTTGAGATGTACACAAAAGAATGAAGAGCATCAGAAATGGTAACTATGTAGTTAAATACAAAAGATATTTCCCTTAACTATTTAAATCTCTTTTAAAAGATAAATGACTATTTAAAGCAAAAATAATAACAATATATGAGTGAAGAGGGGATATATCATATGTAGAAGTAAAATGTATGACAAAAAACAACACAGGCCGGCGGGGAGAAGGGAAGGACAGGGCTGCAGGTTCTTATATTACTTGCAAGTAGATGCGGTAAGTTAAAAATGTATGCTACAGACTCTAAAGCAATAACTGAAATAACAATACAAAGAGTTACAGCTAATAAGCCAACAAAGAAGATATCATGGAATCATTAGAAAAAATACAATCTAAAAGAAGTAGAATGGAAGCAAAGAGGAATAAAGAACAAAATAAAAAGTGAATAGTAAGACAGTCATTCAAACCAACTATAGCAATAATCACATTAAATGTAAATGTTCTCAATTAAGCCCCTTAATTAAAAGGTACAGATTGTCAGATCAGATAAAAAAAAAAACCCAAGACACAACCATTGCTGACTTTAAGAAATAATATTTTAGGACTTCCCTGGTGGCGCAATGGTTGAGAGTCAGCCTGCCGATGCAGGGGACACGGGTTCGTGCCCCGGTCAGGGAAGATCCCACATGCCGCGGAGCGGCTAGGCCCGTGAGCCATGGCCGCTGGGCCTGCACGTCCGGAGCCTGTGCTCCGCAACGGGAGAGGCCACAACAGTGAGAGGCCCACGTATCGCAAAAAAAATAAAATTAAATTAAAAAGAAATAATATTTTAGGACTTCCCTGGTGGTGCAGTGGTTAAGAATCCGCCTGCCAATGCAGGGGGACACGGGTTCCAGCCCTGGTCCAGGAAGATCCCACATGCCGCGGAGCAACTAAGCCCGCACGCCAGAACTACTGAGCCTGTGCTCTAGAGCCCACGTGCCACAACTACTGAAGCTTGCACGCCTAGAGCCTGTGCTCCACAACAAGAGAAGGCACCGCAATGCGAAGCCTGCGCACCGCAACATAGAGTAGCCTCTGCTCTCTGCAACTAGCAAAAGCCCGGGCACAGCAACAAAGACCCAACAGAGCCAAAAATAAACGAACAAATAAATAAATAAATTTATTTTTTAAAAAAGAAATATAAAGGCATAATTAGGTAAAATAAGAGGATGGAAGAGGATCCTCTATGTTAAAATAATCAAAAGAACACTGAAGTGGCTATATGATTCAGAGAAAGTGGACTGCAGAGCTAAAATCATTTCATAATGAATAAAAGGGTCAATTCATCATGAGGTCATAAAAATCCTAAATGTTTATACCCTGATAACAGAGCTTCAAATTATATGAAGCAACAAACCGATAGAATTATAAGGAGAAACAGAAAACTCCACAATTAAAGTTAGAGTTTTTAACGATCCTCTCTCAGTAATTGAAAGACAGTAAGCAGAAAATAAGTAAGGGTACTGAATACTGGAATAACTCTGTCAACCACTTGACCTAACTGTTTTTTGTAGAACATTCCATCCAATAACAGCAGAATACACATTCATTTCAAGCACACATGGCATTTTTACCATGATAGGCCATATTCTGAGCCACAAAACAAGTCTCAATAAATTTTAAAGGGTTCAAATCATACAAAGCATGTTCTATAAGCACAATGGAATTAAATTAGAAATCAATTACAGAAAATAAATTACAGAAAATTATCTGGAAAATCTCCAAATATTTGGAAATAACACATACCTAAATAACCCATGGGGGTCAAATAAAAGGGAAATTGGGAAGAATTTTGAACTGAGTAAAAAGAAAACATGGCATATCAAATTTATTTCAGTAAATATGACAACTTAGATGTAATGGACAAATTCCTAGAAAAACACAAACTACCAAAACTCACTCAAGGAGAAATGGGTAACTAAAATAGTCCATTGTATAAATTAATTTGTAATTTAAATCTTCCTACCCCAAAAAACTCAGGCCCAGATGGTTTCACTGGTGAATCCTACTAAATATTTAAGGAAGAAACTATTCCGATTCTACACAAACTCTCTTCGAGAAAACTGAAGAGAAAACACTTCCCAACTCATTCTACAAGGCCAGCATGACCCTAATACTAAAATCAGGCAGACATTATTTAAAAAAAAAAAAGTTGGGGGGGGGAGAAAATTACAGACCAACAGCCCTAATGAACAGAGACGCAAAAGTTCTTTAAAAATTTTTGGCAACTTGAATCCAACTATATATAATACGAGTAATAAATACATCAGGACCAAATGGCATTTATCCTGAGAATGCAAGGTAAACATTCGAAAGTCAATGTGATTCACTATATAAAAAGTACAGGGTCATCTCAATAGATGCAGAAAAAGCAATCTGACAAAATACAACATCCATTCATGATAAAAACTCTCAGCAAAACAGGAATCGAAGTTCTTCAACCTGATAAAGGGCATATACAAAAACTATTCAGCTGACATCACACTTAATGGCAAAAGAATGAATGCCTTCCCCCTAAGATTGGAAAAAAGGCAAGAATGTCCACTCTCAGCAATACTGTTCAATATACTGGAGGTAATAGTAATAGGCAGGCAATAAGGCAAAAAAAAAAAAAAAAAAGAAAAGAAAAGAAAAGAAAGAAAGGAAGGAAGGAAGGGACAAAAGAAAGGGCATCCAGAGTAGAAAGAAAAAAAAATAAAACTATCCTATTAACAGATAATATGATTGCCTACACAGAAAATCCCAAAGAATGCACACAAAAAACTACAGGAACTAACAATAAGAATGTTTATCAAGGTCACAGGATATAAGTTCAATCAGAAAAATCAATTATATTCCTACGTATTGGCATGAACAATTAACAGCTGACATCTTTAAAATTTATTTATTTATTTATTTTTGGCCACGTAGGGTCTTCGTTGCTGCGCGCGGGCTTTCTCTAGTTGTGGCTAGTGGGAGCTACTCTTCATTGAGGTGCGTGGGCTTCTCATTGCGGTGGCTTCTCTTGTTGTGGAGCACAGGCTCTAGGCGCACTGGCTTCAGTAGTTGTGGCACGCTGGCTCAGCCGTTGTGGCTCACAGGCTCTAGAGCACAAGCTCAATAGCTGTGGCGCACAGGCTTAGCTGCTCTGTGGCATGTGGGATCTTCCCGGACCAGGGATAGAACCCGTGTCCCCTGCATTGGCAGGTAGATTCTTAACCACTGTGCCACCAGGGAAGTCCAAAAGCTGACATTTTTTTAAAGTTCCATTTACCTCATAAAAATACATGAAATAGATATAAATTTAACAAAATATGTATAAAATCTGTATGCTGAAAACTATAAAACACTGATGAAAGAAATCCAAGAGAACCAAATAAATGGTGAGATACACTGTGTTCAACTGAAAGACTCAATATTGTTAATATGTCAATTCCCCCTCCCCCAACTAATGTAAAGATTCAATGTAATCCCAATCAAAATTCCAGCAAGACTTATTAAAAAATGACAAAGTGATTCTAAAATTTATACATAAAAGTAAAAGAACTGGAATAAGCAAAACAATTTTAGAAGAATAGAGCTGAAGGGCTCCCACTCAAGACTTTCTGTAAAGTTACTCTCATCGAGATAGTGTGGTATTGGTAAAGGGACAGATGTGTAGAGCAATGGAACAGAATAGAGAGGTAAGAAACAGTCCCACACATATATGGCAAATTGATTTAACAAAGAGGTAAAAGTGATTCAGTGCAGAAAGATAATCTTTTCAACAAATAGTCTTGAAACAGCTAGATAGAATATAGAAAACAAAACCCAGTTTGATCCATTCCTCCCACCATATGAAATATTGACTTAAAATGGATGAGACTTATATGCAAAATCCAAAACCATAATTCCTTCAGACCTTGGGTTAGGCAAAGACTTCTTGAATGTGACATGAAAAGCACCATCCATAAAAGAGAAAAAAAAATCAATGAACAAAATGAAGAATTTCTGTTGTTTGAAAGACACTGTTACAAGAATGAATACACAAACTATAGACTGTAATTAAATATTGCAAGTCACACATCTGATAAAGGACCTATATCGAGAATATATAAAGAACTCTTAAAACTCAATAGCAAGAAAACAAACAATGCAATTTTTTAAAAAATGGGCAACAGACACTTTATCAAAGAAGATACATGCTTGGTAAATAGCACATGGAAAAATGGTAAACATCATTAATCATTTCAGAAGTGCAAACTAAAACCATAATGAGATACAGCAACACATCTACTAGAGGGGCTAAAATCTTTCATTTAAAGATTAAACCTAAAAATATCAACTGTTGACAAGATGGCAGAACAGTTGGAATGCTCATATACTGATGGTGGGAATGCAAAATGGTACAACCACTCTGCACAACAGTTTAGCAGTTGCTTATAAAGTTTGACTCTCCATAAAACCCAATAATCCCAGTCTAAGTCAGTAACCTAAGTGAAATGAAATTTATGTTCTCACAGAAATATGTACATAAATGTTTGTGGCTTTATCATAATCACTCAGAACTGGAAACAACACAAATGTCCTTCAACTGGAGAATGGATTAACAAACCATGGTACACCTATACCACGGAATACTACTCAGCTATAAAAAGAAATGAACTACTGATACACCTAAGAACTTGAATGAATCTCAGATATATTATGGTTAAATGAAAGAAGCCAGACTTAGGCTGCAAACGATGATTCCATTTACAGTGACATTCTAGAAAAGGCAAATCTATAGGCACAAAAAACAGGCCAGAAGTTGCCAGAGCCTTGGGGTAAGGGAGGGGAGGTTTTTGTAGGCGATGGAACCGTTTCATTTCTTGATTGTGGTGGTGGTACAACCACTGTTTGTTTGTCAAAACCTGAAGAACTGTATACTGAACAGAGAAACTTCACTGAGTTACACTCTAAAAAAATGAAAGAAGAACGTGGCTGCCTCTAGGTAGCAGGTGAGAGGGTGAAAAAAAAAAGGAACTGCTAATATTTTTTTCTATTAATTCTACTTGATCTTTATAAATGCACATGTATTTTCTACTATGGTAAAACACATATAACCTAAAATTTATCAATTTAACCATTTTAAGTGTACAGTTTAGTAGTGTTAAGTGTATGCACCTTGTTGTGAAACAGATCTCTAGAACTTTTTCATCTTGCAAATCTGAAACCGTACCTATTAAACAATTCCCCGTACCCCTTCCCCACCTCTAGCCCCAGTAATCATCATTCTACTTTCTGTTTCTATGAATTTACTACTTTAGATACCTATACATGTATTATTTTGATTAAAAATATTTTAAAGTAAAAGCAAAGAGAAAAAAAAGCTACTAAAAAAGTTATAGGGACTTCCCTGGTGGCGCAGTGTCTAAGGGTCCGCCTGCCGATACAGGGAACACGGCTTCGATCCCTGATCCAGGAGGATCCCACATGCCGCGGAGTAACTAAGCCCGGGCGCCACAGCTACTGAGCCTGTGCTCTAGAGCCCGCGAGCCACAACCACTGAAGCCTGTGTGCCATGACTGCTGAAGCCCATGCGCCTGGAGCCCGTGCTCCGCGACGAGAGAGGCCGCCGCAGCGAGAAAGCCATGCACTGCAGCGAGGAGTGGCCCCCGCTCGCCTCAACTGGAGAGGGCCCGCGCGCAGCAGCGAGGACCCAACGCAGCCAAAAATAAATACGTAAATAAATAAGTAAATGAAAACATAAATATATAAATAAATAAAAAGAAAAAAAGAAGTTAGTTATAATCTAAGGACTTGTATACTTTCATTGATAAGACCTAAAAATGTCTACTTTAGACTAATTAACTGCTCTACAATCATTTGAAATGTATTATTGAGTTTGAATTTTAAACTATAATTTTGCTTTGTCTTAAAGCTGCCGAATTTGTTGGTAATTAACCTGCAGGAGAACTAACTCAGGTATATTGATACTACGGGTTCCCTAAATCCCACATGAGGATGAAAAGACTTAACAAATTACCTGCTCAGGGTGAGAATTTCAAAATTCCTAACAAAATACTAGCAAATTTAAATATAACCTTTTATTTATTTACACACACACACATATATATATAGCATATAAGGCTCTCTATAAATATATTTTTCCTATATCTTTCTGTAGATTTTCTCTCTAAACATTTACGAATTGCTTTTAAATTATTTTACAATTCTAGAAACAATCTCTGGTTCTTCCATACTTGTCTGCACATGCCTCTATTTCTTTGCTTTATTTAACATAACTATAATTCTAAAAGAACGCCCCTATTCTAAAAGAGTAAACAGGATTCAAAGGGTTAACATTCTCCCTTTCTGTTTATATCTTTGTGAAAATAAGCTCCTCAAAGACAAGTTTCTTCATAAATCACCGCTTTTGCTAAATCATGGTAGATTATGAAAATCAGAAGCCACGGGCAAAGGGCATCATAGATTTTGAAACCAAATGATAGCCTACATAAAACATCTGAAGAAGTGACAAGTCGTCCTGATTATGATTTGCTATTTCAAGAACCTCGTGAAAGTCTATCAGAAATGAATACTATTTCTATTTCACTTTTGCACAGCTACGCAAGACAGATGCCTCAAACTCTTCTCTCACTTTTGAAAAGTAACTACTTTAAGCTATTTTTTCACGTTAAATTCCATAAGATAACAACAGCGATAACCAATAGAGAAAGAAGAGCCAGTGGGAACTAGATTAACCATTATTCTCTGCACACAGAACCACTTAGGGCCATTAGGGTCAGTCCTTGGTGATCCTCAAACAATAAGATGAAGCTCAACTGTACAGTTTTATTTACAAAGGCGAAGATAAATTCTAGAGGATTACACAGCTCCTGAATTTCTAATGCAGTACAGACTTAGGTAAGCATGAACAAATTGGAAAAGATAACTCTGTGCTAGGGATACTGCGTGTTTACCTTCTGCTTTGATCAAGGGACCCATTTCCATATTATGGTCTCTCAGAGTCCAGGCTCTGTGACTTCACTGGGGCCCGAGGGTTTCTTTAATTGGTCTGTTCAGAATTTTAGAGCTGAAATCATCTAGTTCTCATTAGAGATCATCTAATTCAGAGATCACCTAGTTCTAATTTCCTTCATCTGTAGGTTTAGAAATTGAAGCTCAAAGACATCGTGTGCTTTTGTCCAGCGTTTATCTCATTCACTGTAGGATGGGGCAGAGAACCATCTTCTGATTCAATATGCTGTCCTCTAGACCAGGAATTCCAGATTCATATACAGAGATCTAGACTAAGGAATATTAGTGCGGGAAGAGAAAAGGGGAGACCCCTCCTGCCAATCTCAATGGAACCTCAGTAATCACGTAAAGTTGCCCATTTTACAGATGAAGAAACTGGCCAGGAATCTGTGTGGAGACCAAAGCCAGAGCCCCAGGCGGCATATGGGCCCGGCAGCCTGGCTGCAGAGTCTCCAGGCATTGTCCTGAGTAGAGATGTTGAACCCTTGGTGAAAGCCGGCCCTCACCCGTTTAGGATTATTAGATTACGGTGCTGGAGAGCCTGATGGGCACCCAGGCTAGTCCCAGTGCCAACGAGTTCCACAGTCTGAGGAGGTGCTTTCCAACCACTGGGAAGAGGTCCCAGGGTGAGCGGGGCCACCGCAGACACACAGACACAGCCAGCTGACAGGCACATTACTTTGCAAACGCGCCCAAGACTGATTTTCCAATGTCTTTTCCATAAGCCCTGGTAGTTCCATGGAGAGCCCTCAGAGCTGTGAGAAGGATCAAAAGGAACCCAAGTGGACCGCAGAGAACAATGTTCACTCATAAAGAAGGCAGGCATGGGAATTCCCTGGCGGTCCAGTGGTTAGGACTCGGCGCTCTCAGACTGCTGGGACCCCGGGTTCGATCCCTGGTTGGGGAACTAAGTTCCCGCAAGCCACCTGGAGCGGCCAAAAATAAAATAAAATAAAAAAATAAAGAAGGCAGGCAGGCTGTGTCCCCAAGGCTTGGGGCTGAGGCCGAGACTAGTAGGAGAAAGCAGCCTTGTCGGCACATCACGCCCAGACCGTCCAGCTTCCCATCACAGTCCCCATGGATCTTTACTCTCTGTGGTCATCACCTGGGATGCCCTTCCCATCTCTCTGCCAGAACGTGACTCTGACGCTGCTACATTCTCCTTCATTCACAAGTAAGAGTGGGAAGACAACATAATGAAAATAACAAAGTCCTGCGTGGGCTGCCAAGGCCAGTGGAGTGGGAAATATAAATCCGCAGTGATCATTAGGGTCACTTCTTAGTATCTAAACTCAGTGCCAACCACTGTAAAGGAAATGGTCACTACAACACATCTTAGCTAGGATACGAACTAGAAGAAAATTTTTCTACACATTAGCTCTTCAGGTGTGCCTTTGTTCATTATTCATACTTATTCAGCACTGAGCACCCACGAAAGGCCAGGAACTTTAGGCTTGGTCCTAAAATTATCAAGATGTATAAGGCATAGTCTCTGCTTTCAGTGACCCAGGGGCACTTGGCGGGTGGGGAGAGGAAGACGTGTGATGCCTGGGATCATGTGGGTAGGATGATTAGCAAAACGAAGCCAGAGGATGTTTCTGAGAGCAGAAGATTCCCTCTGGGCCTTGAAAAGCAAGTGGAAGTGTCTGGTTGGACCACAGGTACAAAGAGAATGAGGACCCTCCATGAACAGGGACAGGCCAGGGAAAGCCTGGGTCTCGGAGCATCACGCCGCGTCCCCGGGCCTCTATCAGTGGTTGAGCGTGGCCATGGAGCAGGGAAGTCAGGGTCAGTGGTGGGGCGTAAAGAGAAGCAGTAGAAGGAAAAAAAGGCTGCTCCCAGGCTGGGGCCTCAGAGGCCATGGGATGGAGACTGGACTTTGGTCCGCAGGCAGCAGGGGTCCCCACAAAAGGGTTGTAAGCAGGCAGGTGATGTGACGGGATTTGTGCCTTAGCGAGACCACCCTGACCACAGTGTACAAGTCTAAAGGACATGGGATTTGGAGTAAAAGGAAGGAAATAATGAGGACCAGAACCAAGAAGGGGCGGGGACACAGAGAAAAGGGGGAGGAATTCAAAAGATGTTTTAATCTGCTGATACTACTAATGAGGCTGAACATACTTGCTTACTTCTGTTGACCGTTTGCTTTTCTCTTCTGTATGATTGCTGTTGATTTATTTTGCCCATTTTTATAATTCTTTCTGAGTCATTTTCTTATTTGTAGATAGTCTTTGAACCTTACAAATTTTAACGTCTTTCTTTTAAACATTTGATCCAGGAATAACTTTTACAATGTAAATATGAACTAGTATAAATTAGAATTGAAATGTTTTCGTAATAGATACTGTTCTTGGGTCAAAGATATGCAGTGAATAATTGCTGTAAACAGTGTACATGGTGATAGTCCCCTCCAACAGTTCTTTAGTATTCTGAAGTTTTTATACCATGAATATTATAGTGCTCTTTGTGACTACTTTTAGAATCTAGATTTTTCCATTTCCTGTGTCTGGTCATTACCTAAAGTGAGTGCTTTACTTGAAATGAGTGGGTATTTGAATTGAGGCAAAAGAGCCTAGCAGTGAGTAGTGATTGTATATTTTATTGTTAAGAAAATTAAATCTAATTGCTTCCTCAATCTTTAAAAAAAAAAAAAAGATATTTGGGAGACAGGACTGGCTTACAGGGAGCTAAGGGGGGCTGGAGGACCCCCAGGCTCCTGGGTTACATGAATGGGAGGAGGCAATGCTGCTAACCAGGATGATGCTGAAGTCACGGGGAGGAACTGGATCCGGGAAATAATGGTGAGAGGACGCCCTAGGCTATGGGAAATGTGGTCTGGGAACTTAGGAGAGATCTGGCTTGAGAAAAAGATTTGGAAGTTGTTAGGTAACAGTGAACAGTCGTCGGGGGGTGGATGAGAATGCATACAGTAATGCATGCAGGAAAGGGACAGCAGAGCTGACGGCCACAAACATCAGGGCAGCCATCTGTCTTGGCAAAGACACCTGGGTTTTCTGTGGGTCTAGGGGGCACCACAAAGGTAGCGAGGCTTGAGTCGTTTTGCAAGAACTTTGCCCAGGAGAGCAGCCTACTAGATGCAGAGACCAAGAAGCAAGAGGACGAAGGTGATTTGACTGTAGAGCAGGGGAATGAGGAGATCAGGTCAGATCTCCAACGCTAAGGGTTCCCCAAAGAACTGCCAGATGTTTCCTACGAGAGCCCACATGTGAATGGCTGCCTCACAGAAAAAGCCAGCAGTCCAGACAGGGAGACAGGGAAGCAGCTGCCACTCACACAGAGGAGTGGGCCACCGTAACTACCTCTGCTCTTTCCACCCACCCACCCAGCCATGGCGGCCACTGCTTGGGAGACGAGGGGGCAGGGGGCACGCATGTGAGAGCCAAGCGGTACCCACTCCCCCAATGTGCCAGGATCCAGACTAAGGGTTTTTTTTCCTTTGGGGGGTAAGAGTGGGCAGAGTAGAGAGCTTTGATTCCAACATGAGAGTCAGGTTTCGAAATGAGAAAAAGTGAATTTTTAAAAACTGTGACTGTTTCATGGGACTTCCCTGGTGGCGCAGTGGTTAAGAATCCGCCTGCCAATGCAGGGGACACGGGTTCGAGCCCTGGTCTGGAATATCCCACACGCCACGGAGCAACTAAGCCCGTGCGCCACAACTACTGAGCCCACGAGCCACAACTACTGAAGCCCACATGCCTAGAGCCCATGCTCCACAACTGCTGCACACTCATACCTCTGAAAAATTAAGACTTCTCAATAAGCTGGTTGTACATGCATTTTCTTATGGAATACTTCTAACAACTCTGAGGTGGTAGGTACCATTATTTTCTTCATTTAAAGAAAAGAAAACGGAGGCTTACAGTGGCCAAACACGGCCCAAGGTAACATAATGCTTAAATACAGCAGAGTCAAGATCCAAACTCAAGCCAGCTGACTCTCACATGCAGCATGATGCAACCATCCCACAGAACTGAGAGGTGCCAAGCTGTTTCTAGATGCCTCAGAAATGCCCAATTCAATGAACTTAGTGAAAAACTGATGCCTGTCCTTAAAATAGCACCTGTACTTACAGCCATTATGGTTAGATACGTTGGAACAATTTATATCTCAAATCTACTATTTATCAGATTATTATTAGATATGTGTTTCTAATAAAAAAGAAATACTCTTGGACTTCCCTGGTGGCGCAGTGGTTGAGAGTCCGCCTGCCAATGCAGCGGACGCGGGTTCGTGTCCCGGTCCGGGAGGATCCCACATGCCGCGGAGCGGCTGGGCCCGTGAGCCATGGCCGCTGAGCCTGTGCTCCGCAACGGGAGAGGCCACAACAGTGAGAGGCCCATGTACCGCAAAAAAAAAAAAAAAAGAAATACTCTTAATTGAATATGCTTTAATTTTAATAGGTTCATAATTGGTTTGAAGGTAGTTAAAACATAAAATGATTAATTTAGTCTAATGTAGAAAAATTAAATCCTTCTCTCCATTACACAAATACTACATATACTTGAAAATTCAATCATATTATGTGGACTAAAACAAGACATTTTGCTAAAGTCATTAAAATGGTGTCAGTGACAAAGCATAAATCTCATCACCCTTTTACCCCAAGTTAGGATAATCCTGCACAAATTGCATAAAACTGAATACTTCAAATACATATTGTGGAAAAAAAAACAGAGCCAATTAAAAACAACTATGACTGCCTTTAATAAATGGGGGGAAGGGATGGGGCCAATTAGGTTATATTAAGGGATTTTCTTAAGTCAAGTATCTTACCTAATCAGGATAATTAAATTAAATGAATAATTAAGCTGTTTCAGCACTGAAGTATGCTTGAGACAGAAACGATTTTTTAATGAAGTATTTAAAGCATATAAATACGTGTACCATATACATAAGTTATGAAGAATAACAGTAGAACAAACACCCCAAAACCCACCACTAAACTAAGAAGGTGACCACCACCACTGAAACCCCTGTACACCCCCCTCCCTTCTCCCCCAGTCTCCTACCAAGGGCAGCACTTCCCTGGCCAGAAAGTGTTAAAAGCCATTCCCGTTTATTTAGTTACTATATTTATTGTCTGCCTCCCTCAGCTAGAAAAGGTTGGGGCGTGGAGTGGAGTGTTAACTGTTATTTACAGGCGTGTCCTAAACACCTAGACCTGAGCCTGATACATGGTAAATGCTCAATACGGTGCCACTGAAAGAAGGAAAATGAACAGTAATAATAACCATAGTGATGACAATAGCAGCAAACGCTTAATTACACTTAGTACTTGCCAGCCCCTAGTCTAAGCCTGTTACATATATTTATTCTCAGTAACCTGCGCATCTAGGTACCATTACTATCCTCATTTATGTAGATGAGGAAACCGAGGCACAAAGGAGTTATGTGACTCGATCAAGGCCATACTCATCATCACTATGAACAGCAAAAAATATTTCTGCAATCTTAACATAACGGATGCCATCATATTGTATATTGGTAACCCTAAGTCTGCTGAAAGACTGGTTATGACTAGAATATACTGAAATAGTTGGAAAATTGATGGAAACCCGACGCCTATATATTGAGCACCTGCTCTGTGCCAGGCACTGAGGATTCGGTAATGAACAAAAAGCCCTGCCCTCGTGGAACCTACATGCAAGTGGGATTGAAAAACTAAACAAGACAAACATGCAAATACAAAGTACGTGAGATAGTGACGATACTGAGGAGACAAAGAATGGAAGCAGGAATAGGCAAGGTCAGAGGAGATAAAATTTCAGATAAAGTCATCAAGAAAGGCCTCCCTGAGAAGTGAATTTTGAGTAAAAACCTGAAAGAAATGAAGGAATCAGTCACGGAAGAGCTTATCAAACAGGGAGAATAGGAAGAAACAACGCTCCTCTGATATTCAAGGGTCTGTACAAAGTCAAGCCATCATGAAGCACCGCAGGAACGTGCAGTAAGCAGTATACGATGTAAGAGATGGCCCTGGCTTTCTTGGTATTTCGAAAGACTCCTCTCTTCTCTGGTAGAGAAGAGTATTTACTGAGATCAGCATTATGATACACAGTGCGTTTAAGAAACACTGCTGTGCATTTAACAGCAGTATAGCCACTTGGTATGCTCCTAAACTAGTTTCTTCAAATATTATTTTGGGGTGCTTTTCACCTTCCAATGAAACTCAAAATTTCTTCCTGCCTGGAAGTATAAACAAGTGATATCCTTTTGTGGAATCATCTGCCTACAAAGTTCAAGCACTAGAAATGCAATGACAGCTCTTTTCTGAATCTTGGTTTGGGTAGTTTCATGAAACCATGAGAATCTCACAGGGTTTATTTTCTTCAACTACAAAGCTGTTTAAAGCTACTTCTGAGTGAATATGGTAGATTGAATACATTCATTTATATTATCTCTCTTGCTGTCTACAAACCGCTAAAGAGATAAGAGAATCCAATTTTAAACATCCAAGGATAGAGTAAATGGGAGAGATGTCAATTTCAACAGCCTAGAAAAAAGATGGCAATTCATCAAGCTGAAACCTAAGCAAGCCCTAAAGAAAGTCCAGAAGATAGCTGATATGCATTGAAGAATCCAATACTTCTAAAGCACAGGCTTCTCAAAGTACAAGGTACAGGCAAAATGAGAGTCTGTAGAAAACAAAACAGACCCTTACCTATCCTTACCAACTGAATAACTGAGCAAGGGCTAACCATCCTCTAATAGAACCATCACCCAGGGAAAAAAAAAAAAAAAAGGAACCTGGAGGAAACAGAGACAGTGTAGGGGAATGAAGAAACTTTAAAGATCCTAAAAGATTACATGGATAAAATAATGAGGATGGGGGAAGTAGAAAACAACAAAACACTACAAAAAGCTCTTGGTAATTGAAAAACTGATATTATGAGAGCACAGGTGAAAATTCCCTAGAATGAATGGAAAGTAAAGTTGAAGAAATATCTCAGAACTAGAACAAATACCAAAGAGGGAAAACTAGGAAAGAAGAGAGAGAGCAGTTTAGAAGGACTAACATCTGCACGACAGAAGCTTCGGAAGCAGAACAGAGATTATGGAGGAGAAGAAAGCATCATAAAATAATTCAAGAAAATTTCCTAGAACTACAGATCATGCTTTTAGAAATTAAAAGAGCCTATCGGTCTTCCCTGGTGGCGCAGTGGTTGAGAGTCCGCCTGCCGATGCAGGGGACGCGGGTTCGTGCCCCGGTCTGGGAAGATCCCACATACCGCGGAGCGGCTGGGCCCGTGAGCCATGGCCGCTCAGCCTGCGCGTCAGGAGCCTGTGCTCCGCAACGGGAGAGGCCACAACAGTGAGAGAGGCCTGCGTACGGCAAAAAAAAAAAAAAAAAAAAAAAAGAGCCTATCAAGCACAATCTGTTCTGTTATAAAGCTTGTTGGGAAAACACAAATTTGTTCCAACACAGTCTATATGACAGAGAACAATTAGAGCATAATTCATATTTCACATTTTGCTTATGCTATGTCTTCAAGAAATACTAGCTGAACACAGGAAACTGCACCCAGCTGAATCAGGCTACCTGGAAAAATACAAACACACACATCTCAAGCATATACCAGCTACTCAGTTCACGTTTGTTATCCTACAAGACTGTTTTGCTATTCTTTTGCAAATGTTAACTTTTCTATATGAAAAAAAGCACTCAATCGAATCCCAAACACATCTAACCACCTGGTTCAAAAATACCAAGCAGTAGTTTGGGATTAACATATACACACTACGATCTATAAAATAGATAAACAAAAGGACCTACTATATAGCACAGGGAACGATATTCAGTATCCTATAATAACCTATAATGGAAAAGAATCTGAAAAAGAATATAGTTTATATATATATATATATATATATATATATATATCTGAATCACTTTGCTGTACACCTGAAACTAACACAACTTTGTAAATCAGCTATACTCTAATTTTAAAAAAATACCAAGCAGTGCATGCAAAAGAAAAACTTTTAACTATTGAGGAAGAAGCTAAGAATAGGGTGTTTTGAAAGACATGAGAGAACATGTGATATCTCCAGAGCAACAAGCATAAAGGAATCCATGTTCTGGACCACCAAAGATAACACATGAAAATAAAAGAAACATCTATAGCTAGAGTAACTTCAAGTGCTGTGAAGCCAGTAAGAACAAGCCCTTAAGAAACAGAAGGAATGGAAAGATTGTTGATACATGGATTGAAGAACAAATAGCAAAACAAAACAAAAAACCAAGAACAACCTGTTTCACAATCAAAGAGAAAGCACTATCTATACACAAAGACCTTAAATGGAAATCGCCAGGTCATCCAGCAGGAGTTGCTTCTTTTAGTGCTAGTAATGACTAGGTTAGTAGTCTCAAAAATCTCTATAATTTCAAAGCTTTCAGCTGTCATTCTCTGTGAAGCAGAGAATGCAGATAAGAAAACTGCTGAAGAATTTCCAGCAATGATATACAAGTTAATTGAAGAAGGAGGTTTTATATATACATTGGATCAAATTTCCAATTCTGATGAAACAGGTATCTATTATAAATGCATGCATTTGGTCTAAGATCTAAGGCTATTGACAGTGTTTTATATTATTGGATGGACTTAGAAAACTAAGTTTCCAAGGATTTCAAAGTCTGCTTATATCAAAATGGAAAAGTTCTAGGATCTATTTTCACTTTTCAAATGGATCGGTGAAGACTTTGATTATTTCCAAGTCACTATGTTCTATCAAATGTGAGCCTTCCAACGTTTCTCGTAAAGATTCTGATAGCAACGAACACTCTCATCCTCTAATAGCACACATGATTCTATGTGGCCTAAGGGAGGTAAACCAAAATGATGCTGACTTATCCTTTGTAATTCCAATTAAAATATCGCCTCCGAACAACCCTTAAAAGCAACTCTGATGTTATTTTAGTTATTTGACTCCAGATATGTTATGGCAAAACTTCAAGTCTGTTTTTTTTTTGTTTTGTTTTGTTTTTGCGGTACGCGGGCCTCTTACTGTTGTGGCCTCTCCCGTTGCGGAGCACAGGCTCCGGACGCGCAGGCTCAGTGGCCATGGCTCACAGGCCCAGCCGCTCCACGGCATGTGGGATCTTCCCGGACCAGGGCACAAAACCGTGTCCCCTGCATCGGCAGGTGGACTCTCAACCACTGCGCCACCAGGGAAGCCCTCAAGTCTGTTTTGCTCCCTGATCAGTAATGACTTTTTAATGCTGCTTTAAAGAGTAAAGGTCAGATTTTATGCTTTGGAGTTAGACTTTAATCCAAATGTCCAAAAATCATTTCTTTCTATATAAAATGGGGAGATAACACAAGAAAAGACCTGGCATTTCCTACATCAATCCGATGAGCAATTAAGGTTATGACCTGGTACTCTGAACTACTTGGTTTCAGCCATACCCGTGGTTAATCAAAAGAGGTTATTAGCGGGCTTCCCTGGTGGGGCAGTGGTTGAGAATCTGCCTGCCAATGCAGAGGATACGGGTTCAAGCCCTGGTCTGGGAAGGTCCCACATGACGCGGAGCAACTAGGCCCGTGAGCCACACTACTGAGCCTGTGCGTCTGGAGCTTGTGCTCTGCAACAAGAGAGGCCGCGACAGTGAGAGGCCTGCGCACCGCGATGAAGAGTAGTCCCTGCTCTGCCGCAACTAGAGAAAGCCCTCGCACAGAAACAGAGACCTAACACAGCCAAAAATAAATTAGTTAATTAAATTTTTTAAAAAAAGGTTATTAGCACATTTCTCCACTTACTTTTTAAAGTAGAAAGTTGCCTGAGAATAGCCTAATTAATAAATGGTATTGTTATAGGTTATATCCAAAAGAAATTTTTTCAACTATGAGAATCCCTAACACATAAAAATTATCCCAAGAACCAATTAATAATAATATCCCAAGAAAGACGTCACTGAGTTGGTAAAAGGGCAATGAAAGTTTTGCTTTAATCTCTTGTGATATGATGAAATAGTTCAGAGAGTGATTCCTAATATTTTTGTTTTATATCTTTAGAGAGAATCCCCTCTTCTTTTCTCACCTATTTACTTGACGTCCCAAACTATGTTCCAGTCCTGGTCAGCCTCCTTCATAGAGCCCAGAAATAAACCCACCCATATACAGTTAATCAATCTACAATAAAGGAGGCAAGACTATACAATGGGGAGAAGACAATCTCTTCAATAAGTGGTGTTGGGAAGACTGGACAACTACCTGTAAAAGAATGAAACTAGACCATTTTCTCATACTATATACTAAAATAAACCCAAAATGGATTAAAGACTTAAATGTAAACCTGAAACCATAAAACTCCTAGAAGAAAATATAGGCAGTACACTCTTTGAAATCAGTCTTAGCAGTATTATTTTGGACCTCTCTCCTCAGGCAAGGGCAACAGAAGCAAAAATAAACAGATGGAACTACATCAAACTAAAAAGCTTTTGCACAGCAAAGAAACTATCAACAAAACGGAAAGGCAACCTACTTGAGAAGACATTTGCAAATGATACATCCAATAAGGGGCTAATATCCAAAATATATAAAGAATTCATACAATTCAATATCAAAAAAACAAACAACCCAATTTAAAAATGGGAAGAGGACTTAAATGGGCATTTTTCCAAAGAAAACATACAGATGGCCAACAGGCACATGGAAAGATGCTCAACATCACTAATCATCAGAGAAATGCAAATCAAAACCACAGTGAGATATCACCTCACACCTGTCAGAATGGCCATCATCAAAAGGACAGGAAATAACAAGTGGCAAAGATTTGGAGAAAAGGGAACCCTAGTACACAGCTGGTGAGAATGTAAATGGGTAGAACCACTATGGAACATAGTATGAAGTTTCCTCAAAAAATTCTAAATAGAACGACCATACAACCCAGCATACCATCTAGGTATTTATCTGGGTTGTATGTATTAGTGTTTTCATTTTTGGGAAGAAAATGAAAACACTAATTCAAAAAGAAATATGCACCCTACTGTTCACAGTAGCATCATTTACAATAGCCAAGATATGGGAGCAATCTAAGTGCCCACTGACAGATAAACAGATAAAGAAGATGTGATACACACACACACACACACACACACACACACACACAGGAATATTATTCAGCCATAAAAAACAATGAAATCTTGCCATTTGCAACAACATGGATGGATGCGGAGGGTATTAAGCTTAGTGAAATAAGTCAGACAGAAAGACAAATACTGTCTGTTTTCACTTTCATGTGGAATCTAAAAAACAAAACAAATGAACAAATATAACAAAATAGATTTACATATACAGAGAACAAACTAGTGGTTACAGGGAGAGGGGGTGGTGAAGGGGTAGGGATGGGCAAAATAGGAGAAAGGGATTAAAAGGTACAAAATACCAGTTAAGAAGTAAGTCACAGGGCTGTAATGTACAGCACAGGGAATACAATCAACAATCCTATAATAACTTTGTATGGTATGTAATCTGTAAAAATAATCAAATCACGGGCTTCCCTGGTGGCGCAGTGGTTGAGAATCTGCCTGCCAATGCAGGGGACACAGGTTCGAGCCCTGGTCTGGGAAGATCCCACATGCCGCAGAGCAACTGGGCCTGTGAGCCACAACTACTGAGCCTGCGTGTCTGGAGCCTGTGCTCCACAACAAGAGAGGCCACGATAGTGAGAGGCCCGCGCACCGCAATGAAGAGTGGCCCCTGCTTGCCACAACTAGAGAAAGCCCTCGCACAGAAACGAAGACCCAACACCGCTAAAAATAAATAAATAAATAAATAAATAAATAAATAATTTAAATAAATAAATAAATAAAATAATCAAATCACTATAGTATATACTAAAAACTAATATAATATTGTAAGTCAACTATATTTCCATTTAAAAAAAAGATGGTGAATGTGTCTGGAAATATTAAATATTTCATATTTAAATATTTAATACTTTAAATACTCTATCTGTGAAAAGTAAAGCTTATGTTAACATACATAATGTATAAAAATTAAGTTAATGTACATAATTATAAACAAGATTTTAGATGTATGTTACACTTATTGAAGGCTTAAGAAATTTGAAAAATAATTCAAATCATGCCACTCTTTTCAATAAAAAGATCCACTTAGGGGCTTCCCTGGTGGCGCAGTGGTTGAGAGTCCGCCTGCCAATGCAGGATACATGGGTTCGAGCCCTGGTCTGGGAAGATCCCACATGCCACGGAGCAGCTGGCCCCGTGAGCCACAATTACTGAGCCTGCGCGTCTGGAGCCTGTGCTCCGCAACATGAGAGGCCGCGATAGCGAGAGGCCTGCGCACCGCAATGAAGAGTGGCCCCCACTTGCCACAACTAGAGAAAGCCCTCACACAGAAATGAAGACCCAATATAGCCAGAAATTAAAAAAAAAAAAGCTACCAAACTAATGTCATTCCCTTCAGTTCCTTAAAAAAAAAAAAAAAAAAAAGATCCACTTAACAATTTTAGTCCTTATCCCTGCTAATCCTAATCCTGAAAAAACAAAAACAAAATTAAAATTGATCATAAAAAATATTATACATAAGTTTCTCAAGTGTTTGATCAAAGGGATCAATTTTACTTGACAAAGTAATAAAAATAGACATAATCATCTATGTATAAACATAAAGAAAAAAGTACAAATAGATATAAAAACTACATATATGTGATTTCCTAAAATTATGGAATTTCAGTTTAAAAGTCCATGGAAATTTCTTTGAAGTGAAGTAATAACCTAACATCTGTAAATCGCATTCAACTCATTTGACATGTTCACAAACTTCTCACGTACCTGTATTAATCTTCAGTCTGCCCAGAATTACAGAAACAGTAGCTTTGGCTAAACTGCAGCTCAGTGACTGGCTGCACTCTTGACTTTGGACTAGAAGTTAAGGTAACACACTATGGGTAACACACAACGGGTTAGCCCATGGGTAACACACTATGCACTTGAAGTCAGAGATGGGTCAGTGGGAATAAATTCAGATAAACTACTGAATTTCATAAGGAAGTTTATATAAAGAGAATAGTTCTCTCTTTGAAGATGGCTTTTTGAAAGAAATGTCTAAATTCTTAAATGTGTGGTATTTCATTCAAGGATTTCATTAAAAACTTATATTTGCAAATTTATATTCATTTGCTCTTAAGATATAATAAGAGAGAAAAAGTTTAAAAGAATTCTTACCTGCAATCCAATCACAGTAATTGTCAAAGAACAACGCCAGGAAAGTAGATCAAACCATGAAAGAAAAAAGAAAAGAAAAATCAGTCATTTTCCTAACTGTTTACTGTATCCATAATTCAGTTATTTACATTCAGGGATATAGTGGCAAATTTTAAAGGCTTAGCTATGTCTATAGAGGGTTCTCAATGCCTGCTGAATTGAATTTTAGAGAAAATTAAGTATAACTATTACATTTTATAATCTCATGTTTAGAAACAAAAGAAACTAGGGAGTTATAGACACCAAAAATAATAGAAACTAAGTATGAAAATACTTCTATGTTAAGAGAACAAAATGATGTCCCATGGTGACAGCTATCAACATGAATGCATATATGTGGTACCCGGCCTTCAAGATGGCCTCCAGTGATCCTCCCCTCTTGGTATTCACACCTTGTATAGGCCCCCTTCCACAGTGAAGAGTGCTGACCTGGGGAAAAAGTGCTGCACAGATGATGGTGTGTGACAAATGATGGTGTGTGACTTCTAAGACTCTTTGATCACTCCCTCTGGGAGAAGACAGGTGTCATGTCATGAAGAGCCTCATGTGGCCCTATGGAGAAGAGGTCCACATGGCAAGGAACTAAGTGGCGTGCTGCCAACACACAACATCAACTTTCCAACCATGTGCATGAGCCATCTTGGAAGTGGATCCTCCAGCCTAGGGTCAAGCCTTCAGATGACTGTAGCCCTGGCTGACATCTTGACCATAACCTCCTGAGAGACCCTGCGCTAGAACCATGCAGCTAAGCCACTCCTGACCCTCAGAAGCTGAGCAAGATAATAAATGTTTATTGTTGTTTTAAGCCACTACATTTTAGGGTAATTTGTTACAGCAATAGAGAACTGATAGAATGTATATTTCAAAAGGCTGTGTAGTAATAACAACAACAATAATAATAGTACTAGAGTATGACTGTAGTAGAAGAAGAGCAGGGATGATTTCTTCCTCTGCTTTCTGAGCTTTCTGTAAGGTTATGTCACTTTCACTGTTCCATTTTTTGAAAGTATACATTCAATGGGCCTATCTGTAATTGCTCCCACCACTTTCATTAGAGAAGTTCTAAGTCATTCATTCATTCTGCAAATGCCTCCTAGGATGGATGGGAAGTCAAAACAGTCACAGTCCCTGACCTCAAGGAGCTCACATTCTAGAGGGTAAGAGGGGCCTTAATCAACTCATGTCACAAGTTAGTCCGGGATTACATGGTATGATACAGTCTTTTTTGCGATCACATGTGTTTCTGGAAGGCAAATTAATTCTGAAGTGATTAGTAAATGGAAAAATGATGTCAGTCTAACACAAAAGTTGTGTTGATTCACAAGGGTTTTTCCTACACAAGAGGAGCCAGAACAGCCAGTGAATTACAACCTTTGGCAAGAAAGGAGACAGCGCTAGGCTCTGCTGCTGTAGCAGCAGCAGGAGGCCTTTCACGTGTATTTAACAAAACCTGAAAGCAAGCGCTTCCCCAGGAGCGCCCACTCTGTGCAGCTTCAGCTTCTGCCAGGGGTGCTGCTTCCTGTTCCCAGCCTCAGGCAGCCCCCCTGGCTTGGAGCTCCGTTTCCTTCTGCCTTGTCTTAGCACCTACCGCCTCTGCTCTAATTAACACGTTGCCGGCATTTCACTCTACTTTTCTGTGTGTATTTTTGGTATCAACCACGAGAGCTTCCAGCTCTATATCGAGCTGGTACCAATTTCTTTGTTTTCTTGGTGCTCTGGTTACAAAAGCTGCCTAAGTGTTGAGTGATCGGCCCCAACTCTGTTTTCTCCATCAGCTGTCTTATTTTTTGCATGCAATTTTGAAAAATGAAAAGGTCTTTGGAAACATACGTATCGTGGTACAGAAGAAACGCCAGCACTATGAAGGACAGTTTTTACAGTTCTAGAAGACCTTGATCGAATATGGGAATAGCATGTGTGAAGGTCTAAAGCACAGAGACAGGAGTACAAGGAGAGTCCATCCGGAAAAACACAGGCTTCGGAAAGCTTTCCCTTTATCACCTCAAATTCTCTGCCAGACTAGGAGAGCTATGTTCACTTCAGATGGTTGAAGCATTCGTTTGTCCAACAGAACTGCAGCCGGGTGGGGTAGATAAGACAGACTAATTCAGTGCTTCTCAACCATGGCTGAACCTTAGGTTCAACTGGGGAAGCGTTTCACAAATCCAGATGCTCAGGTCCATCCTGATTTAATTGCTCTGGTGCAAGTCCTGAGCATCGGTAGGTTTTAAAAGTTCCCCAGGTGATTTCAAAGTGAAGTCAGGGCTAAGAACCACTAGACCAGAGCAAGACACCAGCAACAATCAGAGGATTGGAGAAAAGGTCTTAGGAGGAATTTTTAAAAAACCAGAACCAAAACCTGATATTAGTTATGCATTAAAAAAAAAAACTTTGCAGTTGTAATTAGTCAGTAAGACTGTATATTCATTTTCCCCAACAAAGTTTATAAGGCTATTTCTGAGGGCACAGGTAGGGCTGGAAATAGGCAGAGTTGAAACGTGAGGGCCCAGATCAGGGAGCTCTAATCTAGGCTTTCAGATGAAGCAGCATGTAGGTCTGGCACCTAAGGGCTAGTATCCTCAATTCCACTGGGAGACCAAGGGGACAGGAATGGGGGTGGGGAAGGTTTGAAGGAATTTCCAGAGGGATTTAGATAAGCTATTCAAAAGGAGTTCCTGACCTAGCGCATTAAAACTACTGCACATACCATTTAAAAACATGGCCATCCTTGGAATGTCAAAATAAAGGGGAAAAAATGGATAGAGAGGTTTAAATACAGTCTCATTATATGGAGGTAGAAAAGCAGGTTTCAACAAGTTTTCAAACTTGGTGATCAGAGCTGCAAGAAGGGCTATTTTTAAATATACAGATTTCTGAGCCCAGTGTCAAAGGTATGAATTAGAATCTCCAGAGGTAAGAAACGATAAATTAATAACAATAGTGGCTACCATTTTTTCAGCATTTACAGTGTATCAGGCAATCTTCTAAGCACTTTCTATGTATCATCGGATTTAGTGCCCATAACAACCCTAATAGTTAACTGGGACACAGAGAAGATAAGTAACTTGCCCATGGTAAACGGTGGATAGATACAGGCTTCAAACCTGTAGACCTGCATAGAGCCTGTGCTCTTAACCATGACATTCTGCATTCTTTAAAACACCCTCCCCCGCCCCAAGAAACCAAGGCTGCTAGTATTTTGAGAACCACTGCACTATGATCTTTCAAAGTCAATTGTAGCATATCATTCTGTGAAATCAGACTCAGTATCGACATTGTCTTCCATTATTGGGCTTTGTATCAAGTAGCAGTATCTCCTTTATTATGAAGAATTTGCAATATGCTAAATGTACAGAAATAGTTTTCCTATAGGAGATGGGCTTGTGTCTAAGACTTGTCTGACAAAAACAGAAATTTTATACAACATACCTTTTTCTTAACTGCACTTAGCAATTTGCTGTCTTGTCAACTCCTCCCTGCTAATACCTCTGCCTTTAATTCTTTTTCTATTACCAACACCTTAATCCAGACCCATATCATAAGACTTCTGGATTATTGCCAAATTATCCCCACTGGTCAATCTGGCTCTAATCTCTATCCAGCTGGATCCAAGCAAATCCATCTTGTATACTGCCTCCAGGCCAATATTCTTAATTTTCTTAACTTTCTTGCCTGTCACTCATTCAATTACAAGTCTTTTAATGATTACACACTACCTATAGGATAAAACCCCAATCTTTAGCTTGACATTCAAAGCCTGTAACTAACTGCCCTTACCCATCACTAACTTCTTTTTTAAAAAATTCAACTACAATGTATTTTTAATCCAAAATTCCTTCATCAAAACAAGAATTAAATATATCTTAAAACTACGTTTAAAATGAGAAAAATACTTAAATTGTGGGCTAACACTTTTAATGAGATTCTATCTTGGGGTTAAATGTTCAAACGTGGTACCACTTCAAATGAGCTGCTTTTGCTCGCAGTTCTTAAATTTTTTTGCAGAACGTGTAGGAGGAGGTTCTTAACACAGCTAACCTCTTGCATCTCATCTTTCAGGTAATCTCAAAGTTACAGTTAATTTCGTTTCAGAGTGTACAGTTACACAAAAACTGCCCCCAGGCAACAGGGAGAGTTCGAGCTGTTTCTTAAAGCATGAATCTTTTAAATAATCCACGAAACCCATCTGCAAATCTTGAAGAAGATCACTTTTCCTTAAAAACATATAATACCTTGCCAGGAGGAAAGTGTACACATCCTTAAATTACAAGCTAGGGAAGTTTATCCATATATTTCAGTCATGAAATGCTTACCTCCTCATCTATTGTAAGTTAAAAAAAAAAAAAAAAAGAAAAAGAAAAAGAAAAAAAAAAGTACCACTGAGGAGAACCAAGAAGATAGGATCAAGTGTCTAGGCTCTGATATCCATTTCAGATGGAGCTAACTTAGCAATCATTTCCTGGGGCTTCTCTGGAGCCCTTACAAAGTTCTCTAATTACCCCAGAAGGGCTGAATGAAAGATGAGGGGAAAAAACCAAACCTTCCATAAGTTGATGATCACCAGGGAGAGTAGGGAAGGGGCAGGCAGGTAGAGGAACATTCCAGAGAGCCAGAGAAACACAGGGGTGCTGCTGGAAGCCACGTCCTCTTCCTCTCCCCTTCATCAACAGAGCTCAATAGTGCTTTACCCGTGCTTACGGGAGGTTAAATGGATTCCTTCTGAAATTTGGTCCAATGAATTCTATACATGATATCTTTTCAAAGATTAGAAAAATATGCAAATAATTAATGAAGGAAACAAATCCAGAAGAAAACCTATCTTTAGTCCAAAACTATTCTGTAACAGGTTCACAGGACAACTCGAGCTGGAAGTGTACAGGAGGGGAAAAAAAGGTTCTGGCAGAAATGCAGCCTCCAAGAGACTGAAGATTTTACCCAACGCTTGCTGTATCGCCAATAAAGACACAAACTGCCTTGAAACAGCTCTCCCGTGACTAGGACAGGAAAACAAGAGTCACCATGGAAATACATCCATCCCTAAATATGTCTTTTATAATCAATATTATCTCTTTCATACAAAGTATGTACAACTCAGAGTCTAAAATATTATCCTAGGAAACATTTCTGAAAGTTGCTCCACAAGCAGCTACATTAGTTTCTAATAACACTCATAGCTACAGAATCCTAGCCCTCATGGTCTGGGGCTGCCTTTACCAGAGCGGCCTTTGATGAAGACTTTCTAAAGCCTCATTGTTTATTTTCCTTCCCCCCCCCCCGCCCCCGGGAGAAGGCAATGACTGCCTTCATTTGCTGTTTAATTTTGCAGAAAGCAATTATGTTCTACCACACCAGAGTCTGGCACTTGACATGACTCACTTCACCTTACTAGGAAAAAATGTAGATAAGCAAAAAGCAAGCTAACGCAAACACACATTTTAAGAGCACAAGTTCCAGAGTCTCTGCTGGGACCAGTCCTCATTCCTCGCACACTACCTTTATCTCTCAATTCATCTTAACCACGATCCAGTATCTGGTATTCAAATGGCTTATTGTAAAGGCTGAGTTATATTTTTCTGCTTACGAGTTCAGGAAAGCATGGAATGTACTTTAGAAGGTTTCCCATCAGAAAAGTTAAAATTTAAAAGTTCTGGTATATAAAACGCTTAACAGTTAACCACATGGAAAACTTTGATTTTAGATAACCAAGAATTTTCAGTACATCAAAGCAAAAAGAATCTACAAAAATACAATCCTGCCACCTTGTGGTACCTATTCAAAAGGCCTTCACCACTTCATACTTTAAAACAAATTCTGATTTTTAAAAATGTGCTTATGTAAAAAAGTATTCATCAATATAAGACTTATTTTAAAATCTTAAATACTGATTTTAATGTTCCTAAAATTTGTAAAGATGTATTAAATTGTCAATGTTTAGCTTCATGAAACTGTTTCTAAGGTAAAAACTAAAATTGCCTCTTCAAATATAAGATGTAGAAATGCAGCTGTGAGCACTTGGAGCTCTCAATAAATTCTTCACATCGATTATGGATTATGCTCTCCTTTCTGGTAATTAAATAACCATCCTGTTAAATAAATGGAGCTGCAAAATTTTTACTGCCCACTAGATAGCATTGCTTGATCAACTTTAAATGATGAAGTAGGCATAAATGAAGTATGGTAAATTTCTGTAGTACCTTGACTTACATACATTCTATAATTCTTAAATTGTTCAGACTCCTTGATGAATCTAAATAATAAATTATGAAGTTTCTAAACATCATGTTGACATAAAAAGACTAGTATTAAAATAGTGGATAAAAATATAGGACCACTGACATTTTCAGAGCACCATCTGTATTAATTCATTTTAAGAATATTATTCAATGAAGACTAAGTCTCTTTTGACATATAAAGGATTGGACATTTATTCTGTGAAAATATGAACACCAATTACAGGAAAATATGATGACAGCAAGATTAGGTTGAACCATATGAAATTCTATTTATGTAGGTCAAAAATCGTTGAATATTGCTCAACTGTAATTTAATTTATTGTAATAAGTAACATTTATTGAGAGTTTCTTATAAATCTGTGCTAGGTACTTCACCTGCTCTAGCTCACTTAATAATCCTGTTAATCTTGTGAAGGAGTAACCACTCTTATCCCCAAGTTACCAAGAAGGTCATTGAGGCTTAGAGGTCAAATAACCTGTCCTAAGTGGCAGAGCCTGTCTGCTTCTAGTTTCCAAGCGCCCTAACCAATAGAATACATATTTACATAGATAAAAGTAGAATGTCTGCTTAAAATGTATCTGAAAAGATTATGCTGTTTTCTTTATGTTAATGATGACTGAATAGCACTTATGTTTCCTTCTAACTACTGAAACTTTCAGGAGAGAGGGCAAAGAGAGACTGTTGCATTTTTCTGTCCTACAGCATCATTGGAATTTACTTTTTTTTTTAAAGAGGATTTCTTTTTCTTTTTTTTTTTTTTTGGCTGCGTTGGGTCTTCATTGCTATGCGCGGGCTTTCTCTAGTTGCAGCGAGCGGGGGCTACTCTTCATCGAGGTGCACGGGCTTCTCATAGCAGTGGCTTCTCTTGTTGCGGAGCGTGGGCTCTAGGCACGTGGGCTTCAGTAGTTGTGGCTCGTGGGCTCTAGAGCACAGGCTAAGTAGTTGTGGCGTACGCGCTTAGTTGCTCCGCGGCATGTGTGATCTTCCCAGACCAGGGCTCGAACCCCGTGTCCCCTGCACTGGCAGGAAGATTCTTAACCACTGCGCCACCAGGGAAGCCCCTGGAATTTACTTCTTTAACAACAGCCGGTCATCTCTTTTATCTCACAGCCCCGGAACTATGCCTTCTCTTTTTTCATATAAACTAGCAGTTTTTACCTTGCATACTGGTATCAGTCCCTCAGATACTTAAAACCACTGGCGTATCTGATTTCTCTCTCCCCTCTCACCCAATCATCCATCCAACACATATCTGAGAACCTGCTATGTGTACCAGGTACTGAGAACAAAAACATGAAAAAGCATAGTCTTTACTATTAAAAATTTATCTTTTAGTAAGAGAGGCAATGAGACAGTAATGATAAGTTTTTCAAGACAAGTATGAAGAGAGTATAACGGAATTGGGGAAGAATGGTAGCTAATTTTGTTCTGAGGTATCTATTTTTGTCCATTCCTTCCACGTTCAAAGTCATTCTCCAAATAAGCTTCACATTTAATTGTACAGCTTTGCTAAGTGTTTCTTTTTATAGTAGAAAGTCTCATACTGTGTTAATAGAAAAAAGTGCAAAACAAAAAGTTTTATCAGGGATTATGATTATGCAATACATGTTTTCACAATCTTTTTATCTTTTCTGTCGATAAGTTACGATGTCCAAAGAACCTACTGAATGGCTACAGGAGAAACAAGGACACCAGTATTACCTATAAATTCCATAAGTAAACTCATAAAACAAACAGCTTTTCTTAACTTTCTCCCTAAATGTCCCTAAAATTGGACATAAATTCCTCTAGAAACACTTCTTCGCTCACACCAGATCAACTAACAGATTTTAAATTGCCAATAAAATATCAGTTAAATACATATACATATGTAAGTGTATATATGCACATATGTATATATATACACACACACACCATAATATACACTATAATTATATATTCTTAATGTACATATAGATATATAATTATACTTTTATATATCACAATCACATACAAATGATATCTGTGAGATAATTTTTTTATCTTTCATCAAATGCAATGTAGATGAATTTGAAGATGACTCTTCCCTTCCAATTTCTTGTATCTTCCAAATTACTTAAAGAAATTTCTAAGTAAATCATTAATAAGTACAATATATATTGCTTTATGATAAAAGTTATTTATCATAAAAATCACTCAACAAATATTTATTAAGCATACTTTACATGTACTACTACATATATATAAAAAGTACAAACTCAGGAGCTGAAAGACTGGGACTTAGTCTGGCTGGCTACTTATGCTTCCATAAGTAGCAATCTCTTGACTGCAGTTTCTTCACTTGTAAAATAAGGATGAGGATATTTGCCCTACCTCCCTCACAAGTTATTCTAAAGATCCAAATGAGACAATACATGCAAAAGCACTTATAAAGTATTAAGTAAGTTACTTCTAAAGCCAATAATCAGAGAAGCAAGTCATATTAAAAAACAGCTGGGCAAATAAGATCACCTAATGCTATAATTGAGATGAAAGTTATCCTATATATCCAAAATATTTTCAATTAACCATTAATTTCAGTGAGCTATTCATTTGTAAATCATAAGTTCTATTTGGTTTAACAAAAGTGTCTTTTTTAAAATCATCACAAGCCAGTTCCTAAAAAATCATATCATAAACAACAACTGGTGGTTGTCTATTTAAGCAATAACTAAAGTTATTCTAAGTTACTTCAGTGATTTTTAAAAAAACAATTTTTCCATCTGTATCTATATTGTTATGAAAACAATAGCAATCAGGTACTGAGCATTGACAATTAGCAATCAGATATTAAATGATCTCTTAGTTCCCTCATGACTTTAAAATTATGGGACTATTTTATTACAAAGTTTACAAACACCTCAGGAATCCATAAATCAAACATAAATTAGAATTTTAAAAAACAGATTCATTAGTTTTTCACTAAAAATAACTACAAAATTTTGCCATCATATGCAAGAGTTAATTTAGGTAAAAAGCTTGTTTCTCCTTTAAGATTCAAGACTTATTTATGCTAAGCAGAAAATTTCCCATTTGCAATTTCAGCTCTAATGTATAATATAACTTTTCTTCAAACTGTAAGTATTAATGAGATCTACACATTTAACTTTAAAAGACTTAAAAGTTTATTTGTCCATTATCTTTTTGGTTCACCTCTCTTTAAATAAAACTATCGATATAATCTGTGTCTTTTTATAGTAAGCCAACTGCAAAATTCCTATAATTATTTTCTCTAATTTTAAGCTAGTGAACGAAACTCTTTTTTGAAACTTAAATGGTTTTAAAATTGTAATTCTTAATTTTAAGAGTTAATACCAACTACTCTGAAGTACTTTAAATTTATGTGGAACTATACAATTGGATGAGCACTTTCCCCAGCATTCAAATCAGCTTAAGTTACAGAAACAGTATATATATATACTGTTATATATATACATAACAGTATATATATATACTGTTATAAAATATACATAACATTATATTTAAATTAAGCTAGGATTCACCAGCTCTTAAGATGCATTCACAAAAATTTTGAACAATTCAAAAGAACCATGCAACTGATGCTTTACATATGGATCTAAAGACCTCTATTTTGAAAACATACTATAAAGTACAGCCAACATCATTTTCAAGTATGGATAAATGAAGGCCATATTTTCTGATAGAAAAGCTCAACATAAAATTCTAAATCATCTACAGTTTTAAGTCAATTCACAATAGCTTCATCTGGGGAATCAAAGAAATTAAAAAGCTGTTATACAACTAAGTTTTTAAAGCTCTTAAACTAAAAAAGGACTTTATACAATTCATCTCAGTAAACAATAGAAGGAAAAACTTCTTCCCTTGATAATCTCCAAATAATCCTCCAAGTGGTTTAAAAAAATATCTTAAAATGTTCCAACTAGGGGGGAAAAAGTGGCTGAACTGAACCTTATTTCCCCCTCCAAGATAAGTATTTAGAAGCCAACTGCCTTTCAAGGTAATAAGCAATGTATAGGACCACTGAGGGACAATTCTTTCCACAGTTATTTGAATTACAGTTAAGTACTCACAGATCTCTCTACCAGACTACAGAAAAAGTTTCATGGTACACACACCAGTGTGGCTTTCCTAGGGCCTCTCTTACCACCCAGGCCCAACTGACACTCCTGGTGGACCAAGGGCTTCAGGAAGCATCCCAAGTTCCGTCTCTCCGCCAGGGTGGTTTCTATTTAAAAGGGCAGTGACCCAATTTCTTTATGATGGCTGGCTTCAGAGAGAACAAAAACACTATCAATACAGTGACCTGCTCTGTTTCAAGGATTTTAAAAAGGGCATACGAGATTTCCTTTAGGTTTTCTTAGAAAGTAACAAGTCAGTGCCATATGGCTCCCATGGATCTCCTTGATCCAAAACTCAGGAGGATCTAAGAGGGGGTTTTTCCAACTTTTGAAACATACTTGTGTATTGCACGTGAGGGGAGTTTGGGGGCAGACAATGAGGATTCAAGAATGGAAGGAAGATTCGAGGAAGAGAAAAGATGAAGGAAGGGATGAAGAAAGGAAAGAAGGGGGTGGGGAGGAAGAGAGAGAGACAGGGAGGGAGAGGCAGGGAGAAAGGGAGAGAAAGAAGGAACAAAGGAGGGAAGGAAGGAGAGAGCGAGGGAAGAGAGGAAAAGTCAAGAGGCCAAGCAAAGCAAAGCAAAGCTGAAACCAGCAGACATGGAAGTCTCAGAGAGAGATGGAGAAACCTACTGCCCAGCAGCTTTTCCATTCCCAAGAGGCCCCATAGTACTTCCTGCACTTTGCATCCAAGATATTCTACTCTAGTCCTATAAATATACCATTTTACTGGAGCAGAGGTGGGGATGGGATGGGAAATAAAGAGAAACACATAGTTCTTCATTTGTTTTCGTCCTACACAGTCTGCAATGCTACTCCAGAAGGTAGAAAAAGACTGACAAAATCAACCAAAGTGAAAGGAACTAACATCAGCAACAGCAGGATGGATTTCTGTTTTTATCAATTAAAAAAGAGAAAAAAACCCAGTAAATGTCCAGGTTGGAGATTTTTTTAAAAAAATAGATTAAACTTTAGAAAATCAAAGAAAATTTGTAATAGAAAAATATAATGCAAAGGGATCAACATCACAGATTTTCTACTCAATTATGAGATTAAAATGAATAACAAATAATCAAAATTGTAGGATGCAACTAAAGTAACAGGAAATGTATAGTCTTGAACATAAGAATAAAGGCTAAAGATTAGTGGGATAAGGCTTTATCAAGAAAACTGGGGGGAAACCCAGCAAAATAAAAGAAAGGAGATAAAGATAACAGCAAAAGCAATTAAAATGGAAAACATATATGAGATCAACAAAGCCAAAAACTGGCTCTGTGAAAGAGACTGTAAAATAAACTGTCAAACCCCTAGTATGATAATTAAGAAAAAAGAGAAGGCAGAAATAAGCAATATCAGGAATGAAAAAGGAATATAACAATAATTTTTAAAATATAGATTAAATGGGCAAATCATTAGAAAAATATAATTTACTGAAACAGACTGATGAAGAGATATGAAATCTGAGCAGTCCTATATTGCCACTAAATAAAATTAAATCAATAGTGAAGAACCTTTTCACAAAGATTTTTGTAACCAGACAGCTTCACCAGTGAGTCCTAGAAATCATTCAGTGACCCAGCCCTGGGAGGTCCCCGCAACGGCCAAGAAAAGGATCAGCAACAAAAACCACCAAAAGAGGCACTGCCTTGTGATCAGGACACAACCTTAGTGGGTGGCCCGAAGAGATGGAGAAAGTTAAAAGTAATGCCAAGTGGCTGACACTAGATAAGGCACATGAGCCCGTGTGAGACTCTGTCGGACGCTAAAACACACTTGGAGGTGGGGCATCTGCAGGTGAAGGCATAGATTGTACAAACATCACAAACTATGATTCTAACAAGACATGCTGAAGTCCTAAGAGATATGGAGTTTCTAAAAGTTAGCTGAAATGTCATTGCTGACAGAACAGGTAAATTAGGTATCACTCAAAGTCTGTTCAACTTTCTACTTTAACAGTTACATGAACTACAAACTACAGAACAACTTGTGCAATTTATTTCTGGGAATACAAGTACAGAAAAAATACATTAGAATTATTATAAAACAGAATGGTTAGCTCTAAATCAGTCCAAAAAAATCTATTATTTGTAACTTGAAATAAACTTAGAATAATTGATGAAGTGATTCTCCTCCTTTTTTTGATTATCATCTAATAAATGGTGCAATTTACAAAAACACGGATGTGCTCTATTTTTAAAAAAGAAAGTGATGAAAATTATTCATTAACTACATGATCTGACCCCGACATTATCAAGAATAAATATCTTATACTTGAAATAATCTTTAATATTAAAAGCATTGAATCAAATTTTGATTGTTTTCAATATTTAATGTAATTACAATTTACATTAAAAATCATATTCTTACATTTTCTTAAACATATTTTATTAAGAAAAGAATAGACCACCACAGTTATTGATTAAAAGTTTTAGGACTGTTAAACAGATCTGCCTAGATAGAATACATTTAACAGTAAAATACCATAACTGCACAAAAATAAGAATTCATTAATTTTTTAAAAATACACATTCTTCATATATAATGGTTCCCTTCCATCTCAGGGCACTTAATCAATCATCTCTGCCTGAAATGCATGCCCCGCCATGTCCACTCCGTTTCTAGTTAATGACACTGACCAGTCTCTGGACTTCATCTCAAGCTCCTTCCTGAAGGGAGTCTTTCCTGAACCCTTAGACCAGGTGAAGTCTCCCTTTCAGATACTCTCATGGATCTGAATACCACTGCCTCAAAGCATTTAATCACCTGTATAATAGAATGTAAGACAGTCTGAGGCCCCTGTATGCTCCATGTATAGAGGACAGGGAACACGTGTGCTTTTCTCACTGTTGTACCCCCTCGTGCCTCACACTGGCTGGAGGTCAGATGTGTGTGAAGGAGAGAAAAGAGGGGACCATGGAGAATAGAGCAAGTACTGCACCTATTTTTAAATAAAGTCCTTACGTAAAAGGTAAAAGAATTTCACCACATTCTTTGTGGAAGCTGGGACAGAACTTAAAATTTGAACTACTTTTAGTTTGCTTAAATAGTCAAATCACAACATTCTCTTGGAGATGCTGGAAGATTCCAGAAGTTTTAAGTTTGAAAACATTTTTTAATTTACATTTTAAATTTACATGAAAAAATACATTTCAAATGCTTGCCACAGGAAAAATAATATAGAAAGAATAACTATATTACCACTATTGAGTGACTAGCATCCACACACTATTCTAAGTACTTTACATATATAGTATAATCCCCATAATAACTATTTTACCATTTTATAGCCGGGAAAACTGAGTCACAGAAAGACTAAGAAACATGCCCAAGTTCATAGGTGTAAGTGAAAAATTTTTTGAGTTAGGCTTAGAATCTGGCAGCCTGATGCCAGAATGTACAGCCCTATTGCCTCTACAAAGAACAAATATGACAGTTTAAAATTTGAAAAAAATAAAATAATGGGGTATTGGAATTTTTTCCCTATGTTTAATACATAGCAATGCTTTATATAATTAAAATAAGGCAATGACAGTAAATTCACATCACATCCCAAAACATAAGCTAGCATCAAACTATTTATGGAAAACTCACACTCAGTTTGTTTCCCACATTCTGTCGGAGTAGCTAGTCTTTCCTGCTATGCCCACCACCCAGCAAGAAAGCCCAGTACGCACACACGAACACTGGTCTTTATAAAATACAGCACTAGGAGGGGGACTCCGGGCATGAAATAACAGCAACAAGGTAAATGAATACACGCTATGAGTGTATTAAACACAAACACACACATGTACTGTGTGTATGTTTGCAAGTGTTTGTGTATATAGACTTTCACTCAGGCCCTCCATCACCCAAGATTCAAGCCCTCTGATTATTACTGAAAGAAAAGAAATTAAGGCCTCTTGCTCTGTCCCAAATGACTCTATGAGCAGATGCAATGAAATAAACTCTCCAAGACTGACTGATTACATTTCAGAAAACGCCAGAACTAGGTGAACCATAAATGAACGGAAGTGCACCCAGGTATCTAGAATCAGCAACCCTAACTAACCTTCAGTACGCAGTCTAGAAACTCGAAGAACGAAGACTAACTGAACAATGGAAGAAGCTCCTGTAAAGCCAGTACACCAAAGAAATACACTCTGTTCCTTAGATCCTGTTTGAGAATTACTTACTGACTCCTGTTCATCATACAATTCTTTTTTTTTTTTTTTTTTTTTTGGCGGTATGCGGGCCTCTCACTGTTGTGGCCTCTCCCGTTGTGGAGCACAGGTTCCAGATGCGCAGGCTCAGCGGCCATGGCTCACGGGCCCAGCCGCTCCGTGGCATGTGGGATCTTCCCAGACTGGGGCACAAACCCGTGTCCCCCTGCATTGGCAGGAGGACTCTCAACCACTGCGCCACCAGGGAAGCCCCATCATACAATTCTTAAAACCTGATTATCAGGCTTCCTGGGACTCAGGATATTAAAAACAATCACATGAAAGGGCAAACTGTTACCAGTCACACAGTCTCAAGAAGAGATCACTTTTCTGTCTTGTTAGGCTGAGAGCTTAGTAGTAGCCTCCATACAGACAAGTCACCAGCCCTGAGCTGAACCTGAGCCATCATCAAACCTGTAACCAACTCAAAAGGTTAAAATAAGGTTAGGAGGTTAAAATAAGGTTAGGCATTTAAAAGTTTGTTTCAGTGAGCCCCATACTTCTCTTAACTCAAACACTAGAACCACTGGAAAACCTATGTAAATAAGTTGTAACCATTTAGAATCTGGAACACACCATCCTCTCTTACACTATTTATTTAGGACTGAAATGGAAAAAGTCTACCCTTCCAAGAGTGGCCCTGAAAGGATAATGGGAACAGTTTATTTCAAAAATGACAACAAATGGAGGGTACAGTATGCATTTAACAAAAATGTAACTATCAAACCACCATTTGAGAGCATCCAAGGAACAAGAATAGTACCGAGAAATATTATTAAACAAGGAAAATTGGATTAATAACATAAGACTGAAGCAATTGGAAGTGTACAAGTTCCAAAATGTATCGATGGCATATAAAAAACTCTCTTGTAGGGCTTCCCTGGTGGCGCAGTGGTTGAGAGTCCGCCTGCCGATGCAGGGGACACGGGTTCGTGCCCCGGTCTGGGAAGATCCCACATGCCGCGGAGCGGCTGGGCCCGTGAGCCATGGCTGATGAGCCTGCGCGTCCGGAGCCTGTGCTTTGCAACGGGAGAGGCCACAACAATGAGAGGCCCACATACCGCAAAAAAAAAAAAAAAAAAAAAAAAAAAAACAACTCTCTTGTAAATTGAGAAACTATGAAAGAAAACAATATTTCACTTTAATATAACATTAATTTAACATTCTTTAATGTAACATTTTTTCAAACGAAGACCTATTGTTTTATAGTACTTTGGTATTTTTTGGTATAATAGGGTGATGCTATTAATTCCTTGGGGTCTAGGGACTGGTGCTAAATTTATTTCTACATATAAAAATATTATCATATAAAATTATGACAGGTACTTGGGACATAAAGACTCTAGTGAAAGAAAAAGACACTGATCAAATAACCATAATACAACGGAGTACATTCCATCGTAAATGAAAGATACTAAGGCAGTAGTTCTCCCAGGACTGGCTTGTTACATAAGATAAGAGAGAAGCAGCAGAGTTTAGGGTGATTAGGGTTTGGCTCTGACAGAGCGCACGCCTTGGTACTGTTAACTGGCAGAACACAGGAGGAGCAGACTGTCTGAAAGGAGTGATAAATGAGGAACCCAGCTTGGATGGGACATGCAAGGAGATATGTTCACAGGGAAACTGAGGCCACTCAAGGGTGGCTCCAGAATTTCCACGGAGGAGCAGGTCAGGGGCAGAAAGGGTTAGAGGTACTTCTTGAGGCTGAGTTTCCATACCAAACGTACTACTTCTGCATGATTCTGTGTTTTTCAGTTGTTTGTTTTACACAGATTGTATGTTTACTCAGGGAAGCTTTCGTGTGTTGACAGGTGATGGAAGTTATGAGGGGCTACAGCCCATGCCCTCTGCCCCCTGCACTACCAGGGTGAACCTAGGATCCCACAGATATCACCACATCTAGGCAGGGTCTCTGCAGTGCAAAGAAAACCTATAGAGTGAAGAAAGGGAGGCCAACGA
The DNA here is from genome assembly GCF_964165515.1 of Mesoplodon bidens. Classification (NCBI taxonomy): domain Eukaryota; kingdom Metazoa; phylum Chordata; class Mammalia; order Artiodactyla; family Ziphiidae; genus Mesoplodon; species Mesoplodon bidens. Next base: position 22,052,754 of record NC_138174.1, on the reverse strand, counting down.
TAGAACCTAAGGAAACACCAACAGTTTAGAGGGCTAGGGGAGGAAAAATAAACCAGTACATGAGACTAAAAAACAGCAGGTCAAGAGAGAAAAACTAGGAGAGCTTGGCGCACTGAAGCTGAGGGAGGAGAGCATCGGGCAACGACAGCAAAGACACAGACCAAAGGAGGTTAAGACCGAAAAGCGTTCCTCGGACTTGAGACTGGACAGTTAGGAAGTCACTGGTCACATCTGCAAAAGAACTATTTCAGGAGCTTGGGTTGCAGGGGGGTGAGGAAGAGGGAACAGCCACCCCACAGCCCCACTGATGGATGGGAAGTGAGGAAGACGGTGTCTGAGGTGGGGGCACAGGGGGCTTGCTGGTCCACACAAGCTGCCAGTAAAGAGGAAAAGATGAAAGGTAAGAGATGATGCAGTAACCTGATGAGGTAAAGACCCAGAGGACACGGGAGGGAATTAGCTCTTTATATTTATACGCAGAAATTTAAAGTAGCATGTGATAAGAACACTGGTTTCAGCTGGTGTTACTACTGTGATGCGGAGGCTTTCATTTGCTTGTTCATGGATTTACAAGCGTGTACCATGTTCAGTGTTGATCAGTTACTACCACGTACAGCCCCTGCCCCATCTTGAAGACTTGGTCCATAATGCTGGTAGATAACATGTAATCGGGAAATATTTCTATCAGTCCATGAGTGGATTTTATCTTCTTTATGTCCTCCTAGGATACCCAAGGGGCCACAATTACTAAAATGATGATGATGATGATGATGGTGATGATGGTGATGGTGATGGTGACGAGGGAGGGGGGAAGTAAGCTGGGTCCAGTATAAAAAGTATTCCTCCTTTGAATTCCTAAAAATTATTTCTTGTATAATTTATTTAACAATCATGTACAAATATTACTACATTACTCAAATTTTTTTAAAAACCTTCCTATATTTAGATCCTATCTCCACAATTATACTCCTCCAAGATGTAACAATTTCTTTGTATCCTCTCAAATTCCATGTCGTTCAAACATAAAGATACTTAACATCTTCTATTTTAGCATGAGTAACATAAAGCAAAATTGTAGAAGTATGTGCATGTTAGTAAACTTGTAGTATGTTGTTACTGAAAGAGAGAATTAACATCTATGTTCTGTTAGTCTACAAAATGCCAAGAATAATGGCTCTATACATACACTGTATCATTTAATCCTCAAAAAACTCCATTTTTCCCATGAAGAAACTGAGCTCCAGAGAGGTTAAATCATTTACTGCAAGTCACACTGCTAGTAACTGACAGATCCAGGCCCAAAGACCCAAAAGGCCTTGTACTTTCCACCTACCATACACCCTCCACTCTAAATGACGCGCAGAAATAAACAGTAAACATTTTGAACATTTATATTCTTAAGCTACAATTTTATTCAAACATTATGGGTTTTTAGAAAGGTATTAGTGACTAAGATAAAAATATATTTATTAAAACATTATATTCACTTTGAATATATAAACAGTGATCAAAATATTAATGACAAATAACTAACATTTATTGAGTGTTTATTACTATGTGCCAGAAGCTACGCTAAGTGCTTTAGAAGGAATATTTTATTTATGCTCTACAATAATCCCAAGAGGTAGGTACTATTGTTGTATTCTCATTTACAAATGACAAAACTGAGGCTCAGAGACGTTAAGGTTAATGGTTTCAAGATCACAAGTGGTAAAGTGAATAGCATTACATGAACCTATTTTTGTAATGTCCTTTCCATTAACAAATTAACTCCAAGAAATTTAATATATTATTTAGACACAGGTTTTCCTTTAAGTTACAAATACACTCAATACTGTGCTATGCAGATTTGGACAACTCAATTAATTAAATAACAAGCAACATATGGAAAATAGTTTTCCACGGACAGTCTTTCAACTACAAAGGGGACATTCAATTTAAATCCCAATTTTAACCCACCAGTCTTTTTATAGCAATGGTCAATCGATCAGCAAATTTTAAAACAAGGATGCTATATGGAAAAGTAGAATAATCAGCTAGCTTTATTTTAAAATCCTGCACTGCCAAGGATATTAAAGGAAATTCGCCACTGCTACTTCGACAAGAATTATGAAGCAAGATCCCCCAAAACTGCCCAACTCTAAACATAGATTGGGTATCATTTGAATGTCCCAAAACACCCAGACTTTACAGAGTCGGGACTTAATAGGGGCTGGGGAAAAAATCCAAGTATACACAAAGACGTGATTATTGTTACTCAACAGTAGATGGCGCTAACACATCATATCCTATTTTTTAAAAAAATACCTGTCCATTTCCTTCTAGAAGAATATTTTTATGTACACAACCCAGGCTATATTAAATTAAGTATAGTTTTATTTATATAAGGTTCTATATAATTTGATATCTAACCTAGTTTTTTAAAGCTGAACACACAGGCATCTAATACACAAATCTGGACCATTATTTTTTTAATGTATTGCTTAAATACACAATTAAAAGCTGCAAAATTTGTTAACAAATTTAATAGACATACTGTCACAAAATTTGAAAAGCTGAGAAAAAAAAGAACAGATAAAAGAAACTCAAAAATAGTACATGAATGATTTGAGGTTAAAGTAGCCATAAAGTTTGAAAGTATTTCTATAGTCAACCATAGGAATGTTCAAACAACCCTCTAAAACCCCTAGTATTTACAATAATGGATTTCCCTATCTTTCTATGAAATCCTTTAAGACTATGCAGAATATTCCAATTTCTTCGACAGGTAAAGGAACACAGTCCTTCCCCCTTCCCATACTAGTCTATTTTTATACATCATAAATAATAGTGCCAACCCAGTAGTAAATAATGTCTCTGAATGCTGGGCTTTAAGGATGTAATAAGTTATTTTAATTAGTCTGGAAGAGAAAAAACACACTGTTATTTATTATTACCTGTCATGTTAATCTAGGATGGGAGCTGGGGTAGGAGAAGGCAGGGAGTGACAGAAATTATAAGTACAAATGATACTCATGATAAACATATTTAATGATTTGGGGCATAAGATAGCTATCTCAAATCCTACAAGTAAATCTAATTGTACACCTTGAAGCAACACAAAACAACAGTACAGCACTCTTTTTAGCTGAAGTGCTCTTCTGCATGTCTAACATCAAGCTACACAGGTGGTTATCCAGTCCACCTACTGATCTGCATTAAGAAGATTGCTTACCATAGGATATCTTAACTTAAATGAGACCAGAATTGTAGAAAATACCTGAGTACTTGTGTTTTGACTCCTAGTCCCAACACATATATTATGATACCTCAGGAAGTCACTTAAATAACTTTCAAACTCAATTTCCTCATTTATAAAATGGAAGTACGGTGGGATTACAGTGAGAACTAAAAAGATACGTAGAGTATATAGCTTGAGTGATATACAAACATTCAGTGAATGTAAGACTACATTTCCTTCCTTTTATCATATTATAGAAGTAGTAAGGAGGAGACAGAAATAATAGTAAAATCCACTTAAGGCAATAGTTAGAAAATAAGGTTTTAAAGACTGAAATGCAGACAGCCTGCCCTCTTATCACCAAGAACTAAAAATGAGTTTCTGAAAAATGGGTGCTTAGTATAAGCAAATAAAAACTCAAGATCATAAACAATATTAGTATAAATAGTGACCCTAGCTACAAACCTAAGGGCAATCACCACACATATGTGTATAGAAATTTCTATTAGTCATATTTTAATCTTTAAATGTATAGCTATTCTGCCAGTAACCTAATACAAACTTTTTACAAGGTTATTAAGAGGCTTCTTAGTAAGATTTTTATTGAGCCCACACATAATAAATATTAGATTTTTGATTACATTTTCATTAGAAAGACATTTCAAAAATGTTCTGCTATTGTGGAAAGAACAAATGACAAGGATAACCCTCAACCTAGAACTGGGTACCCAAGACCTTTCAAGAACTAGAGTTAAATAAAGACCATTTCAGATAAATATAAAATAAAAATTTATCACCATTTAACATTCACTAAAAAAAACTCCCCAAAAATATTCTTTAGGAAGAAGAAAAATGCACCCTTAAAAAGGTCTGAGTTACAAGAAAGAATAGTAAGCAAAGAAGCTGGTAAACATGTACGTAAAACTAAACAAACATTGTCTATAGAAAAATAATAACATCAAATTTATGGAACTTTTAAAAAATGAAGTTAAAATGGTTGATAGCAGTATTATGTAATTTGTGGGGAATGGGGAAGTTAGTAATTAGTGTTAAAATGTGATAAGACTTGTATTTTTTCTAGAGGGAGTGGGTTTTAAGATATTGATTAACCTTGTTGACTATACATAGGAAAAAAAAACACAAAAACTCTCCCTACACACACTAAAATCCTACAATATATAGTATTTACAAGAGACACACTAAAATATAAGGGCACAGAAATACTAAAAAAGACGGAAAGTGGAAAAAAGATATCACTGGCAATACGAACTAAAAGAAGCTGGAATGACCTTGGTAAAGTAAGACAAAACAGATCTAAGCCAAAGGCATCACTAGAGATAGAGAGTCAAGACGTAACAGCTTCAATGCACCAGAAATATATACGAATTCTCAACTTGTATTCACTGAATACACATAAATACATAAAGCAAGTTTGATAGAATTATAAGGGAGAAAGTGTCAAATCACCTTTCTCTACTATTGTTAGATCAAGCAGACAAAATCAGCTGAGATATTAAAGATCTAAACAAAGTAATTAAAAAATTTTACTAAATGGACACAAAGAATTCCCGACTTCAAAATTAAAGAATACACATCCTCTACAAGCATGCATGGAACATCTACATAAACTATTCATGTGCTAAACCATAATTAAAAGACTAAACAAAGTTCAAAGAATCGATATCACACAACCGAGTTGGTAGACCACAATGCAAATCGTTTATACATAATTTGCTAACAAAATGATAAAAATGTAAAAACACCTACATTTGATCATTTTAAAACGAACTTCTAAATCATTTCTGGGTCAAAAATAAAATCACAGGGAGAATTTGAAAGACTTAAAATGAAAAGAAAATGCAGACTTGTAAGATATGCTGCCAAAGTAATAACTTGGAAGAAATTTTATAGCCTTAAATGCTTACAATGTTAAAGAAGAAAACTTGAAAATTAACGAGCTAAAATGTCAACTTAATATGATAGAATGGGAACTAGAATAAACCTAAAATGCAGAGGGAAAGAGACAATGAATATAAAGCAAAAATGAATGAAATTTTAAAACAAGATTCAATTTTTACATGTTTGGCCCTTTGAAAAGTCTAATAAAATAGGTAGGACTCTGAAAAGATTAATGAAAATGGGATGCAAATATAATTAGCATCAGGAGTAAATAAAAGGGGGATATAATCATATATACAGCAAAAATTAAAACATATTAGAGTACTATGAAATTTAAGGCAACACTTAGAAACATCAGACCTAGAACCTACTACATGTAAATTTTTATCAAACAGCCAAGTAACAGAAGATGACATTCTTATAAAATAAATCTAGTAGTGAATAAAAAGACATCATGTCCAAGTTGAGTTTATTCCAGCAATACAAAACTGGTTTATCCTTTGAAAATCTTAAAATTTTACTTGTCACCTTAACAAATTAAAGGAAAAAGAAAAGATCATCTCAAAAGATTAAAAAATTGACAAAATTCAATGTTTCTTATTAATAATAAAACTTTTTAGTAACTAAAAACAGAAGAAAGCCTCTTTAACCACATAAAAGATACCTACCCAAACCTACAGACCATATCCTTCTTAACGGTGAAATGTCAGAGGCATTTGTTTCAAAGTTAGGAACAAGATAAGTCTGCCCAGTATCAGCACTCTAGTAGAAATTCTAGTCCTATATTGACTAATATAGTAGCCACTATGAGCAGTTATGAGCATGTGGCTATGAGCACTTGAAATATGGCTAGTCCAAAGTCAGATGTGCTGTAAAGGTTAAATGCATACTAGCTTTTGAAGATCTAGTACCAAAAAAAGTTAAATATCTCAATAATTTTATATTGATTACATGCTGAAATAACAATATTGGGTTAAATAAAGCATATTATTCCAATTAATTGCACCTGTTTCTTTGTATTTTTTAAACGTGACTACTACAAAGCCTACATACCTCATACGTGTTAGAATGGCTATTAGCAAAATGACAAGAAATAACGTGTTGGCAAAGATGTGTAGAAAAGGGACGTGTAGATGTGTAGAAAATGCAACCCTTGTGCATTGTTGGTGAGAATGTAAATCGGTGTAGCCACTGTGTCAAACACTATAGAGGTTACTCAAAAAATTGAAAATAGAACTACCATATGACCCAGCCATTCCACTTCTGGGTATTTATCTGAAGGAAATGAAAACACTAACTCAAAAAAGGTATCTGTACCCCCATGTTATTTGCATCATTATTTACATTAGCCAAGACATGGAAACAACCTAAGCATCTATCGATGGATGAATAAAGAAAATGTGGTATACATATACAATGAAATATTGTTCAGCCATGAAAATGAAGAAAATCTTGCCATTTACAACAACGTGGATGGACCCTGAAGACATTATACTAAGTGAAATAAGTAGACAGAGAAAGACAAATACCGTATGATCTCACTTATATCTTATACACTTATATATACTTATATATATATATATATATATATATATATACACACTTATATATTCTTAAAAAGCAAACAAACTCATAGATACAGAGAACAGATTAGTGGTTGTCAATCTATTGGACAAAATGAGTGAAGGAGGTCAAATGGTACATACTTCCAGTTATAAAAGTCACTGGATGTAATGTACAGCACAGTGACTATAAATAATAATACTGTATATTTGAAAGTTGCTAAGAGAGTTGTTCTTAAAAGTTCGCATCACAAGAAAAAAAAATTGTAACTATGTGTGATGATGGATGTTAACTAGACTAATTATGATCATTTTATAATATAATATATATAGAATCATGTTGTACACCTGAAACTAAAATAATGTTATAGGTCAATAACATCTCAATAAAAAATTCTGAATAAAAATCATAATCAAAAAAAGAACAGAATGTAGAAATGGAGATATATATATATATGAGTTTAAGACAAAGACAGCATGGCAAAGAAGGGAAAAGATGGTCTTTTCAAATATTAGTGCTGAGCCAATTAATTAGCTGTCCCTAAATGGAAAAAATTACTCTTGATCTCTATCTCATACCATATTAAAAATAAATAAATAAGATGGATTGTAGCTCTAAATGTAAATGGTAAAACAGTTTCTAGAAAATAACATAGGAGAATATCTTGAGGATAGGCAAAGATTTCTTAAACAGAACACAAAAGCATTAACTTTAAAGGAAAAAATGAACAAACTGACCTACATCAAAACTGGAAACTTATGTTCATTAAAAGACAGCAATAAAAGAATGAAAAGATAAATCACATTGTGAGAGGAGACATTTATAATACATCAAAGAGCTTATATAAGGAATATTTAAAGAACTCCTAGAATCAATAAGAAAAAGACAGACAACTGAATAGAAAAATAGGCAAGAGACTTGAACTGGTATTTTACAAAATAATATATCCCAATAGCATGTCTGTCTGCTTTTCTATCTATCTATGCTCAGTCTCATTGTTAATAAGGGAAATGCAATTTAAGACCACAACGAAGTAACACTACACACCCACCGAGATGGCTAAAATAAGAAAGACTGACGAGTAGATTTAAATGTAAGTGATGGATGGAATTTGGAGCAAATGGAACACTCATACATAGGTGGTAGGTGTGAAAATAGGTACAACCACTTTGGGAAACTGGTAATATCTACTAAAGATGAACATACACAAACCAACCAGCAGTTTTATTCCTAGGACTACCCTCAACAGAAATGCAAACATTTGTGCACCAAAAGGATATACATAAGAATGTTTATAGTTGAATACTCATAACAGTCTCCAAATGAAAACAACCTAAATGTCTATCAATAGAAAAATAGAATGCCATACACTTACACAATGAAATACTACATAGCTATGAAAATGAGCGAACTTCCATTAAACTCAAATGGGTGAATCTCACAAATACAACCAGAAATAAAAGCATACATAGCATATAATTTCATTTATATAAAGTTCTAAATGGGCAAAAGTAACTGACACTGTTAGAAATCTATACACTAGGTATCTTTAGGGAGAAGAATGAGGGTATAATTAGGAGTTGGTTTGAAAGGGAATTCTAGAATGCTAGTAATGTTCTATTTTTCTTTAATCTGGATGGAGGTTACTCATCCATTATTTTGTTATAATTCATCAAGTAATACAACATTTACATTTTCTCTCTATGCTACGCTTCATTTAAAAAATTAATTCTTGGTGGTTAAAGATGTAAATGTGCAAAATGAAACTTTCATACTTTAGAAGAAATTATAGGAAATTGTCTTGATGGCCTTGAGGTAGTAAAAGACTCCTTAAACCCAAAAATCACAAACTGTAAAAAATATATACATAAATTTGAATACATTAAGAACTTCTGTTCAAAGGACTTCATAATGTGAAAAGGCATACTACAAACTAGGCAATAATATTGATAATATACATAGCCAATAAAAGATTAGTATGCAGAGTTCATAAAAAGCTCCAACAAATAAGTATAATACAAACAATCCAATGGAAAAATGGTAAAGGGAATTTTATAGACGTGGTAACACGTATGACTAATTAACGTATCAAAGAGTACTCAGCTTCAAATTAAAACCACAATGAACTAACATTTACATGCACTCTATTAGAAAAACTGAAGCAGTATGTAATATCAAATGATGGCAAAAATACCGATCAGTGAGATTTTTTATATGCTGCTGGTGGGAGGGCAAATTGGAACAACTGTTGTGGAAAGTCATGGTACATCAACTTGTAAAGGTCAACATGTGTCTCTTCCTTGATTCGACCATTCCACTCCAGTGGAAATACTATACATGTCCTGTGCACATGTATAAAAATGTCCACAGTAGCACTGTTCATGCTGGCAAAAAAAAAAAAACAAAAAACCTGGGAACAAACCTAAATGCCTCTTGAGAGGAGACTAGGTAAACTGTAGGGCTTCACACATCTAAATTTTATGCATTCATGAAAATGAACAACATACAGTTATACACAGAACATGGATACTCTTAAAACAACACTGAGTGAAAAATGTAATCCAGACAAGACTCCCTACAGGATTCCATTTTTATAAAGCTCGTAGACAAACAAAACTAACAACACATTGTTTAGGAATACGTACATATCTAGATAAGCTGATGTGGGATCTGTTTTGTTTTAAAATACAGGAATATAAGCCCCCCCTCTCACCCCGCCAAGAAAAATCACTATAGTAGTTACCTCTGAGGGTAAGATGGGGAAGGTGGAGGCTGGGACTGGGGGGATACAAAACAGTTTCAAAGATACTCCAATGTTTTACTTTTTAAGTTGGCTAGTAGATTCACAGGTGTCTATTTTGTTTCATAATTTGCTTAAATGTTATATAATGCTTTTACATGAATCCCATAACAAATGACAAAAAAAACTTCTTAAAATATGAGTTCTAACATTTCCCTTGCAAAGTGCTCAAGAGATACACTCTCCCTGGGTAGCTATCTACATCTGATAACTCTCAAATCCCACTTCCTCTTTAGCTCAGACCCCCTTCACCTCTCCCATCAAAGGTATTCCTCCAAAAGCCACCTGCGGGAGTGACAGCAACAAATATGGTGGAGTAGGTGGCCCCAAGGGCACATCCCTCCAGAGAAACATGCTCCAAAATGAGCAAAACTATCAGAATCAACTTCGTCAGAATTCTGGAGAATAGGCAAAGGTTTATAAGCAACAAAGCAAAGAGTGAATCAAAAAAGAGGATACGGGAAGATGGTAGGTAAACTTTGCAGCATTTTTACTTGCCCACCCAACTCTCTGGCTCTGCCGTCATCTTGGTGATGACAGCCCTCATTCCCAGTGTGGGACTCCGGTCCCTGGCTGCGTAGGGAGCAGGGCAGACCTTGTTCTCAAAGAATCGTGTTTGTGTTGACCTATCTGGGGACAACCTGAAGGACTGACTCAGACTCACTCACTCAGGGTGGAAAAGTAGCTAAGTAGAGGGCATTCCTAGAAAACAATGAAAGGCTTATGAACAACCCAGCTGTCACCTGAGGCAAAAGATTACAGGTAAGGTGCACAAAAGATATGCTGAAAGTCTGGGGAGAGGGATTCTTTGGAAAACCAGTATAGTGGAAAGCTACCGTATATACCGGGGAATTTAGAAAGCCGAAGTGCACACCCAGGACAGGATGGGAGAAGACCCCGAAATGTCACCCCTGGCTGATCTTCAGGTTCAGGGCAATGAGGAAGTGAAGGCTAAGGGAGACTGTAAGTAGCCTAGCTCGGCTTTAAAGGAATGTCCTCATACAGGGCCAATCTACAAAGACTGGGAGAGTTGGGGTTATTTGGTGGAGGAGAAGGTGGGGTCCAGGTATTCAAGGCAATCTCTGTCCAAGTACTAGCTGACCCCAAGCTGAAGTAACAGACACTTCAGGGATCAACCACGACAAAGATACAGAAAGGAGACCCACACAACTCTGGCCAACTGATTTTAGAAAGGGATGCCAAGACCATTCAACAGGGGAAGAACAGTATCTTCAACAAATGGTGCTGGCATACTGGATACCAACATGCAAATGAATAAAGCTGGACTCGACTCACACCATCTACAAACTCAAAACAGACCAATGGTCAAAATATAAGAGCTAAAACTAAAAAATTCTTAGAGCAAAATATAGAATAAAATTTCATGACCTTGGATTTGGCAATAGATTCTTAGATATAACACCAAAAGCACAACCAACCACCACCACTACAACAAAAAACAGGTAAGTTGGACTTCATGAAAATTAAAACTTTTGTGAATCAAAGGACATCATCAAGAAAGTGAAAAGATAACCTACAGAGTGGGAGAAAATATTTGTGAATCATATACCTGATAAGGGTCTAGTATATATTGAACAGACCTTTGGGGTATATACCTAGGAATGGAATTAAGAACACATACAAATGGCTAAGAAGCACATGAAAGATGTTTAACATCTTTAGTCATTAAGGAACGCAAATCAAAACCATGGTAAGGTATCTCTTCACACCGTCTAGGATGGCTGTAATTAAAAGTATAGAAAATAAGTGTTAGTGAGGATGTAGAGATATTAGAACCCTTGTACCTTGCTGGTGGGAATGTAAAATGGTATAGCAACTGTGGAAAATGGTTTGGTGGTTTCTCAGAAAGTTAAAGAAATACCGTACGACCCAGCAATTCTACTCTTAGGTATATATCCAAAAAAAATTGAAAACAGGTACTCAAAGAAATACCTATACATGAATGTTCTTATCGGCACTATTCACAATAACCAAAAGGTGGAAACATCCAAATGTCCATGAACAGATGAATAAAAAAAATGGGGTACATACACCCAAGGGACATTATTCAGCCATAAAAATAAATGAAGTATTGATTCATGCTGTAACATGGATCAACCTCAGAGTCATCATGCTAAGTAGCCAGACAACAGAGGTCACGTGTTGTATGATGCCATTCATACGAAATATTCGGAATGGGTAAACACATAGAAACAGAAAGCAGATTGGTGGTTGCCAGAGCCTTAGGGCAGGGGGAAATGGGAATAGCTGCTTAATGGGTGTGGAGTTTTCTCTTGGGGTGATAAAAAGGTTTTGAAACTTGACAAATTACACAACATGGTAAATATACTTAATACCATATTTCAGTCGTAGTTTATTGACTTCAAACTAATTAATTGTATGTTGTTTACATTAAATTGAATTTCACCTCCATCTGAGAACAAAACAAAAACCCGTGGCCACAAATGATCTTCAACCCCTTTTCTCCATCACTGCTCACACCCCATCTGGCACCGACTCAAAGCAGATCCTACGTCCGCTTTGGAATGTGACCCTCTCCTCCTTTCCTCACCACCGTCCCTGCCTCACTATCACTTCTCACTACTAATTACAAAGTGTCCCAGATAATCTCATTGCCAACAGCACTGCTCTCCACAGCTCATCTCTAAGTTGCTGCCAGATCCATCTTTGCAAAATGCAAATATAATCATGTAATTTTTCTACTCAAAATCCTCCCATGTTTCCCTGTAGTTCTGAGGATAAAGTGAAGGTCCTTATCCTAGCACAAAAGGTCTTCCCCATTCTAGCCTCTTCCTATCCCTCTGGCCTCATCTCCTGCCATTCCTTGTCTTTTCCCCAATATACAAAGGGTATATATACTCTTCCTATTTTAAAGACCTATGCTGCTTAAGGGGTGTCCTTTCTCTAAGCAGGAGATCCTTTCCCAACTGAGTAACTTCCCTCAAAATTCAACTAAATGTCTCATCCTCTAGAAAGGGTTATTCCCCAGCTCCCAATTTACTACTTCCACAGCATACCAAGCATTTATCAGAGCACTTGTGACTTACCACTTAATTGGCTGACTTTCCCATAGACTAGATAACACCCTAGGGCAGGGGCCATGACTTTATCATATTTATTTCCCTGGTATCTCACTCAGCAAATGTTCATCTATTCAGCCCTTTACTCAGTCAGGCAAACATAAAATAATTCACAGATCTGCTCACCCTTTGCTACTTGATTGTTAGGTCTTCATGGCTGGCCAATATCTGAGAAAATAATTAGCAACTTGTTTATGCAACGTTTCTGCCTAGGAATCCCTCCACAGACTAATTAAAACAAGAGCTTCTGACTTGATTAATGCGTTTAATACATGAAGGAATATTTTCTAATCCTTCTTACTAAAAAAACTGCTCTAAGTCCATCTAAGGAAATGTAAATCTTTTTCTTATTAAATAAGGCCACCATCAAGGTAAAATCCCTTAATTAGCTTTGAGATGAACAACCTAAATATAAAAATTTAACTAATGGTTCTCTCCCTCACTGGAAATAACAACTCAGTTTTGGCCTGTGGAGTTGGCTATCGGTTATGCTCACTCTTGCACCACTAGCTACCAACTCCCTGGGCACACTGCCGTGTTCTTAGCCTCACCAAATCACCTGGATGTCATTAGATACTATGCTAGAAACTAGATTCTTTCAGAATATTTTTCAAAGGAAGTACTCTCTACTCTTTTCTTTTACTCAGTTTCTGCTGAAAACACTTGACATCTAAGAATGTTTCGACAATCTGCATTTGAAGGTACCTAGGTAAGCCCAAGATAAGCAGGGATATACCTCCAGACTGCCTTGATGATTAGGGGTAAACTGATATTTGGAAATATCTAAAACCTACTTCCCATAAAATAGTACTTGAATGACAAACTATAGTTATAGTGTTTTTATTGGTAATGGGGTTTAGTTTTACTCTATTTGTTCTAATCCAATTGAATTCTGCCCACGTAACAACATCTATAGATTTCCAACACTTGAGAGAATAAGACAATGCTATTAACTGACTTATTTTCTTACGGTCAAGACTGATTTTTCTTAATGTTATTTCTGCTGACCCAAAACATGTTCCCCATTTTCATTAGTTTATAAATTCCCAGAAAAGACTTCGGACAAATATTTTCTCAATGCCAACAAGTCTTGTGTTTTGCTTAATTAATTCATTTGTTTTACATCGTACAGAGCTGGAATTAGCAATTACTATTTCCATCTTCACATGGGCAGCTAGAAAGCCCACAGGTAATTTATGGCCCACTTCTAGGCTTCCTTATATGTTGCCTGGGTAATATGTTCATTCTGAGCCCCATCTTATCCTTTTTAATGTATATACTTTCAACATATACTTAATTTTATTTTGTCATGCTGGACATATTTTTGTAAGCTTCCTTTAACTCCTTCTGGAATATACTCCTAGAAAAATTTTATATACACACTGACTAATTATTAGCCAGTCTGCTTCCCAAATGATACAGGAGCCAGACCTAATCAGTCTTATTCCACAGCTGTTCAGCAATCCATGTATACATTCTTATTTGACTATATATCCATTCCCCATATAAACCATTCTATACCTTGTTTTTCATTCTCTTAGAGCCACTGCAATTTATCTCACTGTCAACAAGCAACATTTCTACCTAAATTTCGGAGATGATAAAGCCGATCAATTAAATTCCCTCTCTCTCCTCCCCACACTGCATCTTAAAATTTCTAAATTATAATCTCAACCAAAAGAAAGAAAGGGCTTCCCTCTGGGTTCTTAATGCTAAAACTTGCTCAGTTTTTTCCTATAGCCTTACTTTATCTCATATATTTAATGGTGTCTCCTCTGCTGGCTTCTGTCTTTGCCAGAAGTTTTATTAAAGAACATCTCACCCTCTGCCGCTGTCATTTTTCAGGCAGTACCAGTGGCTCCTGCAGTAGGAACCTGGAAGAGATAAGGATTTGGAACTAGAAACTGGGGGGTGGGGAACCAACAGTGGGCAGTGATGGAAAATTTAGCAGGGATAAAACAGGTAAAACCCTGAGAGGCAAAGGCAATAATAAGGCAGGAGGTTAGTCTCAGGGAGTTTCAGCATCAATCAACAGATGCCCCAACTGATGGGACACTGCAAATGTCATACATCAGAGAAAGTCTGCCTCTGAGTTTCACGAATAGGCCTAGAGTTATCAAAGGACTCTGCAAAGAGAAATAAAAGTAGCCCAGGTACACAAATTGGGGTGCAAGGTGGGGAACTCATCATAGGAACAAAGCCGTGCACCAATTATACTACTAAACAATAAAGCATCAAGTTAGCAACAAGTATCCCAACTGCTCCATCTGCCAGTATTGAACTGGACCTCTTTAAATCTGCCCTAAGGTCAGACTCAGTTCCAGAGGCTGGAATGAGGAAGGAGTGGGCATACTAGTCGGGGTTCAAATGGAACAGATGAAAGAAAATGATCACAGGTGTGACAGGCAGGATAAAATGCAGGGAAAAGGGGACTCTGAATGTGAAATGATGAGTCTAGCGTAGTAAAAAACAACAAACTTCTGAATAAGCATGTTAAGTGTATCAAAGCCATAGGAATTTACAAATATATTGAAACTGTGTGTGTGTGCATGTGTGTGTGTGTGCATGAGAGAGAGAGAGAGAGAGAGGGAGAGGGAGAGGGAGAGAGTGTGAGCTCTAACACATGCTCGGTGGGGTGAACTCCATTGAAATGACTCTCTCCCAGTGTCACCAATGACCTTTATACTCAGCAGCCAACTGTTAGTACTTAACCTACCTAAAGTTTTGCTCCCACAGCCCTCTAGGTCAAATGAAACAAATATCTCTCCAATTTGCCTTTATATGCAACAAAAAATAGATATGTAACCACCCAAAAAAAGGTGTGTCAATTTATCTTTCTGGCATATTAAATGCTTATTAAGAAGCATTATTTTTTTCCTATGTACAACCCTCCTTTCAAATGCTCCATGCTTTTCTGACTGATGACTAAGTTGTTGATTTTCCAAGTCCCATCTCGGTCCCACAGACACAAGTAACTGGATACTTGTTTGAGATGGAAAACACTTTCAGATAACCTTTAACTTCTCTCAGCCTGAAAAACCCTTTTACCTCTAATTAAATCCTCTTTTTTTCAGAGTTTAACAACAGTAATAATTAACACTTTCAAGCCCTGTTCCACATGATTTATTACTCATTTAATCCTCAACCAGGGTTCCTTATTGGAACCACTACACACTGAAAATTATCTGAGGCCTGTTTTCTCAAATCTCCCAAGGATGGTTCATAACTAGTGCCATTCCAGATGCATAGGAGAGAAGTCAAGTCAATATATAAACAGAAGCCTGAGGTCATTAGGGCTGAATTTTCTCAAGAAACCCCTGTTTAGAAAGGCCACAAGTCAACAATCCCAGTAGGTAAGTTTTATTATCCCCATTTGACAGATGAGAAAACTGAGGCAGAAGTTGCATTACTTGACCAAAATCACATTGCTAATTAAGTGGTGGAACCAGGATTCAAGTCCAGGCAGTCAAGCTCCAGAGTCCTTACTTACTACTGCAGTAAGTCCAACCCAGTTGCTCTGAATCCACTTAGCTCTTCCTTCCTTTGTAAGCAATACTTTATGACCTAATCCTTAATGATTTACTATTTTTATAATTATTTCACACACATACATACTTTTCACAACAAAACTGCAAGCTGTTTAAAATAAGGACCACAACGAACTTCCCTTGTATTCCCACAGCCCTAGGCTCACAAAAAAAAAAGCATTCAGAATGTTTAACTCATCATTACAACTAAGTGTAACCATAAGAAATCAAGAAACAAAGCGTGAATTCAAATAGTCGAGACTAACTTACTTGATACAAGATTTGCTTGAGCCAAAGTACAGTCATCAGTCATTAGAGATACGCTAATATGTGCATATTGAACATAATGAAATTTGAAGATAAAAATATAGAAAAAATGCACACAGCATAGACATATCTACAATCAATAATTTTTAAATTATCATAGAATTACTAATATAAAGGTTGTTTCTTCAGCAATTTTACTTCCTAGTTCCTTTGTATAGTTTCTAATGTACCCACACAAGATACCTTAAAGTACATAGGAAAAACAGAGGGCAGCAAGGTGATACGGTAAAAGATGAAAGTCTCTAGAAATCTGCTGGGGCTCTATTTTGTTATATATAAATCTAGACTAGAGTTAACAAGGCAGAAGAGAAAGGAAAATAAATGATTTCCAACAAACCCCAGGATGCCACACATAAATACCTTTACATTTTCATATTGCCATTGCAACTAAGTTTGTAAAACAACTATTTTCCCAAGAATTTTCATCAATTTGGGGTGGGGGGGGAGGTGAAATCCAGAATGTAAAAATCTTTCAGTATTTACAACTCTAAAGCAGAGAGAGAGTTTACAGCATAAACTCTCAGTGTTTCAACACTAAGGTTATAAAGACAAATGAAATAGAAACAGAGGGTAAGACTTGGCAAGTGGATGAGGAGGTCATTCTACTGCTGATGAATATTTCATTACAATTACCTGATACCTTTCCTCCTTTTACTTAAATACTGATCTGTTACAAAACCTAGTTTTACAGATTCTTAAATATATCTATGTTTTTGACTAGAAATACTTACAACACTTTAACATTAAAAATTTTAAATAAGTTCATAACAAAATGAGGAGAGATTAACTGAATAAATCTCACAGCATATTAACATTAAAAGATGGAAATTTAGTTTTTTACTCTATTAAATATGTAAGATAATATACCTAGATTTTATTATAAATAATGATTAGTTCATGGGAATTTGAGCCCCTGGGTTAATTGGCATTGCAAGTGGTTCTTTGGCTGATGCTTCACGGCCCTGTAAAATCTACACAGAAAAAAAAGCTGCTTTACCTGATTATCACCAAATATTTTAAAGTGAGGAAAATAATTTTACTTTCTTGGGGCATTTAGCCAGGTTTCTATTTACTGGTGAAAATTCAATTTTTCTTCTCTGGAGCCAGAAAAATTAAGCCCATACTTAATGGATATTTCTTCCCTTTTTCCCATCAGAACCAAACATTACTCTGTAGTTTACCTGTGGTCTAGTTTTAGAGCTCCTTTAAGTTCCTATTAAAAGTCTCAAGCAGATTGATAAAATTTCAATGAAATGTCCAATGATAATGTTTCTTTAAAACCATATAAATAAAACTACTACCTGGTATGATTTCAAATATTTAAGCCTGAAACATTGTTACCAAAACTCACAATTATCATACAAGACCAACAGCAAATATTAGTCCTGGATATCTCTTATTCAATTCAATACTCAAAAACACTATTTAAAAAAAATTTTTTTTAAAACACTATTAAATATATCTTGAAAAAGCCAAATGCATACGTAAGTTAAAATCCCAGGATGGAGCCTAAAACTAGTGTTCTTGAAAGAAAATTATAGGTAAGCGACTAGTTCTACTCTGGGGTGCTTTCACTTAGAAGGTTATCTCTATTGCATGCAAATTGTTGTCCAGTATGATTCTTAGTTGTTGTTGTTGCTTTTTAAAACACTAAAGCTTATGTTTTAAGAGTTTTAGTGTTCAAAGGTTCACTATTTCATCATCGTTGTGTGATTCTGTTTAGAATACATTTTTTAAAGTACGGTTGGTTTTTTTCCAAACCATGTAATTAAACAAGGAAACAGTATACTTTACTACTAAATTATTCCAGAAAAACTCTGTGACCGCATATTCTGACTGTTGAAACTCCCCTGTACAAGTTTAAACAATCTTATTTCAAAACCAAAAGTAGCTGTTATTGGACAACTGGATTTTTCAATAAATTTCAATTTCATTCAGTAAAAAACTTATTAAATGCCTACTAAGTATAAGGTAACTTGATAGATTCTGTGGGGCATTCCAAATAAGAATGATATCCCCTACCCTTAGGGAGCTTATGGAATAAGATCAATCTTTTTAAAATATGTGATAATAGCAAACATCTATATGGTATAAATATATAAACATATAAATATGTTTTAAACATATAGTAATAAGTCGCTTATTCCTCACAACAACCCTGTGAGCTAGGTACTATTACTGCTCACAATTTACAGATGAGAAAAATGAGGCTCAGAGAGGTTAAGTAATCAGCTCAAGGTGTAGAACTTGTAAGAAGTGGAACTGGGATGAGAAGGCAGGCAATGCAGGTCCAGAGTCCATTCTTTTAACCATTCTGCCTGTGATGACTCAAAAAAATGATCAAGGCAGGGTGTGGATGAGTGGCAGTTTTCTTTAAAGTATAAAATACACACACACACACACATGGATTGAGCTTCCAAAAGATCACATCCAATTGGGTAGAACTTGAAATGTGGTCCCAGGATAGGTAAGCTTCAGGGAATTCTAGGTAAAGAGGATGCATAAGAATAAGCAGGGGGTTACATTAAGGTAGGTAGCATTTTAAAAATGTGAGTAAGTAGTCAGCTAGAAGAAAACAGTAGGAAGCCACTAAAGATTTCTGAACTGGGTTGATAGGGAATGTTTTAGTAAGATTAATCTTACGACTGGGAAGGTGGCAGGTAGGCTTGGAGGCTACGTAGTCAATAAGGTATCTCCCACGAATAGTCCAAAGAGCTAGTAACAGCCTGGACTATGGTGGTGATAATGGTGGTGGAAGGAAAAAGAACAAAAAAGCAAGACATATTACAGAATCAGAGATTACAGAACTGGATAACCCAGAGCATCTGCTATGAACCAGGCACTGCGGACTCAGGGGCAAGCAGGTGGGGGGCATGAGAAAGTGGAGTCAAAGCGACTAAGCTTTGGGAGCCTAGATGATGGGAACATCAGGACCATCATTAATAGAAGCTCCAAGCTCAGGAGAAGAAGCCCATGCAGGACACGAGGCAGTTAGTCAGCCACCCAGGACGGGGCAATGGGAAAGAGGCCAAGGCTGGAGATAAGGATTTGGAGTCGTCGGCAGAGTTTAGAGTTTAAGGACTGTGGCAAAGGCTCCAGCAGTAAGTTGACAGAAAGGAACAGAACTAAGGAGAAAACTTTTACGTATCTATACATAGCTCATGGGAGGAGCGGTAAATAGCCAAGAAATAAGATAAAAAGAGCAGAAGTAAGGAGTAAACCAGAGTAGTGCAGTGTCAAAATAAGGAAGGCTCAAAAAGGAGTGAAAGACCAAGCTTAGAGAGGCCTAAAAAGGCAACGACTCAGACTAATATTATACTGAAGAACTAAGGATCTGAATTCCTTTCAAAATTTTACACTCAAAGTAAAATATCTTATGTAGTGGTAGGGGATTAAGAGGTACAAACTGCTACGTATAAAATAAATAAGCTACGAGGATATATTGTACAACACGGAGAATATAGCCAGTAATTTATAATAACTATAAATGGAACATAACCTTAAAAAATTGTGAATCACTATGTTGTACACCTGAAGCTTATATAATACTGTACAACTCTACCTCAAAAGAAAAGTAAAAAGTAACTTATATTATTTTTTAAAGCTTACAAAGTCTAATCATGTAGGTATTGATGTTATTCCCCTAAAGCCAAGATAGGAAACTTCAAGTTCACAAAATACTGTAGAACTGTAACTCTTCACACTGGAGAAGATAAGAGTATGCTGAAAATAGAGGAAGTCACAGCTCCCTGTGATGTCAATCTCGCTCGGTGTTCGGTAATTTAAAATACTATTTCATATAACAAAACTGTATTATGGAGTGAAATAAGACTTCACAGAAATTTCACACTTGCCTCAAGTTGATTCAAGTTTGTTTCTCCAATTCCCCCATTTGCCTTCATTCTCCCTTAATTTTTTTTTTTTTTTTTTTTTTGCAGTACGCGGGCCTCTCACTGTTGTGGCCTCTCCCGTTGCGGAGCACAGGCTCCGGACGCGCAGGCTCAGCGGCCATGGCTCACGGGCCCAGCCGCTCCGCGGCATGTGGGATCTTCCCGGACCGGGGCACAAACCCGCGTTCCCTGCATCGGCAGGCGGACTCTCAACCACTGCGCCACCAGGGAAGCCCCTCCCTTAGCTTTATCTTTGTCCTCAAAGAGCCTTATAATTCAGTATAATAAATGCTTAACATAGGGGAAGGCATAAGGTGCTATAAAAGCATGTAAGAGGGGCCTTTTCCCAGTCTTGGGGAATCAGAAGCAATTACACAGAGGAATACACACCCTTTTATCTGGGACACCAAAATAATAAATGCCAAAAACGTGCATAAAACTCTCAAATTTCACCTATGCCCTAAAGTTATAATGGATTTGGAAGGAATTAAACTAAAAGCATGATGTTGACAAAACGGTGCCTGCAGTCAGGAGAAACTGACAAATGTTTTTTTATTTCAGTACTTTTAATGACTGTATGTCCTACGTCCTATTCTTCACGTATAAAATAGGCATATGAATTACCTTTCTGAATTCACTACTACATAATTAAAGTTCATTTAACCTCACCGGGATGTTCAAAGATAGTTGACAGTGAACTTCTGAGATTCATAGGCAAACTATATTTAGCCTGGGGTTAGCTAGCTTGGTTAAAGTATGATATTAATGAACCCATCATTCTGAGGTTTATACATTCTGATAAGTCTCACTTTTCCATGGAGTAAACCTGGCAAGTTATTTTCAGTTGTGCTGCAGATGGTCACAAGATGGATTTAGTTAAAAAGAAAAGAGAGAGATTGAGAAAAAGGAAATAAATCAGGATAACAGTGCCGCCTGGATTACACACCCAGCATCCCAACACATCTCCCTGCTTCTACTCTTCTTCTTCTAGAATCCATTTTTCCCCATCCAGTAGCCAGTGTTATCTTTCAAAAAACACACATAAGACTATGTTGCTCACTGCACTCCAGCTTCAGTTAAAATCCTTCAACAGAGTTCTATTCACAGTGCAATAGGAACCTAACTCCCATGGGCCCCACAGCATCTGGCCCCTGCGACTTCATCGCACACCAACACCCCCTTGCCCCTCACACCCAGCCACCAGGCCTCTCTTCTGTTCCTTGAGCAAATCAAGCTCCTTCCCCAGCAGAGCCTTTGTACTTCCTGTGCCCTCTGCCAATAAAGAGAGAAAGAGATAAACACACAGCCCCCATGCTCAAGGAGCAAAGTGTCTCATTGAAAAGAACAAACCATAGAACTATCTCATGAGGCCCCATGTGATGAGCATAAATTGGCAGATGAGCATCAGTCTTAGCAGAACAAATTAAGTTTAGGGAAAACTGAAATTAATGCTAATAAGCCATATTCATTGAATGAGGGACTCTAAATTATTAGTAACAACCTAAGATCCAATGTAAACGAGAAATCTCAGCTTCTGCACCTACACAGCATGCTTCCACACCCAGAGAAGCCAACAAATCTCCACAAAGTTATTACAAAAATAGTAACCAAAAGAATGGTTCACTGACAATAAGAATGTTACAGGCAACCCCGGTGAAATTTTAAAGCCAACGTTACTATGCTAGCAGAGTTGTAAAAATGACCAAGAGGGTAGGATGACAGTGATTCACAACAATATGAGTGTACTTAATGCTACTGTACACTTAAAATTGGTTAAGGTGGTAAATTTTATGTTATGAGTAGTTTACCACAATTTCAAAGTGGGGGCAGGAGTAGGAACGTGTCAGTACATCTTTAACGCTAAAAACCCTGGACATCCTTGCCCTGGCAAATCGTAAAAGCTAAGAGGGTTATGCTCTACATTTATTAACTCATGACAGAGAGAGTAAGAATTTGCAAATGCTCACTGAATTAATTACTAGAACTAAAAGAGGAAAAAAAGAAGATACTCAAAAGAATATAACTGTACTTTTAATATGTTTATCTTCATTAATAATCAAAGCACACATTAAAACACATCAAATTAGAAATTAGCAAAAAAAGGTAAACAATAATAATCTGGGTGAGGGAAATGAATATACTCACACACTGCTAGTGAAAGTAGAGTCAAGGCCCTTTTGCCTCCAGTAACCTAAAAACACAACCTAGGGCTTCCCTGGTGGCGCAGTGGTTAAGAATCTGCCTGCCAATGCAGGGGACACGGGTTCGAGCCCAGGTCCGGGAAGATGCCACATGCTGCGGAGCAACTAAGCCCGTGCGCCACAACTACTGAGCCTGCACTCTAGAGCCTGCGAGCCGCAACTACTGAGCCCGTGTGCTACAACTACTGAAGCCCACGCGCCTAGAGCACGTGCTCTGCAACAAGAGAAGCCACCACAGTGAGAAGCCTGCGCGCTGCAATGAAGAGTAGCCCCCGCTCTCTGCAACTAGAGAAAGCCCGCGCACAGCAGCAAAGACCCAACGCAGCCAAAAATAAAAATAAATTTAAAAAAAAATAAAAACAACCTAGAATTACATTGTCTGATCTACCATGCTCCCTTCTAGTCAAGAGATCAATGAAGTGTTTATACACACGTATACACGTGCGTGCATGTGTTTGTGTGCTAACACAAATACATGTATAATATATAAATATAATTAGATCCAGACTGTATGTGTGTAAAATACACACCACACACACACACACACACACCTTTCAGTCATTAGAGGTAACAACTGAAATGGAAGCTAATTTTCAAAACTTAATTCATCATGGGCTATGGCCCATTTCACAAACTAATATTTATTTTCTTACACAGTGTATCTATGACCATTACATCCTAAAAACAGGAGAGCAATGGTAACGTCATTGTTACTGTAACAAAAATTAAATTATTTCATACTCACTAAAATATTAAGGAAAAATTGGAGAAAATGAACAGTGAGCATAAATCAGAAGATCTCCTGGAAGAACTTATTAAACCCTAAAATTTCTAAGACACATCAGTAACAGAAAATAAGCATTAAATTTTACACTGAAAATGTGCAGGAACATTAAAATCTATTTTAAGTGTGCAGGATCTATCAAAACCTGAGCGTTTTAAAGTATTTTCCAGCCTAATGCTGTTATTTTCTTTAAGTGTCTACAAATTAAATCAATCTCATGAATATGTCAACATATTCAAAAGTAGTTTTGACAAAGAATGAAGATAAATATCCCATAAGAAAATGAATATCCTGCTCCGAAGTGGAGGTAAACAAAGTATATGTTAAATCACAGAGAGTATTTCTAATTAAACAAATTGTCTCATCCCCCTCAAAAGGGCAAAGTTAAAAAGAGACTGCTGGGCTTCCCTGGTGGCGCAGTGGTTGAGAGTCCGCCTGCCGATGCAGGGGACACAGGTTCGTGCCCCGGTCTGGGAAGATCCCACATGCCGCAGAGCGGCTAGGCCCGTGAGCCATGGCTGCTGAGCCTGCGCATCCGGAGCCTGTGCTCTGCAAGGGGAGAGGCCACAACAGTGAGAGGCCCGCCTACCGCAAAAAAAAAAAAAAAAAAAAAAAAGAGACTGCTTATTTAATTCATGGACAGTCAGTCCTAACTGTAACATGTAGCTATCAAAGTATCAAGGTTTCATCAAATCTTGCTTTAATATTTATCTAAGACCCTACAATGGTCTAATTCAGAAAGAGTTCAATAACCTCGGAAATGAAAACCTTTGAGGGAAATAAGGCGATGGAAAAAATCGTGAACTGTTAAATGAGGCTGACATTTATTTTAATTGACATGCAAATTATTTTAATCTTGAAGGACTGTGAGAGAGAAAAACCCAATTTTTAAAACCATACTTTAAAATAGTAAACTCCATAATAGAGTATAAAAGATAATCTACTGATATCTGGTACAGGAAGAAAATATATTTAAAAAATTTTTTAATCTTAAAAAGTTAAGTAAGACACTGAGCTGTGCTGATATTTAATATGTAAATTGACACCGGAGCCCTCGATCTATCCCTTGGTCGGATGGTCTCGTCGATTAGTGCTCACTCAAGCTGTGTTCCAGTTAAGGTTTCCTCAGTGGTAGTTCCATGAAGGTAGAGGAATTTTTAGTAGCACTTTTACTTGATCATTTTCAATGTTATAAATTTTACCGCAGTTTATGGGCATCTGATTAAGTGAGTTTTATTAACTAAATAACCCACACTAAATGAGAAATGGCTTTAAAATATTCCTGCAAAGGAATATAGGATTAGGATGATATTAATAACACAAACACGAGCAAATGAAAGGAAAATGGCATAGGTGAATACTTCTCCTAGCGCGAACACCCTATCAACCACAAGTTGACAAATGCATCATGCTAATCAGATCTACAAAAAAAGAAGCCCCACAAAACTATCAAGAATTCATCTGAAATATGTATGTCCACCACCGAACAGGCAATCACAGTCCTAAATATATATTGTGCTTTGATAATTGAGTATGACACCATCACTGTTAGCAAGATATCTAAAAATTGAACATCCAGAACATAAAATATCTATATTTTTTAACAACATGTTTTAAGCCATGCAATACTCAATCCAGTTCGCTCAACATTTTACAACACTCACAAAATATTCCTAACCAATAGTCATGTCATATTAGGAAAATACTTTGCTCTTCCTATGGCAAACATGAGTAAATATTAAAAAAAAAAAAACAAAAAAACAGCATAGTAACAAATTAAAATGCAATCCTCAATCAGTAAAACACTGCCAGAATTATAGGAAAGATTGCTTAATGTTTGAAGAAAGAAGTACTGGAGCAAATTATGTAGTCCAAAAGGTTGGATATAAGATAAAAAGACACATTTCTTACATGTCTCAGCCTATGCTATTTGCTAGATTCTGTTTCCAATATAAAAACATTGTGTTTTTGTGTATATGAAGAATTAAAAGTTTTACTGGAGAAGATGTACTCTCCACAGCAAATTTCTTCTTTTATAAATGTATAAATGTATGTGTAACTTCTGATGGAGCAGCTGCTTTAACTAGAAATGGGATTGTCAGATAGCAACTCATGTGAAAATCAATGAGTCATTCCGTACAGGCAAGTTATTGCAGCAAAGGAGTTGAAATAAGAAGTGTGCACTAGTATCATCAATGTGGTTAATTTCATTTAAAAAAAAAACAACCTTAAAAGTAGAAGAATCATTAGGGTATTTTTAATGAGATAGGGAAGAGCTAAAAATTATTTTTCCTCTATTAGGCTTGCTAGCTATCTACTGTAAAGAACGTTAAAGAATTGTTGAACTTAAAAGATGGGCAATGGATTTTTTCTTTTACAAAAAGAAAAACATTCACAATTTGCTGAGCTTTTCTGTGATGACAAGAGGTTAAGTCACCAAGCACAATCTTCAAAACAAACACACTGAACTTGTACCTTCGATGTAAATGGAATGTTTCAACAGTTTCATGAGAAAAAGACTGCCTTTTGGGAGTAACTTCTATGGGAATTTTAAAGATGGATGTTTCAAAACAGCTCCATCATTTTGTGATTGGTACTAAAAATGTTGAGAGAGTAATTTTTAAAAACTTCTCATTTAAAAGCTTGGAACACCCAAAAGCTTGGAAACAGAATTTTTAACCCCTTTCAAAATCTCCCAGAAGAAACACATAAGGTTTCTAATCCATTTCTTAAAATGATGGAAATTAAAATCCCTCCCATTAGGTGCAAGGTCAGACTATTAGGGGCCAGCCAAATATCACCAAAACTTCTGCATAACTGCTGGATGGTATTAAAATCTTAGTATAATGATTTAGGAATCATTGCCATTTGAATCTATGTATCTTTGTGAACCATCTCTGACAGCTATTTTAAAAGTATCAAAATAAACTGACCATGGAATCCGATTCATATTGCTGCCAAAGAGATTAACCAAGATTTTAAAAAATTATGAAGCATGTTACAGATGTTTAGAAACATCCTCACCATTTTGTAATTTGTACTGAAATGTTGAGAGTGATCTAAAAAACCTCTCATATCTGCACACTCAAAATACATACTTATATTAGGGGTGAGCTTAAAAAAACTTTTGATGTATAGAGGTGAATATAACAAACTAATTTATGTAACATTTGATCCCCCATTTCCTATCAAGAAGCCAAACTTGAACAGAAAATAAAATGAAGCCCAATTGACATATATATACACTAATATGTATAAAATAGATAATAAGAATCTGCTGTATAAAACAATAAATTCAAAAAAAAAAGAAAATGAAGCTCAAAAGCAGAGCCAGTAAGTAGTATCCAATTTTTCACTGGAAAATTATCAAGATAGAATTTATATATAAATATCTCTATTCCTAGTGGAGTTTTCATGTCACAATTGAATACATTTCCAAGAATGTAAAAGAGGTGTTAAATCCTTTAGGATAACTTCCTCTTCATTATAGGTAACCTGACATATTTAGCAGACTAATGAAAAAGGTAATCTAAATTTGGCAATACCGATATAGACCTATTAAGAAACTGTATTTTAGGGAGATGAATGTATCTAAACAAAGGTTTCGGAATTTAGACTACTTAATTAGAAAACATGCATAAAATGTATCTTCATTCGAATAGTCCTACATCTACCACCAATACCAAGAGTTCAGAGAACAAAGAAGGTAACTGGGAGGAGGTGATTACTGGTTTGTTTTTGTCTTTAATGCACTGAATTGTGCAACTAAAACAGCAAAGCTCCGGTTCATATGAAAAGTGGAAGCAAAGCTGATCATTGTTAAAAACGTGATAGCGATTACAAGATTGTTTTTAATGACTTTTTAAAGACAATATTGAAAAATACAAGAGTTCATTATTAAGTCATGTTTTCCATGAAGAAAAGGCTTATATTTAGAATAGCATAATGCCACCAACTTAAAAAGTGGACAACATATTTAAAATGTTTTAAATTACTTATGAAAAAAATGACTGAGCCCTTATAGTTCAAACTAGAAATTTTAGGAAGTATTTTATAAGCTATTTTATACAGGTATATTTTAATTAATGTGATAATAGTGACTGACTTTTAAATATGAAGATTATTCTCTGCTTTCAAAGGACTATTATAAATTTAATTTTGAAAGTAAAGAAATGCAGTACCATTCTTAGCGAAGAAATTTGTTTATAAGTTTTTAAGACGCCCAAGGTAATTAGTTCCCTATCATTTCAAACATATTCATTTTCTCAAACTTATCAGTACCTCAGCAAGAAAAAAAAGTTCTATACCTCGGTGTACTTTTTGCTCTACAAAAAGACAACTTGATTGGAAGGGAATAAATAGTTGTTGTCCCGCAATGTTCTTTGGCACCACTCAGTTTTCCAAATAAAAATGTACGTTAAGCTCACAAGGGGCACGGAGCTATTCTAAAGAATGTTGGGCAATTCAAGCAAGAAAAACAAAAAGAATATAATGTACATTATCTCAAAACAATGACTCACAGTTAATGAGTATTTTAAGTGATTGCAAAAGGCTGAAGGGATTAGTTTATTCCAACTACCAAATGCCAGGCTACCAGGAGTGTTTTATTACTCAGAATCTAGAAAAACAGGCCTTCCTTAAAACTACAAAAAGGTTTTTTTTGATAGATTTTTAAAGTTTCCTTTGAGAAATACAATGTTAAATGGCAAACTGAGTTTTTCCATTCTAAATTTCTCTAACACAAAGCGTAAACTGAGTCAAGGCAAAAATTAAGTCTTATAGAAACGACCCCTTGGGTCCACTATAGGAACGGTGCAGAGAACCTCATGAACTGAGGAATGGAAACGGAAATGCTGACAGTGCGTGTCTTCCTATAAGAATGAAAGTATGAGAGAAAAACAGTAAATTAATGAAAGGAGGAGCTAGACAAACAAGATTCACATCACCGTAAATTTTTTTTTTAAGTATTGTTCTTAAACTCAAACTCTCACTAAATATCCCTTTCCCAGAGATGACCACAAGTCAGCATCACTTGAGAGTTCAGGAAATCATCAAACCTGCATTTAAAGACAAATCAAAACTAGCTTGAATATTTTATTTCCAAAGTTAGAAACAAATCTAATTTCTCCGCTTCGGAAGCCCTGAATAATGGAACCATGATTAAGTGCCAAGTATTTTCGTACAGTATCAGAGTCTAGAAATAAACTCTAGGATATTTTTCTCAAATTACATTCTTTTATCATCCGAGAAAGGCAGGGGGCTGGGAGAAAATATAACAGTTCAAGTTAATTCAGCTTTTACAGAAAATTCTTTCAATAACATTATTGTGAGCTTATCTTCCATTGATTACTTTCCTTCTTTTTATTCCTTAGTAGAAGAAAAATAAAGGTGGCATCTTAAGAGCTGATGAAATGAAGGGTACAAGCCAGTTACTGTGCGAAGTACTGGCAAATGGTAAGCAAAAGCAAACAAGATCCTTGGTCTCTTAAGGACTTTTAGCTAGAGGGAGAGATGGCACACCAACATGTAAAACTGAAAGCATGGATACAATAGGTACATGGCACTATGAAAGCAAACAGATGGTGATCTGACCTGTTCAAGCACATCCAAGGTGTTCCTGAGGTAAGGAAATGACCACCAGCTAAGGTAAAAAGGATGAGGGAGAGACAGAGTGAAAACAATAAGAAGTGACCAAGGATGACAGCAGAGGGGTAAAGAAGAACTTAGTCTTTCTGGGTTTCACAAATGATATTCAGGATTTTTGTCTCTATTCTACCCGTGGATTCTAACTAAGAGCAATAGGAAGCAGCTGATTGTTTTAATTAAAGGTATAATATATATAAAGGTATAATGTCAATCAAACTCGTATCTTCAGACACATCACTCTGGCTGTACTGTGGAGAATGAATTTGATTAGCACAAGGATGTATACAAGGAGACCGATTAGAACTCTTATGGTTCAAGTTAGGAAATAATAGACGAAGCCAGGACACTGACAACAGAGAAGGTTACTGAGATTTCAGACACAGAAATCAACAGGACTGGATGACAGATGGGGTAAAGGAGGTGAGGAATACACATATGCAGAATGTTAACTAGGATTCCAGCATGCATAACTTGGATGCAGGGGGTGATAGTCACTAAACTGGGGAATGCTAAAGGAAGACCACATTTGAGGGGGGAAAGATCATAAATTCATAAAACATGTTTGAAGTGCCCTTGGGGCACACAGAAAGGAAAAGAGATGCCAAGTAGGTCGTTCGATCTCTAAAATTGGACCAGTATTATGGAACTTGAGTCATCAGTATAAAGGTAATTAGTCTTAGAGTATGGATAGAGACGCAAAGAACTAAGAGATAACGACTGAGGAAACAAGCCTTAGAAACTCCAATATGTAAAGTAAAGCCTGGGTAAAGAATGGGTCTGGGGCTTCCCTGGTGGCGCAGTGGTTGGGAGTCCGCCTGCCGATGCAGGGGACATGGGTTCGTGCCCCGGTCCGGGAGGATCCCGCATGCCGCGGAGCGGCTGGGCCTGTGAGCCATGGCCACTGGGCCTGTGCGTCCGGAGCCTGTGCTCCACGACGGGAGAGGCCATAGCAGTGAGAGGCCCGCGTACCGCCAAAAAAAAAAAAAGAATGGGTCTGCAATACAGACTAAGAACCAGCCTGAGAGATATGAGGAAATCAGGAGTGAAGACTCAAGAGTCCGAAATGTCAGAAGAGGAGAATTCCAGCTATCACGCTGAATGCTGAGAGCACACGTATGACAAGGTATGAAAACGGTCTGTTTGATTCAGTGATAAGGTCACTGTTCACCTCAATAGTATTACTTCAATGAATTTAAGAAGTAGAAAACAAGCTTGGAGTAGACTGAGAAGTGAGTGGCACTGAAAGAAACGGAGAGAATGTTACAGAGAATGTTAAGTTTGCATACATACAGGAAGAGGTGGGGCAGTGCCTACAGTTAGATACCATTTTTTTAAATTGGAGACACTTTAACATGTTTTTGTGCATATGAGAAAGATCTAGTTGAAAGGAAGAATTATGAAAAGGAATAAAAAAATCATCTGAGTTTTTTTAAGACATCTGAGAAAGCAGAGGTAATATAACGTAGAGCACAGGTAGAGGATAAAAAGGATGGGTGCTGCAAAGGTAAGATTCATGTTTGGCATCAGAATGAAGTCTTTCTCTTTAAAGTAGGAAGGGAGGTATCTATTGAGGAAGCTGCATATTACTCAAGTTAAGTGTATTCTAAAATAATAAAATTTTAGTTAAATGAGGGGAACACTTTTATGTTTACTTCAGTATCTGGCACATGGAAAAATGCTTTATATAGATTAGTCTATTTAATCCTCATAACAACCCTGTGCAGTATGTTTATTAGCTCCTCCACAAATGAGGAAACTGATGCGCACAGAGGTTAAACAACTTGCCCAGGGTGAATGGCAGCACTGAGTACTCAAAACCAAACACTGACTCTATAGCCAAAGCTCAATCAGTATGCTGGATCATCTCTTGGTGGGCTTGAGACTGTCCCTAAAGCACCCATACTGTCAGTACAGATTGATGGTTTCTGAAACACTTAATATCCTAAGTCTCGTACTGCTTGGATGAAAGTTATGTTGACCCCATTATTAAATAATATTTTTATTTATGGCCTAGGCAGTAAGGCTTCATAAATAAGCCTAGGTAGTAAGACTTCATAAATTGACCTCTGTAATCACTACTTCACACTACTGAGAAAGAATCCCAAAGATTTTTTTAGTCTTCTATTGCTTATTTTCCAGGACTATGACAACTATCCAACAGCATTAAAGTGGCATTGCAATTCACCTATTCATGTGTGGATCTCCCTCACTAGATTTGGGCATCGCAAAGGCTGCCTACGTCTTCCTCACTGAAATATTTGTTCAGTGCCTACTGTGTGACAGCTACTCTGCCAGGTGCTAAGAAACAGTATAAACAAGACAGACGTGATCCCTGGTCTCAGGAAGTCAGGCAATAAATCGATAAACAATATATGCTTTTAAAGTGAGAAAAATACTGGGAAGGAATCAATATGAGAGAATGGAGGTCAAGATGTAGAACTGGATGTTTAGCTATAGTGACTAGGGAAGGCATCTCTGAAAAGGAAACATTTAAGCTGAGATCTAAAAGCAGAGGAAGGGGCATTCCAGTCGCCGGGAATCCCCTAAGATAGGGGATAAACAATTTAGAGACTAAATGAAATAAACCCAAGGGTGGCTGGAGAGCAGGAGTAAGGGTAAAGCTGGAGGTGAGATCATAGGCCATGATAAAGAATTTGGAATTTATAGTTTTTACAAAGAAGAGCACTGAGTATTCAGCAGGAAACAGGTACGATTTTATTTATACTTTAAAATCATTATAAATCCTATTCTATGAAGAACATAGAAGTCAAGAGGTAAAACAAGGAGACCAGCGAGGCCTACTGCAATAGTTCAGGTGAGGGATGATGGTAGCCTGGAGCAGAAGTTGGTAGATGGA
The DNA here is from genome assembly GCF_964165515.1 of Mesoplodon bidens. NCBI lineage: Eukaryota > Metazoa > Chordata > Mammalia > Artiodactyla > Ziphiidae > Mesoplodon > Mesoplodon bidens. Next base: position 22,020,939 of record NC_138174.1, on the reverse strand, counting down.
AATGGTGAGACGTTGAACAGTTTTGAGAGAGATTTAGGAGGTAGATCTGATCTTTGAAAAAGGAGTAAAGGCAATTCAAAGGTGAAAGGACAGTCTTTTCAGAAAATGGTGTTAGAATAAACATCCACATTGGGAAAAAGATATATCCATCTAAACACTGGCCTTATCTCAACACCGAAGAGGATAGAGATGGAAAATAAGCATATGAAAAGATGCTCAATATCGTGCCATTAGGGGACTGCAAATTAAAACAGTGAGATACCACCACACATCTATCAAAGTGGCTACAATTCAAAACACTAACAACACCAAACGCTGGCAAGGATGTAGAACAACAGGAATTCTCATTTACTGCTGGTGGGAATGCAAAATGGGACAGCCACTTTGGAATACACTTCGGTGGTTTCTTACAAATCTACGCATAGGCTTACCGTTTAAGATCCGGCAGTTGCGCTACTAGGTATTTTTCCAAATGCACTGAAAACGTACATCCTCAAAACACCTGCACACAAATGTTTACAGTAGCTTTCTTTACTCGTAAGTGCCCCAAATTGGAAGCAACCAAGATGTCCTTCAATAGGTGAAGGACAAACTGTGGCAGATCTATACCGTAATAAAAAGAAATGTGCTATCAAGCCACAAAAAGATAAGGACAATCCTTAACTGCATATTGCTAAGTGAAAGAAACCAGCAGAAAAGGCTACATACTGTATGATTCCAACTATATGACATCCTGAGACAGACAAAACTAGAGAGACAGTAAAAACATCAGTGGCTGCCAGGGATTGAGGTGGTGATAAAATATCCTAATGGTGGATACATGAAATTACACTTTTAGCAAAACCCATAGAACTGTTGACACAAAGAGTGAACCCGAATGTAAACTATGGACTTTACTGTATCAAAACTGGTTCGACTACAACAAACGTACCAAACTAATGCAAGATGGTAGCAAGGGAAACAAGGGAAGGGGAATTAATATAGAAACTCTCTGTACTTTCTGGTCAATTCTTCTGTAAACCTAAAACCGCTGTAAACAATAGTAACAATGTTTACAAAAAAAGTCCCAAAACAAACAACTGGACTAACAAAAAACAAATAGATTGTATATGGGAGGTGAGGAAGAGACCACTCCATGGTTTTTCACATAATGAGATGAACATCATGATTCTGCACAGAGATGAAGAGAAAAATAGTCCAAGGTTGGACATGTTTTTTAATTTAAGTAGTTTAATTAAACCACTTGATATCCAAGTGGATATCAAGACTGGAACTTTGAGGAGGTGGCTGGGCAGGGGATAAAAATTGGGGGAGTTAAAAAAAGAAAAAGTATTAAGCCATGGGAACGGATAAAATCATCTAAGTGTAAAGGAAGAAGAGGTGAGAGGAAAAACTCAAGGACTGAGAAGGGCATTTCAGAAGGTTGGAGTGTTCAACTACACTGAATTCTGCTAAGAGGTCAGAAGGCACAGGTAAGCATCCAGTGGATCTGGCAACAGGGAAGACCTGGGTAACTTTGATAAGAGCAGTCACAGTGGTCTGAGATGCAAAAGCCACATCGGGATAGACTGAGAAGTAAATAAACTTGGAGAAATTGTAACAATATGAGTAGACAATTCTTGGTAATAAACGTGAGTAGAGACTGCAGTAGAAGTCAGAGGGTGAAGAAAAGGTCAAGTTGGCTTCTTTTTTTTTTTCTCTCTTTTTTTTCCTCTTTTGGCCACACCACATGGCATGCGGGATCTTAGTTCCCCAACCAGGGATCGAACCCACATCCCCTGCATTGGAAGTGCAGAGTCTTAACCACGGGACTGCCAGGAAAGTCCCGCTTCCTTTTCTTAAGATAACATATGACAGCATAATTAGATGGTGATGGGAATGATCCAGTAGAGAGGGAAATTCGCTCATAGAAAATACTAAAGCCACAAAATCCTTGACAAGATACAAAAGATAGATCCAGGCTCTAGACAACAATGGGAAAAAGCCTTTGAAAAGAAGGGAATGGGGGTAGAAGCATCTCAATATCTCCAAAGCTTGGGAGATGCATGAAATTTGGTAAGTGGATGCTCAAGAGAATTAAATGAATCAAATTAAAGTAGTGAAATGCTTTTAGAAGGCGCCTAGCAAAGCACCACTATGTGTAAATGTTAGGACTCAAACTAAATTGGAATTATACTTAATATCAAAGAAGACAGAAATAGAGTGTAAGGCAAAATAAATTTTAAAAGGACAAAGCCAATGAATATAAAAGTTACAAATAAGATAGATATAGAGGCCCAGAAAGAAATGAATTCCTGCTGATGTCTTGATTTTAGCCCAGGGAGACCCATGTTGGACCACTGATCTAATCAACAATTTCAATAAATTATTTTCAATACTAAAAAAAAAAAAAACTAGATATAAATCCAACTATATCAGTATTGCTTTAAATTTAAATGGTTGAAATATACCAATTATAAGACAGAGGCTGTCAAATGGATTAAAGAAAAGAAAGACCTAACTGTACACTGTCTATAAAAAAAACCCACATTAAACACAAAGATAGAGGTAGATTAAAAGTAAAGGGATAAGAAAGATACTGTGATAATACTAATTAAAAGAAAGCTAGAATAACCACATTAATTTCAGGAAAACCAGACTTCAGAACAAGGAAAAGTTATCAGGGATAAAGAGGGGCATTATGAAACAATGAAGGAGTCAAGTCTCCATGAAGATATAACAATCTTTAATATGTTTGCTTAACAACAGAGCATCAATATATGTGAGCCAAAAACTGACAGAACTGAAATGAGAAATTGATGAATGCTTAAAAGACTTCAACACCGCTCCACCAGTAACTGATGGATCCAGCAGGCAGAAAATCAGTAAAGACAGTTGAACTGAACAGCACCATCAATCAACTGGATCTAAGTGACATCTAAAGACTACTTCATCCAACAACAACAAAATATACCTTCTCAAGCTCACATGGAGAATTCACCAAGATTAAGGGCCATAAAACACACCACAAAATTTTAAAAGAATAGAAAGCATACTAAAAGTACACTCTCAGACACAAGGGAATTAAACTAAAATTAGTAAGATACCAAATATTTACAGATAAATGAAAAAGCCCTAAATAGTTAGAAATTAAACAACACCTCTAAATAATACATTGGTTTCAAAAGTCTCAAAAGAAACTTTTAAATATTTCAAACTAAAAGAACATGAAAGAAGAATTTATCAAAATTCTGGGATACAGCAAAAACAGTGCTTAGAAAGAAGAGCGACATAAACCTAAGGCAAGTAGAAGAAAAGAAATAAAAATTAGAGAAGTCAATGAAACTGAAAACAGTAAAACAGAAAAATCAACAAAACCAAAGTCTGGTTATTTTATCAATAAAATTGATAAATCTCTAGCTGGGCTAACAAATAAAATGAAAGAAGACACAAACCACTAATATCACAAAGGAAAGAGGAGCCACTACTACTGATCCCATGGATATTAAAAGGATAGTAAGGAGTATTATTAACAACTCTATCTCCACAAATTTGATAACTTAGGTGAAATGAACCAATTCCTTAAAAGATACAATCTACCAAAACTTACACAAGAAACAAACTGAAAAGGCTTATATCTATTAAAGAAACTGAATCGACAATTAATAACCTTCCCTAGCAGAAAGTACAAAGCACAGATGGTTTCACTGATGATTCTACCAAATGTTAAATAAAATGACACCAATTGTCTACAATCTCTTTCAGAAAATAGAAACGAGAACGATTCCTTACTCATTCTATGAGGCAAGTCTAATATCAAAATCAGACAAAGACATTACAAGAGAGAAAAATTACAGACCAGTGTCCCATTAACCTTGATACAAAAATCCTTCACAAAATATCAAGAAATTGAATGCAATAATATGTAAAAAGAATTATACACGGGCTTCCCTGGTGGCGCAGTGGTTAAGAATCCACCTGCCAATGCAGGGGACATGGGTTTGAGCCCTGGGCCGGGAATATCCCACATGCCATGGAGCAACTAAGCCTGTGCGCCACAACTACTGAGCCTGCTCTCTAGAGCCCGGGTAACACAACTACTGAGCTCACGTGCCACAAATACTGAAGCCCGTGCGCCTAGAGCCCGTGCTCCGCAACAAGAGAAGCCACCGCTATGAGAAGCCTGCACACTACAACGAAGAGTAGCCCCTGCTCACCGCAACCAGAGAAAGCCTGCGCTCAGCAACAAAGACCCAACAGAGCCAAAAAAGTAATTTAATTAATTAATTTTAAAAGAAAAAAATAATTATACACCATGGCCAAGTTCCATTTATTCTACATATGTAAAGCTGATTTAGTATTTAAAAATCAATTAGACTCATTAACAACTAAAGAAAAAACACAATCATATCAATATATACAGAAAAAGCATTTGACAAAAGCCAACACCAGTTCATGATTTAAAAAAAAACACACAGGGCTTCACTGGTGGCGCAGTGGTTGAGAGTCCACCTGCCGATGCAGGGGACATGGGTTCGTGCCCCCGTCTGGGAAGATCCCACATGCCGCGGAGCGGCTGGGTCCGTGAGCCATGGCCGCTGGACCTGCGCGTCCGGAGCCTGTGCTCCGCGATGGGAGAGGCCACAGCAGTGAGAGGCCCGCGTACCACAAAAAAAAAAAAAAAAAAAAAAAAACACCTCACAAACAAAAAACCTTTGAGGAACCAGAACTAGAGAACTTCCTTAATGTGATAAAGAATATCTACAAAAAACCTACAGCTAACATCATACGTATTGGTGAGAAACTAGATGCTTTCCACCCAATATCATGAACAAGACAAGCAAGTCCCCTCTCACCATTCGTATTCAACATTGTTGTGGGAAGTCCTAGCCAAAGCAATAAGCAAAGGAAGTGAAAGGTATAAAGACTGAGAAGGAAAACATAAAACTGTCCTTGTTTCCAGAAGACATGACTGTGGATACCCAAAGTCCCTAAAGCAAGGAAAAAATACTGCAATTAGTAGGCAACTATAGCAAGGTTGCAAGATACAGGTAAAGTCAATTGTTTTCCCTATATATCAGCAATGAACAACTGGAATTTAAAATACACCATTTGCACTAGCACCAAAAAAAAAAAAAAAAAAAAAAAAAACTTAGGTATAAATCTAAGAAAATGAGTCTATGTGAGGAAAAACTACAAAATGCTGATGAAAAATCAAAAAGATCTAAATAAATGGAGAGTAACTGCATGTTCATAGATAGGAAGACTAAATATGGTTAGATGTCCGTTCTTCCCAACTTGATCTTTAGATCCAATGCAATCCCAATAAAAACCCCAGCAAGTCATTTGTGGACAAACTGATTCTAAAGTCTGTATGAAAAGGTAGAAGACCTAGAATAGTAGGCACAATACTGAAGAACAAAGTTAGAAGTTTGACACCCAATTTTAAGACATACCAAAAAACTATAGTATTCAACACAGTGTAGTATCAGCAAAAGAACAGACCAATAGAATGGAATAAAGGGCCCAGAAATAGATCCATACAAATATAGTCAACTGATCTTTGAAAAAGGAGCAAAGAAAATTCAAAGGAAAAAGGACAGTCTTTTCCTAAACACTGGCCTTACACCTTTCACAAAAGTTAACTCAACGGATCACAGGCCTAAAGGTAAAACTCAAAACTGTAAAACTTCCTGAAGATAACATAGGAGAAGATCTAGGTCACCATGGGTTTGACAATGAGTTCTTAGATACAGCACTAAAAGTACAAAAAAGAAAAAAGAAAAAAATTAAAGAAAAAAATTGATGAAGTTGGCTTCATTAAAATTTAAAACTTCTGCTAAGAGACTGTTAAGAGAATGAAGACAAGCCACAGACTAGGGGAAAACACTTGCAAAACACTTATCTGGTATAGGACTGATATCCAAAACATTCAAAAAACTTTTAAAACTCAACAAAAAGAAAACATTTTTAAATGGGCAAAAGATCTGAAAAGACACCTCACTGAAGAGGATATACAGATGGAAAATAGTATCATTAGAGAACTGCAAATAAAACAGTAAGACGCAACTATACACCTATCAGTGGGACTACCATCCAAAACACTGACACCACCATACGCCTGCAAGGAGACAGGACAACAGGAACTCTGGTTCATTGCTGGTGGGAAGGCAAAATAGTCCAGCCACTTTGGAAGACAGCTGGGCAGTTGCTCACAAAGCTAAGCATAGGCTTTACTGTAAGATCCAGCAATTTCACCACTAGGTATTTTTCCAAATGAGTTGAAATCTGTCCTCCAAACACCTACATATAAATGTTTATAGCAACTTTGTTCATAAGTGCCAAAAATTGGAAGCAATCAAGATGTCCTTCAAAGATGAATGGATAAACAAACTGTGGTAAATCTATACGATGGAATACCATTCAGTAATGAAAAGAAATATGTTATCAAGTCACAAAAAGACATTGTATATCGCTAAATGAAGGAAACCAGGCTGAGAAGGCTAAAAACAAAACCACAGATTGCCAGAGGTGGGGAGGGGCGGGAAGGGAAGGATGAGTATAGGTGGAACACCATTTGTAGGCAGGTGAAACTATTCTGTATGACACTATAGTTATGATACGAGACATTATGTATATGGCAAAACCTGTAGAACTGTATGACACGAATGAACCCTAATGTAAACTATGGATTTCAACTAATAATGATGCATCAGTATTCGTTCATTAATTGTAACAAAATACACAAGATGTCAACAGCAGAGCAAACTATGGTAAGGAAAATTGTATAAATTGGGGGGTAGGGGGAGGACTGTACTTTCTGGTCGGTTTTTCTGTAAAACTAAAACTACTCTTAAAAAAATGCATACTAAATCAAAAATCCCTTTTACCTACTTTAAACACTGAGGTTCTATGTGAAATTTTCCTGAGAATATGCATTCTTTTTGGCAAAGATATTTGACAATGGTGTGATAGAATTCTTTAGATTTTGAGAAATCATCTTTTAAATGCCATTTTTGTTGCTTATGTGCCCTTGGGCAGGTGTTGTAACCTCTGAGTTTCAGCATCTTTGTGTGTAAAATAAAAAATTACCTTTCTCATAGGTCAACCGGATCTAATTAGATAAATATATGTAAAGCACCTAGCAAAAGCTGCACAGAGTAGGCATGTAAATGGTTGTTCTTTTCTTTCTCCCTCATTTGTCCCCCAGTTCTAACTCAGCTAAGGTAGAACACAACCTGTCTCAAACCAGTATTTCTCAAAGGTATGCATACCCTAAAGGTACATGCAGCCATTAAATAAATACCTTGTGTCTTCCTGGAGCTCAATTTAAAATTTGGGGGAAAAAAGCTATTTAACTGGTAACTTAAAACACTGTTATACCAAAACAACGTTGCTTGAGTATTTGCACTATATTTCAAGAAGCAACATAAGACTGTGCTTTCATTACAGTTTTGGTCACACTCTCAGACTTCCAGGACCACTTCTCCACCATCGTCAGCTGTTTGGGGTGTATCTCAAACTTCTCCACTGAAGCACTGACTTTCCTTTCTAATTTTAATTATGCGACTAAACACAAGTTCATTTTCTTCTCACTGTCAGTGCCGTGTCAACAGTTTAGCTCCAAAGGGCCTGGCTCCTCTTTAATTACTAAGGACAACCTGAAAAATAACATTTTACATTACACAAGCCATTTAATATGGAATTTATAGTTATGTGAGTCAGAATTAAACAATAATTGAAATGAAGGTGGTACTTTTTTGATTGCTTTCTCAAGGTCTTAGCTATTACCTTGAGCCAATTTTTTTCTTTTCCTCTGAACTGTGCACATTAGTCTGTACTGGCCTAATTTTTTGAAACAAAATTTTTGCATATCACTATGTAACTCTTTTGTCCAAGAGAATCTTGTAAAATTAAGCACCTGACTGGCTAAATACATAAGGATAAACAAAATGGTATGAGTCACAGGGCTAAACACAGGCTGAGCGTGTACTGTGTTGGTTCAGTGTCACACATTAAGAATAATAATAAACTGAAGCATATTCAGAGATCTACAAAACTCTTAAGGATTTCAAATCCATGCTACATGAATAAGAGCAAAAAAAAAAAAAAAATGGAGGTGTGCTTAATCTGTAGAGGGGGGCAGGAAACTTGCACTTGGAATTGATGGAGTATAACAGCCATCTTAAGATACCTGAAGGCTATCATATTGGAAGGGCATCAGACTCGCTCTATGTTGCCCAGAACTAGGACTAACATGATGAGGCAATAAAGTACAGTTAAGTATAGATCTCTGAGCCTGGAGTCAAAAGAGACTTGAATCCTACAGCAGACCTTTAATAAACTATGTGATATTAGAAATACATGTATTGTTCCCAGATATCAATTATCTTGTATGTAAAATTTTACATATTTTATTTTACAGATAAGAATGCTAACCAAGCTAATTTCTAAGGTAATTTTCAAATAAAAAATGACATGGAAGCATATTCTGGGTCAACTTCTTACCATCAGAGCATCCGTGAACATGGAATCAGCTACCTCACTGATGTAGTGGGTGCTGTCACTAGATCACAGCAATATGATCATTTGCTCTGCATAAAGGCAAGTGCAGAATAGACAGCAAACTATTTTAAATAAAAGCCAAATGTCCACGAGCTGATGTCCTTATAAAAAGAATCAAAAAGACAGGATGGAAGGTTACTGTGTTTTCTATATTGCCATCTACTGAGTAAATTATACTAGTAATGTAATTCTAGAAAAAAATTCTAAATCATTTTTTAGCTCACCTGTACTGAATACTGCATTTTCCTTTGTTTCTGGATATACTATATATTATGCTAACACTTGATTCTTTGAACCTACTTAATATACCTTACAGAATAACAGTATAACTTTCTTGTGTGAACAATTTTATATACTAGCCAACAATATTATTTCTTAATCCTTAATATAACAGATTCCCGAATTACAGTGTAAGTGAATGTTTATAAAACTCTAATTTCTCAAACCGAAGTTAAAATTACTCAGTACAGCTACTGTTTTCTAAATTCTAGGTTTCATTTAATAGAAACAGGCATACACAGCAAACATGAGGCCAGGCAAAATAACCTCAAAGAATCTGTACTCAACTTTCCATTCAAAGTACAATATTTTAACAGTTCTCAGGGCTTAAGAAATACTAAATTAAATATGGATCATAAACATTAAGAGAGCAAGGGTAGGAGATGCCATGGAATATATTCAGGCCAGGTACCAAAAGGGTACAATGTCTGCAGATATTTGTTTCTAAATGCACTCCAAAGTCATACAAAAATAAATTTGTGGTTTATCCATTGCTCTTCTCTGGGAGAGATTTTTTGTGTGTGTGTGTGTGGTGCGCGGGCCTCTCACTGCTGTGGCCTCTCCCGTTGCGGAGCACAGGCTCCAGACGCGCAGACTCAGCGGCCATGGCTCACGGGTCCAGCCGTTCCGCGGCATGTGGGATCTTCCCGGACCGGGGCACGAACCCGTGTCCCCTGCATCGGCAGGCGGACTCCCAACCACTGCGCCACCAGGGAAGCCCTCTGGGAGAGATTTTTAAGAATTTTCCTAGTTCTACATCTGTCTGGAAATCAAAGGATATCTGTTGTAGTTTACTTTATCATCAGACATTGCACTGAACACATTTTGAACATTTTTCTACCTATTCCATACCTTACCTCTTGAGTAGAGATCCCTTTGATCGTAATTCCTGAAAACTCCGATGCACCCGTCATAGTTCCCTAACGTTTTTTTTACTGCAGTGCTCTAATTACCTTAGATGCACATTTAGTGGGGAAAAACTTTAAAGAGCACCTATGTGCTTATTTTGGAAACACCAATCTTTCATATTTCAGGACTACGTTAATGTGAATTTTTTTAAATGGGAAATAAAAATACCTGAATTTTAAAAAATCAAGAAATCGCTTAGGACATCTAGGCACTGATATTTTGCTCAATTGTTTCAATACAGCAAAATACAGTAAGATCTGTGCACATATTTACAATAAGCTACAAGGTCAGTACCACACTGCTTATGTTACATTTACCTTTTATAAAACAGAAGCTATGTTAAAAAAAAAAAACTGTTTCCTCACTAAAGAACAAAACAAAACTTTTTCCTATAGCTAATTCCATGAATCATGGTGAAACAATAAGCCTACGTTCTTACACCTCGGAGATAAAGCCATGTTCAACATTCTGTAATGTTTTTATTTTGAAGCTATTGACAGTGTAGGGAAAAGTCCATGTAATGAAAATTATTTAAAACTCTAATTTCACCATTACTTTTACGATATGTTTGAAATTTCCAGTGCAAGATTTTTATTTAACCCCCAACCCTACCCTTCTATACACATATAGTTAAGGCTTATAAATTTTTTTGTATTCAAGGAAAATACAGCCTTCCATCTTCCATAGAAATACATTATATCTGTAAACCTTTTAATAGCTTTAAATCTAAAAACAAAATTTTATCCACACAATCTTTACTCATCTTTCCCAAACTTACCAGATTAATAAAGCCAAGAATTTTAGCTCCTCTCCCGCTCCCCCCAAATACAGTAGCTATTCTAAATCATAATTTCCTTTTATAATTCTCATTTTTCAGAGTATAATTTCTTCAGGGAGCCAAATTCTTTCATTTTAATCCACAAATTGTCATTAATCAAACTTTTATTTCTTGCCTAGGACCCTATCATAAGGTTCATTTTTAATTCTAGGAGTCCACTTCTTATGAGTTTTCTTCAAATAAAAAGGGGAATCTCTTGCTTCTAGCAGACTCTGCATAGGAAAGGTAAATTGTTCCAGTGGCTTTGATTAAGTTTATGTAGATATAAAGACAAGAATCATTAAAACCCAATTTTATCCTTTTCCATGTTGTTTTGATAAGGTTAAAAGCAAGAGACTCTAAGATTTCCCCTTCTACAATTATTTGTTCAAGGAGAATATTAAAATATAAAACATTTTCTTCTCCTATTAACAGCACCCACAAATTGGGTAGTTCTCCAATCAGCCATTATTTTCAAATATTCTTTTTCTGAACAGAGGAACTGTCTTTTGTATGCTATGTTATAAGGGTCTTTGTTTATCAAGATCTCACTTTAAAAGATGTGACCATATTACTCCTGATATTGACGATATTAACTCAAGAGTTTTAATGGTTTGCAAAATTGGCATACAAAAACGGCATCTAAAAAAATCCAATTCTGGAAACAAAGCTAAGATGAAGCTAATCAGGAAAATGCAAAAATAGACTAAATAGATCACCTATTTCCTACATTTGGCACTGGGTGACCCAATGAGAATCATTTTAATTCAACAGTTTAAAATAATTTTTTTTCTCAAAAAAGTTTAACATATACAAGGATAGGATATATATTCAGAAATACTCAGAGGAAGACACATAAAATTAAAATACACTTAAAAATACTGTTGTAGTTTCCATTTTCTACTCCTGAAAGAAAAATAAGCCATTTATCAGTAAGTGCATTTTTTTATGGAGAAAATATTTATTAGTTTTTCAAATGATCACATAATACAAATATTACACAATTAGTCATTCTAGAAAAAAATTAGCTTATAGTAATATCCATAAAATAAACACTGAAAAATATAGGATTGCATATTGTGACACGAAATATTTAAAAATCTGAAAGGAAAATGTATCAAAATAAAAGTTTAAACACATCAGTTCACATTAATATACATAAAGTTTCACTTTTAAATAGCTTTTAGTGACATGAGATGAATAGAAATGCACTTACATTTCTTTTGCACACTTTAAGGAACAAAGCTAAAATTTAATCAAAGCATGAGATTAATGGGATTAAGAGTTTAAATCACTTCTTCAAAACTGAAACAAAAGGCTAATAACCTCACAGGCCATAAACTCATTTGTACTGTGGTTCGAAGAAGAGTTCAACTAAATTTCCAAGCAAATCTCACTTTCAGTTCCCTAAGTTCTTTCTAAAATGTTGAGTGAGTAGTTGTTTTTTAATTTATATGTGTTTGTAACAACTATCTTATTAACTTTTAACAAAAACAAATCAAGAGTAAAAAGCTGTAATTGTTTATGGTAATTCAGAGCTCTCTAGGGAAGTTTTAGCTCAAATTGATCTTTTAAACTTACTTTTAAGTACTGTACATACAAAAGTTTATTTATAATAAATGAGGGGAAAACAGGTCTCACAAATAGCCGAGAAAGACTAAAGGCCAGGTTATAATCTAGCAAATGTGGTTTCCAAAACCTTTAAATTTCCTAAGACATTTAGATGCTTCCATATTATTATCTCTAGAATTTCTATTCTTAAAATTTATACCAAATAAAACAAACTGGCAGCATTGCATAACTTTTAAAAACTTCTTTAACAGCTTTTGACTGACCAGTTAAATAGATACCAAAAAGAGAAATAAAACATTTTGATCACTACTGCCATCAATTTATCGACAGTTTGGATAACTATCTTGCAACACTTATTCACACATAGAAGCTTAGCCTACTACTACTAATTGCTTTTGCTCTATAAAATACCTCTTTTTTTTCAGTATCATTCAACTTTAGAATACCTGCAATGCAGAACAATACCTCAAGTTTAACAGGTATTTACTACTTTAGAAGACTGAACTCAAAGACGTCTCTACTCCTATACTGGAATCTTTGTTGATTTGACAAATAAGAATAAGGCTCAAGGCTAGAAAAAGTTAAAAAAGTGCATCCTAACATTAAAAGTAATTTGGGAATAATTAAGAAGTTCACCCTTTATATTTCCTAGTTCCTTTCAGTGTCAGGCAACAAAAGACAGTTTCATTAAGTTTTCTGGATCTCCCAGACTACTAAAAAATAAAAAGTTTGCCTGCTTCATTAAGGTGATTTTCAATCCCACAAATCTTTTAAGTGAAACAGATACAGAGAGCTGCTTTTTAAAGAAAGGTGTCTCTCATGCTTCCTCTGTTTCAGTCTTGTGAATAAAAAGGAATTATTTTCATGGCCATGTAAAATTCCAATCTGAAAAAATTATGTCATTATTTGAGCCTTTCCGTTTCCAGACCAAGAGTACACCAGAGTAAATCTTAAAGTTTATCAATGACAAGATCAGGTGGCTCTCTCATCCTTGTGTCTTCTAGATATAATGCATGGCTCCGTTCACTGCCTTCCAAACTGCAGCTGCTGCATGTGTGACAGATATCATCCATGAAGGCTCTGCTAGAAGAGTTCCTTTTGCTGAAGTATGATGTTTACCAGTTGAAAGAAATCTGGGCAATTAGAGAACAAATAAACCGGTCTCCCATTATCAAGATACCTGGAGTCACAGAAGGGATCCAGCAAGGAGAAATGAAAACCTGCCAAAGGCACCAACTTCACGTTCTACCCACTGTAGGTGAGAAGAACTTCCTGGAATCAAATCCTACCCTTGGCATCAAAGAAACTAAGAGAAAACCATCTTAATGCCATGGGGAAAAATCTAGGAAAAGGCTCTTTTGCCTTGTTATATCCTGAAACTCATATTCATTCATATGTATCTTATTAAAGAATGAAGCCTAGACTTGACAGTAAAACCATAATGGTACTATCATTGCATCTTGTTTAAAGATCTACTCAATTTGAAGTCCTAAAGTTCGAGGTAGGAAAAAGACCAAAAAGTTCTCACTAACAGGGTAGGATAACACCTGGACATCAGACTGTGTAAATTAGGAGAATTCAGATGCCCAGCTTGCCCAAAGACGAAATAAAGAAACTTCTTAAATACTGGAATAAAAAAGAGCACTTAGGGCCTCCCTGGTGGCGCAGTGGTTGAGAGTCCGCCTGCCGATGCAGGGGATACGGGTTCGTGCCCCGGTCTGGGAGGATCCCATATGCCGCGGAGCGGCTGGGCCCGTGAGCCATGGCCTCTGGGCCTGCGCGTCCGGAGCCTGTGCTCCGCAACGGGAGAGGCCACAACAGTGAGAGGCCCGCATACCGCAAAAAGAAAAAAAAAAAAAAAAAGAGCACTTAGAAGTACACTAATACCAGTAAAGGCTAAAATGGGCAGATATTTCCTTTTAAAAATTCCTGTGGACTACACAGGCATTCATCACCAAATCAAGTGCCCCCAAATCACCCACTGCTTTAATTATCTGGAGAGAAAATTAAAATAAATTTTAGGTCTCTTTTCTGAATGGGCACTAGTTAGCATTCTTAGAAAAACAAACAGATTGCAGCCCCACTTGGTTCTTATATGAACCCAAGGAGTTTAACAGTAGAATTAAATGGGCAATGGAAGGACACTCCAATCTATAAATAAACCCAAGTAAATAATGGAAAGCACCCACTTGTTTATTATCCTTTCCCAACTCTCTCCAGAAGCTGGATATTCTGCCTCCAAGGGTTCAGTGGAGAAAATGGACCCCTGACGTCAAAAGCTCTCCGTGGTCTTGGCTGTATCTGTGGTTCTAGGATCACTCCTTGCACCTCTGGTAGGAGAGAAGCACTGAAATAGAGAGCTGAATATAGATTTAAGAAAAAATTCTTATTAAGAAATTACATTCTCCGGTCATTTGAGCTTGTAATGACTTATCCTCAGGATAAAAAGGAGCTACATTTGGGCATACCTTCCTTAGTGCCTTCTTAATTTGAATTTTAGAAGTCTGTCACCACACATGATTCATTCCTCAGTAACTATTAAGAAGGGACCTATCTTGGTCTAAGCCGTAACACGTTCTGTGACAAACCACTCAACTTCAAGTGGAAGACCAAATCAAAAAATGATAAATTAGGACTGGAAAACAAGATCAGTTGTTTCAAAGGGACAGGGAAAGGCACTAGACCTCAGATATATCAAGGAAGTCCCAGTTAATTCTTCTGTCAAAGAGAAGAAGACGGATTGAAAAGTAGAAACAGAATAATCAAGCCTATTAACAGGAACACCACTAAACCTTGGGAATTGTCTAAGAAGCTGAATTTGTTCTCAGTGTTTAAGTTTTCAGTAATTTAAAGAATTAATCAGACTACAGTCCCATATTATAGCAATATAAAACTAAACCTGAATTTTATCAAGCTATGACTACTGTCACTGAAAAAGATTTATTCTTCAAGCACTCATATTTAAAAGCGGGAGGGCAGAACTGTGGATACAGGCAATACAGACTAAAAATCTTTTTCAAACGCACGATCATTTGGTTTTGGGTCAAGAAGGACCAGGAAATAATCATTAATGGCTACAATGCAGAAATTAAAGCAGTGAGATATACCCAAATAATAGATGATGATAAAGATACTGGAAAATAGTTTACTTTATTATAGAAATTAGGTAACCAAGAGAAGGAAGTTCAAGGGACACAGCATCTGAGCAAGCAAAAGCTGAAAGGAGAATAAGACAGACAGATAGGTATTTAAAGTTATAGGGACTGCAGGATAAATTTTAACAGTAGAAAACAGATCAATTGTACTTTGTGGTACAGAGTGATATGTGAGTATTAAATTTCAGATCTTACTCTAAACAGAAGGGTGCTGCGTATTCCTGCTGGATGGAACACAGGCAGTCACACTACCTGACTTCAGGGACATGTTACATTTTGGGATAAGTTAAGAAAAAACGCTATCAAGTAATCTCTCTCTCACACCACCTGGTCATCACAAGGGTTCCTTACCTGTCAGTGGAACGAGGACTGTGCTCTCCTGTTCTCTACCAATCCACCAACAAAGGTTAGAGTCTCAGCACTAAGAAGGTGGCAACCAACCAAAGTTAGTTTTTAATGCCTTCATTTCCTCCTGGCTCTGCCGGCCAGTTTGGAAATATGCCAGCAGCTGAAAAGGAATGGTTATTCCATTATCTAACAACAGTTAGACTAAATGTTTTTTTTTAAAGCCTGAAGATGAAGGAATGAGCTAATAACCCTTCTGTACTTTAGGAATATATTCAAGTCTCTACAAGTGAAAAATGTAAACAGTTTGGACTAAGAAAAGAAAACCTACAAATTTAAGCATCAAACCTGTAATTTCCAGAATTTAAAGAAAGAAATGAAAAAACAAATCTAAAGAAGTCAAAGGGGTGAAACTGCCATCTAACATGAGGTATCAAATAAATAACGACAAAAGTTATGAGCCTATGTGGCAGCTATTTTCTATTATACGTTTCCAATAGATTTTAAATCCTGAAGTCTTTAGACAGTATTCTACAGTATAATCACATTGAGGAGGAACCTGAGGGACGACAAGAGGAAAGGAACACAAAAAGAAAAAGATCTGAATACTGAATATCTCAAGAAACACAATCTAACCAGGTATTTGCAAGGGTCCAAAAATCACAAATAGAATAGCAAAGTATTCCACAGCTGGAGTTCTTAAGAGGTGGCTTTTTAACAGATGAGAAAGAGCTTAAAATCGATACATCAGAGCTATTTTATTTATTTTCATTGGACCTATACAGTGGAAACAGGTGCTACAAAAGTGCTTTCAAAATTATTAAACAATCATCCTCCAGCCTTCTCTAATCAATTTCCTTGACAAATCATTCTTTTTCACATCTAATAATATTTCAATATAAACCGTGAAAATTTTAAAGACTCCCAAATGAACGAGATCTAAGTAAAACTTAACTACTTTAAGATACAGTTTAAACTATATTCAGAAACTATAAATAAGATATGATTTTCCAACTTTCCCAGTTTTCCTTCATTTCTTAAATACTAATTAGTAACAATATATCTGATTGAAAATACAGGCAAAAGGGGAGCATTCCATTATGGAACAGAATTACTTGGTAATTTAAGTTCAGAAGCCCACTTCACTTTGAAAATGAAAAACAACTCCCAAGAAATCATATCTTGCTCAGATTAATAATGGTCTAAGTTTACAATTTCTCCTTCAGTAGGAGCTCCAAACCCTTGACTTATTTACCAAACCCCACAGAGTATACAAATTAAAAATGCAACAAACTTAGATTTAAAAAAAAAAAAAAGTCCTTAGGTTAGGTTATAGGGTAAGTTAAATATGAGAGTTGGCTGAAGAAATAATAGATCCACTTATAAACTTCTCCCAAGTCAGATTACTTTCAGGATATAACTTCTTTGCTTTGCCTGAAGTATGCCAAAACTTGTGGATTCAACATATTCATACTTAAAAAAAAATTAAACAAATTTCCCTAAATAGAAATTATTTTGAATCATTGAGGACAGCTGCATCTCCCTTGCTTCAGAAGTTAATAATCTATGGAGACTGTGGATTAGACAGTGTATCATATCACTTATGTAGAAAAATGTAAAGGCACTTTCAAAATGAGATCATTATTCAAACAAGAAAGGACAGCCTTTGCAAGACTACTACTGATGGAGGCTCACAAGAATGGCATAGTAGGACCTACCCTAATTCTGTTTCAGTATACAGCATTCTTCTATGTCATGTTTCAAGAGGGAAAAAAGAAATTACTCCACTGCAGGGCTTGCATTTCAACCACTAAAGAAGAAATTCCAAACCAAAGCTAATAAAATCAGCAATGCTGAAATGCCACAAAGGAACTCAAACAAGGTGTTAGAAGGTCTATTCATCTACGATTTTAATATTTTCCATTAATACTTAAAAGTTTAAAGATTCTTACTGAAAATCAAGTCACATTCAAATCAGAAACAATCTAAGTATTTTATATATAAATACCACTCTGAGAAATTCTCCTGAAATGTACAAACTAAACTATTTGCGATATTTGTTCTCAATACTAAATTACTAAATGAGCATATACTGTTTATTACTTTTAAGCGTTTCTAATACCAATGAACGAGGGAAAGCTACACCTGATCATTTTTAAGCAATGAAATAGAAGGTAAGACATTTCTACAAAGACTATGATTTCTACTCACTTGTGTTATAGAAGACCAATCTGAAGTCAAAATTACTAAATTATAGATTTACGGATTATTTACAAAACAAAACATTCTACTACTCTAAATTGGGAGCAGGACACAGTAATATCTTTTTCTTATTCATCTTTTATCATTCATTCTTACTAGTTGTAAGACACTTCTAAAAAGAATAAGAATTTCCCACAAATCCCTCCAAGTGTCCAGATCAGCCCCAGCTCGCATTAAGAAGAAAATGAAAGAACAACCTTAAGAGAAGCAGTGAGTCTTTGCATCTCCAGCCCCTAGACTACACACTGAATTCAATAAATTCAGTAAACATTTTACAAATGAACGAAGTCTACTGGTCAAGAAACAAAAAGTAAGCAGAATTTTGTCAAGTGGCTGGTATCTAAAGTTAAACTTTCTTATCCTAAAGGAAATAAAAACTATCGAAAGTGTATTAGTTCCATGGATTCTCTTTTGGGGGTCATCAGCTTCTAGGATTAACTTCTAAATATGATCAGCAGAAACATCAAAGGTATTACCCTGAGGTGACACAAATTTTAGCTAAATTACAACACCCATTATAGATTTTCTAATGTTCTTTTCCAGACCTAAAATTAGTAAACAAACAAAAAAAAACCAAACCGGATATTGCCAGAACATCCAATTTCAATTTTTCAATTTTAAAAAGTGAGAGATCTTGTCAAAAAGCAGACAGACAAACAAAGCCCAGCTTGCTTAGAATTAGTTAGCCATGGTACTGTATTGACTCTGGAGGAAAAGGTTCTATCTAAACCAGAACCTTGTATATATTGTCAAACGGGATACACCTTATAAATACTTATAAACATAAGGAAGAAAGCCTGGAACTTTAAGGAATGCACAGCATGGAAAGCAATTACCTAACAGAGAAGAAAGTTGTAATGAAAGTGAAAAACCCTATTAGATTGTTTTAAGAAATCAATATCTAACCAAATTCCAAGATTTACCAATATATTTTCTCTTCAGCCTTTTGGAAAAGATACTATCCTGAAATGTTATTGGGATTCAAGTTACTCCACTAGGTTTAAATGTCAAGTGTTTGTTAAAAGATAGAAAAGAAAAAAATAGCTAATCCAATTGTGTCCTCATGTTCCAGGGACTATAAGATGAGGAAGTAAAACAGGTAAAAAAAGAAAATGCACAATACATTTTTAGAGTAGTTAATGCTCTATAGAATAAAAGATAAAAGGCAATCATAAAAATATATATCGATTATAAAAAAAATTCATAATCAAGTTGCCTTTAAAAAGGCAACTTCAGGGTCAAGATGACTAAACACAGAAACATTTAAATTGACCACTGCCTCCTTTGAATGAAAAAGGCTCCATTCTTTGAAACAAAGAAAACCTTAGTGAACTTAACTTTATGTTAAAATTAGTGGAAGTATTTTGAGAAACAGTATTTACATAGTCTTAAAATATCTCCCCAGGGGCTTCCCTGGTGGCGCAGTGGTTGGGAGTCCGCCTGCCGATGCAGGGGACACGGGTTCGTGCCCCGGTCTGGGAGGATCCCGCATGCCGCGGAGCGGCTGGGCCCGTGAGCCATGGCGCTGGGCCTGCGCATCCGGAGCCTGTGCTCCGCAGGGGGAGAGGCCACAGCAGTGAGAGGCCCGCCTACCGCGCAAAAAAAAAAAAAAAAATATCTCCCCAAATATACTTATTATTTACAAAGGGAAAAAGAGTAAATCAACAGTGTAGACACCTGGCAGTCACCTCCATAATCAAATTATCTTTTATCGCCACCAGTAATGGGACAAATCGATATCATGTAACTCCTGATATAATGTACTGATGTAACATCACTTCAGTTGAATCTTTTCCAAAAATATATAATTCTCAATCTGACCATGAGAGAACATCAGACACACAAGTTAAGAAATATTCCAACTAGCTAGTACTCTTCAAAATTGTCAAGGTTACAAAAGGCAAAGAGAATGAAGAACTAGCTCAGATTGAAGGAGACTAAAGAGACATGACAATTAAGTACACTGTGAAATTCTACATAGGATCCTGGACCAAAAAAGGGTGATTTAATGGACAGTGGTCAAAATGCAAATAAGCTTACAGATTGGTTAGTATTAATGTTAATTCCTGATTTCTGTATTTGTTCTATGAATATTAGGAAAAGCTGGGTAAAAGTATATGGGAACTCTACGTACTATTTTCGCAACGTTTTGTTAAGTCTAAATTTATTTTAAAATAAAGTTAAAAATATATAACAAAAGGTTCTGAATAATGTGACATACCTATGGAATGTTCATTGAGAAGAAATATAAATGTACAATTTTTATTGATAGAAAGTTCACTCCGGATCTTTCTTTAAAAACTAATTCTAGTAGAAATGACAGACAGCATTATGTTCTGTACTAATATCAGAAAAGTAATCAGATGGTGACAGTCTTCCTTATGCTTTTTAATTTCTTTGATAAATAGTTCTCTATACAGAGAACTTTGATTCAGAAGAAAGTATGAGAGATCAAAAAATATCTTCTCTCCTACAAAGAGGAAAACTGAATTATGTTTATGTTAAACTAGCGTGGAAATTAACTTTAGAATAGAGTAAGTGGCTAAAAAACCAGAAGTCTTCAAATTTAAATTACCATGTATGTATACACACTACTACGTGCAAAATAGCTAGCTAGTGGGAACGTGCTGTATAGCACAGGGAGCTCAGCTCGATGCTCTGTGGTGACCTAGGTGGGGGGGATTGGCGGGGGTGGGAGGGGTCGGGGGTCCAACAGGGAGGGGATAGATCTGTACATATAGCTGATTCACACTGCTGTGCAGAAGAAACTAACACACCATTGTAAAGCAACTATACTCCAATAAAAAAATAAATTACCATGTATGAATTTTTATTCCTGCATAATAAAAATGGAAGGAATAAAAATTTCTGCTCATTTTCTTTAAAAACTTCCATAAGAAACAATGTATAGCACCATAAATATCCCTCTAACATTTTTTTGCTAAAAATCATATTATAAAACTCCCAAATAATATACCTTCACTTATAAAATCAGTTACAATATTCATAAACTTTTGTTTTATTTTGTTAACATTTATTGAGAGCTTAGTATACGGCAATATATTACGCATTATATATATATATTGCTTCATTCGATCCTCACAATAACTCAATGACATATACAGTACAATCATCACAATTTTACAGATAAGGAAACTGAGGCACAAAGTAGTAAAGTAACTCGGCTAAGATCACACACCTAGTAGGCTGTCGAGCAGGAAACTGAAAACCAGTTTGTCTCCAAGATCCTCAGTTTTCACTAATTTTATACTTTTCCAAATCATATTATTTTGATTAACAATTATTTTCTTTCAAAATACTTAGTATATGATAAAATGCTAGAATAAATGTTTTAAGTAGAATTCTGAAATTCTCTCCTTCTATTTCATTTAAACATAGATCAGTTGACAGTTATTTGCTTTGCCATTTATATCAACCCAGGAAAGTTTGACAAGGCAATAAGAGCTAGAAATAAAATACAGCAAAATTCAATATCAGCAACATAAATATCTAGGAACAACAGATGTTTCTACTGAAACTGAAAGACCTGTATCTAAAACTTTTTTGAAAAGGTAATCCAAAATTCCTCTCATCTTTAAAGTATCTACAAAAAAGCAAAATGCAGAATTTTAATTTCTAGTTTATATGTCACATATCTATTGACCTGCCTAACAAATTATACAGGATACTCTCTTAAATGTATAAAAATCTCAATGAGTTTAATGAGTTCAATTACCTTAATGTACTTTAAAAATTATATAATTTAAGTCATCATTTCTGTCATGAGCATCATTAGAATAATGATCTAGCAATAACAAATTGGATTTTATTCTCTACTAATTCAGAGCTCAATTCTGCTACCCAGAGAACAGTCTTTAGTTTGTCACTGAGTGTATAATATTCGGTATGGACGTTGTAGTTGTCCTAAATTTTAATATATTTTAAAAATTATTTACAGATAGCTTTCACTATATCTACTCAAATCCTTCTGTACACAAAGACAAAATCAAAGGAAGGTCATTCCCTTCCTCGTCCCAACCTGAGTCTAATAAAAGTCAATATAAATACACTCATCTCAATGTAAGTATGATATCAGAAGCACTCAACACTTTATACAAGAACAGGATGCTTTCAAATTCTTTATCAATAAAATGGGGTAGGCTTTTGAAAAGACAGGACAAATATCTAATTACAAATAACACCTTTAATCTACCCTATTCTAATTTATATAACTTGTCTGGCCATTGAGGCTGCAGTGACCAAAAAAAGTCATAAGGCCAACACATCCATAAGTCTTAGAGGGAGGGCATCCTGAACTTCAGGGCCCATGTCAGTAAACCATCAGAAATTAAGAAAGCCTGTGTTTGTCAAATACTCATCAGGTAGTTAATATCTACACAGTAATGAAACTACAAACCAGAAAAATAAAAAATGCCTAACCCGATATGCTATACTAAATTTAAATCCTGGAAAAAACCTTTAATCCTGGTATTTTACCAACCATTCACAGCTTTCGCAGCCGATTCTACTTTCCAAACATTTTGTAAATAAGATTTTACAGTCACAATCCAGGTCCTGAAAAGTAAAATACTGCCAAAAAGAAAATGGTGAAAAGGTACGAAGGGAAAAGAATATCACCACCATCAATAATCAACAATTTAAGAAATATGATTTGATATAAAACAGATACATGAAGTTTAGTTAACATTGTATGGGCTATCAACACAACTTTGTAAAGCCATCACAGATCTTGGGTTAAGGCCTTGAAAGTGCCACTACTACCAGAACTCAAGTTTTCAATTTAGCAAGTGAGAGAAAATGACAAATGTGGACATACCTCCTCGAAGAAATGAAACTCATGCATACTCCTTCACATGTTTTAATAAGGCACTCCTTTAAATTTTACTCAGAACACCAGATTATAGTATTTCTGAGTAGGAAAAAAGCCTTTTTCTGTTCTTCCTTCAAAACTTGAATCAAATCTCTGATACTGCCGGATGCAGCTAGTATTAATACTTTAAAAGTTCTGACCTCCTGCAGTTTTATGGTGGTGTGTCTTCAAAGACACGCCCAAAAGAGCCAAAAATACCTTAATCTACTAATACACCTTCAGGAACATCTCCAATATCCATTCTTTTCACCCCTTTGATAAATCCTTTTAGTCCCCAGAAGACTTCAATTTTTCTCAGAATTTGACATCCCTTTCGGTACTCCTTTCTTATTCCATTGCTCAAATAAGTGTAACATAGGAAATGGATAAATGGGAGATAAGAATGTTTAATTGGCTCCTTTGTTAGCAATGTCAAGCTTTAACTCTAAAGCATAAGAAAAACAAAGTTAGTAAAATTTCTATATTTTACTAATGAAAGCATAGAACAAATTCTGATTAGCTTCCCTATCTTTGAATGTTTATGGAGTTAACTAGATTTCCCCCAGGAATATACTAAACTCATATGAAGGCCATCCCTAAAATCTGCAAACCATTCACAATGACAGGACCAATTAAAAGAGGCTGCAAATATGTCCGTGCTATACTTCTCAAAATATGTTCTTAAACTTCTGCCAGATGATATATACTTGGTATATACTTTCACACGACAACAATTATATTTTTATTTCTAATATAAATCAAATACTTACAGAAAATAGGGTGGTATAGCAGAAAAAGAACTGTTCACATAGAATAATAAATGTAGAGATGGGATCCAGTTGAGGCCTGCCATCACTTGGCTATACGACCCAGAATATTTCTCACATATAAAATGAAGCAGATCAATATTTCCCAAAGTGTATTCCAAAAAACACTAGGTCTATAGGACATTAATAGGTGCTATATGTTCAAAGGAGTTGGAGTCAATAAGTAAAACTGTCTCCCTTCTGCAGAATTTCTCAATCTTCAATAAACTAAAATGCAATGTCCATCTCCAAGATGTATATGTCAAAAAGCATTCCCCCAAATTCCTGGGCTCTAGAACTATTTTTTTTTTTAACTTGAAGAACTAGTATTACCAAAACACTAGTTTTGAAACTTTTAAATTAGATTCCAAAATCCAGTTCAATGAATCTTTGAAACTTAAAAACCAGGTACTGACTCATTGTCTTATTTAAAATAAACTGATTAACTCCATTCATTCTAAGGAGGTAAGTGTTCAGTCCCATATGGGACCGAGTATGGAACAGATGGTCTTCAGGGCATTATGCCTGTCTAAAACAATCTTTACAATGAAAGAGTTTCAGAATCACTTGATTAGGGAAATGGTTGCATTGTGGAGTATCACCAAACTGCTACATGACACTCCATTCCTTCTACATATTCCCTGGCCCCATTAAGAAAGAGGAAAGTGTGCTTTGTAACAACTTTTATTTCCGTAACTTTCGGAAGTTTGAAGCACTTCTCCAATAGTCAGATATAGTACTAGCCTCCTGGGATTCAGCAAAAGAATTAATCCCTGATGCTTCCATTATATATAATACATTCACTCCTCTTTTATGCATCTGGAATGGTGATACTATATACATTATTCTTAAGAGAACTGAGAAAGTAGTCACTCTTTTCCTGTAGGCATTAATTCTCTTATGGAGCCCAAGGTGAGAAAGGCTACAACCAAAAATGTCACAAAGGCGCAGAATCACTTGTCTCGAAGGCTATAGTAGGGAGACAGTCTCTAAATATGTAGACAAGTTTTAATTTACAGTGGGTAAGAAAGGGATGGAATCATTCTTATCCGGCACAATAAGAGAAGCCACCGTTTACAAAACTAAGAACTGAGCTAGGTGCATTACTTACTTTATCTCCTTTAATCCTCCCAACAACAGTGTTTAAGGACAGCTATTACTCCCATTTAACAGGTAAGGAAATTGGGCTTACAGGTACATTTACAAAGGTCATACAATGA
Organism: Mesoplodon bidens; assembly: GCF_964165515.1. Lineage (NCBI taxonomy): Eukaryota > Metazoa > Chordata > Mammalia > Artiodactyla > Ziphiidae > Mesoplodon > Mesoplodon bidens. The sequence continues at coordinate 21,996,160 of NC_138174.1, read as the reverse complement.
AGAGGTAGCATAAACAAGATCAGCACCACATCTGATGCCAAGGCTAATGCTCATTAAACTCTATCTCATTATGCTCTATGCTCATTAGTCTACAGCCTAGATTAATCAACCTGTGTGAATAAAACAGCTGTCATGAGCATCACACACAGAATAACTAAGCATAATATAACTTGGGATAATTCGGAAGATACATCAAGATCCTAGGATATTTCTTCAGGGTTCTAGATAAAACTCTTTAAGACCAAAATCATGACTTTTTTTCTTTGCATCCTTGGTACCTTTGCTCAGTGTTAACATACATAACAAGCATTTAATAAATATTTCTTAAATAAATAAACCATCACAATACCAAAAAAGAACAGAAATACTGTAAATGTAAAAAGCCTTCTGGGCTAACAGACAATGGCTTACCTAGTTTAGGTAATCTTTCTAAAATACTTTATATAGCTAGATTTACAGATGTAGGCAACAAAACTGTTTAATAAATTATGACTGTCACCAGATCCTCCTCTTTCCCTACCATCGCCTTTAATGGTCTTCTACTACCTTTCTATTTCTCTGTTTTTTTCTCCCCTATTCATGTTTTGAGCCTCTAACTCAGACCACTGGTATCGATGGCATTTAGGTCACATATTCATAAGCCCAAATATAGCACAACTAGGTTTTTGTTAGGCCAATGTGTCTACTTGTTTTTGCTTTTGCATATTGGATCGATTTCGTAAAAAGCTAACTGAAGCTACTGGTAGATCCCTCATGGGCTAAGAATCTGAATGTAACTGGAAACACAGCTAAACCTTTACATAAAGAAAAAACGCAAAGTGAGTCTGTTAGTTAGCCTATCCATTTCACAGTGGTAACCGCACTTTAAAACATTCTCTCTTCAATGTGACCGCCTCATGGATTGGGAAGAGTGGCAGATTTAGGCTGTTGAAAGCATGTCAATAAGTAAAATGTCTAGAAATGCAATCAACTGTACAAGATGTGAAAATTACTGACTTTCAGCAGCTTTTGGCTATTTCATATTACTGGAAAGTAAAATTATGGAACATGTGAGTAAGATTTATACTACATTACTATTAAATGATTAATTAAGCTACTATATCCTTTAAGATAAATCTTTACTGTTAACTACAATTCAAAAAAAAATTCCAATTGCTTCTTTCTATAGTTCCAATGTTTGTAAATGAATCAGGAAAAATATAATAAAAATTAAGGAAAGCAGCTTTACTATAAAAACTTTGAATTAATACGTAATACAATTGTCTTAGATTTAAAAAAATACACTTCCCCTTCTAGGTTAATGAGCGAAAAGACTAGATAAATCCTGTTTTTCAACTTAATATAGAAACCTTCATGTAAACTAGCATTTCCTTGTTCCAATAATAAGCATGTGATGTGAATATAAGCTGTAACTGTACAAAATTAAAGATGTGAGTCACAATGTGCTATTATGATTGAATTGATTAAAGTGAGTTTTCTACTTTAAAAAGTACTGTAATGTAATTTGATCACATGAAACAAACAAACAAAATAACCTAAGTATCAACAGCTTATAACACTTAAAGCTCACTGAGACCAATGGAAGGCTACCAGTCTGATTTATTGAAATGTCCACATCATAAAACTATCTCTATATCAATTTATTATTCAGAAATTGGATGCCACTTAAGCAGATTTTCCAAATTAAAAGTTTATTCTTCAGCAAAAACTTGGAAAATTTAATCATTTTGAATAGAAAATGTATCAAGAAAAAGTAACTGAATTCAGATTGCGAGGACCATCATTAGGAACAGCAAGTCACTGTACCACTCTATAATGAGGAGCCAACGAGAAGTGTCCAAGGCCAAATGGCTCCATACTCGCAGGCTAAGGACTGTTTATTACAGTTGTCCACTGTCACCTCTTGCTGCTTACCAGTGGGCCATGGCAACCTCCAAAATGCTTAAGAATACAGTCATTGCTCGGTATCCACAGGGAAATTGGCTCCAGGACCACCTGTGGATACCAAATCCACAGTAGTATCAATACTATTCGCCTTTCCCATCTGTGGATTCTGCATCCTCAGATTCACCCAACCAGAGAATGGTCGAATCCATGGACGGAGAACCCACGGATACCGAGAGCCGTGTCCGTGTACAAGAGTACAAGCTTTGGAATCAAATCACCTAGTAGAATACTAGCTCCATCACTTAGTAGTTATGTGACCAAGCTACCTGACAATATTTTACCCACAGTAATATATCAGCCAGTAATACACTGAAAGAAATCTTAGAATCATCTGTCGTATAATCCTCAGGTCCCCAATGAATTTATCATCAATTTTATACAAATTTACAAAAAAGAAGAGTTAAAGAGGTTGCTAATCCAAATATTATTTACCTTCAATAAGCATTAAATATACTTGTTCCTAAAAGGACGGGGATGCAGTTTCGTGGTTTATTATTATGGGATTCAAGAATGGAGGCAGAAAACTAGTTACGCTACCTAGTTTGGACTTACCCTACCTCCTCATTCTGGATCCACCCTTCCTCCCTGGAACCTCAAAATAGGTAAAATTCCTAATAATAAAATATATCCAGTGTACAAACATATAAATCCTGATGTCATATCAGAGAATAACTGGTAAATAATGTTTGGTAGATCCCCAAAGAGGAGAATAACACAATGAAGATAAAGAACAGCTTAGGAATCGGTCAAATCCCTTATTTCAAGATTCTATGATATTATGGAACATCCACCAAAGACAAGACGTGGCACCATGCTTGACTCTGAAAGAGAAGTTAAGACAAACTGTACAGTGGTCAAGCCTTTTAAAACAGGAAGAGAAGCAAAGACCCAGACATGGGATGGCTCATTAGCACATGATCAGTGGACAGCACTATAGCCAAAACCAGGCATTCACTCAATTCGCCTCACCACGCTGCACCCAAAACAATACACTTGAAGAAACAAAAACCAAGCAAAAATGGTAACTACAAAGCAGCATTTTTCCAAAATAAATTGGCTAATGTAATAAGTTTCACTGAATACCATCTTTCAAAAGTAATTTTTAGAACATGAGAGTATTTCCCTCAATAGAAAGAGAATCCTTGTCATTGTTGAAAATACCAAAACAAAACTGTCTAAAAGGACACAACCAAGCAAACAAAACTATATTAAGCATAAACAAAAACTTCCTTATGAAAGAAAGTAAGTGGTTTGGGTTATCCCTTTCTAAAAAAAGAGATTAAAAACATCTGAAATGAGAAATCAGCTTTCCTTGATACAATTATTTGATCTACTGTGTTGAAAAAGGTAATAAAAATATTTCAAAGGAAAAACTCAGGGGGAATAATATTATAGCAAAATAATAAGTAGGTATCTATACAATACCTCATACAGAACAGGTAACTGTATGTCACTTATTCATCAGTAATTTCACTAAAACTACAAATCATTAATAATAATTATTTCAATCTTAGCATCTATTAGGGGCTTTTAATTTTACTACTGAAAATATTCTAATTTCTATCTGTAAAGGTCTAACACTTATTTATAACACATTATGAATTTCTTACAGAATAATCTTACCAGCCTGAAAGCTAGGAAAACATGAAACACTTGCCCTTACTTTAGAATAGGAAAAAAGCAACATGGAGCAGTACATTAATTTGTCGATGGTTAAATGATACAATGGAGGCAGACAACTAAAAATACTGTCTCTTTATACTTATCCATAGTTCAGTAGTTAACACCATTGAGAATGCATTCGTATTCATGCTTCCTTAAAATAATATACAAAACGTAATCTAACTTTCAACTGGTGAACATTCAATACCATATCAAATTTCTTTGGGGTTTTCTTAAAATTTCTAACTCCTACCTTGCTGTCAGGCTATAAACTGCTACTTTCCCAATGTCACCTTACATGCCTCAGAATCCCCTTTTTTTTCCCTTACCCTCCCCTCATCTGCTTTAAAATGATAAAGCTAGTAAAACGTAAGACTTGAAAAAAAAGTCTAAAAAGGACCAGAAATGCTATGCAAAAACAGTAAGGGGGGAAAAAAAAATAGCTTTACTTTGTGATGGCAATTTCAAGCAGTTTTGGAAGCCAGAGCTGTGTCTCAAGGATTAGGTTATCCACTCTGGATAAGTGGAGTGTTACCATGTGTGGACTGGGTCCTTACCTTCTTAGCTTTCTTAACGAGGCCAAGGTCACTGGTTCAAACCATGACCTCAGATTACAACCACAAAGAAAATGTGCCTCCATTTCCACCAGTGACAGAAAAGGAATTACTGAACTTCTCATACCCCATTAAGGAAGGAAGCAACTAGACATCCAAAGTAAGGTCCTAAAACACAGCACTGATCAGGCCACTATACAAAAACAAGAAGCGTTCTCCATTCCAAGTCCAATTAAGTCCAAACTTCACAATCCTGCCTTATTATTATTATTATTATTATTATTATTATTTTCGGTACGCGGGCCTCTCACTGTTGTGGCCTCTCCCGTTGCGGAGCACAGGCTCCAGACCGCAGGCTCAGCGGCCATGGCTGATGGGCCCAGCCGCTCCGCGGCATGTGGGATCTTCCCGGACCGGGGCACGAACCCGCGTTCCCTGCATCGGCAGGCGGACTCTCAACCACTGCGCCACCAGGGAAGCCCCACAATCCTGCCTTTAATTAAGGCTTTTCAAAGTTAGCCTTGTCTTCTACATTCCTGTATACAGACACTATCTCTTACCAACTTAGACTATGTCCCGTGTTCTCTTCTATAAATACTCCCCGTACCTTGAACATTTTTGGTATGTTTTCTCCACTAAAGTGACTTACTAATCCCCATGGCTATCAAACTTCTCTCAAATGTCACCTCCTCAAAAGCATGTGATCTTTACCTTCTGTCTCCCAATACTGCTTTATTAGATCTCTTATGACACACCATATTCTACCTTGCCATACTTTTCCCATTTATTGGCTTTCTATCCCAAGTCATTCCCTAAAATGTTTCAAGCAGCTTACAAAGATAGATATAAATACTCTTAAGATACAATAAATTATAAATGAGTGAGAAAACTTGACACAAAGGACCAGGAATACAAGAGTAATATAAATTGAATCTGTTACCTGTTATCTTTTCCTTTCATGTATACGTATACGTATATATACACATACACTTATTCTTAAATTCAACGTAGGCTCTCCTTAAGGATATAAAGAGTGCTATGCATGTACACAGTCAATAAATTACATCCTTTCAAATACCCAGGAGATTCTGTAATCTAAGGACATTTTCAAAACATCTCTTTAAAAAATTACATTCCTTTGTATGTGTACCCACACTTACATGTATATATTCTCGAATTTTTTAAATGGCAAGCAAAGTGAAACAATGCACCGACATATAAAGGAGTAAGTTTTGTGGCACTTTAAATGTCAGTAAAATAATCAAATTACTCATATTTATTGTCAATGACAGCATTAATGCTTCTCTCATTTAAATAAATCTATACCATTTCCATTTTGGTAGAGACCTAGGAGTGCTCAGGAGATAGAAAGAAATAATTCCACCTCTTTCCAATGCCTGGAAGAGACTGGCAATGGAACCTGGTTAGTATGAACAGAAAGCAGCTACCATCACTAAAGTAAAGAACCAATCCTAAACACTTAGTTCACCTTCACTTGGATTTCTTTTCACTACTAAATATTTTGGGGACACATCTGCTTTGGATTATAGACACAGATAAACCCTATGAAAAGATTAAATTGCCAAAATCCTACCTGAAGGTTATAACCACTTATCCTCAGACCTTTAAAACTGCAGCTATAAATAATAGCTTTCCTGGGAAATTAGGTTATTTTTTTTCTTTTTCAACACAAGAGAAACAAAACATTGCTTCAAGGGAGGAGAAGGTAGGAAGGTGAATACAGTATTTTTATAAACTGAGAAATTTTGCTAACCAAAGCATCCTTGTACTCAATCATTTTACAATGGAAATCACTCTCCCCCTAATTTCTTTCTTTCATTCGTAAACAAATAACAGAAAAACATAATTTCCTAAGTTCTCCTCCCTGTTCCAAGCGTACCCCCACTCCAATCCAGATTACGTACCCCCACTCCAATCCAGATTACGGATTCCTTTGATACTAACTTTCCCTGAACATCAGTTAGTTAGCAAGTGTTGAGGGCAAAATCACTCCCCAATTTAATCTTCAGTCACTTCCTATCACCTCCTTAAGACAGACTTACTCCATTAAGCCCAACTGTTGCCTTACTTATGCCCAGACTGTTCTTATTTCCTCCCATTTTTATTAACCCTCTCCTTCCTCAAACTTTCTCCTTCAACGCAAGACTTCTGAAAAGTCAGTTCAAACAACACTGCTTTCCTAACCTTCCAAAGGTCAATTCTATCCCATCTGTGAACTGTGAATGCAATTTCCTATGTCATTTTGGAGGCTAGCGTTCCAGTTACAGTCTAAGAAACATTTTGTAGCACGGTGTAAGGAATTCACGTAGCCTCTCTGAATTTGTTCCTCTACCTATAAGCCAAAAGTTGAATGGGATCAAGATTTCCAGCTCAAAATTTCTGATTCTTTGATTTCATATTTCATGTTGTTTAAAAGTGTTATTTAGGGCTTCCCTGGTGGCGCAGTGGTTGAGAGTCCAGCTGCCGATGCAGGGGACACGGGTTCGTGCCCCGGTCCAGGAAGATCCCATATGCCGGGGAGCGGCTGGGCCCGTGAGCCATGGCCGCTGAGCCTGTGCGTCTGGAGCCTGTGCTCCGCAACGGGAGAGGCCACAACAGTGAGAGGCCCGCGTACCGCAAAAAAAAAAAAAAAAAAAGTGTTATTTAGCTCCTATAATTTCCCCGTGTATATGTAGCATACACTGCTTGAGAACAAGAACCATGTCAGATTACATCTGTGCCCACACCGTTACTAGATATAATGATTTACACCTAGAACCTACTCAATAAATATACCCATTTGATAGGCCAGTGAGGGGGAGACAGAGAACTTAATGTAACAGGTACAGTAACATATCCGAGAAGAACTGAACCTTACTCCTATCAAAACCGCTATGCAATAATGGTAACAGGATGGCAAAGTATTTGGCAATAATTATATCCCTTTCCCTGATGACTGCGGGGTATGTCTTTGCCACACGTCTGCACTCACTCATTCAACAAATATTTCAGAACATACTATGAATCAGGTTGTACTGCACACAGTGGAAATACAGAGGTAAAAACAGATGGGTAACATGCTTCCTCTCAAGGAGCTTACATTCTGGAGTACAAGAACAAGAGGAGCATCCCCACCCAAACTTCCAGGATCAAAACAAGAGCATCTGAGGATATAACGAGTTAAATATCTGCAGCTCCCAGTGCCTTCCAATGTAGGAAGCAACAGTCAGAACGCCTTGGTTTTGAGCATATCCTACAGAGACAGCAGAGCACAGAAGTCATTAAGGGCACAAAATCTAGACCCAGACTGACCGGATTTAAATCCCAGCTCCCACTTACTAGCTATGTGACCTTGAATAAATGACTTAATCATTCTATCCCTCAACTTCTATACCTGCAAAATGCAGATAATAATGGTACTTACACCTCATAAGGTTGTTCTGAGAATTAAACAAGGTGATATATGTAAAGTGCTTAGAACAAGCATATAACAAGTACCATAATTTTCAACTACTCCTACTACTATTATTACTAAATTGCTGTAGTCTGTCCATGAAAAGCTAAAAACAGCATACGACACATGGTAGGAACTCAATATTTAATTACTGACGGAATAAACGAACCCAAGACTCAGTTTCTTCCTCTGTGAAAATGGAAGAAAAGCATCCTATCCATTTTAGGACATGGGCTTCCCTGGTGGCTCAGTGGTTAAGAATCCGCCTGCCAATGCAGGGGACACGGGTTCAAGCTCTGGTCCGGGAAGATCCCACATGCCGTGGAGCAACTAAGCCCGTGCGCCACAACTACTGAGGCTGTGCTCTAGAGCCCGCGAGCCACAACTACTGAAGCCCGCGCGCCTAGAGCCCGTGCTCCACAGCAAGAGAAGCCACCGCAATGGAAAGCCCATGCACCACAATGAAGAGGAGCCCCCGCTCGCTGCAACTAGAGAAAGCCTGCAAGCAACAACGAAGACCCAACGCAGCCAAAAATAAATTTAAAAAAAAAAAGTACTGAAAAAAAAAAAATTTAGGACTGCTATGACTCAAGAGTACATAATCTATTTCAGAGTTTTGTTTAACGCCCCCCAATCACACAAGAGGCAGGTTTTATTACTATCACCACTAGAAACTTATCACAGCCATGTGTTAGCAAAAAATTAACGCTAGACAGTATTTCAATTGTACGTTTATATGTTCCTAACTAGTCAGTATGCTGTTTGTTACCATGTAAATATACACTAACCCTAATAACCAAAGACATTAGATAACTAGGTGAGCTGGGAGAGAATGAAATCTTACCAACAATGAGTAATTTTATAATCAATCCATCCATCTACAATTCACTCAAAAAAGGAATACTCAGGCATGTACACAGAGTATCAAGAGTTCCTCAACTTAAGTAGTGACCTGATATTACAAAAATAACCTGGGATGCCTGGAAAAATAAGATGCCATCTCATCTGTCTTATCCCCATGAAGCTCAAGAGTACCCTTTACCCTATGGCTCAGTGAATGAGAAAAGGCAATAGCATTCACCACGACCTAAAGTTAATTCTTTAATAAGACCGAGCCACAGTAAATCTTCTCCACAGTCAACACAAATATGGTTTTAAGCCAAACAAGGTTTAACACTGGTATGTCCACAAAAAGAATATGAAAACGTTTAAAGACTCTCAGAACTAGCCTCTGATGATCACCCCACTACAACATCAGATTCTATATTTTCCCTTCTGTTTTTAATTACCCCAACCTTAAAAGTAAAGGCCTCATATCTTAATACTTTTTACTCCCATTTAATACCCATGTAGAATCAATTAAAATTATTGCTAATTCTAATCACTGCCAAATCTTTTCCATGGTTCTTTTCCCTTAATAGAATCCATAACTTACTAGTTTAGTAACAATCCCTTGTTGTCACTACAACGACCATAAGTAAAACAGATCAGTTAGGAATTTTAAACAAGTAATTAACTCAATGCTTACTAAACTGTCTAACAAAGAAAACTCCTTTAATACAAACAAGTGGCATTTCACCAGTGAAATGCTTATATTTTAAACAGCTGAAACTGCAAAGAACTTCCAAGGTAATACTTAGATATTTGAGAATCATTTATGCTAAATAGCTGAACCAGTCAAAAGGAGATAAGAATACTGACATTCTAATTTAGAAATAAGTGGAGTTTTTTGTTTGTTTTATTCAAGTTGGAGAACTTTTACTGTCATAAACATATGTAAATACAAAGTAAACATACAATGCTTGTTAAAAGCAGCAACTAAGCATTGTTTTGCTCATAAATACAGCAAAAAAGTAATCAATTCTCAATCATCTCTATTAAAGGAGAAAATAGTGATAACACATGATCTATAAAGAACTTATCTAACTTTCAAATATATCATAATAGTGTTTTTAAGAAGAAGCTGAACTTATGCCAATATTAAAAATTTTTTTCTTCAGTTATCCATTAAGCAGATTTTTATTGAGTACCTACTGTAAGGCACTGAAATAAACTTTGGATATACAGTAGCAAACCAAACATCTCTTTTCATGAAGCTTAAAATCATCAAACAGATAATCCCCCAAAACAAAAACTCATTATGCAATACAAACTGTACTAGCACTATAAAAGAACAAGGTGATCTTAAACAGTATTAACAAAGAACCTAAGTTTAGATTGGTATGTCACAGAAGGCCTCTCAAAGTGACAGTGAGGCTTAAGGAGGAATGGAGGGAAGGTGACACAGCGCATGCCAAAGCCTGGAGGAGAGAGCAAGAAAGGATGGCAACCCGAGGAATCCAAAGGAGGCAGCTGGGGGACACAGAAAGTGAGGGGGAAAGTGACACATGAAGCCAGAAGTGAGCAAAAGTGAAATGTAATTACCTTAAAAGAAATGGGAAGGCTTCAGGGGTTTGGGGGCAAGTGAGAGACCTGAACTGCCTTCCGTTTGAAGAACATCACTCTGACTACAAGACATAAAATCAGAGAAAGGCAAGAGTGTATGCAGGAAGTTGGTGAGGAAGCTACTGCAGGGCTTTAAGAGCTGACTATGTTACCTTAGACTAGAGTGGTGGCAACCCAGATGGGGAAAGAAAAGATAAATTCAAGATATATTTAGAATGTAATGGTCAGAATGCAGAGGGTGGGGGAAACGAAGCTATCAAGAACGACTCAGGTTTCTAAAGTTAAGAACTAGAGTAAGAAATATTTATTAAAATGAGCATGACTAAAAGAGAAATTTGAGAGGGTCAGTAATGAAGAGGTTAAGTTTATGATCTGTTGAGACTGAGAGGCTGTGAGAATATAAGCAGAGATAACAGGAAGGCAGAGGACCGGAGCAGTCTAGAGCTAAGAAGAGAAGTGTGGGCTATGATGCGCATTCAGGAGTTGAGAGCGTACAGACCATGGAACAGCAGATTACCTAGGGAAACGGGAAGAGGGAAAAGGCAGTAGGTGGGAAGAGGACTCAAATCCAAACAAACTCCAATGTTGAGAGTCTGACAGAGGAGCTGAACTGAAGGAGAATGAAAAGGAGTGGCCAGAAAGGTGGGAAGAAACTAAGCAGGATATCACTGAAAGCAAAAGAGAGTGGGTGTTTCAAGGACGGAAAACAAAGATCAACTAGACCTATTGAGACTGAAAGGTCAAGTAAGATTTTCAGGTCAAGCTGACTAGTAAGGAAGAAGTGGAAGGGTTGGGGAGAGTGGGACATTTGAATATATGTGAGACTAGTAAAAAAGTCAACCTGGAATCCAAAACATTATAGGTCATTCTTTTCAAATAATGTAAACATCCTTTATCATTTTTTTCCCTCATGTAATTTCTTTTAATAAGCCATTAAAGCATATTCTTACCATGACATATTAAAACCTAACGACACGGTGACAGCAAAAACCAACCAGGGTTCTGATATTGTCGCACCAGAACAGGGCATGCTCTGCAGTTTCATATTTTTAAATTGAACTTTCTAAATAAGAAATAAAATCTACATGTTTTGCAATTCTGAAGTCAGTATTACAAAGACAGAATTTAAATTATTAGAAAATTAAAATGGTTTTCCTGAAAAGATAATTTTCATACAACTTCCCCCAAAAATGTTAAAATTAATTCATTTAACATGTCTGTCTACTGTATTCCAGGTACACCACTCTTACAACTTTACCCACTTTTTTCTCACCAAGGGCTCATACGTAAATGTTGGTATGTTCTATGACAATTCCATTACTTGTACTAATACACAAGTCAATAAAGCCTGCCCTTTTTCGGGTTTTCAGCCGCTCTATTATTACTTATGGGCATCACCCTTACCTCTTTGTTGGCTTTATGAGTAGTAGAAACAGCACCAGATTTTGAATTGGAAAAACGGCTTTTAATCCTACTGTTTACTGTTATGTATATAACTTTACTGTTATGTATATAACCTGACACGGCTTACTTGGCTTCTCTAATAAACTAAATAAGCTTCAGTCTATTCACCAGTAAATTAGAAAAAAACTTAATTCTGGTTGTTGAGTGGTTAAATGTGACAATAAATATTAACTGAATCTAATCCTAACATTCTTAATCACTTCTGTGAGTTGAACTACCAAGCTATATGCCATTATTATTTCTGCTGAATATAAGCCAAGCAATTCCACTCAAAATTTACGTACTAGTTATAGATCAAATCTCGGAGCATGCATTGTTAAAATTAGTATCATTCTTTACATTTAACAGTGCAATATTCTACAACTGAAATAGATGTGTAATGTTAAATGCACATCTATTTTACACTCCTTTCCTAAAAACCCCACTAAAATGACAGAAAAGGAATTTTTTAAGATACAAAGCCATAAACCCACAAAAACTGAGAGAACGGGTAGAAAAGACAATAGCAACAAAAATTTGGAAGCTGGAAAGCAGATGGTTGAGTGACAAATGACTTATTTAGCAAACACTAGGAAATCAAATCTTTAGCAAACAGTGGGGAAAGCCAAGAACAAACCCAATTTAAACTGTAAAATCCCCAAAAGACTCAGGAATTGGCAGTACCACATACATCTGAAGTGGGATGTGGGAGAGAGAGAGTGCTAAAATAAGGAAGATTGTTTAAAAGTCTGTTTAAGAAGCAACCAGCCCCACAAATCCCAACTGCCCCTCCCCAGTCCCAACAAAAAACTGAAAATATATTGTCTGGTGAATATAAAACACAAGATCCCAGGACTGAGGAAATGAGGTACAACAGTATGCAGGAGAACATACTGAAAACAAGCTGACTGAGTGAAGAGACACATACAGGGATGCTCGGCCAGGTGACCATAAAGCAAAGCTAACGAGACTCTCAGAATTTTGAATCAGCATTTTACTCCCCTACTCTCACACACAACCACCATCTAAGGAAAGGCTATAGCACAAAAGATAAAGACCGAACAAATAAAAACCAAGAAAGCTAAAACTGGAGGACACAGATCACACAGGGATCAGACAGCTAAGAGAAAGTACTATTGTTACTAGAACAGGACAGATATTATTTAAAAGGACCAAAGACAAAAGCTCTTGGAAATCAAATACATGATAATAGATGGAAACTCAATAGAAGTAAAGCAAAAAGAAAAAGAGATGGCAAATAGGAAAGAAAATATGAGAAAATTAGAAGACTGGTCAAGAAGGTCCATTATCCCAATAAAAGGAGTTTGAGAAAGAAAAAAGAAATGGGAAAGAAATAATCAACAACTTCATTCAAGAAAAAGTCCCAGAATTAAAAGATGTTTCCAGACTGAAAGGGGACACCAGTACTCAGCACCCTGAATGAAACGAAACCCACATAAGAACCCATCATCGTAAAATTTCAGAACACTAAAAACAGATACAATTTTAAAAGCTTTCAGAGATTTAAAGAAAGAGAGAAGGGATGGAAAGAGAGATTAAACAAGAGTATAGGGGGAAAAAAGAAAAAACAAAACACATACACACAGGTCACATGTAATACATATAAGGAATCTGAATGGCTTCAAACTTCTCAAAAGCAACGTGGAAGCTAGAAAGTCATGGAGCAAAACTATAAAATAAGGGCTTCCCTGGTGGCGCGGTGGTTGAGAGTCCGCCTGCCAATGCAGGGGACACGGGTTCGTGCCCCGGTCCGGGAAGATCCCACATGCCACGGAGCGGCTGGGCCCGTGAGCCATGGCCGCTGAGCCTGCGTGTCCGGAGTCTGTGCTCCGCCATGGGAGAGGCCACAACAGTGAGAGGCCCGCGTACCGCAAAAAAAAAAAAATTTATAAAATAACACAATTTCCAATCCAGTATTCTTTACCTAACCGAAGAATCAAACAAGTAACAGGGTAAGCTGAAGCCATTTTAAAACATCAAGTGAGCCAAGAATGAATAATGACATGAGTCACTGGAAAATGGAGATCCAAGCACAGAAGACAGTGAAAGGAATCCCACAAATATTAATAGTTGCATACCAAGTCTAAAAGGCCATCAGTCCAGAATGAAGCTCAGAGAAATATGAGAGAGACTTCCTCAGGAAGATAAAATTGATAACAGTACCTGATATGGCTGAACATCTCAAGGGACATTTGATGAAATGATGAATCAGTGATTACTACAGAGAAAATTAAGAGGGGGCAGGGTGGGTGGAGACAATGAATTCCAGACAAATCACCCTATGGTAAAGCTAACAGCAAGTCACATTGAGAACTTCTTATCAGCTCTTTAGTCTCCTACACTTAAGTACAAGCAGAGGACCAAGACTTGCCAGACATCTGAAGAAAGGCTCTATCATAAAAGGTTAAGCCCAAAACATACAAAAATGGGAGAAAGGCAACTTGGAGGAAACAGATGATTACAGATGAAAACTTGGGTTGGAGGACACCACTAACATTTCTAAATGCTAAATACTATACAGAAATATACATATAAGTGTACCACACATACTAGATGGCTGGGGTGGGAGGAGGCAGGCAAGTGCAGGACATTAGACAGGATAGGAAAAGTAATCATATTTTACAAGAACACTGAATAATCAATAGTGATGCAATCATAACTATTAAGAGGAGGGGGGACCAGGAGGAAGGAGGACCAGCTGAGTAGGTCATGACAAAGTTAATCTTCATTTTCTACCCAGGAAGTTAATAAAAACAAAAGCAAGGATGGACTTCCCTGGTGGCACAGTGGCTAAGAATCCACCTGCCAATGCAGGGGACACGGGTTTGACCCCTGGTCCAGAAAGATCCCACATGCCGCGGAGCAACTAAGCCCGTGAGTCACAACTACTGAAGCCCGCACGCCTAGAGCCCGTGCTCCGCAACAAGAGAAGCCACAGCGATGAGAAGCCCGAGCACCACGACTAAGGAAAGCCCACACACAGCAACAAAGACCCCATGCAGCCAAATATAAAGAAGGAAATGTATTTTTTTAAAAAAAAAGTAAGGGCTTCCCTGGTGGTGCAGTGGTTGAGAGTCCGCCTGCCGATGCAGGGGACACGGGTTCATGCCCCGGTCCGGGAAGATCCCACATGCCCCGGAGTGGCTAGGCCCGTGAGCTATGGCCGCTGAGCCTGCGCATCCAGAGCCTGTGCTCCACAATGGGAGAGGCCACAACAGTGAGAGGCCCGCGTACCGCAAAAAAAAAAAAAGAAAAAAGTAAGGAGTATTTTATTTAACACACACATATATAGGGCATATGAGTTAGAAACAGTTCTAAGGGCTTTGCAAATGCATTGAATTCTTATAACAACCCTATGAGGTAGGTACTATTTTCCCCACTTTTTAAAATGAGCAAACTGAGGCACAGAGAGGTTAAGCAGCTAATAAACAATAGAGGATGGATCAGACCTAAGCAGTCTAATTCCAGGGTCCATGGCTCCTAACCACCTGGCTATGTTGCACATCTAGTAGCAATATAAGCAGTTAGAGACTAGGAGGTAAATATCACAGTCATCATCTAAAAAAGGTGAAAGTGACTGCTTCTGGGAAATGAAGCAGGCAGGAAGCTTTTGTTTGTTTTGATAACCATGTAAACTATTTGGCTCTTTAAACTGTGCAGGTACAACCTAAATAAAAAATTAAAACTTATAATTTAGTATTTTACAGTTAAAGTATTTTATCTGATGCTACCATCCTAAGAAGTAGGCAAAATGAGTATTATTCCTACTTGATAAGAAAACTCATTCCTCTTTAGTAAATATGAGGGCCAACTCTGTAACAGGCACTGTATTTAAAAAATAGATATCAATTCACCTCATGATATGAAAAGGCAAAAGAGGTAGAAAAAGCAAGTATTTTCATTCATTTCTTTTCACTTTGTTGCATTTAATTATATGATCCTACAACCTGAACAGTTGTGCTTAAGGTGAGAGGCAATACAAATTTTAAATCATGATAGAAAAAGCAGAGAAAGGTCTGCTCATTAATCCGTTCAAAAAAGATTTAGCTCTTGCCCATGAGGAACTCACAGTCTCGTGGGGAAAATGGGTAAACATAATTCAAACTGAATGTGTGCAGTGCCTTGAATAGAGGAACACTAAAAAGGGCTAAGGAAACAACATTCCCTGGGTGAAGAGACTGCTTCAGAGGGAACATCTGAGCTGAGCCTTGAAGGATGAATAGAAGTTTGACCAATTTATTTCACAGAAGAGGCTGTATTAACAACCACAAAACACTAAAGACTATACATCAGTGTGAAATACCTGTATCTTCCCTGTGTTGTAAAAATAAGTTCACATTAAAGGCTAATGTGAGACATTAAGAACTTTTTAATGAGAATGATTTTTTAAAATCTAGATACATAATCTTAATGCCTGATCCATGTTTCTGATCTTCATAGTCTCTACCAGTAGCCAACTGAAAGCATTTTCCACATGTGTTAGAAATATTTTAAAATTTAAAGTGTTAGAATATTATTTCAAAAGATGACTAAAGAACAACGAATCTTCATTTGTCCTACCATCCTAAAGTTTTATTGTTAACGTGTTTTCTAAGTCATAATACTGAAATTACAAGGTACTCTTTTCTCCCATGGGAGACTAATAGGTGACCAAGCCCAGAAGACGCAAATGACACAGAAACTAACATGGGAAGAAAAAGCAAAAAGAATTTTTTTAACCATTAACACTTTAAAAAAATAAATAGAAACTCATTATCACTTTTTTCTCTTGCAGATATTCTCAAATTCCCTTCCAAGAACCAATTTAAACGGAACATTTCTTTTTCCAAACTACAGTGATAAAAGAAATAATCTGCAGGAAAGCACAAGGAAAATAATATACAAATTTACCCTATCTGACCTTTACAGGTATTTTAGGGGTCATTTTGATTTTTCAGAATTTAAAGGATACCTCTGAAAAAAAATTTTCTGGTTTTGACGACTTGACTTTGATGTTAACAAAGGCTCAAATATGTAGTTCATTCAAAACAGGTACAGTCAACTCAAGTTACTTTATACCAAGAGTTAATCATATTTCTCAGTATCTGTTTTTGTCCCTTTAATTTCAAACCTTCCTACATAATTTGCCGCTAATTAATGTTCCTCTCAGTTACTATATGGAAAAATTAATTTTGTAGTAATATCTTAAGCAGGGACTCTATCTCTACAGTTAAAAACCTAGCTGTAAAGTCTCCTGACTTTAATCATCTGGAACAGCATGTTGTGTTAAGCTCTATCATGCCCTACCACCAGGAGGAAAACAAAAAAGGAGAAAGTCATGCCAGGAGACCACAAACAGTAATTAGCAAAAATCATGGCAGGTTTGAATTCAAAATATGTGGTTTTCATTTGTGTATCTGACCCATCTTTTATTTCTCTAAATTTAGCATCCACATAATGTACCCGTGGGCTTTACTCAGATCACACCCTTTAAATTTAGAACATATTAATATTTGGGGTAAATAATTCTTTAAAATTACAGATAAGTATTAGCATGATTTGATACATTGAAAGGTTTAACAATAATTATAATAGGACTCTTACGGGAACCACCTCCTAGAAGAGGTCTTTTAATGTACAGTTTTGTACACATGATACAGAATACATTTGGCTAGGTAACGAGATTTTAATTATATGACTTAGAAAAATAATAAACATCTTGAAAGACAAGACTTTAAATTATTTCAATTAATCATGCCTTTACCTTGTATCTTTTAAGTAACTAAAAAAAAAAAAAAAAAAAAAAAACAAGAAAACCTCACTGAAACATTAGGCCTTTGTTTTTCTAAAACTGCAATTCTTTTGAAATATGCTCAGTATTTCCAAAGGGAAAATCACAGATATACATTTTGAATGTAAATGTTCCAACTGGTTTGATAGAAGTTCAATCTTAAAAATCTCCAACTAATACTAAAATAATTAAGTATCTTTCAAGCTTATTCAAAGTTCCACAGTGAAGATGAATAGCCTTTGTCATAACTCCTATATTATTTTGATCAAGGTTAGTCACAGACTGGCAAATTTGTGAAAAGAACATTCCTTTAAAAATCAACTTAGTTTAAAGCCATGTAGTAGCATGAGAGATTTCACAACTTTTCTAGCTAGCCAGCTTCAAAGACACAATTTGATTCAATAAACATGATTATCACATTATTTCCAATCCAATTAAGAAAACGCTGGTTTAATAATGTACTTTAGGCTTTATGTATTTTTTTGGTAAGAGAAGAGAAGAACAGGTGGAGTAAGTCCTGTAGGAGCGCAAAGTCGGTTTCATGTCTCTATAAATTCAACCCTCCAAGACTTTCTTTCTTTACCCTTTAAAATGGCTACCACTTGATCTACTATGCAAAAGGAAAAATGTACAGCATACTACTATCAACGGTAAATCTGGTTATTTTTAAGAGTGTATGGCCTCCTACCCCACGGAACACTTTTTAAGATTCCCATTCCTTTACTGTTCCGATGCAACGACCATTAGATAAGTACACAAAAGTTGGTCAATTAGTTTGAGGGCAACCTGTATAACCCAGCTTAGGTCATCTTTCCTGTAATATTTGATGAGGAAAAGCAGCTAACGTTATCTTTCACAGACTAAGAGCAAACACAGTAGAACTGAAAACGGTTGTCCTGTCCAGTAAAGGAGAAACAAATGTGGGAACCACAACCTCCCCTCCCGTCCCCAAGAGATGATCATAATGATTTTAGTAATTCAAAAGAACAGACTATTAGATGGGTCAGCAAAAACTAGTAACTCTAAAAACCATTTTATAAATAACAAAACCACCTGGTGCTCCCAAACCTATTCTTAATGCTCAAAAACTAGCCTGTCAAATAGTGTTTACATAATACTTACACCACTTCCTGACCAACTAGTTTGAGACCGCTCCATAACACTCTTGCTCTAGAAAACTTACCAGAAAAATGCAGTTTCACATACAAAAAGGAAGAAATGCATAATGCTTTAGACTAATCTTGTGCATATACACAGCTACTAAACAGATTAACTCTGAATCTGCTGAGTGTCTGCAGAAACACGGCATGACCTTACCTCTCATCCTCGCCATCCACCAGGGGTGTCGTCAGCGGTAGCACCTTCAACGGGAAAAGAGAAGCCGAGGCTCCTAGGCTGCCGCCACTCCCATCTGAAACTGCCGACATTCCCCCACTGTCACCACTGAGAGTCTGAGGTAAGCCAACTAAGGAGGGTTCCGCTGGGCGCCTGGCAACTTCAATTTGGCTTCCAATTGCCTGAGCTAATGATTGTGCAGAGAACTGAGTAAAACTTAGTGGTATCTGCTGCGCCAAAGGCAAATTTATATTAGATGCTGCCATCAAGGGAGGCTGACTAACACTCTGAACCAAATTACCGTTTTGAGTGGCAGGCGCTTGTGCTATATTCTGTGATGGAACCAAGTTTGTTGGGACCGAAGGCATTCCAGAAGGACCAGGTGAACTAACCTGATTCGTAACAGAGATACTGCTAGCAGAGGGCAAAGGACTAACTGCAGGCAACTGCTGCGAGACAACTCCTGGAGCTACTGACTCCACTCCTGGCGGCTGGGGAGGCGCAGTTAACAAGGTGCTCTGGGGTGCCATGGCCAACTGTGGAGGAAGGCTGGAAGCACTAGCTTGAACTCCCTGATGAAGAATCGCAGCCTGAGCGGGTGGAACTATCTGCGAAGACGGAGGAGCACCTTGCGGGATGACTGAAGGTGTGACTTGGGTAGAGGGCTGCTGCGCTGCCGTAGGTAGGTTTGTCTGTTGACCAATATTTGCAATTTGACTGCCAGGAGGTACAGCAGATACTGCCGTCTGCGCCTGGCCAGCGGGTTGGCCAGACGCCCCTGCGGGCTGCGCCTGGACTGCTGCGGGCTGCGCCTGGACTGCTGCGGGCTGCGCTGGCAGCTGGATGCTCTGTGGCTGAGCCACAGGAATCACCGCGGTTCCTGCTCCCACCCCCGCAGAAGTGGGCTGTGCAGAGGGCACTGCCGTTTGCAGAATCGGCTGCTGCTGAACATACTCGGAAGCAGGATTCGGAGTCACTGACGGGCCGTGGCTTGGGGCCACCGGTGTGGAGAGAGCTGGCGGCTGCTGTCCATAGTGTAACTGCTGGGGTGATGTGCCTGGCAGGGGAGCTTGCGCCGGAGGGGCCGCCTGAGAATACGGCAGTTGGGGCTGAGCCAGGCTGGAAACGGAAGGCGGCTGACCCAGAGCTGAAGTTGCACCCACCACGCTCACAGGTGATGGCTGGATACCAGCTGCAGCACTGAGAGCGGCTTGCAGAGGTACTGGTTGAAGACCCTGCTTCTGCTGATAGCTCAGTTCTTGAGACTGCAACTGCACTTGCGAGATCTGTGACTGAGAAATACTCTGTGGCATACTAACGGCAGAAATGCCCGCCGGAGCAGCGCTACTGAAGTCCATCTGCGGGAGGGCGACACCTGGAAGAGCGGGCGGCTGCTGCATCACGGCAGCTGGGGCCCCCACCTCTCCGCTTCCCACACTCTCCGTGTAGTGGCTCAGCGTGCTGACACTGCTGCTCACTGAGCTCCCGCTGGTGCTCTCCCTCTCAGAAGTCACTTCTGCCGGGTTTTGTTTTACACTTTCCACTGCTTTATTTATCACCACCCCTTCGGCGGCGGGGACAGCGTTTTCTTTCTCATAGAACTCGGTGCAAGTCCATCTACCTTTCTTGAAGGGCTCAGAACTCGAATCTAACTTCACAAGTCTGAACCTGGACGTGTTAACTGTTGGTTGCGGCTGCTGACTTGAAACTGATCCCACAGTCATCCCTGCAGCTGCACTGGCAGTGCTGTTAATGAGAGCGGAGGACAAAATCGTACCGTTGCCCAGGCCGCTCAAGACAGTCACGTTAACACCGCTGCTCACTCCAGGCCCAACGCTCACACCGGCAGCACTGGGAATGCTGCTCGCACTTAAATTAGCATTAGCAAGCATGCTGCTGGTCACGTTAGGATTAAAAACGCCCACAGCCGTAATGTTAACATTTTTCATCGCATTAGTGCCTGTAACAGAATTTATACCTATACTGCCGCTTGTACTCGGAGCACGGATACTAGTCATTACAGATGCAGGTGAGCCACTCGATGATACGGCAGAAGTTGGTGCAACTGGCATAACACTGTCAGAGCTTCCAGTTATAGACAGTTTTCTGGATACTGGGCTTGCGGGTGGCCCTCCCGGAATGGGTGTACTGGCCACACCGGCATGGGATGGATGGTGGTGACCGTGATGGAGGTGGTGCCCATGATGAATGTGAGGGTGGTGATGGAGGGAGTGGGGATGAGCATTCCCATTGATTACAACATTCTGTTGTGGAAGGTGAGGCAAATGAGGCTGTGGAAGCGGGGGCTGGTTGGGAGAGACTGCCCCAGGTGTCTCGGCTTCCTGGAAGTTATTGAGAGTTTCTTCTGAGGAGCTGCGTTCAGGCTCCCCTAAGTCGGTAGCCCTGGAAAGTGACACATCAAGGATCTCGGAAGACGACAGATCTTCTGTGTGAGATTCATCCAGATCATCGTAGCTTTCGGTGTCCTCTGCGATGCTGTTGTTAGAGCTGATGCTAGCGGAGATCTGAGCCGGGGTCACGCTCGTTATCTGGAAGCCACTTTTCTTTTTCATTTGAGTTCCGCCTGGCGCAAGAGGCTGTGCCTGCAGCTGAGCCTGCGAAAGGAGGTTCAGGCTTTGTGGAGGCGGAGGCTGTGGTCCCGACAGAGAAGATGCTGCAGGAGGTGGCGGCTGGAGCAGCGACGGAGGCGGAAAATCCTCGGAAGATGGGGCACTACTACCAACGCCGGTACCTGCTGCACTGAGAGCAGACGCGCTGCCACCACCACTGCCCCTCCGAGGGAACATTGCCGGGTGCGCCATCTTCCTAGCACTAATGTCTGCAGCGGCCGAGGCCGCGGCCGCGGCGGCGGTGGACTCGGGCGGCTGGTGCATTGTGCTGGGTACCGGGGGGCGGAGGAGGCGAGTGCAATTTCCTTCAGCACCGTAATCTTTGTATTCAAGACGCCGAGGAGGAAAACGGGACCTGACGCTCTGCCCGGCGCGATTCCTCCTCCTCCTCCTCCTTCTCAGCCGAAGGCGCCGGCCGCTTCTGCCTTCGAGGGCGAGCTTCGGGAAGGGAGGATGAACGAGGGTGAACAGAACAGCCGGGGACCCGAAGGGGGGACCCCTTCAGTCCTTCGCCATTCACTTTCCTCTCTAGCCTCACACCCCCCTTTATATTCCGCTTCACGTGGGGTGCGGGGCAGGAGGGAGGGGAAGACCAGGGGAGGGGGGAGGCTAGGGGAGGCTAGGGGAGGGGGTGGGAAAGCCGAGAAATGCCCACCTTCTCCGGACAACTCCGAAGCCACCTCCACCCCTCCTCCCGCCGCGGCGGCGGCGGCCGCTGCAAAACCCTCCCGGTCGCTCTGCACGAAGGCGGCGCCGAGCGAGTGTCGCCTTCCCCTCGCCACCCCCAGCCCCGCCGGCGAACCCTGAGCTCAGTGTGGCTCAAACCTCCCCTCCCGGCCCCGCCGGCCCCGCTCGGCCCTCCCCCCACGCCCCGCGGACCCTTTCAAACCCCCTGGCCTCGCGGCGGCTGCTCCGTGAGGAAACGCTGGCCGCGGCTGGGGCCGGCGCGGCGAGGCTCGAAGCGGGGCGGCGGCGGGGCGCCGGGTACGGTGAGCCCAGCAACGGGGCGCGGGCGGGCGTGCAGAGACGCCGGGTCCTCGCGGAGCACGGCCGGGGCGCGGCGGCGGCGGTGGCAGCGGGAGCCCAGGGACCTCTCCATCACTGGCAGCCATGGAGCCCGAGCATTTTCCTCCCTCCAGGCAGGCGCCTCGGCTCGGCACACGTCCTCGGGGAGGAAGGGGCCGGCGCCCGAGCCTCCCCGGAGGGCGGCGGGACGTGCGCTAGCGCCGACGATGCGCGCCGCTCTAGTCCTCTTCCTCCGCAGCCGGTTCGTCCGCACCCCGCTGCTCCCGCGGCCCGGGCGGGAGGGGGCCGCAGGCGGCGGCGGCGGCGACTCCTTTCTCGGCGGCGTTGGTGGCCAGAGGGGCTGCTGCAGCGACTGCAGCCGACGCCGTTCAAAGGAACGAGAGGTGGGGTTGGTCGGTGTCGGCGAACGGGGCGGGTGAGTGGGTGGGTGCCGAGGGAGGGCGGCGGGCGGAGAGGGGGCTGTGGTGGTTGTTACTAGTGCTTTTCTCCGGCTCCACCGTATCCCCGGGTCTCTCGCGGCATCGGCAGAGGAGGGACCAGCGCCCGAGCGCAGGAGGAGGAGGGGCGACCGCCGGCCAGAGGAGGCGGCGGCGGTGGCGGGGGGAGGTGACTGGCCGAGAAGGAGGGAAGATGGCGTCTGCGCATGCGCCCCGGCGCCGCAAACATAAAGCCGGGTCTGGCGGAGGAGGAGGCGGCGGGTCTTCGAACCTCGCCGAGCGCCGGGTCTCCTGGCGGAAATTTCCGAAGGCTGGCGGAGGCGCCGACGACGTCTGCGTTGGTGGTGGGGGGTGGGGAATTTCGGCCGGGGGAGCGAATCCGAGTCGGCCGGAGAGAGTCGGCCTGATGGGGGTGGGGCAGGGTGCGGGGCGCGCGCAGGTTAGGTGTGTCCGCTCCTTTTTCACACGCGGCCGGCGCGCGCGCGCGCAGGCACGCGGTAGGGGAGGCGGCGCGGCGGGGAGGGTCTCGCGGAGGCCGCTGGAGCCCGGGTCTCGGGTGTAAGCGCTCTGAGTAGTGTCCCCCGCCTGCGGAATGGGTAATGAGGCTTTTCTCCGCAGCAACAGCATCACGAGTTTCAGTTCCCAGGAGTCCGCCGCCGCCACGACATGAGTCAGGCTTTCTTCCTCGGCGCGTGAAGGAGCCCTCCTCCTCCTCCTCGCCGCACCTGGGCTCGACCCCGGCCCGCGCGTCCCTCGCCCCCTCGGAGGGTGCCCCAGCGCTCGGAGCCGCGGGGTCCACGGAAGGCCGGTGGCTCCTCGGGATAGACGCTCCCTTTTGTGCGGCGCAGTTGCAGCTGCCATGCGGTCCCCTCGCCTTTCGACGGGCACGGGCTAGCCAGCCCGGCAGATATTGCAGCTGTTTGCAGTTAACTGCCTGAGCTCTTCTCTGGAGAGGGAGGGTTTGCAATCCGTCGTTACCTGGAGGGAAGCAGTAGCCTGGCCTAGTAAATAACTTACCTCAACAGGTGGAGCTTATCTCCAGCAGGGATAGCATTTCGCTTAATTGTCCAGGCTGTAGCCTGCATAGGTTTGACTTAAAAGACAAACTGGCCTAGTCATGGTGGCAACACGATGATCAATGAAGACTACCCTTTAGGGTTAGAAAAGAGAAAGAACCGTCTGCAATTCCAGTTTAAAAAAAAAATAAAATAAAACCTGCATGGATCTGAGCATGGTGCTACAGAAGCAATGTTAGGTTTGATGGGAGGCAGTTTACTGGAAGTTGCTTCCCTGGCATTACACGTCAAAACATTCTAGCTCTAAGCATTGTTTACTGCTAGGCGACAGTGTACTTCTCAACCAGGAATTAAAAAACAACAAAGTATTATAATATAGAAAACCCTAGGGAGAAATGTGGGGTTTTTTTTCAACTTAGGTTGTTGAGAAACTGAACGTTTATGGTTAGACCTATGCTTCAGTCAGTCTCACAGACTTCCAGATCTACAATCCTATTTTGAGCCTGTTAAAACATAAATGGCATAATTGTCGATTCAACACGTTACTTTAGGTTTCTCTAAACTTTTCCCCTCATTCCGTCTCCCAAGAGGTTAGGAATATCACCATTCTATTACTGAATAGAAACGCACCCTCAACATCCCCGTATAGCCTGTATCAAAGTTTTGATATGTTGGTTTTTCTGTGGTGTCCCCCACTAAACCCAAAAGGTAGGACTACGTGTTTTTAATGTGGAGTTCCGGAGTAGGTACAAAGTAGGTGCTCACAAATATTAAAAATGACATGGTAGTAAAAATCAAATTCACTTGAAAAGATCAGACTTGTTTTATGTTACTCATGAATTAATACGTGAATGATTGGGGTTTTTTTTTTTACACAACTATGGCCATTTGTGTATTTTACAAAAATAATTTCTTTTTTAATGTTACAACAGCTTTTGTTGCAAGAAATACACCTGATTAATGGCCGCCATTCATTGTTGAAATGCAACTCTGACATGCTTTTTTCAACAGTTTTTGAACGGAAAATAGGAAGTATCCTAATGAACTGAAACTGCAATAGAATTTAGTAGGGCAAAATGTGTTTGTGAGCTACAGTGTGAAAGAAAATGCTCTAGATCCCAAAATCTTGCCTTAGGTCAAAATTTTAAATTACCCCAAACAACAGCTCAACACCACCTGGTGTGTTGAGCTAAATACCTGCCTCCTAAATACCAACTATGATAGGGTTTGAAACAGAAGAAACCCATGTAATAAAGTCTTCCGGACTTCCCTGGTGGTGCAGTGGTTAAGAATCCGCCTGCCAATGCAGGGAACATGGGTTCGAGCCCTGGTCCGCGAAGATCCCACACGCCGCGGAGCAACTAAGCCTGTGCGCCACAACTACTGAACCTGCTCTCTAGAGCCCGCGAGCCACGACTACTGAAGCCCGCACGCCTAGAACCCGTGCTCCGCAACAAGAGAAGCCACTGCAATGAGAAGCCCGCGCACCGCAACGAAGAGTAAACCCCGCTCTCCGCAACTAGAGAAAGCCTGCGTGCAACGAAGACCCAACTCAGCCAAAAATAAATAATAAATTTATAAAGAATAAAAAAAAATAAAGTCTTCCAGCGTTGACAGAATGAGTCATTGAGATAACCTGTAAAAGCAGATACTTCTAATAACAGGTAGTAATGAGTATTGTTATTTTGGGCTATTTTGATGTTGGGGGTTAGTGGGTATATTATTTCTTTTAAAAGAAAGTTGTTATTGTTTTAACTTTTCCAGGATAACATAAGACATAGAAAATACATCCTTTTGAAATGTGTTTCACTTTTATCTGCCATATCACCTTCAAATTCCTGGTTAGGCTGCATCAAGTCCCACTGAGATATGATGAGCAGCTCTGCAATTACGGCAACCTGCGTTTGAGAAACATCGCTCTCTCTCCCTCTCCTTTCTCCAGTTGCCAACATTTCTATGACCAGCAATACATAAATATAAATCCATAAAAACAAGCAGAAGCACTTGAACAACCCCATGTTGTTATCATGTTACCACCTTTTAATCTAAAAGGTCTGGATTTTTTTACATTAATATCAAATGCACACTGCTATGTGCAATGAAGTCATTAATTCCTTTGAACCCAGTACTTGGAGTTACCCTTTGTCTTTTGAAAGACCGCATTTCACCTGTTTACATTCTGAAGGTATAGTTCTGAATTACTCTCTGTTATGGAAAAGATTAGTCCATAGTGCAGTGTTCACTTAAATCTCGTTATTGTGACATTGCAAACCACCATGTATATTTGGCTATTGTTACCGAAAGCTCCACCTCTCTGTACACCGGTGCTGAATCGAATCTTGGGGACAGAGTTTGGGGTGAAGTAGAAGAAGATAGCTTTATTGCTTTGCCAGGCAAAGGAAGACATACCGGGCTTCTGCCTCAGAAAAAATGTCTCAACCCCAGAGGATTTGATGAAGGGATTTTATAACAGGGCTTCAAAGGCGGGGTCTTTGACAAGATTAGGGTGTGAGCAGGGCCTGCACTTCCTCAATCTCCTCTCAGATGCTCATCGCCTCATCTTGATGAGCTTCTCTGGTCCCTTTAATCTGGCCTCAGGTGGTTTCTTGGCGGCTCCTCCCTTGATTAGCAACTGTCCAGAATCTACCCTTTGGAACTCAGGGAAGGTCACGGAGGTGGAGTCTTGCCAGAAGAAATAGGGAGACAAAAAGGGCCTCTGTGCCTGGGAGCCCCACAGGGCGCCTGCTCAGTTTCACTATGTATAGACTTTTTTCTACCATAAAATAGAAAATTTCCTGACCATTATAACTCAATTTACCTATTTGTGACAACTCTGAAATAGATCTGTATTTAAAAACAATTAATACTCCAAGAGCAATGCCCTTGAAGAACAGGAGGGGAATACTCGGACTCACAATGGCTGTGAGTGCAAAGATAAATACTAAAGAGAAATGGGTGCAGAAAATACACCACTGATCCACTCCAGTAATTTTTCTGGCTAACCAGTGCTTCAGTCCTGCAATAGTAGTTATCTGTAACTTTTAAATGTCATCTGAAAAAAAAATCAAACTTTTTAGTAATGAGTTATAAACATGAAAAAAGTCACATTTTTACATATGAAATTTATGCACAGGGATATTACAGCATGTTTATAAATCAATTTGCTGTCTAGAAAATTCTTCAAATGAGACCAGGAGTCGTATGTGCTATTTGACTTTTGTAAATTGCACAAAATACTTATTTTGAAACTTTTCATTCAAATTTCAATGAGTATAGCTTAGCTTGTAACTGATTAAATTTTGCAGCACTTGTTAAATTTTCAATATAAGTGTTTCTGGTCAGCTAAACAATTTTATATCCTCAAAGGAGACGCGATTATAAAATGAAAAAAAGTACAGAAATTTGAATTTATGGTTCAGAAGGCACACTGGTATACATTAGCTTGTTAAATTCTACCCTTTGAGGGAGGAGGCATTATCGTTCTCATTTTAGAAGTAAGTGATCACAGAGAGGTTAAAGAACTCATCCAAGGTTTATGCCTAAATCTGGGTACTCAGGTCCTCTTAATTTCAGATTCTATGCCTCTGTGCTGAGGGATTTTTCTGAAAAAGCAGTCTGACCTCTAGAGACTAGTATTTTTCAAAGCTCTTTTGGAAATTAGAGAGTGTTCTTTTAATGCTTTTGAATGCCAGTGAAGATACACTGCACACACACTAATTGCACATAGCATTTCTTCTACGTGAAGAGGATAAAAGACTTCTTCCCTGTTTGAACCAATGTAAATGTTACACATGCTTCCACAGTCAGTCTTTGCTGACTTACGAATGTGTTAATTTGGAGAATTTTCTTGCAACTCAAAAAAAAATCATTTCTAACTTCTGCTACAGAACTGTGAAGTGACATTGAAAAAAGAAATAATTTGTTAATTTAGGGTTTTTTTAAGTTTATAATCAAATAATCCTCCAGATCTCCCCAGATGATAGCTAATATTTATTTAATGCCTACTCTCAACCACACATTTTCTAACATCTTTAAGTGTTTTAGCTCTAATTCTCACAACTGTATAATGTACGAGCTATAATTACCCCATTTTGCAAATGAGGAAAGTGGGGTACAGAGAGTTTGAGGCCTCACAACAACAAGTAGTAGGGCTAAAACACAAATCCATACCGTGTAACCACCTCTTACTTCACAGCTGCCTCTTGAGACACATTGTTATATCAGGTTCCTGCCAATTCTAGCTCCCAAGTTAAATTTCTACATAATACTCATGTTTTAATTTTTCCAAAGAATGTAGGAGCACCATTTTCTCCTGATGCAGAGACATTCTAGGAAAGAATGAACATTTTAGAGTCTCTACTGTGGCTGCGTAGGAATTGGACATAAATGAATAGAACAACAGCTTGATAAGTTGGATGATCCTTCACTGATCAAAAACAGATGTCAAATGCTTGGGGGAAAAAAGGCATTAATCACACATAATTGAGGAACACTGTCTATACAGGACAAGATAAATGTTTTCCCATTTTAGCAATTAGTGTTCATTTAACATGAGAGCCTGTAAAATAGGGACAATAATAATCTAGTCTTTCCAACATGTTCTAAGGACCAATTTGTATTTGTACATGTTTTTGAATACTTAAAGTTACAGAAATAAACAAATTTGTTGTTTTTCTCTGTATCATAATTCCAAGAAGGCCTCTGTCCTTCCACCATACATGAACCAAAACCAGGTCAAGAAGTACAAACAAATCATGGCAGCCAGTATTTCTTTGTATTTAAAGATTAGGTTCACAAACACTTAGGTATATCTCCAGTCTCAAAGCTCAAGGAAAAAAGAATGGCTGTTGAAGTCATTCCTCAGTGTGGAATTTTCCTTTGGTCATTCATTTTTCTCCTTCTACTCTGGGTTATCTTTTAGGAGAAGAAAATCAATAAAATAGTTTTCAGTAACTTATACTTAAATTGACATTCCCAGTTAATTTCATTGTAGAAGAAAACCAAGAAATCAGTAGTCATAAAGGCCAAAATCTTTTTGGATTAATATCTTTGAATAAAATGAAAAGAAAATCTTAGATACATGCAAGCTAAATTAGAGTCAGAAACACAAGATAAAATCCTTTTACTAGGATGACCGTAGGACTTCCCTGGTGGTGCAGTGGTTAAGAGTCCACCTGCCAATGCAGGGGACACGGGTTCAAGCCCTGGCCTGGGAAGAATCCCCCATGCTGCGGAGCAACTAAGCCCGTGTGCCACAACTACTGCACCTGACTCTAGAGCCCGTGAGCCACAACTACCAAGCCCGTGTGCTACAACTGCTGAAGCCCGCGTGCCCAGAGCCCGTGCTCCGCAGCAAGGGAAGCCACAGCAATGAGAAGCCCACGCACCACAACAAAGAGTAGCCCCCACTTGCCGCAAGGAGAGAAAAGCCTGCACACAGCAACAAAGACCCAACGCAGCCAAAAATAAATAAATAAATAGGATGACCGTAGACCATTAAATGTACTGTTTGCCTATGGAAGGTGTTTACAAAACCTTCCTGTGTGAATGATAAAATTAGAACAATTAAAGGGGAAAGGTTGGAATTTCAGAGAAAAGCATGAGATGGGATTTAGAAGAAAGAGCCTAACAAAACTGATTTATTACATGCAATATATACACACTTGTCAAATTCAAGAAAATTAAATGTATAACTCGCTCAGCCCCTTCACGAAGTTAAACATAGAGTTAATTGCAAAGATGCCAGCAAAGCTTTCCATCAAAAACTGGAAACAAAGGTCCAGGTGCTTTCTTGCCCCAGTTATTTATAGACAGGAATGGGATCATACCATAATGCCAACTCAGTGGTTTAAGTTTGATGTTTTGCAAGAGTTTCTAAACACCCTATTTATCCAAGTCATAACTGACACACAAAAATGGTTGTTGAATTACACCTCTATCAATACATATTTTGAATAAAATGGGGTAATAATACTCTATGGTACCCCAGTGTCAATCCTAAATTATTTAATAAAGAAAAACAAGCATTTTCAAAGGAATACTTCCAATGAAAAACATCTTGGAAAGGGAGCTAAGTTCTCTTTATTGTCAAGCATATGATAGTAACTCAATAAGTACTTGTAAAGAATTTCTTAAATCCCACATTTACGCAATAATATTGTCAACATTATTTGTCATACGAACTTTCACTACTGAACTTTTCACAAGATGTTTCTGCAGAACATTAGGTTCAGAAATTATGACATTAGGAAACAAGCTCGCTATTAAAATTTTGGTCAAGGGCATCCAATGGTATTACATTTCCTTCTCCGTTCTTTACTTGATATCTGTAAAATTCTCCTTGCCCAGCCTAAGCTTATAACAACTTGCTGACTACTCCTTCATGGAGCATCATGCCCAAAGCAATTTTTTTTTTTTTTAAGAAGCAAAGTTCAGTGAAAATGGTAAGAAGATACGAGTAGAATCTGCATCCTCTTTTCTGGTAGCTTTGCATTTGTTTAGGGACAGAGCATTATGTTAAATACTGTTTAGAACTGGAGCCCTTAGCCTCTGTGGATTCTGGAAGTGCATTCCTTACATTCTGGCTTCAGGATATGGAGAATTCACGTGCTTCAGTCCACTCAGATGAGCTCCAGAACTATCTTCTAAGAAACTCAGTTGGCATGACTAGTCACAGAGCTCATACGTTTTCAGATAAAATGATCAATTTTTAAAGTTTGACTTAGTTAATATCTCTAAAAAACTTACTACCTGTTTATTGGTCAAAACTTCCATTTTGAAGTCTTAATACCAAATGAGGGTTCTGCTATTATTTTTGCATTTCTCTCCACATGAAACACTTTTTCCTTTTATTAATGATTGTGAAGGGTAGCAAGGCATACCACCCCAAAATATGCCACTTTGGTATATTAATATTTTGGGCTGTAGGCACTTGGAAAACAGCAAATGCAGGGAGAGGCTTTCTCTGAACTTCCCTTATCTGCCTAAAGACAGATCCTCCAGAAGGAACTCAATTGTTACAAATCCCCTCCCCGGGAGTTTCATCAACCAGGGAAGATGGACTCATCACAGGAGAGAGAACTAGAAGTCGGCACCACACTCAGACAAACTTCATCACAAACTACCACACCTCCCATCTGTGCTTCTAAGGGTCCATTCATCTTTCCTAGAAGTCACTAACTCTGCCGTAAGAGACCTATATCCCCCCTACCCTTTCCTATTAAGACGGTATTTAATCCTGAATTTTAAGCCACCTGGGAGAGTTACTCATTTTTCCTGGGCATCTCCCATGTATGCATAAGGTACACATGCTAATAACCTTCTAGGTTTTTTTCTCTTAATTTGCAATTCTTGTTTGTAGTTCTCTTAATATTAATCTGTCTTTTATAACAAGGGCCTCAGCTAAAAACTCAGAAGGGTAGAGGAAGAATTCTTTTTCCTCCCCTACAATTGTCAGTATAATAATAAAAAACAACCTTCTTTCTATAACTAAGGTTAAAATAAGGAAGCTACCTTGTTTATTATTATGGATATGTTTTTAAAATTAAGTACATGGGGCTTCCCTGGTGGCGCAGTGGTTAAGAATCCACCTGTCAATGCAGGGAACACGGGTTCGAGCCCTGGTCCAGGAAGATCCCACATGCTGCGGAGCAACTAAGCCCGCGTGCCTAGAGCCTGTGTTCTGCGACAAGAGAAACCACCGCAATGAGAAGCCTGCGCACCGCAACGAAGAGTAGGCCCTGCTCGCCACAACTAGAGAAAGCCCACATGCAGCAACGAAGACCCAACGCAGCCAAAATATATATATATATAAATAAATGTATTTTAAAAAATTAAGTACATAATATTTAGCCTTGTATACAAGCGTTCAATAAGTTCTTTTTTAATGATAATGATTCTGTAGCTGAGCCAGCTCTGCATTATTAAAATGTCCAGAGAGAACAGTCTTCGGCACTGTTTCCAGTGACTCTGTTCTAATAAGACATTAGCTTAACATTCATCTTATTACTAGTTGTACCAGACGAGTCACCCTGTTAAGACTCAGGCCTTACTCAGGCCTTAACATATTTTCAAATGGCTTTGATCTACAAGTCAAAAATGTTTTGGAGGCTGAATAGATTTTATAATAGCCATCATTCCCCATTCCTCTTTCTCTTCCCTCATGTCCAGTGCTCCAACCCGCCCCTCCCTCCACTCCCATTTCCCTCACCATACTCAGAAATTGAGATTACAACCATCTTCACTTTAATGAAATCCCCAAATAGTAATATCTCATTTTCTTCTTGGTGACAATTGTGCAGCATCAGTCAACTGATAACACCACTTGCTCTTTTGTTCATCCTAAGTACGTGATGTGTTGTACTTCATGAATAAGAAACTGCTGCAAAAACATAAAATATAAAAGCAAATAAAAGGACATCGACTAATTTTTTTTAATTTAACATTCCACAAATACATATTAGCAGTCATGGCTGATCTCATCTGAGTTATATTGCAGATATTTTTCACCTTATTGGGTTAAAATATTTTTCCCTGGAAAGTAAGTAGAATTAACTCAAAATATATAATAATTTGTGGTCTGCTATACTGGTAAGGATAAGATAATGGGAAGTTCTCCTTAGAAGAACTAGGAATAGGAAAGATAAGATTGATCCAAGTTCAATATCATTAATTGAATATCTACTGCCTGTTCTGTAGGAGACAAAATTGCCTGTACAATGGTCTTTTATATATCAGTGAGGGCACAAAAGGAGGCAACCTTACCCCGGACCCCCACCCCCAGCTCAAAGGTGTATTTATATAACCTTATTTTAAACAAAGGACAAATGGAAAGCAGCAGGAGAACAATTAGGTTCACGTTTCACCAAAGACATTTTTCCTCCAGGTTAAACTTAACCAGAGACTTCCAAGTCATTGCAAGCACCTCTTAATCCAGCAGTTACATATAGGCACAATATGGATCTTCAAAAATTAGATAAGAAAAAATTTAATGTGAAACAATAGCAACAATGTAGTTTAGAAACCACGATGCCTCACTGATGCATACATCTGCTGGCGAACAAGCATATGGTAGTGCCCAATACAGATGTAAAAAACCCTGCAATTATAGCTCTTTAGTATGATAATTGACTCTGAGTAAGTGTATGGGTTTTGTTGGTTGTCTTAATTTTTTGTTGTTGGGTTTTTGCTTTTGTTCATTTTTTAATGGCACACATTTGGGAGGAGGAAAGCCTCTGTGTTCCTGGTGTAACTAAATCTAGCAATATTACTAATAAAATACACCAAACTTAACAGAAAGCAGGGGCAATAACAACACACAAAAGGTTCTTTGAGGCTCCTTATCCCCTGACAAATGTCATGAGAGCAAACAACCAAGCCTGGGATAAAACTATGTCCGTATCTCATATGTTTAACATTCACTGATTTTATTCTATGGCAGCCCACTATCTATATAGTGACAGAATGTTCCATAAGGAGAAACACTAGAAAGGGGATTTTACATTTAAAGATAAATGACAGTAATAAGTTATCAGCTTCACATTTAAAGCCCTAAAACGAAGTTTTTAAAACAAAAGCTTGAGCTCCATTTTCAACAAGGAAGCTAGGGACCATTTTAAAAGCTTAAACTTGCTGGTCCTGTTCATGAAAGGCCCCTGTCCTACTAACTTGGTTATGGCAGTCCCAGGGCCAGAAAAGCAGAGCCTGAAGTCTATTGCAGAGATTGAAGTGCATTTTAATCAGTATTGCAGGGACAACCGTCACCTCATTATCTGCATGTGAATTTCCTGTGGGCAGTTTGCATTCCCAGACCATCTTGAACCTCTCAGTCAACTCCAGTCGGGTCCTCCATTCCCCATTACAGTGTGTGCATGAGGGATGGCAAATCCTTTAGAATTTGGTCTAGACCAAAAGAGAAAAAAAGTCTAGTCTGGTAACACTATTGAGGGGTACGTCTAAGTCTATTATACTTTATCCAATAAATCCAATAGATACTGGTCTGATGGTGGTCCACACCAATGAGACAGACCAAGCACTGTCCTCTCCCACTTACATAAAGTCAGTCAAGGCCTGTGTGGCATTAGTGAGTGCTCTAGTAAAAGACAGGTCCAAGAGGAACTAGCCGAGGTGTCTGGCTATCACAGTACCTCAGAACTGATTGCCACAATTGGAATCAGAATATGATTTTCTAATTCTGATCAAATATCTTTTAATTAGTATTTTATAGGCGCGTTAAAATTTACCAAGAATAACCTCATTAACACTTTTGAGAACACAGTGATACGTCACTAATTCAGACTACATTAACCACTGTGGCTCATGGACTAGAGTAAATTTGCATTGGTATTACCTATTTTTTGAAGAAAGGATATGCTTATAAATTAACCTATAAACCTGCCTCCAAAGAGCATTTTTAAGTATTTACCTGTACCATCACCTCTATACAGACAATTATATGTTGGTGGTTACCTCTAAAACTGGCCATAATAAACATTCAAAAATCAATTGCTGAAAGAAATAAAATTTGAAACTGTAGTTACAAAGCAGCTTAATCCATTAATTAAGCAATGAGTCTTCTGTGATCCACTACTAGCCTGTGTATTTTAAATTTATAAAATATGTTTAGAGAAATAGTCTATAAATCAGGTATTCCTTTACATCTAAATGACTCCAGGAAGTCTGAATTAATGATGCTTCTCTAGATAAAAACAAGGAAAATCTAAGGATAGAACAGTAAGATTCTGTTGGCTATTTCTCAAGTAATCCTAATAGATTTCTCATACCTTTTATGTCTCTTCAAATTGAGATTGTGTGTTTCATTTGGCTAAAGTCTTTTAATCTGTATTTTTTAAACAACTGAGATATCATTTATATACCATTAAAATCCACCTGTATTAAGTAGAGCATTCAATGAATTTAAGTATATTTACAAGGTTGTACAACCATCGCCTGTATCTAATTTTAGAACATTTCCATCACCCTAAAAGGAAACCTCATGCCCATTTTTAGTCAATCATCATTCCCACTCCCAATCCATTTAATCTATTTTCTGTCTCTATATATTTACCCTTTTTAAAGATATTTTGTATGAGGAGCATAATGCTTTTGAGGGTCATCCCTATTGTTAACTTAGATCTTAGATCTAAGATCTAAGATCTTATATCTAGTCTTTTTCTGTCTTTCCTGCCACTGACATTTTTAAAGATTGCAGACCAGTCATTTTGCAATATGTCCCACAAGCTAGATTTGTTTGATTATTTCTTCATAATGAGACACAGGTTAAACTTTTTTGGTGGAGTAGGAGGGGTGAGTGCTTGGAATACTACATATGTGTTATTTTGTCTTCTCACTGCAGTAAAGTACATCCAATCTTTTTAAAACATAATTATTATGTATGCATTTTAATGTTTACATGGTAAGTATATTCTATACAAATGTTCATGCCCTGCCTTTAAAAAAAAAGCATTATATCATCATTTTCCCATTATATGAAAATTCTTCAAAATCACTCTTGATGGATACATAGTAGTCCATCATATACTATTACCATTTGTTTGATCAATAAATACTCTATTGGGCTTCCCTGGTGGCGCAGTGGTTGAGAGTCCACCTGCCGATGCAGGGGACATGGGTTTGTGCCCCGGTCCGGGAAGATCCCACATGCCGTGGAGCAGCTGGGCCCGTGAGCCATGGCCGCTGAGCCTGCGCGTCCGGTGCCTGTGCTCCACAACGGGAGAGGCCACAACAGTGAGAGGTCTGCGTACCAAAAAAAAAAACTTCCATTATTACACATTTAAATTATTTCAATATTTTACTATTATAAACATTAAGTAAACATTAAGTTTACTATCTTAACCATTTTTAAGTGTACAGCTCCGTAGTGTTTAGCATATTCACATTGTTGTACAGCAGACCTCTACAACTTTTTCATGTTGCAAGTCTCAAACTCTATACCCACTGAACACTAATTCTACTACTGTCTTCACACCAGCTCTTGGTAACCACCTTTCTATTTCCATTTTTATGGTTTTGACTACTTTAGATACTTCATATGAGTGAAATCATATGGTATCATCTTTTTGTGACTAGCTTATTTCATTTAGCACAGTATTCTCAAGGTTCATCCATGTTGTAGTATGTGACAAGATTTCCTTCCTTTTTTAAGGCTGCATAGTAGTCCATTGTATATATATACCACATTTCCTTTACCCATTCATCTGTTTTTGGACGTTTGAGTTACTTCCACCTCTTGGCTATTGTGAATAGGGCTGCAATGAACATGGGTGTGCAAATATATCTTTGAGATCCTGCTTTGAATTCTTTTGGATATATGCCCAGAAATGGGGTTGCTGGATCATATGGCAATCCTATTTTTAATTTGTGGAGGAATCTCCATATTGCTATCCATAATGGTTGCACCTCTGATCACAATGTATTTCTTATACATTTTTGCACATGATTTGTTAGTATTTAATTTAGAAATTTTGCATCTAAATTTGTGAGATTGGCCCATTACTTCCTTTCCATAAATTGCCTTATCTGGATTATTTCCCAAAACCAGCCTTTGGTATTGCTGATAATCTATATTTTTATTATTTTTTCTGTTTCTTTAATTTCCATGGTTAATTTCATAATTTTCCTTTTCTACTTTGTTTTTCCTAGCTTTTTGAATTGCACATGTAGCTCACTCATTTTCAATCTCTTATATTTTAAATAAATTCATTTACATGTATGCATTTCATTCCAATTAGCATTACCTTTCTAATTACCCACAAGATTTGATACGTTGTTGTACATATAAAAATATTTTATAATTTCCATCGTGATTTCTCTTGAATCAATGAGTTCTTTAGGAGAGTATTTTTTTAAATTTTGGTTCGTAATCCCTGAATTCTGTTTTACAGATAAAGAAACTAAGGTCCAGAAAAATTAAATGCCTTGCTCAAAATAGTATAGCTAATGCATGTGTTGAAAATAAAGTCTCCTGATTACTACTCCACTTTGCTTTTCCAGTTTCTTAATTCATATTCTTTACCCTATCAGAAAGCTTCTTGAAATTAAACCAACATTGTCTTTAACTCATATTACAACTAGAATTCTACTTTTTTGTTAGCCTCATCTATGATACATTTTTAAAATATTTGCCTAAGCCTTTTTCTAAATATATTTAGACAACTTTTTTCACCTTCTTATCCAGCCAGGATTTATTAATTTCTAGCCATATCATTTGGCATAGTGCTTAGCATATATTAGGCTCTCAATAAAAAGTTTATTTAGGGAATTTTTGTTTAATGAATGTTTAAAGAGTAGTATTAGTGCCACCTATGAGCTTTATTAAACATCAAATGACAAGTCCTGGGATGGACGGAATCTTGCTGGCTTACCATAGCACAAGTCCAGTGTATTATTAATGAAGTTGAAGCAAACAAGAAGAAGCCAGAACCACTGTTGAAATGAGCTACAATTCCATGGTCAAAAAAGGGGAAGTAGAAATATGTGAAAACATGAAAATGAAGTATAAATGACAATAACTAACTTTCATGAAACATCTGTGAGAAACAGATTTTATTACCTATACTATATAAATGTGGAAAGGGAACTGCAGACAGTTTGGGTCACTTGCCCAGGTGACACAGCGAGAAGTGACAACCTCGGATTGGAATGCAGTTCTGTCAGACTCCACAGCCCATCATCTTAGCAATAAATCGCAGTCTTCTCCAGCTCCCTTAACTGAGCTCTTTCCTCCCAGCTCTAGCCCAGGTCCAGCCCACCCCCCTGGATGTAATTGGGAAGTGAGAGATGCTCTGAAGCAAAAGGGAGGGGTGGTAGTATCAGGATCAATCTCCAGTGAACACAAAATATTTTGCCAGAGATTAAATATTACCACTTTTTGTTGTTGTTGTTCTTGTGAATGATCTTTGGTGGGGCGTGGGGGGAGTAGTTGGACAGTTCTGCCATTAACATACTGCCCACCTCTTTTTCTAAGTCCTCACAGAACTCACATAGGGAATCTAACGTTAGAACCTGCAATACCATGTTAGGAATATCATACAGTTAATGAGCTCCTTTATGCATATTTTCTCTAGGCATCTTTTAATTTTATTTAATTTTATTTATTTTTTTACGCATCTTTTTAAAATGTAGGCATTTCCCTTTTATTATTTAGTAAAACTACATTAATTAACCCCACCAATATAATTTGGTGCTGCACAATAAAAGTTATTTTCTTGGTATTTATATATTATGCCTTTGCTAACAACTATCTTTTCACTATTTTATATGTTTCTCAAAGTAGCTTCATTCCTTTTTTACTAGTTTCTAATTTTTTCTTGAACATTTTCCCCCATAACCTTTAGGATTTGAAAATTAGTAATTGGAACGATCATTCTTTCATCTTCAACTTTGAGATTGTTTACTATTTTCTCCTTCGGTTTTGTGGTTTCTCCTTGATCTCTATAATCATTATTTTTTATGGACTAGATGTATGTGGTGATTACAAAGAACGTTTTTATGACATAGAGAAATGTTAACAATATAAAGTTAAGTTTAAAAAAAAGTAAAGCAGGACTCAAAATTCCAAGTACAGTGTGAACCCAAATGAATATTTAGATTAAACTTTTTTTTTTTTTTACATAATATCAAAATATTGACAGACGTCACTCTGGGTAGTGAGGTTTTTTTTAATTTTTAATTTTATTTTTATTTATTTATTTTTGGTTGCATTGTATCTTTGTTGCTGTGCACAGGCTTTCTCTAGTTGCGGCGAGCAGGGGCTACTCTTCAATGTGGTGCACAGACTTATTGCAGCGTATTCTCTCGGTGCGGAGCACCGGCTCTAGGTGTGCAGGTTTCAGTAGTTGTGGCACACATGGGTAATGAGATTATGAATGATTTTTTTAAAAAGATTTCTGTGTATTTTTTATGTTTTCTACAATGGGTATGTATGTATTATCTGGGTCAGAGCCAAAAGTTGGAACTGAGGCCAAAGGGACAATTTTGGTGAAGGGTTCCTGCTGCTGCCAGCAGTTGTACATCCATAGAAAGACTTCCCTTGACAGACCTGTCTTGAGACAGCTGTTTCTGGTGGGCAGCTGGTAGGTTTGTGTACAGAGCATGAGTGTGGGAGTGTGTGATTGGGGGGAACAATCCAAGGGAGAAGTCTGACAGTTTGATTTCTCCGGGGAGAGACCAGAGCTCTCTTAGTCCGTGGTTAAAAGCAGTGCTACATAGAGTAGAATGGAAATAACATCTGGATCCAGATGGAAGCTATCCGGTGTCTATATTGTCCATTTCACTCCCCATCTTATGTTCATTTCCCCAAACTAGGTTATTTGAGCAAGTTCCAGTCTTTTAATTCAGATTAATAGTTTAATATTCAATATATTTTTCAGCATCCCTTTGCCTCAATTTTCCCAACCATTAACGGTGAAATAATAATATTCTCCTGCTATCTCATTTAAGTGTCATGAGGATTTAGGAATAAATGTCTCCTATTCACTTTGTATGTAGCTCTTTGTGACAAATTATGTTACAAAGACATACGTTAGAAAGAAGTGTTTGTGTGTGTGTGTATGTGTGTGTGTGTGCGCAATACACTTTCCTTTTCCTT
Source organism: Mesoplodon bidens (assembly GCF_964165515.1). NCBI lineage: Eukaryota > Metazoa > Chordata > Mammalia > Artiodactyla > Ziphiidae > Mesoplodon > Mesoplodon bidens. The sequence goes on along the minus strand of NC_138174.1, from coordinate 21,956,813 downwards.
TTTTTTTTTTTGCGGTACGCGGGCCTCTCACTGTTGTGGCCTCTCCCGTTGCGGAGCACAGGCTTCAGACACGCAGGCTCAGCAGCCATGGCTCACGGGCCCAGCCGCTCTGCGGAATGTGGGATCTTCCCGGACCGGGGCACGAACCCGTGTCCCCTGCATCGGCAAGTGGACTCTCAACCACTGCACCACCAGGGAAGCCCTCCTTTTCCTTTTAACTCTCCAGATTTTATTCCATTATTCTTCCTTCTGGGAAATGAGACAGAGTAACTGAACTCCTGTCGTCTTGAAAGGTTTGCTTAATGACCATCCCATGTGAAAATATGCAGTCTTAGCTGAGAAGCATGACTGATGTGACAATATAGGCCCATCAGACTGACTCATTTATCAAATATTAAAGAATTGTTTCATAGAGTGGCTTGTCCAGTCACTTTTCAGTAGAATTAAAGCCTGAGCAACTATAAGAAAAACAAAGAACCCTTAGGTTTTTTTACTGAAGGGTCATCTAACCACTTGGGAGCCCTGACATAATAACCTATGTGATTTTTCTCCCCCAAGCTCAATTTTGTCACACAGAGCAAAAATGTGTGAGCAAAAATAAAACAAACAAAAAATTCCATGGCTAATAAACATAAAGAAAAGACATTTTCAAAGGGCTATTTTATGAGAGTTAATATCTGGAGCTCAATTCTTGTCCATTGAATCATATTCCATTATATCCAGCCTCAAGCTTCTGATGAGCTTTTGGATTAACAGATGAAAGTTGAGACAATACAGTTCTGATAATATATCATTCTTATATGAACCCCTTGATCATCATGTCTAAACTGGCAATCAAGCTAGTTTGGCACAATTTATGACTCCACACACCAATTGCCAGAATATAAATTTAATGTAAGATAGTCCATACATGAGGTGGAGAGAGTAAGGACTGATAAAATAACAAGGTAATAGTTAAGGTCTGCAGTGTGTTCTGTTGGTCCTTTTTGTTTGTACTCATCACATCTGATGTTTCACATTGCAAACAGCACTGTGCCTTTCGTGTGTGTAGCTTGAGGAGGGAGCAATGGATCTGTGCTACTGTAGGCATGTGGGGTTGTCTTCTGATCAACCAAGCTATGACCCAATAAAACCAGCATCCCAAGCAGGATTAGGACTGAGTTCTAATTCAGGCTTCTATCTTGAATCACTCACCCACCCATACAGAGCTGGTATAACTGGACTGTTTTGAAAGTCTGGTGTGCTCACCAGATATTGGCAGCAAGCCATTCTCTATGGAGATGTTTGTGTGGTGTTTTAAGCATGCAAAACTTAGCATCTTTGGTAAAGTAGAAGAATAACAGTTTCTTAATCAAAAATGATGATACTTTCCTCACAAAGAAAGTCAATAAAAAACTCAGTTTGGAACCAGACTTTTTTCCAGTATGAATAAGAGTTCAATTATTTTCTCACTTAAGCTTTGGGATTGCTTCTCTCTTTTTGGACAGTTTTGTATCTCATTTCTAGTACAGATGTCTGTTGCCTTCAAGGCTTTCACAGGGAACTTAATCCCCGTCAGTGAAAAGAAAGAATCCCAGGGGGCCAGTCAGGGGAAGTGGGAGGGACTAGCCAAGTTGAAGGAGTTTGATTTGAATTGAAAAATCCTTTAGTCATGCCAAAGATGTGAAATCATCAAAGACACAAAGATCTTACATGGTAAAAACAGAGATAAACCTCTGCCTTGCAGGAGACACATTCTCTTTTCATTACTCGAAATTGTGATGTCAATCTTACAGTAGGTTATCCTTGAAAAAGAATATTACTCTCACCTTTTGGAAACCCTCTGCTGCTTTACAGTGTGATTATATTTGCTCCTAGAGAGCTGAGATGATTGAACACTAACTTGCACATTTTTTTCCAGGTTTAAACCAGAATTGTTTGTCCCCAGTACCTACTGTTTTAGGATCTGAAAATATATGCTCAGTGGATCTCACTCCAGATCTTTTTTTTTTTTTTCTTTTTCTTTTTGGTACGCTGGCCTCTCACTGTTGTGACCTCTCCCATTGCAGAGCACAGGCTCCAGACGCGCAGGCTCAGCGGCCATGGCTCACGGGCCCAGCCGCTCTGTGGCACATGGGATCTTCCCAGACCGGGGCACGAACCTGTGTCTTCTGCATCGGCAGGCGAACTCTCAACCACTGCGCCACCAGGGAAGCCCTTACTCCAGATCTTAATTTCCACATTTATTTTCACTTACCTTCTTCCTTGACTCTGTCAGGTAGAGTTCTTTGGCTACAAGCAACAGTAACTGCCTCTGGTAAAAACTTAAGTAAGAAAGGAATGTATTGGGCAAATTGGGGAAGCTCAAAGGGTTGAGGAGAGAAGGCTGAAGATCCAGTGTTGGAAAGGACTGAACCGGGCACCTCACGTGAGTCTCCACGGCATGAACATCTCAACAGCTGCATCTAGAAGGAATGATTCAGATTCCAGGAAGAGAGCATTTGAGGGGTTTAGCTATGGTCAACTCTTCTTTCCTTGGCCCAGGGAAGGCAGCCCCCTTCTGAACAACAGTCCCACCAGGTTATGTATCCAAAAGGGAGGATGTAATCCCAAAGGGTAAGTGGAGGATGCTATGACTGAAAGAGCATGGACTGAAAACTAAAAGAAATAAACCCAAAATAACAACAAAAAAACAAATGAGTACCATTCTCTCCCCTTTCCATTTTACTCTGTTTCTTCTCCTTTTGTATATATTTTCCTCTCTTCTCTTCTCCTTTATCTTCTCTGTGTTTCTTGCCTCTTCCTTTTCCTTGCCCTTTAAAATGTATTTGTTATCTTGGTTGGAACTTTCGTCATTGTGCTAGCTTCTTTACTAGAGACCCTAATATCAAAATTGTATCACCTAAACAACTGATCTTTGTGGGCAATTGATGTTAGCTGAGTAGGAAAGTGTCTACATGGTTTGATTTTTGAAGATATATTCCTGAATGTATCTCTTCTAAACCACTAGCTCATTCAGCTGCCTACACTATACCTAGAATTCAGTGGCTATAAATTAATTTCTTTCATTAAAGCAACAGGCTTCAGGAATTTGCCATTGAAAGGATATTAATCTATTATTTACTATTTCCATCTTTTCATGAAATCAGTCAACCTGTTATCAGAGGAAGCCAGGGAACAGCCCACCTGGTCAACATAAATGCGGCAGAATAAACTGAGCATTTACTATGGAGGCAGAGGTTATAGGTCACACCCCACATCCATATCTGACTGTGTGAACTTGGTGAAAGTATTTCTCTTCTTCAAACTTTATCTCATCTGTGAAAAGGAGATAGAATTCTTAACACATTTGGTTGTTATGAAAAGTCAATAAAATTATATTTGCAAAATGCTTACCGCACTGCCTGGTATATAACAGGTGTTCAGTAAAGGTTAAATTCCTCCTTCTTTCAACAAATATTTAATGAACACCTACTATGCCCCCACACACTATGCTAAGGTGCTCTGAATACAGTGGGAGCAAAAGAGACATGCCTTCTACCTTCTTGGAGGTTACATTCTAATGGGAAAGACACACATTGATCAAAATCTACTGGTACCAGGACTTCCCTGGTGGTGCAGTGGTTAAGAATCCGCCTGCCAATGCAGGGGACACAGGTTCGAGCCCTGGTCCGGGAAGATCCCACATGCCATGGAACAACTAAGCCTGAGCGCCACAACTATTGAGCCTGCGCTCTAGAGCCTGCAAGCCACAACTATTGAGCCCATGTGCCACAGTTACTGAAGCCCACACACCTAGAGCCTGTGCTCCGCAACAAGAGAAGCCACCGCAAAGAGAAGCCTGCGCACCGCAATGAAGAGTAGCCCCCCGCTCACTGCAACTAGAGAAAGCCCGCACGTAGCAACGAAGACCCAGCACAGCCAAAAATAAATAAATAAATATATACGTATATAAAAAAAGAATGAAGCTGAAATAAATATCCAGACAAGCAAAAATTGATAAAATGCATATAAGCAGATTCACAGTAAAGAAAATGCAAAGGAGATAGATCTAGATCTAGTTTTTTTTGACAGAAAGAAAATGATCCCAGATGAAAGCCCAGAGGCCTAGAGACGTAGGACAGAATAAAGAACAATGAGAAGGGTAAATATGTGGATAACATAAATATTGACTGTATAAAAGAATAATTTCTTGTGAAATTTTCAATAAACCTGAAATTAAAATACAACAGTAACATATAAGTCAGAAGGATAAATAAAGTTAAAAGGTTCTAAGGCTCCTGTCTGGTAAGAGGGTAAAAATACCAATTAATGTTAGACTTTGGTAAGCTAATATTGTAATCCTGCAGTAAAAGAATAATAAAAGAATGTATAGCTTCTAATCTAATAGAGGGAAGAAATTAGAATACTACTACTAATAAAATAAATCCAAAAGATGACAAGAAATGAGAGAAAAAAGAACATAGAACAGAAGAAACAAAAAGAAAACAAATATTATGATGATAGCTATAAAGAAAAATATATCGATAATTATATTAAATGTAAGTGAACTAAATGTTCTAATTAGAATATAAAAGTTGTCAAACTGGATAAGAAAACAAAACCTAGGGGACTTCCCTGGTGGCGCAGTGGTTAAGAATCTTCCTGCCAATGCAGGGCACATGGGTTCGAGCCCTGGTCCAGGAAGATCCCACATGCCGCGGAGCAACTAAGCCCGTGTGCCACAACTACTGAGCCTGCACGCCTAGAGCCCGTGCTCTGCAACAAAGAGAAGCCACCGTAATGAGAAGCCTGCGCACCACAATGAAGAGTAGCCCCTGCTCGCCGCAACTAGAGAAAGCCCACGCGCAGTAACGAAGACCCAACGCAGCCAACAATAAATAATAAATAAATAAATATATTTTAAAAAACCCCACAAAACCTACTTACATGTTGCTTACAAGAAGCACATCCTTAATATAAGGATACAAAAAGCTTGAGAGTAAGATGATGGAAAATGGTATACCATGCAAATATTTTTAAAGAATCATTCTGGCTGTCATGAGGATGATAAATCAGAACTATGGGCAAGAAAGGCAACTTGGACAGAAAGATGAGTTTTATTTTAAGTGAGAAGTAACTGAGGTCAAGAGGTTGCAATAGTTTGGAGGCACTGTAAGGTGTACTTACGTGCACTAAAGCACTATAGAAAGAGTGTAAATATAAAAGGAAAGAATGCTAGGTGCAACAATTAATATCTCTCCTACTATATATCCCCCTTTGTTACCTGTGGGCTATTACTAAGGTCAAACTAAGGACAAAAGAGTCCTGGCAAAAGGACAGAGGACTCCTGAGACTCACAGAAAGGGACCCCATAGGTTGTAAGAAATCCTAGGTTAGAGGCCATCCTACTTCATGTTACTATTCAAACCTCCCATAGACTGCACTACTGTAACAGTGCTCTTGCCATGCTACTCTAAAAAGTCAAATTTTAACCCAAAGATATTCTTTCTGAAAGACATGTAATTTTTCATTTTCAGAAATACTGGCTTGCAGATCCCTGGAATAATAGGACTGTTCTTTAATACTCACTCTTCCTAATCTCAGCAATATGAATATTGATATCCATAGTGAATGCTTAGCTCTCAATTGCCAGCATAGAATGGAGAACATGTTAAGTCATTAATAAAATAGTCATCAAATGATGGAAGATTGAGGGGAAGAATAAAGAAATTCTTTATAAGTTCTACTTATTTTTCCGGTCATATTATTAGGAATATCAAATATGCTAGTGGATGACATCTTTATTAGTGCATTTGTAAAATAATCTCAAAGGGGTAATATTTGACAAATTCACAGATGTTACAAGCATTGTTCTGCAACTGATGCTGCTTGCTTACCCTCCCTTTCTGAGCACCAAATCTTGGCTGCAAAGACATCTGGAGTCAATTAGTTCACATACCTTTCTACCAAACAACATATAAAAGGATTCTTTTTTTTTTATTATTTATTATTTTTTTGCTGCACTGGGTCTTTGTTGCCGCTCGCAGGCTTTCTCAAGTTGCGGCGAGCGGGGGCTACTCTTCATTGCTGAGCACGGGCTCTAGGCGCGCGGGCTTCAGTCGTAGCATGCAGGCTCAGTAGCTGTGGCTCCAGGGCTCCAGAGCACAGGCTCAGTAGTTGTGGCGCACGGGCCCCGCTGCTCCGTGGCATGTGGGATCTTCCCAGACCAGGGCTCGAACCCACATCCCCTGCATTGGCAGGCGGGCTCTCAACTACTACTCCACCAGGGAAGGGAAGCCCCTATAAAAGGATTCTTGAGTTAGGACTTGAGAAAGATCACTAAGAGTTGAGAAGAGAACCCAAATTGCGGAATAAACTAAACTCAGTCAACTTAGGTATAAACATACACTATGGAAACCGTACTTAAAATATAGCCAGGCAAGGGAATTCCCTGGCCGTTCAGTGGTTAGGACTCGGTGCTTTCATTGCCATAGCCTGGGTTCAATCCCCAATTGGGGAACTAAGATCCCACAAGCCACGTGGTGTGGCCAAAAAATATAAATATAAATGTAAATATAAACGCAAATATAAATAGTGCCATGCAAGAGTTTTGGTGAAATACCCAATCTCCCTCATTAATTATATCAATTAGAAAATTCTTGGTTAATAGTTAACAGAAAACTCTGATTTAAACTGGCTTAAACATAGGGAAACATTATTTCACATAAATAGAAGTCCAGAAGTAGGGTAGGATTCAAGACTGGCTGATTTAGTAATTCAACAACTTCATCAAATACTGAAGTTCCTTCCATCCACTCTACCAACTTCTGAGTGTAGGTTTGGTTGAGTATGAAAGCAGAAAATCCACCTTTTCCTCTAACTCTTTCATCAGAGTGAGGAAACCTTGCCCAGAAAGCCCTCAGCAGATTTTTTCTCATTGGGTCACAAACCCATGCCTAAACTAGGAGCTGGCAAGGCTCATGGAAGTACAGTTAGCCTAGACTGATCATCTGGTGGGAGGAAAGGATAGTGATGAGTCGACTGTAATGCACACTATAGCAGGGCATGGCTGACAGAGGAAACTGGCTCTCACCTCGTCTTGCCCACATCCTGTGCTTTCTTTACCACTTGATTCTGTCATTCCTGGTCCTCCATCCATTCCGAACTGGTCCATACTAGAATGTTTTCTTTCTGATGTGATAACTGGAGAACATTCTCATTTTTTTTATGTCTTTGTCTGCAGTGAGTAAAATACAAATTTTAGATGAGAGTGTCTTCATCAATTTGGTTTCTGTACCTTGTTCCTTCTGTTCCTATTAGTTGTTAAAAAGATTTGTGCAGCACTACACCTCAAAGAGGGGAACTCTTTTGCCTTCTCTGCAAAAAATGACCTACAGCATCTGCCTTTAAAAGTAAAATCTTGCTGTGGCATTTGGAAGAAAGAATAAGTGCTTCCTCAAGGAGCTACTTTATTATCCCCCAAAAAAGTTTTCTAAGATGTTTTTTATATACTGCTTGCAGATGTACTCTTCAGCCTCAGTAAATGCAGTCAAAACTAACCAGTGGCTACCTTGTTGAGGTTTTGTTGTTTAGCTGTTTTATGTCCACTTAATGTGTGCATTTTAAAGACAAAATGGTTATATTTTAAATAGTCTCAATAAATTCTAATTATACAGGATTATCAAATTACATGACTTAAAGGCCAGTACGTCAAATTATAATTATTTTTGGCCTAATCATGAATGAATTTTGTCTAAAAATGAAAAATAATAATTTTATTACTTCATAATAAATAAAAATGATTTTTTTGTCTAAGCAAATAAGCTGAAGGTAAACATTTTTCTTATATTTTATATTTTAATTTATATGTGATGTTACACCTATAAGAAATTAAGTAATGACTTTTCTTCTCATATTATGAAATAGAATATAATACCTATCAACCTCCTCAAGGAAACAGATTTCCCTAAAAAGCTTACTAGTGTGAATTGAGATCTGAGGAAAGGCTGCAAAGCTTCTAAATTCAGAAGCAGTCAGGAGAGTTTCTTTTTTACTGTCCCTGTCCACTTTTACTGTCTGAAGTCATTATTCCTTTTTCTTTGTCCCCTTCTGGAAAGTAGAAAAAACAGTGCTTCCTAGTAGCCCCTTAGGGAGACTAGGTTTAATTAAAGTCTGAAAAGCACATTTGAAAATGAGAAATATTAAACCAGAAATAAGTTGTGAAGTGTTTTACCCCAATCTGTATATGACATGCAGTTGAAAAAAGGAAAAAAAAAGTGGAATAAGAAAAGTAAAGAAATTGGGGAAATATTAAACCTAGTGGTCAGTTATCAACCACAATCAGGAATAGGGTTCCCTGGGCACCACTTGGTGGGAAAGGATGTGAGGCCCTGTTAGCCATTAGGCTGTTGTTCTGGAAAATCCAAATTAAACATTCTTATAGACACTGCTATGGAAAAAGCATGTGGTCATCACATGTAATTGAGTGTGTCCTGCATGGACAGCAGTAAAACCATCATGAGCAAAAAGCTTTTGCACCAAAGTCATCTGCGTGTGCGAGATGACATTCCATGCCAGTCAAGGCAAAGTGATGAGGTGGTCATCTTATATCACACGCCACGTTTCTGGAAATGTCTATTTCTTCTTGTCCTCTTCTATAGGAGAGGCTACAAGGCAGTTCTTTGAAATCTGTATTTTGTGCTATTGTCATTTTCTTTTTGTTTTCTCTTTGATTTTCTCATTATTTTCCACTCTGCACTGAAGTTAAGCCTCAGAATTAATTTATCAAGCGTAATATCCATTAGTGGGATTACCACTTGAGAACAGCCCAGTTTTTCAATACATTCATCAATCTGTTAATTGAAGAGTTGGCAGCCATAGTGTTTGAAGCCATTGTATTATTGAACCCAAGGAAGATGCCATTATCCAATGAAATTTTTGAACCATAAGAGATTGGTAGTCTCCCTGACTTCAGACTATACTACAAAGCTACAGTAATCAAGACAATATGGTACTGGCACAAAAACAGAAATACAGATCAATGGAACAGGAGAGAAAGCCCAGAGATAAACCCACGCACCTATGGTCCACTAATCTATGACAAAGGAGGCAAGGATATACAAGGGAGAAAAAGTCTCTTCAATAAGTGGTGCTGGGAAAACTGGACAGCTACATGTAAAAGAATGAAATTAAAACACTCCCTAACACCATACACAAAAATAAACCCAAAATGGATTAAAGACGTAAATGTAAGGCCAGACACTATAAAACTCTTAGAGGAAAACATAGGAAGAACACTCTTTGACATAAATCACAGCAAGATCTTTTTTGACCCACCTCCTAGAGTAATGGAAATAAAAACAAAAAAGAACAAATGAGACCTAATGAAACTTAAAAGCTTTTGCACAGCAAAGGAAACTATAAACAAGATGAAAAGACAACCCTCAGAATGGGAGAAAATATTTGCAAATGAATCAATGGACAAAGGATTAATCTCCAAAATACATAAACAGCTCATGCAGCTCAATATTAAAAAAACAAACAACCCAATCCAAAAATGGGCAGAAGACCTAAATAGACATTTCTCCAAAGAAGACATACAGATGGCCAAGAAGCACATGAAAAGCTGCTCAACATCACTAATTATTAGAGAAATGCAAATCAAAACTACAATGAGGTATCACCTCACACCAGTTAGAATGGGCATCATCAGAAAATCTACAAACAACAAATGCTGGAGAGGGTGTGGAGAAAAAGGAACCCTCTTGCACTGTTGGTGGGAATGTAAATTGATACAGCCACTATGGAGAACAGTATGGAGGCTCCTTAAAAAACTAAAAATAGAATTACCATATGACCCAGCAATCCCACTACAGGGCATATACCCAGAGAAAACCATAATTCAAAAAAACACAAGCACCCCAGTGTTCATTGCAGCACTATTTACAATAGCCAGGTCATGGAAACAACCTAAATGACCATCAACAGACGAATGGATAAAACAGATGTAGTACATATATGCAATGGAATATTACTCAGCCATATAAAGGAATGAAATTGGGTCGTCTGTAGAGACGTGGATGGACCTAGAGGCTGTCCTACAGAGTGAAGTAAGCCAGAAAGAGAAAAACAAATATTGTATATTAACGCATATATGTGGAATCGAGAAAAATGGTACAGATGAACCAGTTTGCAGGGCAGAAATAGAGACACAGATGTAGAGAACAAGCATATGGACACCAAGGGGGGAAAGTGGCTGGGGTGGTGGTGGTGGTGGGATGAACTGGGAGATTGGGATTGACATATATACACTAATATGTATAAAATAGATAACAAATAAGAACCTGCTGTATAAAAAAATAAAATAAAAAGAGATCTGTATTACTTTCATGTTTAATCTTTGGTATCCAGTGCATACTAGAGGGTCCTGGAAACTTGGTTCATGGGTCCTTTTTTGGATTTGACCTTCTTGTTTTAAGAACAGTTCCAACCTGTGGTTGGCAACTTTGCATTGGCAACATATCTTGTCTATTATCTAAGACTTTGTTTCCATAAGATTTAAGCAGGCACATATGTTTAAATTAACAAAGATATTAATAAGCAAGAAAGTAATTAGAAATAAAGGTCAATCATGGGTTAATACTCAGTTTATAAGAAGTTATCTAAAATAGAGATTGAACGGTGCTCTAATTGTTCCTTGGGTGTCCTAAGCAATAGTATTTGGCTTGGTAGATAAAGCATAGGAATGGCACAGAGAAGGTGAAACTAAAGTGTACATTTTGGAGGTCTTTGCTCACCTAAATGTCTTCTACTTTATCCCTCCTTAAAGCTAAGGGAATAAGAGTTTTCAAAACCTAACCTGAGGGTTTCAAATTTTCTATTTTGCATGAAAATATTCTCATCTCTCACTTTCTTACCTAAAATCCTAATACAGTTCGCATGAAACAACCCTTCACGAATTATTTACCCTCTGAGGAAAGAGAATATTCCTAGTCCATACAAATGTACACCTTATAGCAACTGATTTATCCTTATAAGCCTTAGGGACATTGATAAAATGTCAGCAAATACGAACAAAGTATTGTTGGCGAAGATAATAAATGATGAAATGCTGGTGAATTTGCATAAGATGTTGGATAGTCTATCTGAATTCAATTTACAATGATGGTTAGAAGGAAAATAATATTGTGCCCCTTCTCTAAATCTGCAAAGGAAAATATCATAAAATGATTTATGCAATCATAAAATTTGAAATCTTGTGACCATTTAAAGCAATGAAGAGCAATTAACACCATTCCTATATTACTATTTACTTCCTATATACACCAGAGACACCAAAAGTCTCTAAGAAAGTACATAAATGTCATCAGAGATAGGTTAGTGAGTCTCATAAAAACACGATTTTCATTTCTGTTCAAGGAACTGTTCTGTCTATGACTGTGCATTTGAAAATGATTGTGAAGTTGATGGAAGAGTATGATTTGCCAAAGTTAATTAGCTTTATTTTCATTGGTTTAATCTTTATTTTTTAGGCTAGAACTTATTTTTATATTGTAATGAAGTCTCTCTCTTTAATAAAATAATTGGCTCTAACAAATTACACAATTGAAGCTTTTATTTTTAAAAACTATAAGCAAATGGTTACTATGGGGGGGGGTTTCCATTTAAATTGTGCCACAGAAAAGGGAAAAGAGTATCTCTCTGGTTTACAAAGTAAATTGCTCCTGGTCTCCAGGAAAACATGAAGCTGGAAATATGCAGTGTCAGGGGCAGCCAGGAACAGTTTGTAACTGAGACACAAAAATCCTGGCTTATATGTCTAATTACAGTATTGACCTATCTCACAAGAATCTCACCCTGCCTGTCTCCCTGTCTCAATCGAATAGGGTTATTTCCACTTGTTCAGATGCAGTGGCATAAGCTTAAGTCCTGGAAGCACCAAACAGGAACCATGGCAACCTTGAGCAATGACAAGATTAACATGTCTTGAACAAAAATGGAACTCCTCCTTTCAGCTTTTAGCCCCTAGAGGAAATATTTACATCTTGAATTTAGATTCGATCAATGCAGACATGTCCAGTTATCTACAGGGTGTAACACATTTCATTTCCATTGTTATTTCAACCACAATAGGTTGGGGAATAGGAAAACAAACAATTGCAGAAGCAACAGTGAGCAAGCAGGAAGGAGCGCAGTGTATTTCAGAAAGAATGAACACTGCCCAGCCAAACTTAGAGTTTATCTAGAAGAGTGAGAGAACTTGAGGTTGGAAATGCAGATGGGAGAGATGACGAAGAGCCTTTGAACGTCAGCCTGATAATGGCAAAAAAAAAAAAAAAAAAAAATTAGCGAAAGTTTATACAACACTAAGTGTAGCAAGCATAGTGCTTAGACTTCACATGGGTTATTTCATTCATTCTTCACAAGCCAGGGCTGTGAATCAGTCAGTATGCACCATTACCATGAGAACTATTATTTACTCCCTCTTTACAGTTTGGAGAACTTAGAAAACTTGCCCAAGGTTACATAGTTGGTAAGTGGCAAAGCTGGTATTGGAACCCAGGACTCTGACTCCATAAGCTTGACTCTTAGACTGCCAGGAGTTTGGGTTTTATGCTATTTGGGAAGTTTTTTTTCTAGTTTTTGTTTTCATTAAAATTGTGTATATACAAGAAGGATCAAACAGTTCTACAAAGCTTATTAGGAAAAACAACAATCCTCTTCCTGTCTCCACCATTAATTTTTTCCTCCCAGAGACAAGCCCTTTTAACTCTTTGGGGTTTTTTTTTGTTGTTGTTAAATCTATTTACCTCTAAATCTGTAAATAACATTACTGGACTGCTACTGAAGTAACTACTGTTTCTTGATTTTTCAGTATTTCATATTATCCATTTTTATTTATAAGACAAAATAAGGATTTAGCTCTTTCTCCGCTTCTCTGCCTGCCCCACAAATATGTTAATTTTATTAAACAATTTTTAATATTGACATTATTTTAACTAGGTAAATACTATTTATAACTGAGCCAAGTAGTTCTAACTGACATTATTACTTTTCCTTTCTTCAATGACCTTTTGCTTTTCCTGGATTTGATAATTTCTTGGTTTGTTTTTGTTTTTATTACTTAGTTTTCTATCTCAGAACCATTCCCAAGTGATGTAACTCTCCTCTTAATATGTTCAAACATGACAGATGCCCCATCAGTTTCTTATCCTTGGAGCCATCTCTCCCAGAATCCTCTGACCTTATTCAGTTTGGACTGACTACTCTCTCTGTCTAGGGCAGCTGTGTCCTGGATCTCCCCTCAACATTCTGCTGAGTATTCTTTTCCCCGCTCTCTTTCCTTAGATCCCTTGATTCCTGAATTTCATGTCCTCTTCTTTCTTTGTTTACTCCTTTTCTGGGGAGGAATATATCCTTCACTCCTTGCTGAGAAAAAGTGGTTGGGAAGTGAATTTTTGGAGAACTTTCATTTCTGAAAAGATCATTCTTCTACCCTTAAATTTGCTAGGTTGGGTTGGTAATAGAATTCTGGGTTAAAATATTATTTTTTTGTTAGAGTTTTGAAGGCATGTTCCATTGCCCTCTGCTGATGCTGTTAAGAAGTCCGAAGTCGGTCTGATCATGTGTATGTAAATCATGCGTATGTAATCTGTCCCTCCTCCTCACCCAAGCTTTATTCTCTTTGTTTTCTTAATTTTCATGATGAGGTGGCTTGGTGTGGATATAGATTTAACCACTAGGCTGGGAACTTGGTAAACCTTTTCAATCTGGAAACTTATGACCTTTAATGTTTGGAAACTCTTTTGAATTATTTCTTTGATAATTTGTCCTCCTCCATTTTCTCTGTTCTCTCTTTCTGAAACCTCATTTAGATGTCAATCCCTCCAAACTGATTTCTCTCTCCCTCTCTTCTTTTTTTCTTGTCTCTTTTCTGTCTCTTTGTCATTTTGTTTCACTTTCTTGGAGATTTCTTCACCTTTATCTTATAACCCTCTTACCAAGTTTTTCATTTATGTTATAATTTTTATAATTTCCAGGAGGTCCTTTTTGTTCTCTGAAGTCTTTTTTTCTCCAATAATTTCTCTCTTGTTTCATGATTGAATTGTCTTCTCTTAACTCCCCCAAAGATACTAATGGTGGTTTGGCTATTTGCTTTTGCTTTTGTTTGTGTTTGTGTTTGTTTTTGTTTTTGTTTTCTTCTCCCTGAATTGTTTTTGTTTCCACAAAGTGACTTTGCTCAGATGTCTGTTGATTCTTTGGTTGACTATTATTTCTTTAGCATGGGGCACTTAATAAGGGGACTCGGAGGTCTGTGCCATGGGTGGGCCTTGTTGATGGTGGGCTTTGGTATTGGGGTGATCTGGTTGGGCAGTTTCTTTGGGGAGTGTGAGGACTGAATTTTATGTGTCAACTTGGCTAGGCTATGGTGCCTAGTTGTTTGATCAAACACAACTCTAGACATTGATGTGAAGGTATCTTGTAGATGTGATTAACATCTACAATCAGTTGACTTTGAAGAAGATTAATCTCAATCATGTGGATGGACCTCATCCAATCAGTTGGAGGTCTTAAGAGCAAAAAACAAGGTTGCCCAGAGAAAAGTGATTCTTCCTTAAGACTGTAACAGAGAAATCCTGCCTCAGTTTCCAGGCTTTGGGCCTGCCCTATAGATGTTGGGCTTTCTGGGCCCCATAATTGCATGAGGCATTTCCTTAAAAGAAATCTGTTAACGTGAATACACATATATTCTATTGATTCTTTGTTGCTATGGAGATCCTTGACTGGCACAGGGAGCCCCTGTTGTCTGTATATTTAGGCTTTTCCTCTTGACCTAGTCAGATTTCTTTAAAAAGACTCATGGTCTCTTGACTAAAAAGGCAGCCTGGCTACCAGTGGGATAAAAAGGCTGCAGGATTTTTCTTAATCCCCTGTTTTAAGTTTTGATACCTCAAAACTTAAGCTGTGCCTGGTAACTCCTAAATCAGAAACCCTCTGATTTACTCTCTCCAGAGAATAAAAAACCTTTTCCTAAAAAAGTTATGACCTTCATATGGAGAGAGAAAAGACATTACCTCCTGAACCTCCAAGGCCATTCACTTCCAATGTTACACTTAGAAGTTCTTGAATATATATTCCAAATATCTTTTAAAAATAGATTTCCCTGTAAATTAAGTTAAAACTTTGATGAGTTTTGGTAGAATTTCTGTTATATTTTGGTTGCTCTAAGAAAGTAGCCTACTTTCCCCTCATTCTTAACACTCATCATTATAAAAGCAGAAGCCATGAACTGCCCCCCAAACCTCTTTCTGCTTCTTCTTTATTACTTCTCATAAATTCCGAGGATTCTTTCAGTCATTCTGTCCTAAGCACATGGACTCCTCTTTCTTCCTTTTAGTCAATTAGCCAACAAATTCCTTCCCTTCCCTTTTTTCAAAGGTCTTGCTCTTTCTTTTCATTCTCTTTGCCACAACCATATGTTAGACCTTTAACTTTCTCCCTTTTGGATTTTTGTGTACCCTCCTGGCTCTGTGACTTAAGTTTCTGCCCATCTAATTTATCCTGCATTTTACAGATGATCTGAACTTCCTAAAATAATGTTTTGACTATGTTGCTGTCCTTGGCAAATACTCTCATATTAATTTCTGGTTTAAGATGATGGATTGAGTGTACTTTACTTCAATTTCTTTCCTCAACCCCCAAAATGACAGTAAAAGGTTAAAAATAAATAACTCTAAAAGATAGGCTTATGCCCATGAAGACAAACATCATCAACATTTTGAAAACTGTAAAGCAGATGGATGAGCCATAACTGACACAGGAGACTTGTGAAAACTGAATCCAAACCCGGCAGTGAGAGAAGTCTAGAGGTAACCTGATTTATGTCATAAAATCTCTGAAATGCTTAGGAACTGGACTCACAGGGACCTTGGGCATTGACGATGAACATGCAGCTGAAAACCAGCCGATTCCTTGAAGGTCCAAGTAAGAAGCCACTGGAACATCAGGTCCCCTCCCCTACTGCCCACAGCAGACAACTCTCCCCTCTTTATTCATCCCAGCAGCCATTCAAGTCTAACCAGGACACTGAAGGACTTTTTCCTCTCGTTTCTATACAGCAGCATCAAAACATAGGATGCTTTCCCACCTTATAACCTGGCTTGTGGTAATAGATGTAATATTTTTTGCCAGAGCTTGGCAAGGATTTTAGGAATATGAGGAAAAATGCTTTGAGGGAACAACTCAGCAGGGCAGAGCTGGGCCCTGGCCAATTCCAGCCTGGAAGAGAAGTTCCACAGACAAGCCGTCATACAAAGACTGGTACCAGCTTAGCCTTCATGCAGGCATGAGCTGCTTTCAAGGCTCACAGTCAGGCAAGGGGAGTGAATGGACCAACTGGCCAGGGACGCACAGGGAGTCAGTTCTCAAGAGCCAAAACTTCAGCCTGTGAGGAGTGACACTTATACCTTTAAGTACTTTAGCACCCGGAGTAGGTTGTAATAAAGCCCTGTTAACAGGAGCCATACTCAGGTGTCTAACAGACTTTCTCTAAGGCCCTTCTTTCGCTTCCATTGCAATCTTACTTTTTGGCTCTTGCATCTGGACTTGGCCTTGCTCAGTGAACATGCCATCCTGGCCTGCTATCCTTTGCCTTCCCAGCTTCTGTCTCCTAAGCTTGTCAACTGTCCAACTGTCCATCCCAAGGTAGCCCCGACTTGCCTCCTTTCTCTTTGCCCCTCTTCATCCTTTTTTTGTTTGTTTTTTGGCCACACCACGTGCCATGCAGAGTCTTAGTTCTCTGACCAGGGATCGAACCCAGGCCCCCTATGGTGGAAGTGCACAGTTTTTTATTTTTTTAGAGTTTTTTTTTTTAACTATGATATAATGCTATGAAAACTTTAAATTTGGAATGCTTATAAATTTACTTATAAATTTATAAATTTGAAGACTTGCATAAACAATTTACCAAAAGAATATAACTTGCCAGGCTGACTCGCAAACGAATTAAAGATATGATTACACTTACAACTATTATGCATATTTAATCACTATTTAAAAATATATTCTATCCATATATCCTCAAATTACAGACCTAGGCAGTTAAAAATAATTCCACTGATGCTTTAAATATAGATAATCCCAATTTTATGTAAAATGTTCCAAAAATAGAAAAAGAGACAAAATTTCTCAACTATTTTAAAAAGGCTACTAGAGGAAAAAAAAATTATAGATTGCCATTAAGTTGGGTCCACCCAAGTTTTAATACTAGACAATATACATTAATGTAATTTCTCATGAGAAATCAAAGATGAAAGAAACATAAACACATCAATAGATACAGAAAAATCCAACATATATTAATGTTAAAATAAAACTATAATCAAAATAGGAATAGAAAGAAAATTCCTTAACCTAACAAAAGTGATATTCACTAAAACTCTAGTAAATATTATATCTAACAGTGAAACATTAGAAGCTTTTTATTTACTAAGTCAGGATCAAGACAGGAATGCTTACTATCATTACTTCTAATTCATTGCTTGGAGGGACTAGCTAATATAAATAAATAATAAAAAATAATATATATTTGGATAGAAAAAGGAAATAAAAATCTAATTTTTCAGGGACAATATGATTGTCTGCATAGGAAACCCAAGAAAATGTACAAACTATTAGAATGTATAAGAGCATTAAGCAAGTATTCTGGACACAAATTCAATATAAAAAAAGAATTAGAAAATGTAATGCCCAAATCTTCTTGTTTTTTTTTTAAGTAACACTTTATTGGAGTATAATTGCTTTACAATGGTGTGTTAGTTTCTGCTTTATAACAAAGTGAATCAGCTATACGTATACATATATCCCCATACCCCCTCTGTGTTGCATCTCCCTCCCACCCTCCTTATCCCACCCCTCTAGGTGGTCACAAAGCACCGAGCTGATCTCCCTGTGCTATGCGGCTGCTTCCCACTAGCTACCTGTTTTACGTTTGGTAGTGTATATATGCCACTCTCTCACTTCATTCCAGCTTACCCTTCCCCCTCCCTATGTCCTCAAGTCCATTCTTAATGTCTGCGTCTTTATTCCTGTCCTGCCCCTAAGTTCTTCAGAGCCATTTTTTTTTTAGATTCCATATATATGTGTTAGCATACAGTATTTGTTTTTCTCTTTCTGACTTACTTCACTCTGTATGACAGACTCTAGGTCCATCCACCTCACTACAAATAACTCAATTTCATTTCTTTTTATGGCTGAGTAATATTCCATTGTATGTATGTGCCACATCTTTTTTATCCATTCATCTGTTGATGGACACTTAGGTTACAGCAGTTTTAACCAGTCTTTCCCCCTGCAGTAGAAGCGCAAAGTCTTTATTTATTTATTTATTGGCTGCGTTGGGTCTTTGTTCCCGCATGAGGGCTTTCTCTAGTTGCGGCGAGCGTTGGCTTCCCTTGTTGCTGAGCACAGACTCTAAGTGCACAAGCTTCAGTAGTTGTGTCACGTGAGCTCTAGAGAGCAGGCTCAGTAGTTGTGGCACACGGGATTTGTTGCTCTGCGGCATGTGGGATCCTCCCGGACCAGGGCTCAAAGCCATGCCCCCTGCATCGGCAGGTGGAGTCTCAACCACTGCGCCACCAGGGAAGCCCCAAATATTTGTTTTATAATGAATGAGCAGAGCAACTCTGATGCTATCACTATACAAAACAAGGCAAAAGTATTATAATAAGAACTCAGTATTTCCCCTTTTTCTTTTAAAAAATAATTTTACGTTCTCCATCACAATCTATCATTTGCCAGAGTCTAGAGCAGCAGTGCCCAGCAGGACTTTCTGCAAAGATGAACATGTTCTATATTTGCACTGTCCAATATGGTAGCCAACCATCTATTATACAGCTACTGAGCATGTCAAATGTGGCTAGTGAAACTGAGAAACTAAATTTTAATTTAATTTCCAATTAATTAAAATTCATATAGTTGCATCTAGTGGCTACTGGCTACTGAATCAGACAGTTGTAAAGGGCTTGAGTACATGTTATTAATTCTGTGATTTAGTAAAGGTAAGAATCTATTGTTAATCCCTTTCCTTCACTTCAGTAGCTATTGGAGCAAATTGAGACTACCTTAAATCTTTTTCCTCTAATAGTCTCAACATCTACACATTATTGCTTTTCAAATGAAGTTGTTTTATCAGATCTTTTCAAGCTTAGAATTAATTATTTACAGGTGCCAAAAGTAGGTATCACAGATCTGATAAGAAACATGGATTTGGTTCATGCATTTTTTTGTTTATTTGAAGTTAACAATAGTTTTTATATGATTAAATCAGATTCCAAATACAGGCTGTTAGTCCCTGTGTGGGAAAGATTATTTTCCATTTGCAGTAAACATACACTCTGCTTCTCCATCAAGAATGATAAGTTCCTCCTGTGTGATGCTTGCTCTTTGCCCTACACATTAGGCATTTAACCACTTACTACCCTGTAATATTTCCCAAATAGCTATTTTGCATTGCTGCCTAAATCTTGTTTTTTCATTCTAAATGTATGGATACCTCATCTCCCGGATTTTAGATCTAAAAGCAAGGTACAAGAGCAAGATACAATTCACGTTTGGGTGGAAAGAACCCTGACCTTGGAGTCAGGTTATGGACATTTGGACAACCTTTCTTTGAACCTCAGATTTGTCATCAGTAAAATGGAAACGCTAATACTGATTTCACTGAGTTCTTGTGGACATCAAATTGTGCACCAGGGGCTTCCCTGGTGGCGCAGTGGTTGAGAGTCCGCCTGCTGACGCAGGGGACACGGGTTCGTGCCCCGGTCCGGGAAGATCCCACATGCCGCGGAGCGGCTGGGCCCGTGAGCCATGGCCGCTGAGCCTGCGCATCCGGAGCCTGTGCTCCGCAACGGGAGAGGCCACAACAGTGAGAGGCCCGGGTACCGCAAAACAAACAAACAAACAAAAAAAAACTGTGCATGTGAAGTTTTGGGTGAATGCTTGAGAACTAAGTCACTGATAGATACTCCATTTCTTTGTGTCCTTCCCAGCAAGACCATAGTAAACGCTAACTGAATAGTCATTGAATGAGTGAATGAATGGATATTTCAGAAGACTGAAAAATTACAGTTTTCAATGATTTTGTTAAACCAGCAGCTGAATCAAGGTGACTGGCACAACTTACGGGCGTGCTCCTTTGGTTCGTTTATCAACTCCGTGGCCTCTATGCCTGACTGGCAGATCACAAAGCTGATGATCCTCTAAAGGGTGTGTCTGTGAGAACGCCTTTGCCCACAGCAGTAGAAGTCCTACCTTCCTTAAAGTGGTTTAAACAATAACAAGCTTATTATCTTACAGAACTCCAGAGAGATGGCAGTTCCAGGTTTGCTGAATACAGTGGCACCACGACGGCATCAAGGACCCAGGTGCTTTCCTTCTTTGTGATTCAGCATCTCAACATCCCAGTGTGTGGCCAGTGTCCCCTCTCTGCATCCCAAGGGGTTACAGCAGTTCCAGATATCACCTGCGGGTATGAAGATGTCCAGCAAAGGAGAGAAGTGTGTGCTCCTGTGCATCTTTTTATTTTTAATCAATGAGGACAAGATTTCCCAGACTAATCCTCAGGACTGGGTCAAGGTGCCAGTGCCTAAGCCAATCACTGTTAAAGAGAAGACCACTGTGATTGCCTTTGACTCATATGTTCCACCCCTTAGAGATGGGGAGGGGGGGAAGGGAGCTACCTTCCTTGAGTACATGGATGCAGAGTAAACATCACAAAGAGTGGGGGTGAGACTGGCTGTTGGGAGGTGATGCAAAGTGTCTGCCACACGAACGAGACCTGTTATTCTTTTCTAGCTGCGTTGAACTTGGACCTTACACTGATGGGCACCGGAGGGGCTTCATACATGGGAGAGCAGTGCTTACCTTCATCCGGGCCCACAGGTGTATCAGGCAGAGGAGAAGAGTTGGTACGTCTTACCCGTTACCTTTCATTGCACTTGCTGGGAGGAAGGAGTTTTGGCTCTCCAACTTTTCAGCTTTTCTGGGTCTAGGCTAAGAAGAGGTGAAATAGAGCAAATTGGGAACCACTTGAGAACAAAGACACATTATCATCACCACCACCAGCTTCATGGTCATTATTATTATTATTGTTATCATCATCAGGGGACCTTTATGAGATGCCCTCTTGTAGTGTCACCTTTCTAGCTGGGAAGAATCATCTGGATCAACGTGACCTCAAGCCATACAGGATCTGGGCCTCAACCTTTGTTCTGAAGAGTCACGCTTGACAGAGGACATTTGCATGAGGGACCCGCTCCCATGGGTGTCCAAGAGGCTTTCTAGCTCCAGGCACCCGTAGGGCAGGCTGTGAATTATGCTCAATCCCACTCACATCCCACCCCATGAGGTTTTTTTTTGTGTGGTTTTTTCTTTTCTCTTACAAGATGATCAAATACCAATGGCTTATGACACCAGAACTGAAAGCTACTGCTTTGGGATTTACAATCTAAAAGAATTTAATAATGCAGATAAAAATGCTGGCAACAGACAGAGAATGATATTTTTTTAAGTGAATAGACCAATTAAGCAATTTGATTATTTACTGGTCATAAACAAGTGCCCTTGGGGAAGAAATAATGGATAAACATAGGGTAACTCTTGGAATAAGAAAAATATCACCTTTCCTCAAATAACTCCAAAAATGCCTATTTGTTATATATACTCCATGTTCTTAGCTTCTACAACTAGTCTGATTGATAATCTTTGGCATCAGTAACTAAGTCACTCAAAAAAATGTTGGGTGATATGTTTATATTAAAACGAATTTCATTTTCTAACCACTAAGGTACCTTACTCCCCATATTTATTATTTAATTATCAGTTGGCCTGGGGAGGGGGGAATCTACCTTACTGAAGAAAATATTTGTCATATATGCCCAATTAAAATTTCAGATTAGCAATTTTGGATTATTTGCATAACTAATTTGCATAATTTGTGCAATTATATAAGAGTAACATTTATAGGATTGGTATGGTGCCCTTTGCACTACATGCAATTCATAAATCCTCAAAAATAATAAGATTAAAGCAGATTTCTCATTGGGAGTCAGTCTCTTTTGGTATAACTATCTTCAATGCAATTAGGTATTGCATGAATTTTTCTAACGTGTCTTCACTCCCAGCTATACACGCAGTGCTACAAATAGAAGGGAAGTAGATTTCTTGGAGAAAAATGGAATTAAAACATGAAAATCTATGCAATATGAGCTATTCCACTATTCTTTTCTCTAACGAGCAAAGTAGAGATTTATCTCTTATTTTTAAAGATTTTTCTTGTCAGGGCTTAAAATACCTTGAAACCAAATCACACCTTTATATAAAGCTATTCACTTGGACTTAAAAATACACAAACCTGGGTGTGGCTTTTCAGCTGGTCCTCGTTAGGTGACTTTAATTCCTGCCTGGACTCCAGCATCCCTCTGCCACATGCCTTGCCTCCATTTGACCATCTCTACAGACACCAGGAGTAAAAACTCCAGAAGGAAAATTATTTTTATTCAGTTTGATTTTTTCTGTGGTGGAGCCAAAGAAGAGGCTGTTCCCAGGTGGAAGCAGGAGCACATCATTTGTGTTTATGGTCAAAGTGTGGAGGGTGGGGACCTCTTTTCTCCTCTCGGGACAAGCAGAGCTCTTCTCCTCATGGCTGCCTTTGCTGCTATGATTTCTAGGGTACCACCTACTCCCCAGAGCCCAGAAGGGAGCCAGTGGCCCCAAGGGTGATGATGCTACTTTTGGGTAATGTCTCTGAACTCTCTGAACAGAAAGAAACCTTCTCTAAACTTATTTTGGGGACTTAAGTTGGAACTTCCAAAAAATATAGCTGTCATAAATCCCCTCTGCGGGAGATTTATAGCTGGAATGGGGACTAACCATTACCACTGGGATGAGTAACTGCTTAACAAACTTTATCTGAAACTGTCAGACCTTCCTTTGTTCTTCCACGGAAGATCTTTCTCTTTCCTCTCTCTCTCCTATTAAGTTGGTGTATAAACCCCTATCTCGCAGTTCTGGGCCATTTCATCTAAAGGCTCCAGTGAATGTAAATAAACTTTGTCTTTTCTCCTGAGCTGAACTCATGTTGGAAGAGGAAGTTTTTCCTCCCAACAGCATCATCTCACTTAACCCTTACAACAACCCTACTGTATTCCCATTTTCCAGGTGAGAAAACTGAGCCTTGGCATGGTTAAGAAAGTTTCCCAAGGTCACATGCTAGTTAAATGGCAGAGATGGGCTTTGAAAGCTGATTACTTGAAAAAAGAAAAACACAGCCAATTTTCTTGACACGTTACATACACATGCAACACAACGCTGGTGGCCCGGAACAGCTGGGTGATGGGTTGTGTTCTCCCTTTCTCCTTGGATGCTTGGAGCCATGATGGCAGAGCTGGACAAGCTGGAGGCAACAGCCTGGTCCAAGACAACTCAGTGAAAGGAGGTTTCAGAGGGAACTCATGTGAAATAGGAGTCAACTGAACACTGTGTTGTGTTAGTACCTGTGGTCCAGCTGCAATGTGAGAAGAAGGAGGAGAAAAAGATGCCACACATAAGCATGGTCATGCACCAGCTTAGAGGCCCAGAGGTCCCCCTGAGAGATTGCTCTTGGACCAACGTTTCTCAACCTTATTCTAGTCATGATGCCTTACACACATGAGGTTCTCAGGCACAGACCATTGGAGCTGCCATAGGGTGGGGTCTTCATGACTCATTAGTAACCATCTCCCTCCTCAGTCTCTCCCCCAGGGAAGCTCATTAGAATGGACCTGAGTGAGAGAAATAATTTTTTTTTTTTTCGCGGTACGCGGGCCTCTCACTGTTGTGGCCTCTCCCGTTGCGGAGCACAGGCTCTGGACGCGCAGGCTCAGCGGCCATGGCTCACGGGCCCAGCCGCTCCGCGGCATGTGGGATCTTCCCGGACCGGGCACGAACCCGTGTCGCCTGCATCAGCAGGCGGACTCTCAGCCACTGCGCCACCAGGGAAGCCCGAGAGAGACATTTTTAAAGGATAGCACTTAATCTACTCATATATATATATTTTTTTATCTACTCATATTTATTGAGTAATAATAATGGTAGGTACTAAGAAAAGCTCTACACCTTTATTAGTAGTCATGTGTGTGTGACACACATTTCACAACTGATCCTGACACTGCAGTATTATAGAAAACCAAGAGCTTGGTTTAACCAGGAAAGTGTCCCTTTGTACTGGGGTTAATCCTGTACTCCAAAAGACAATGAATGGCCACCCAAAGTGGCAGTTATGCCTCTTTCCCTCTCCATGGTCTCAGCTCTCTGGGCATCTTCTCCCAGCCTTTGTCCCTTTCCACCTTTGCAAAGACAAACCCCAGCATGAAGCGGAGCCCCTGGTATAGAGCTATTACCTGCTTCCCTAGTCTTGAATATGGAGGACAAATTACAGTCAACAAAATAAAGTTATTAAGCTACTGATGTATGCCTACGAAACAAAGATCAGATTGCAATAATCCAGAGGGAAACTTGGGAAAGTCTTAAAATGAGCAACAGCTTTTGTGGCCCTAGGGGTTGCCTCTGAAGAGGCAGTTAATCATCTGCCTGAGCGTGAATCCATTTCCATGACCTTTTGTTTTGGTCCTCCTTCTCCTGATGCCCCTCCTCTCCCACGGGCAAAATGATGATAATGAGATCATTTCCTTTAGAAAGTAAACACTAATCTAAAGCAAGTGTATAACTATTTGTTATTAAGATGACATCTAAGGAAATTATGTTTAGGTATCAAAATTAGAAGGCTTCTATTTGGTATTCTTTGTAGCTGATAGTATCTTCGCGTCTATGGGTTTATCTGATCTACTATAGTTTCTGTTACATTGTCTCCCAGAGCATGCGGAATAAATGTCTTCTGGAAGAAGGAAAGTGTTCATTTCTGTATCCTGGGTGGGTAGAGGTGGGGCGAAGGATAAGTTAGCTGATTAAACTTTCACAAGTCAGTTCACTGAGCAGAATACCTTGTATCCTCCAGAGCATATTATAGTCATATCTCTATTGACATGTCTGGAAATTGAACTCAAAATACTCAAAACTTGGGTTATTTCCTAAAGTTCTTTGATATCCTTGAAAACCAAAATCAACTCCGTTGTTTCTCAGACCCACCAAGAATTCACAGTACCTGCAGGAGAGGCCCAAGCTCTTGGCCTTCTCAAGTTTCTCTTTGAAGAGACAAGAAACAATCCCTCCCTGAAGAGAAGTGAGAATGTGTTTGCCTCTCAAGTTAAAAGGAGATGGGAGGTGTGGGGCGAGGTCAGGGAGCACTAGGGCAAAGGCTGTGGCTGAACTTGAAACCCATCCAACAGATATGTGTTAATGTCCACTGTGCTTGAAAGACAGAAATCCCAAACCTAAAGGTCCTCACATTTCAGGGAAAATGAAGAGCCTTCCTTCTTTGCCTGCAGCAAATCACTGTTTTCATAAGCAACATGAAACTTTCTTATGACTAAACTTTTCTTGGCCATGAGGAGCAGTGACTGAGTGGATAATTACCTATTTAAACAGGGGCTGGTCATCTACTTGGTGAGTTTTCAGTTGTCTTTGTCCAGGAAGGCTTCCTTGCATTTCCAGCAGATGTTGACCATCCCCTCTCTGAATTCTTGTAGCCCTCAGCGCTCACCTCTCAGCTTCACTGTGTCATGTGGAGATGATCAGGTCACGAGGTCAGTTTCAAGGGGGGAAGATCCCTCTGTTGACAGCACAATGGGAAGACAGCAGAGACAAGGAGACCGGGGAGATATAAAGCTCTTATAACAGAGAAATGATGAGGGTCCAAACGAAGGCAGCGGTAATAGATATGGAGAGGAAATGACCAACCAATTTAACAGAAATTTAGAACCTAAAATCCACAGAATGTGGTTACTGGTTGTACGCGCAGACATGAGGGAAAGGAAGGCGGGGGGGACTTAGATGATAGAGCCACACGCTGAGGCAGCGGATGTCGAGAATATGAAAAGGGCGAGGCCCTTAAGGAGTTCAGTGTTGGACATGCTGATTTTGAGGTTCCATGGAGGTGGGATGGACATGGGAGACAAGCAGCTGGGGGTAAGACTGGAGTTCAAAGACAGGTTCGGATGGAAAATGGGGACTGGGGCTTGGCATTGATTAGGGAGGTGTCCTGCTCAGATTTCCCATCAAGAGAACCTGGTATGAGGAAGTAGGCTAGAAGACAGCTTTCTGCTCCACCTTCAAGTGTGACGGTGCTCACACTCACCACACTCTCCTTGGGCTGCTCCCACCTGGTGACCAAGCATGGCCATGCGTCACGTGCTTCTCTAACACAGGCTTCCTCTGGGCTGTACTGGGAGCTGAGGCTCTCCCTACCCAGCGTCCTTCCTTCCTGTTCTTTCATCAATGTCCGTCGTCAGCACAAAGGTCTAAGGCTCTCCCTCTCTCCTGTATCCCCTACAGTCATTTCTTCCAACTAATCTCTTGCACATCTAATTCCATTTTGGTGTCTGCTTCTTGGAGATCCTGCACTCACCTAGGAGTCATCAATATATAGGTAGGTAATCATTGAAAGAATGGGAGTAAATTAGATATATCTGGGAGAACCTATAGGATGAGGGGGAAAAGGATTGAAATGTTAAAATGGATAGAAAAGGTTAAGGAGAAAACTAACCTTTAGGTAGTGATAAGAGGGGCTCTGGGGCTAGGCTGCCTGGGTTTGAATCAGGCTCCACTTCTTATTAGTATGCCCCTCTGGGCAGATTGCTTAGCCTTTCTAAGCCTCAGTTTCCTTGTGTATAAAAGGGGGAAATATTAGTACTCGTTAAAGGTGTGTTAAGATTTAAATGCGATAATTTACATAAAGTACTTAGAAAACTACCTTCGTATATTGAGGTCTCTGTAAACGTTGGTTATTATCTCTATATTGGAAAAGAATGTGAATAAGAATGAATATATGGGGATTCCCTGGTGGCGCACTGGTTGAGAATCTGCCTGCCAATGGAGGGGACACGGGTTCGAGCCCTGGTCTGGGAAGATCCCACATGCCGTGGAGCAACTGGACCCGTGAGCCACAACTACTGAGCCTGAGCGTCTGGAGCCTGTGCTCCACAACAAGAGAGGCCGTGACAGTGAGAGCCCCGCGCACCGCGATGAAGAGTGGCCCCTGCTTGCTGCAACTAGAGAAAGCCCACGCACAGAAACGAAGACCCAACACAGCCAAAAATAAATAAATAAATAAATTTTTTTAAAAAATGAGCTACCTAGAAAAAAAAAATTTTAATGAATGAATATATGTATATGTATAACTGAATCACTATGCTGTACATCTGAAACTAACACAACATTGTAAATCAACTATACTCCAATAAAAGCAAAAAAAAAAAAGTTGGTTATTATCATCAGGCATAATGGATGGGGAGCCCCTAGAGTAGCCAGGAGTGGCCAGAGAAGGAAGGGGAGGACCAGAATCACATACCACAAAGCCAAGGGAGCAGCAGTTTCCAGAAGGAAAACAGTTTCAAAAGTCATAAAGAGTCATGAAGAATAAGGTGAAAAAATATTCAATAGGCTTGGAAATGAATGATGACTTTGGCAAGAGCTGTCCCCATGGTGTGAGGAAGACAGAAGCCAGAGGATGGGGATTTGAGGAGTGAATGGTGGGTGAGAAAGTGGAGGGAGTGATCCATCTCCCATCCTTCCAGAAGCTTGGCTTTTTTTTTTTTAAACAGTTAACTTTATTTTATTTATATTTATTTTTATTAACTTTTTTTTTTTTTTTTGGCTGCATTGGGTCTTCACTGCTGCACACGGGCTTTCTCTAGTTGCGATGAGCAGGGGCTATTCTTCATTGCGGTGTGCGGGCTTCTCATTGCGATGGCTTCTCTTGTTGAGGAGCACAGGCTCTAGGTGTGCAGGCTTCAGTAGTTGTGGCACACGGGCTTCATTGCTCCGTGGCAATGTGGGATCTTCCAGGACCAGGGATCGAACCCATGTCCCCTGCATTGGCAGGGGGATTCTTAACCACTGCGCCACCAGGGAAGACCCCAAAAGCTTGGCTTTGAAGTCAAGGAGAGAGAGACCCATGGACGGGGGAGCTCAAGAGCCCAAGAGGAGAGTCAAGCCTTGTTTATACACTGAAAGTAAAGTACCCGAGGACAAGAAAAGAAAGAAGTTTTGGATGGCAAGAGGTCTTTTGGAATTGGGAAGGAATGGGCTCCAGAGCACAGAAGGCTGAGTTAATCTGGCCAGAGAAAGGATGGTGATGCTCTGAGACCAAATAAGGAAAGATGAGGACACATTGAGGAGAGGTCAGAAGACAGGAACGTGAAGGCATTCCCAAGCAATGACCTCTATCTATTTTCTAAGGAAGTCTCCAAGGTTGCAGCCGTTAAAGATGAAGGGGACAGAGGTGAAGAAGGCAACTTGAAGGAAGCGTGAAAAAATACATCTTTTCCTTCTCCCCTAGAAGTGAAGGAAATCCATATTGACTGAGTACCTCCCCTATGTGTGCCCTGGGCTGGGAATTTTCACGTAGCTGCTGTCCTGAATCCCCACCACCCT
Organism: Mesoplodon bidens; assembly: GCF_964165515.1. Lineage (NCBI taxonomy): Eukaryota > Metazoa > Chordata > Mammalia > Artiodactyla > Ziphiidae > Mesoplodon > Mesoplodon bidens. Next base: position 21,928,265 of record NC_138174.1, on the reverse strand, counting down.
GCGAGGTAGGTGTCCCCATTTCACAGATGAGAAAAGCTGAGGCTCAGAGAGATGGAGTCATTGGTCTCAGCGGTAGGTCTAGCAGAATACTCAAAAAATATTTGTTGAATGAATGGACCGCCCAGACCACGCTCTTTCTGATCTCCAATAGGTTGTAGGCTTGTGTGATGTTTTTGCCAACAGCCTTTTGGCTATTGAGAATATCCTTATGTCATTAAGCCATGGATCAGGCATAACTTCCAAAAGTGTCACAGTAATGAAAAATGTAAAAAGTGGCTGGGCAAATACATGTCTATGCTTTATTTACCCCCAGACAGAAAAGCTACTTAAAAGATTACGACTGATGGGGAAATGAGATTTGGTTGGGCAAGAATACTTGAAGTTGCAGTTGCTAACATTCCCATCAAGGACCTCCCTGAGAGTCAGAACTGATGTGTGGATTGTTTTCGTTTTGTTGCTAATAATATCTGGGTGAAAATGCCTGTCAAAACATTTCACTGGGGCTTCCCTGGTGGCGCAGTGGTTGAGAGTCCGCCTGCCGATGCAGGGGACACAGGTTCGTGCCCAGGTCCGGGAAGATCCCACATGCCGCGGAGTGGCTGGGCCCGTGAGCCATGGCCGCTGAGCCTGTGCGTCCGGAGCCTGTGCTCCGCAACGGGAGAGGCCGCAACAGTGAGAGGCCTGCGTACCGCACAAACAAAAAACAAAAAACCATTTCACTGGAGGATTTAGGATAAGCTTTCCAAGTCTACAATTGAAGGGTAGCCGCCGATGTCATGGTGCTGGCATTCACCACTTCATCTGGCTGAATGGAAAAAAACCAATCGTGTCTTCAAGAACTGTGTATTCTTGACCCTTTTAAGTCAAAGTCTAGTTTGTGTTCCTCTTGTAATTATACTGGTTGGAAAGAGAAGGGTACAAATAATCATTTAAGGTAATAAATGAATAGATCACTGGATTCCAAGTTCCTTTGGGAAATGTTTGGGTCTTGCTTAAATTCTCCAATATTCATTTTAGAGGATTAACACCACGCTTGGCACATGGTGTGTGCTAAATAAATTCTTGCTAAAATAAACTGAACTACATCAACACACCGCAGAGAGCAGAGTGGGTGGGGATCAGCGAACCATTTAAATCTGTTTCCGTTTTCTTCTAGAACAGAGCACAGAACTGTCACACAAAGATGCTGTGTGCGTGAACACTTGAATTCATTATTGAGGTTCAAAATGAATTATTAATCCCTGAGAATAATCCAGAGGCAGGGTTGTCTGTCATTGTAGCCAGAGGAGAAAGTAATCTTCCTAAATTGTATCCTTTTTTTCCCCCTCTTCAAGCCTTTGTTTTTGTAGCTCTTTGGAGCTGTGGTTCTAATTCCCATTCTATCCCTGATTTACTGTTTGACCTTAAAATGAGTCACTTAATCTCAGTTAATAGCTTAAGTTTCCCCTTCAGTGAGAGTCAAAGGGGCCTGGCTATACAGTTAGCAAATATCAAGCCTCAAAAATTGGATGTGTTATTTAGTGCCATCCATCATCTGTGTGAGGCTAACGGAAATGAATCACGAATATAAAGCCCCATTCAAACGCTCTCAACTCCTCCTAAATTAGCCCTTGGAGGTTGTTCAGTCACTGTGTAGTGTAGGAAGAGGAGAAAGACAAGGAAGCTGGGGAATGTTGCCCCAAACCCAAAGAAGATACCCTGGCAACAGAGAGCAACAAGAAGAAAACTCAGCTCACTAGTCAGGGTGACTGTAATCTCCTGATCAACAACTTGCCACCCCTGGAAAAGAATTAACTAGTCTCTGCTTTTGAAAAATAAATGAAAAAGACAGCTGTTCACTCCAGCCTCAAGTAAAGTGAAGTAAGATGCAAGTGTACAGAATAAATCAATAATGCTACAATTATTCACATTTTTACAGGATTTGCCACTTGCTTTCTTCAAATCCTAAGGATTCCCCAGAGACTTTAAATAAGATAAACTTTAAAGGTTAGATTTATGCACTGTACTTCAATAGCAATATGAGAGAAAGAGACATGCACATCTTGTCAAAGAGGGTGATGGCTTGAGAAGTGAAGCAGAAAAAGGAGAAGTTACGATTTTCTCCACAAGGCTGCAGGTGCTCTCTTACATTTCCTAGGGAGGAAACAGATGCACAGAGGTAAAAGTCCAAATCCCTGTGGGAAAGATACAGAAGGGCCCTGGGTGGATGACCCACCTCTGTTACAACAGAACTTAGAGCACTTCATCCAATGAGTGGGCTCATTTGCAGTGGCCATGGTCACAGTGCACCTAACATTCTTCTAGGGACATAGGCCAATCCAAAACCTTGGAGATACTGCACTGCCGAACTCCTCTCTAGAAGAGGGGCCCATGCAAACTGAAGCGTCAGACCTTGAATCTGGCTACATCCTCTTCTCCTACTCTGTCACAAGCCCACACGTGGACCTCTACAAGCACCAGGAGAGAACCTTTGGGTCCCCACCCACCTTGCCACTCAGCACACAGCACCATCTGGGCACCTACTGAGTAACAGATATAATGGATGGACACTTCAATCACATATGAAAGCCTCTAAAGCTTCATTTGCAAGAGCTATAAATCTTATATATAACATTCCTGAATGACTGATGAGATGGGTTCTCCACACAGCATAACGCTTCAGGAATCTTTGTGATAATAGTAGTTTATAAATTCGTTTTCCTGTGACAGTATTTACAAGCTCCATGATTTACTGTAGAACTCAATAAATATTCAACATGATGAAACACTGAACTTGGAAGTAATGACTTGCCCATGGATAGAACAGAAACTGCTATTTCTCAATGTGTAGAGGGGAAAATGGAACCATTAATGACTGTATTTGAAAACAACAATATGCTATTTAAAAGAACAGTCCAGGGCTTCCCTGGTGGCGCAGTGGTTGAGAGTCCACCTGCCGATGCAGGGGACACGGGTTCGTGCCCCGGTCCGGGGAGATCCCACATGCCGGGGAGCGGCTGGGCCCGTGAGCCATGGCCACTGAGCCTGTGCGTCCGGAGCCTGTGCTCTGCAACGGGAGAGGCCACAATAGTGAGAGGCCCGCGTACCACACACAAAAAAAATAATAAAATTAAATTAAAAAATAAAAGAACAGTCCAATCTCACCAGTAACAAAATATTCCAATTGAATTTTACGCAATGTTGGGACCAGGATGTCCTCAGTGGATGCCTACCGATGGTACAGATCCCATGAGTAGCAAAATGATTGCAATTTTTATTTCATTCATATGTCAAGGTCTACTATAAAGGAGGCAATCTTGGTTTCAGATACAGTTGCAACAAACAGCTCCTTCAAGTTAACTATTTGAGATAATTTCTATCCTCTTAAATTTGTTGAGACTTGTTTTGTGGCCTATCATGTGATCTATCCTAGAGACTGTTCCCTGTGCACTTGAAAAGAATGTGTATTCTGCTGTGATGGTGTTATCACCATATCTCTCCAACATAGAGGTATATTTTCCCCTTTAAGACTGATAAGTAATCTATGGGGTGGTATTTTGAGACCTTGTGACTATCCTATTACCTTGAACATTTCCCCCAGTGTTGATAGCCTCTATTGATGATTCTTGTCTGAATCAATTATTACACTGGGGATTGCAAAATGACAATTTTCTACTTCTTTCATTTCTTCTGTATTTATAACCTAGCAATGGAAGAAGAGTCCCCATCATTTACACACACACTCTCTCTCTCTCTCTAATTTTATTGAGATAAAATTAACACACAATAAATTGCATACATTTAAAATGTATAAACTGATGAGTTTTGACAAATGTTTGTGAAACAATTACCACAATCAAGATAACAAGAATTTCCAACACCCCCCAAAGTTTTTTTTCATCCTCTTTCCTCTAACCCCGTCCACAGGCAACTAACTACCAATCTGCTTTCTGTCACTGTAGATTAGCTTTCACTTTCTAGATTTCATATAAATGGAATCCTACAGTATGTACTCCTTTTTGTATGAATTTTTTCACTTGGCTTGATTTTGAGATTCAGCCATGTTGTTTGTGTGTTTCAACAGTTTGTTCCTTATTATTGTTCAGTGGTATTCTATTGTATCTCTTTTTTAAGTCTGCATAGGCTTATTAATTTTTTAATTCAAAGTGTTATATTCCCATATTCTTTTTTATACTTAATTTGTGTGTTTTGCACTTAATTAAAAATGTGTTCAGGAAACCCTGAAGTTCATTCCTATGGTACTTTGACATTAACCCCATTAGAATTTGAGCATTTCTTTGCTTTATGGAACTATAAGGTGTTCCATGTTTACCTTAAATCTTTATTGTACCAAACCTGAAATGAGCCATTTCTCAAGAAATCCTGGTTCCTTTTATTGGAGAATGGTAAATAGAAAACAAAATCTGAGTGCTAGATATGGTCATTTCTACCAGGATGTCATTGTTTTTAGGCCCTTTCAGTGGACAAGACAAACTAGGAAATCTCTTTTGATAGAGAGAGAGAGAAAGAGGGAGGCCCTATTAGTAGCCATTTTCATTAATTTTTAAATTCATTCCTTCTATGTTTCATCATGTTAAAAAAAGCAAATATGATACATATTTAAAATTTTTCTTTCTTTTATAGACAAAAGTTAGCACATTATATATACTTTTGTACCTTGCTTCTCTTTTCTCTTAACAATATTATATTGGAAATCACTTCACTCAACCTATAACAATCTTCCTCAGTCTTTTTATGTAGATGTTCCATAATGTATTCTACCAGTCTCTTAAGGATGGATCGTTAGGTTGTTTCCTAATTTTTCTATTACAAAATTTCCACAGTGAAAAACCTTGTACATATGTTGTTTCATATAGATGGAGGTCTATTTTTAGGGTGAATTCCTAGAATTGGCATTGCTGAGTCAAGAGGTAAATGTATATATAGTTTTGTTAGATGTTGCCAAATTCCCTTCCATAGGGATTGGTAAAATGTTTTGATGCACAATATTCTACCATGTCTTTTAGAAATTTAATTCTTATTTTATATTCCCCACAATTTTTTGAATGTCCTCAAGGCACAATCTATTTATTTATCCTTGTGTGCTCCACAACACCTAACATAGTGTGTTGTTCATAGAAAGTTATCAATAAGTGCCAAATGAGTGAGTAAATGAATGAATTAATGGGCTATTCTTTTCCATGATATCAGCATTGCTAACCCACTTGACAAGAAACTGGGGCCTGACTAAGGTAAAAACATTTTTCAAGGCCACTCTACAAGTTAGCATAGAGGACATGAAGGATTGATGAAAATGCAAGCAAGCAAGAAGAGGTGGGAGGCTAAGCTTGAACTTCTGAAATAGCAAGCAAAATACATTTGATTAACCTCTACGGTGTGCCAGGCAAGGTAGATACAAAGTTTATGAAGATATGGTGATGATGTCATGGAGCTCAAGGAGCTTACAACCTAGTTATATCTATAGGAATATGGAGAAAGGGCAGTGGGTTATAAAGATCAAATGGATGGTACAGACATTCTAATGCAACAGGAGTTAAGAGGATGGAAAACAAGATCTATAGTTTGGAATAAGGGAACGGGGACACAGTGAGCAGACTTCACTGAAGTCTTGAGTCTTGATTCGGACAAAGCAGGATTCAAATCAGAAGGGCTGAGGAACAAATATGGGAATTTGTGGTGTGTTCAAGAAACAGGAAGTAAATCAGTTTGACTGAAGCAGGGAAGTTATATAGGAGAACAGTGGGCATTGAAACTCATTGTTTGAGGCCAGATTTGGAGGAAGCCATGAATACACTGTAAAGGAATATGATAGATCATGGTAGCTATAGTTTTAGTTGGCAGTAAGTTTGCATGCTTTTTCATGACCCTCTTTCTTGTTTCTTCCCCACACTCTGGGGTGATATGGTTCTGTTGAGTCTGTGAAAATGGGGTCAGTACCCTCCCCACCTCCAAAGGGCTGAGCAGTGTCAATCAAAGGACCTCAATGTATAATCACAGATACTGTTTAGAGATGGACACTTTACCTCAGGCAGAAGCACTCAGAATCATCATGGGATTTGTATATGGACTTGGGGAGAGAGAAGTCTCTTCTTCACTGGATTGCTGAGCTGGGAGGATGTGGTGTCAGGCAGTCAGTAGTGGTACTGCCCACCTCATGGTGAGAATAAAGCTTAGCAGAGACAGACAGAGTGGAATGCTGGAGGGACAGACAGAGCTCTCACCAACCCTAGAGCTCTTGGGTCCACCCATGCCTGAATCAGCAGTCCCTTTCTGACTCACCAATTATGTGAAATCCAAAATAATGCTCCTTTTGTTTAAACTAGCTTGAGACTGGTTTCTGACACTTTCATTTGAAAGAAGGTTGACTGATATAAGAGGCTTGGATTCCATCCCACAGATCAAAGCCTCTCAATTTGGTTTCCTTTGATCACTCGTCCTAAAGATCCCTCAAAAATGGAATTTTGTGATAAAGCTAGTTTAGGAATACTGCCTCCCGAAGCCTCCTTTGTGGGGTCATTAGCCCATTAATATATTAAATACTCTATGAATTCCTCCTGTAAAGTAACTGTTTGTGTGGGAAACCTCCCATGTGTCCCCCCCTCATCCCCCCATGCACATGCTCTGTGCCTTGGGAGGCTATCTTGACTTTCTCTATCAATGTACTCCTTTGCCTTTGGCCTTGGCTGGTTTGAACAGGAGGTGGGGAGGCAGGAGAGTGCGGTGGGAGTATTTATTCCCCGGTCTCTGCCCAGACACCACGGGCTACTCTAATTCAAGGACACAGGTCATGTTGAGCCATCCCTCTCCAGGTACAGTAACATTTCTCTCCCCCTCCCTTCAGGCCTAGGGATAGTTAATGGCTCCCCACTGGTACCAGCCCTGGGGCACTCACCTCTCCTTTATGGTTTCCTCAAACCCTGCCCAGCCATTTACTAAACCTTCCTTAAATTTGAGTGTGCTGTTTCTCACCAGGACCTGATGACCTGACTGAAATCTTAATGTTAATTATTCATTATTTCCCAATTTATTAAACCCATAACTTTTTTTCTAAATTGAGGAATACTTACCAATGTCTGACAAAGCACAGGTTTCGACCGTATACTTTGGTAAATGCCTTCCTAGGCAGTGGTTTCGGTGCGGGATTCTGGAAAGATGAAGGCAGGCTGACAGCTTTTCCACTCTCACCCTGGAGCATTCCCCTACAAAAACTTGATGTTTCCACCCAACTGGCATGTCTGATGGTTTTCAGTTAGGTCTTGGGCTTTACGACCTCTGTGTACAGCATCTTCTCTCCCTGGGAACCCCTCTCCCTGCTCTTCTACCCAAAGCCCATACTTAAAAAAAAAAAAAAAAAAAAACCCAGCTCACATCACCATATACCCACAAATCTTCCCCAAAGTGCTGGAGCTCACTTTGTCACTCACGTGGCCATTGCCTTGTGCCATGGTGCACGGCTACCCACATATGTGTCGATGAAGGTCATATTTTGTTTTATTATTTTTTTAAGGTCATATTGTACACTTTTGCCTTGATAGTTAACGTTTCTCAAGTTTGATTTGTGTTTCTGGAGCCAGATTTTAAGTTCCTTGACGACAGGGAAGATGTCCCTACACATACCAGGACACCTCCTCCTTCTTGTCTCTACCGACCCAAGGGATACGCCACTTTTTCACAGTCAGTTAAAATCCCATCACGGTATAAAGCATTCCCTGGTCATCCCAGCCAAAGGGGATTTCCTTAAGCTTCTGAAGGGCTAGCGCTAATTATCCACCAAAGAAAACACTCATGCACTCTGACATCAAGTGTCACCTGGAACTATTGCTCATGTCCGAATATTAATTATCCTTTTGTGTACTTCTTTCTTGGAGCTTTAACAGGTTTAACAACCCCATTGTTATGGGTTGAATTGTATCCCCCCCACCAAGTTCATATGGTGAAGTCTCATTCCCCAGTACCTCTAAATATGAACTTATTTGGAAATAAGGTTGCTGCAGATAAAATTAATGAAGATGAGGTTATACTGAAACGGAGGAGGACCCTAGGGTCCTTGCCCCCCATGTCCTCAGCCTGCCTTTTGTCTGTGGAAAAACTTTAGCCAAAGAATAAGTTTAATCAGAGAAGTGAGAAAATGCAGAAACAAAGGAAAACAGTCCAACAAGACTAAATAATAATAGTTTAGTCATTAAGCAAAGTCAAAGACCTTTAGTTCCTCTCCAAGTGCTGTAGATAATATTCTGAGCCCTACCCTGTGAGCCGTCTTATAGATACTGAAACCCCATCAGGTGGAAGAAGTTAACTACATGATGACCAGACTGTAGCCATGACATAAGCTGCCACAGTTCTGAGAACTGGCCTCAGAGAAATGGGAACAAACCGACCCTGGAACTAAAGACTAACTGTGCTTAAAACAATCAAGATGACGCTGATCAGGCCACCAAATGACCAATTTCAAGATGAGAGTCAGAGCTGACTGTGCTGTTTCTGCATGTAGCCCCCTCCCTCTGCCTATAAAAGCTCTTGCTCACTGGTTGTCAGTGGGGGAAGTCTGGCCTTTGGACAGGAATCTGAAAAATAGAAACTTTCCTTTCCACCGACCTTGTCTCTTTATTGGCTTCAGAGAGGTGAGCATCCAGACCCCACTTTCGGTGACAATACTGGAGTTAGAGTGGACCCCTAATCCAATATGACTAGTATCCTTATAAAAAGGGGAGAATTTAGACACAGACATGCACGCAGGAAGTACACCATGTGAAGACTGGAGTTATGCTGCCATAACCCAAGGAATGCCAAAGATTGACGGAAACCACCAGAAGCTAGGAGAGAGGCATGGAACAATTTCCCTCACAGCTTCAGAAGAAACCAACCCTGCCAGCACCTTGGTGGATCCCAGATATTCTCTGTATGCTGTTATCAGTTGATGCTTGGATTAATTTTAAATCCATATTCCTCCAAAATGCAGAATCCTCACCTTACGTACATCTCTTGATACCTGCAATTCTGGTTGCAACTTGTTTCCCTCTCATTTTGAAATGACTGAGTGTGAATTCTGCATCAGAATGCTTGGTTTCTTCCCAGGTTTATCAGAGGAAATACATACTACTCCTGCCCCATGATTATACTTATTCTGGTGATGTAAATCAAAATTGGTGATGTCTGTTAAACCACGATTTTCTTACATAATCGGTCATCAATGATCATGCTTTTTATGCATCAACATGTGCTTATCCAACTAGACATCTCTCAACACGTTGAGAAATCAATCATAAGCCAAACAAATGGGGCCCAGGAAAGGTTACATCCACCCTATAAAGAGGTTGAGGACCCTGTTTCAAATGCTGGATGGATCTCGGTGAAACTATCACATTAAAATGGCAGATTACCCATGAAAAGAGTGAAAAGAAAAAGTGCGAAAGGGGGAGTGAGTTTTGAGACCTCAACAGATTTTTCTGTTCTCTTCCATCATGCCATGACAACTTGTATGAGAGAAAACTCTTATTTCAAAATTGCAAAGGATATTGAAATCTCTCGAAACAGCAACTTGGAAGCCCTTATTTCTGGGATAAAGCTGCCAGGAAATTAAACTAGAATCAACATTTGACAGGTTAGTTTCCTTTCTTATATTTGAGGACCTAATCCCCCCTTCTCCTAGCAACCTTTCCTATGTGTCAGCTCCACACATGAGTTTGAAGCTGAAAAGAGGGGGAAAGTAATCTTCAAAGAAAGAAAGAAAGAAAAAAGGGCTCCTCGGGCTCAGAATCAGCCCTTGCTACCAACAGATCCTCCAAGGACAGTTAGGAGCTCCCAGGGGCCAACAGGGTTGGGTGGAGGCAATCCTGTGTCCTCTCTTTCATCAGCTGGCCATTTCAAAAACACCTGCCTATTTTTCCAGGCTTCAAGAGTGGTCATCCAGCCAATCCATGCTTGTTTTCCATAATCCCAGGGTAAAGACCACTGTTGACAAGAGCACAAAATATACTGTGCCTTGCCTCCCACGTGTTTTCTGTTTTCAATCTCAAAATGGGTGTTGATGGACTGGTCCTCTGCATTCGTAAACGCTAGGTGGCAGGGCTTAGGGCAGGAGTGCGAGGGAAGAAGTACGTCAGAGTCTCTTAGCCTCAGAAAACCCTTATTTGTCTCCAGTAGAAATTCCAGGCTTGACTTCCATCAACGTTAGGGGTCTTCATGGGCCTTCAGGGAATTCCTGAATCCCTTGAAATCATATGCGAGATGGTGCATACGTGCAGAAGTGCATTTCTGGGGATGATGTTCCATAGCTCTCACAGAGCCTGCTACTTAAAAAAAATGAAGACTCACTGCTTCATTAAAAGGTTTCTTAACTTAAAAAAATATGAATTTAAGCCTAAAGTTATAACTCTAAAATAATAATTAATGTGAAAGATTGAATGGGGTAGATCTTATAAGAACATTTTAGTCACGTGTAACTCTTGGGTATCTGATTATTAAAGAATAATGTAGAGAAAAAGATATTGCTTTAAATGTTCAGGATATTGAATCCTTATAATGACTGGGCATATGAATATAGACATAGAACACTTGGTAGAACACTATCTCTGACCCTCTCAAGGGACTTACTTTCTTTGATGGAACAGAATATGCAAATAACTAAGGCACAAACAAGGGGGCTAATCCTGCTGCATTCTATAGTATGAATTGAAGTTGGGAGAGATTGGAGAATCGGGGAGTCCTTTTGGTTTACCTGAGAAATAGTGAGGCTATGAACTTGTACGGTGGCCAAGAAAATGGAGAGAATGGATAAATTATGTGATCTAAAAATAGATTTGTTCTTTCATTCATTCATTCATTCATTCATTCATTCATTCTTACTTTAATTCATCTCTTTTGTTGTATCAGGCACTTGTTAGAGATACCAGGCAAAAAAATGAGTAATGTAGAGTTTCTGCCCTCACAAAGCTCTCTGAGCAGCCCTGAGTAACTTCTTTAATCTAGCAACTCGAAAATTAGTCCCACCCCCTGAGAGTGATAGCCTCCAGCCGGAACAATTCACCCCGCATCCTTTCAAATTCTGCTTCCTAGCCTCTGTTCCCAAGCCTCCCAATTTCTGACCACATCTCATTTTCTTGACTACGGTTCCACCTCACTGCCTTGGCAGTACTCCAACCTTCATCTCTAGCTTTGCTTCTTAGGTTCACTTCCTACTTCCTGTTTGGCGTTATGCTGATTTCATGTATTTTGGGTAAAGTCTTGCCTAGTCTAAACAACCCCTACCGTCTTGGCAACTTGGTACGGTCCTCATGGCTGCCTCCCTTCCCCCCCAAATGCTCAGACCCAGACACTCAAGAGTCCAGCCATAAAGACAGGTGGGTGTAAATGAATGAAGATGCAATGTCATCACACTATTCTTATGGATTGAGTAATATGCTTTTGGGAGCACAGAGGCAGGAGTGGAACCTGGTGAACTCAACAGGGTTCCACACTAATAGAATTACCTTCTTAAAGGAGCATCCATTGATTTAAACCAGTAAGAATTCCTCCAGATGATTAACTGACCAACTCTCAGAATCATAAAGCATTACAGCAGGAAGGAGATTTGAGATCATCAAATTCAGCCTTGTCATTTTTCACTGAGAAGAAAACTGAGGCACATGGTCTTCAGACCCACAGGGAGTTTTTGACAGATTCCTACCTGCCCTGTGCATTTTTCCAAACAGTGCACTGCTGCATGACAGTTCAGTTATAAATGGAAAGAAAAAAAAGTGTGTCACTTTGTTTCTAAAACAGAGGGAACCACATCTTGAACATATCCGTTATGTGATCTATCAGAGTCCTAGACACTGATGTGCTTCTTTAAGGATTCCTGAGGAAATAGCAATAAGGCCAAGGAGAAATATGGGTTTGAGCAGAGGTGAAGCAGACAAGATAAATCTGAGATGTGCCCACTGTATCAAGCAAGTAAAATGGAGATGACTTTGCATAGCAATCCTGAAGAGATGAAGTCTAAATTCACATCAGGAAGAGTAAGTATCTAATAGTCTAGATCCTTCTTATGCAAACTGTGGTCTGGGACCATCAGCATCAGAACATCTGGGAGCTTCTTAGAAATGCAGCTTCCCAGGCGCCTCCTCAGACCCACTGAATCAGAACTTGTATTCTAACAAGATCTCCCTGGCGATTTATCAGCACACTAAAGTTTGAGAGGCAAACAATGAATTGCTTACTTTGGCTCTTTTCCCTGACGATTTTAAATTATACTGAATATGAGATAGCAGAAATTGAAAAGTAAGACAAATGAAATGTGCATGGGTACATGGATGGGGGTATATAAGAAAGCACAAGAGAGAATCAAAGCTACATCGCAGTAAGAGTTTTACTCCTTGAGTGGAGTATATACCTTTAAACAACTATTTTCTTCTGAGCTTTAATTCATTGTTTTGCATTGGTTCACTATGTTGCGAAAGGGCCTGTGTTTGCAATTAAGTGGCTCTGACAGATGGGACAGAAAGATTATGTGCTTCTGCCCAAGAGACAAGAAAGTTACCTGTGCCCAAGAGTATATTTCTCCCATATGAGAGGTGAACCCTCCCCCCCTTTTTTTTAAAGAACACAACAGTGTACTTCGCTTCCTGATGAAATTCCAGGCAAACAGTTCAAACCTTTTAGAAAAATCATTTTAAGGAATAAATGTAAAAATAGGATGGTGAACAAACAAACAAAAGCTGGATGTCAGCCACCATCGTTCAGATTGTATGTTACATGGGTAATTTACACATTTCCAGATTCCAGGGAGGGAATGAAGACAGGAGTTCCAATCCTGGATGTCCCTTTGTAAACCTGTATAGTTTAAAGCTTCTAAATCCCAATTAGGCTGCTTGAACCAACTGAGATGCCACAAATGCAACCTAGTGGCTTTTCCCATGGGAAGTCAGAGAAGTGGAAAATATTTCAAGCAATTTGGGCATGCTTGCATAACCCTTTTGTGGAAATTCCTGCACTAACAATTTGCAATTAAAGTGAAAGTGAGTAAAAATAGAATGACCTCTCATTTCAACAATGACTATATTTTGTAGACTCTGGTGTATGAATGTGCTTTACCTCTGACCCATACATAATGACAAAGAAACCAAAAATCACCAACTTTCTACATCCCTAGCTGTATAGAGCATATATCAGGAAGCAGGTTGCTGGTATAGCCTTAATGACAATCTTTAGCTAAGACATAAGGCGTGACTGTATAAAACATAAGCAAATCAACAGTCAAGTGAGGACAGGAAAAACATATTCTCAGCCCAAATATTGTTGTAAACTTATATTACCTGCAACAAGTGTCGTCTCCTGGTTAACCTGATGCCCGAAATTCCCATACTTTTGAGTCACTCCCTAATTTAGCATTAGCTGCTTGATACCTGGGATTAGGAATTAATTTTTTATCAACGTAGCCTAAGCTACTCTGGAAGATGGAAAAAAAATAATGTATTATACAACAAAATAGTGTATTTCTATACTTAATGCTGTAAGTTATTTGTACTATATTCTTCCCTTAGCTTAGACAAAGAAGAGTTCAATGTTAACTGGGAAAAGTTTTGAGAATCGCTCTGCTAACATATTATGCCACTGTTCTATCAAACATTTCTGAGATGCCATCAGATAGTTATAGGTTTGCTCTAAAATTTTATAAACTCTATGATTAATGCATACAGTAGTTCTGTCATTTGATGACTAAAAATATCCACCAAAAGAAATTTTCTGAGGTTGAATCACCTACCTACGCTAAACAATTCAAGCAGAGCTGGGCGGTTCGGCAGAAGAGAGGCCGTGTGACTGAAAGTGATCGGTTGATGAACTGAACTGCCAACTAAACAGAAACCACATGGCACTCAGCCTGGGTCCCAGGGACATCCGGCAAGGGGTGAGCATCAAAGGATAAATTGCGAAGGATGTGGAATGCTTCACTGATGATTTTTGGCAAAGGACATTTGTCAAAGACTTCAGCAAGGTGGGATTGTGAATTCTCTGTTTTAAAAAGGTATCTCTGATCAACAACAAGGTCCTACTGTATAGCACAGGGAACAATATTCAATATCCTGTGATAAACCATAATGGAAAAGAATATGAAAGAGAACGTATATATATTTATAACCGAGTCACTTTGCTGTACAGCAGTAATTAACACAACATTGTAATTCAACTATACTTCAATAAAGAATACATTTTTTTTAAAAAAAGAAAGATCTCTAGCCCAGGAGGGAGGGTTGCTACAAGAGAGACCAGTTTGGAGGTTACAGAAATTGGATGAAACATTGTGAGAGTTTGAACTAAGCATAGTGAAAAGATGGGAAAGAATTAAAATGGATAAAATGTAGAGACAGATGGAATGAGAGTTGGGACAGTAGGGGAAAGCAGGGTCGGTGGTCACTGAATTTTCTGCTTTGGGGGTCCGTGGGTGGGTGATGGTTCCATTCACAGAGCTGGGGAACACAGGAGGAAGGGAGGGAACAAGATGCGGTGGAACGTGTGCAGTTTGAAGGCCCTCTGGGTCTGGAGTTAGGGAGGACTTGTTACAGTGGTTCGGGAGTTATCAGCTTCTAGATCATGGCTACCGTTGTTAAAGTGCATGAGGTTGCTCAAGGGAGAAAGTAGTATAAAAAGACCGAGAGGCTACCAGCGTACTGGGCATGAGAAAAGGCAGAGAGAGAAAAGAGTGTGAGGCAAATCAGTCACAGCGGGAGACATTTCAAGAGCCAAAGTGCAGTATGACATGCTGTGGAGAGATGGGAAACAGACTCAGCTCCTGTTAGACGGGACTTTGACCTTTAAGAGAGGAGCTTAGTTTTGACTTGCATTTCTCTAATGATTAATGATGTTGAGCGTTCTTTCATGTGTTTGTTGGCACTCTGTATATCTTCTTTGGAGAAATGTCTATTCAGGTCTTCTGCCCATTTTTGGATTGGATTGTTTGTTCTTTTGTTATTGAGCTGCATGAGCTGCTTGTAAATTTTGGAGATTAATCCTTTGTCAGTTGCAAATCAAAACTACAAGGAGATATCATCTCGCACCAGTCAGAATGGTCATCATCAAAAAATCTAGAAACAATAAATGTTGGAGAGGGTGTGGAGAAAAGGGAACCCTCTTGCACTGTTGGTGGGAATGTGAATTGGTTCAGCAACTATGGAGAACAGTATGGAGGTTCCTTTTAAAAACTACAAATAGAACTACCATACGACCCAGCAATCCCACTACTGGGCATATACCCTGAGAAAACCATAATTCAAAAAGACTCATGTACCAAAATGTTCATTGCAGCTCTGTTTACAATAGCCAGGACATGGAAGCAACCTAAGTGTCCATCAACAGATGGATGGATAAAGAAGATGTGGCACATATATACAATGGAATATGACTCAGCCATAAAAAGAAATGAAATTGAGTTATTTGTAGTGAGGTGGATGGACCTGGAGTCTGTCATACAGAGTGAAGTAAGTCAGAAGGAGAAAAACAAATACTGTATGCTAACACGTATATATGGAATCTAAAAAAAAAAAAAAATGTCATGAAGCGCCTAGGGGTAAGACGGGAATAAAGACACAGACCTACTAGAGAATGGACTTGAGGATATGGGGAGGGGGAAGGGTAAGCTGTGACAAAGAGAGAGAGTGGCACGGACATATATACGCTACCAAACGTAAAATAGATAGCTAGTGGGAAGCAGCCGCATGGCACAGGGAGATCAGCTAGATGGTTTGTGACCACCTAGACGGGTGGGATAGGGAGGGTGGGAGGGAGGGAGACACGAGGGAAGAGATATGGGAACATATGTATATGTATAACTGATTCACTTTGTTGTAAAGCAGAAACTAACACACCATTGTAAAGCAATTATACTCCAATAAAGATGTTAAAAAAAAAAAAAAGAGAGAGATGAGCTTAGGTCCTGAGAAGTGACTGCGTTAAGTCCCAGCTTATAACCAGGGTTGAGGGTGGGCTGGTCCACTTACTGGGACAAAAGAGAAACTGGAAATACAGGCTGCTGGGGATTTTGGGTTGTGTGGGAAAGGGGGGTGCAGGGTGGAGAGGCAACTGGCACCTTCGGCCCAGTGGCACGTGGCAGCCATATCACATGAGCATAGGCTCAGATCTGGGAGACTGACTGATGGAGAGTCAATCTCTCCAATCTCTCCATCAGTGGGATGGGAGGGCAGCGGGTGTTGCACTTCGTTTTCTACAGTCCAGAGAAGTTAGCGCTAGCAAAAGCTACCTTTGCTTATGTTTTTGTTTGTTTGTTTGTTTTTTTGCGGTACGCGGGCCTCTCACTGTTGTGGCCTCTCCCGTTGCGGAGCACAGGCTCCGGACGCACAGGCTTAGCGGCCATGGCTCACGGGCCCAGCCGCTCCGCAGCATGTGGGATCTCCCCAGACCGGGGCACGAACCCGTGTCCCCTGCATCGGCAGGCGGACTCTCAACCACTGCGCCACCAGGGAAGCCCTGCTTATGTGCTTTTTATGTGGCTTCACATCATTATCTTATTTAATCTTTAGAACACCTTTGCAAAGTACAGCTCAGTAATGAGGAAACTGAGGCTCAGAGAGGCCACGTGATTGCCCCACATGGGGAGATAGGTTATAACACTGAAGCATTAGGCAGATTAACAGCATCCGAATTACTCCATCGATTTTACAGAAGATGAAACAGATTCCAGGGAAGTTCAGGGCTTTTCCCAGGGCCATCCGAGGGCATCAAGGCAGCAGCTGAACTTAAACACGGATCTTCGGGTCCCATCTCCCCACCGTCCTGCCACGCAGGCTTCTGCACAATGCAACATCAAATAAATGAAATTGGAAAAGGAAATGGTAACGTGAACAAAACGAAAACAAACAAACAAAACCCCTTATCTTCTTCCCTTTAATTCTTGTTCACAGAAAAACAAAACCGTATCTATTTGCTACCTTCAGCGCTTGAATTGTTCCCTTTCTAGCGTGGTACCCACTAGCCTGGAGAGCAAATGGGCCATTACAACAGGGTGAAATTAAAGATGGTGGAAAAGGGACAAGGACTTGATTCACAGGTAATATCATCACCATATCAATTTCAAATGTTAACACTAAGAACATTTCAAGAATACACTAAGAAATACTCCATGGAACCAGATACGTTTAGCTTGGAGAACAGACAGCTCAGGGAAGGTAACAGCACCGTCTACAATTTTTGAAGGGCTGTGTGTGGAAGAGGGGCTAGATTTGTCTGCACGACCTAAGGAAACAGTTAGAAGCAAGTAATGTAAGTAATAAGAACTTGAGTTCAAGATAATGAAGTCTAATCATCTCATAGTCTTGATTCAAAGACAGGATGAGACACCTTTTCAAGTAGTGAGTTCCCCACCACTGAAGAGTTTAAAGTACAGGCTGGACAATAACTTGGCAAGACTGTTGTAGCGTATCAATAGGGTAATTTTCTTGGAGCTGGATTTCCCAGTTTGTGGATGAAAGACCTCCAGGGATGGGGTGGTGAGCAGTGGAGTTATTTTAAGAGTCTGAATCCACAGACACAAGTGTTGCTTTAGACGGAATGAAAAATATGTCTGGTGAGTACATATACTACTCTTTTTCAAATTTTGCAGATGCTATTATGATTAACAGTACAAATTAATTATGAACATCACTAAATTTATAAAAGTCTTTCGCCATTTTGCATTTTCTCAAAGAACAGATATTAGAAGTACAACTACTAGCGCGTGGAGATCCTTGAAGCCTTTTTTTTTTAAGGTTAAAAGGGGTTCTGATTCTCAAAAAAAGTCAGGAAATACTTCACTAGAGAACTTCTAAAGTCCTTTCCAATTCAAATGAGTACGATTTCACGACTCCTAGAGGTTCTGAGGGCCACGATTGGATCTGGGAGAGATAAATCCCCCGAAGCCCTAGCAAGTGGTTACATTCAACTCCTGATACTTTAGTACACGCACACACATTAAAAACACTCTGAAATGCCATCCACAGAACAGAGTCACCAGCTGTGGCTCATCAAAGTAGTGTTTAGAGACCCATCATTTCCTTGTTCCATAAGCTGACACATCTTTGTTTGCTGCTCCAGAGAGCGAGGGTATATTTTTGCCACTGTATGTATTTAAGCAGTCATCCCATTTTTGTCATTTCCAAATATCCTGACACTACTACCCTTTCTACGTTTCTTTCAATCTTTAAATATCTGGTTTATATTCTTTTCGATTGGTTTGCTAGTGAAATGCTTTCTGTTTAGAAAGAAGCACTCATATTTTCACTGCTATCACCATCATAAGCATTTACTAAAAGGGGACATTTTCTGTTGTCCCAAGTAAAGCAGAAAGGTTGAGTCCCCCGAAATCTGCTCTTTTTAAAAAATTACTACGTCAGAGAGTTGAGAGGAAATCTGATTTTTTTACACAATTTTCTTCTTTTTAAATTGAAATGACATACAGAAAATCTGATTTTTAATTCACAATTTTTCTTTCTTTCCACAGAAATTGTAGCCTTTACCCTCTGAAAGTACTTAGTAAAAGAAATTATCAGGGCTCCCTCCAAGGAAAATGGAGGGGCAGATTCAGTTTTTCTTCAGAGTTCCTCACTTCCTCCTCTGTGCGTCTCCCCCACCCTCAGACACTTGTGGTGTTTCAAGCTATTCCATGGTAGGGTCCCTCATGCGGCATCTTTTTGCTCATCCTACGTGGATGGGACCATGTCTTGTAAAAACTGGTAAAGTAGGCAGACTCAGCTCTATCCATACCGTAAGATTTAAAGTGGCCCAGGTAAGACTCCCTGCTTGAAACTCTTTCATCCAGATGCTCCAAGATCTGAACTCCTTACGTGAAGAGTCCTATCTCTGAATTCTTTCCCCTTATCTTTTTTAAAACACCTCTAAAAGAATAACTCATTCAAATAGATCTCAAAAAGCTGTTATATATTTAAATATATATTAATAGACTTTCTCCTTCTATTGCAATTACAGTTTTGTGTGATTAGAGTCCAGTAGTTCGTCAGTAACAGAGGTCCTAGACACGATGAAAAAAAAGCTGGAAATATGGTTAAATATTTCCTATCTTGTTTGAGGCTGACATCTGGAGGGGATGGGGACCAGGACAAGAAATATGATCTAGAACACCAGCATCCTGTACAGCACTGCCTGAAGTACAAGTAAACTAAGATATCCATTGATAGGTCAGCCTAACGTCATAAGAGCAGCCATGCAACATCTCAGTTCTGCAAAAAAGATAGGAAATGCAGAATTCCTAGTAAAACTGGAAAACAGAAGACTCTCCTAGCAGACAAATGCATAGCAGCCAAATTGATCCTTCCTTAGAAATAGTCACTAAGGGGGACTTCCCTGGTAGTCCAGTGATTGAGACTTCACCTTCCAGTGCAGGGGGTGCAGGTTCAATCCCCGGTCGGGGAGCTAAGATCCCACATGCCTTGCGGCCAAAAAAACCCAAAACATAAAACAGAAGCAATATGGTAACAAATTCAATAAAGACTTTAAAAATGGTCCACATCAAAAAGAATCTTCAAGAATAAAAAGCCCTTCATAGTGTTTAAACAATGAAATAGGTTATTAAAAAAAAAGTCACTAAGAACCTTGGTGTTTATAAACAGAATTTGAAATTAAGGAGAAAGGCAAGAATCCACGGCCAGTTCAAAACAAATTTATCAAATATGTAGGGTTTAATGCTAAGAACTATGGTATCACATCAAAGCGTCAAAACAGAGAGGAGGTCAAGTAATCGAAGACTGAACAAGTCCTGGAATCTTTGCAATGTTCTTTCTTGGTTCCTTAATGAGGATGGGCAAGCAGGAAGGGGAAGCCATTGTACTGAGGTCTCCAGCAATGGGTGGACCCACTGGGAGCTGGGACCTGCCATGATAAGACCAGGGAGAGACAGAGGACCCAGAGATGGGAGGTCTGTACTATTACATTACATTTTATTCTTGAAGCTCTCATTCTAAAAGCTCCAGCTCCACTCTGAATAAGAAAAGGAGAATCTTCCCTGCTAAATTCTGCAGTCTTGGTGAAAGACTTAGGGGGATGAAACCGTAAGAATGTTATGACTTTGTTTATGACCCTATGACCTTTCACCTTAAGACTGCATCCCATGTTCTTAGAAGGAGTGTCAAGTAAGGGAATTCTTTTTTTTTCTTTTTTTTTGTGGTACACGGGCCTCTCACTGTTGGGGCCTCTCCCGTTGCGGAGCACAGGCTCCGGACGTGCAGGCTCATCGGCCATGGCTCACAGGTCTAGCCACTCCGCGGCATGTGGGATCCTCCCGGACCAGGGCACGAACCCGTGTCCCCTGCATCGGCAGGCGGACTCTTAACCACTGTGCCACCAGGGAATCCCGGGAATTCTTTTATGGTTCCACTTTTCATATTAATCAGGAATCTTTGGACTCTGTGGTTCTTTTCAGAAATTTCATATATCTGTCATACTTTTTTTTCGCAATACGCGGGCCTCTCACTTCTGTGGCCTCTCCCGTTGCGGAGCACGGGCTCTGGACACGCAGGCTCAGCGACTATGGCTCACGGGCCCAGCCGCTCCGCGGCATGTGGGATCTTCCCGGACCGGGGCACGAACCCGTGCCCGGCATCGGCAGGCGGACTCTCAACCACTGCACCACCAGGGAAGCCCCATCTGTCACACTTTTTAAACCATCACAATTTCTGCCAATAGAGAAGTAGCATAAAACAGAGATAATATTCTCCTTTTCAGTTAAGCAGAAGAGAAATTTGAGATTAAAAAAAAAACAATTGGATGACTAATCCATCATCTCTTTCCAAAGTTCTCCCTTGCTTCCATCACTAGGGGCTGGGAGGGAGCGGTCATGTGTCATAGTTTTGGCCAAAAATGTGTCAGCAAAAGTCTGCTGGGGGCTTCTGGGAAATTTTGGCTTTCCTGGTTAAATCAGTGGATAAGGCTGATGCTGTCCTTATCCCCCTTTTCCTGTCATAAATCCAAGATAGTGACTCTGACATCACAGAGTTGCTGAACCGATACTAGGCCACCTTCCTCCAGGATTCTTGCTATGTGAGAAAAGTAATCCACCATCTGCTAAAGCCACAGTGGGCTGGATTTTCTGTCACTCACAGCCAACTACATTTATAACTGACGCAAGGAGATTTTTATAGGCTTCACAGAAGGCAGATAACTTTGTCCTGAGTTTCTTCTAATAATATATAGCATTTAATTAAAAATAAAATATTTCCTAACCATGAATATCAGTCTGGGAGCAGGCTGACATATGGTAAGTTAAAGCTACCCAGGGCTTCCCTGGTGGCGCAGTGGTTGAGAGTCCGCCTGACGATGCAGGAGCCACGGGTTCGTGCCCCGGTCTGGGAAGATCCCACATGCCGCGGAGCGGCTGGGCCTGTGAGCCATGGCCGCTGAGCCTGCATGTCCGGAGCCTGTGCTCTGCAACGGGAGAGGCCACAACAGTGAGAGGCCCGCGTACCGCAAAAAAAAAAAAGCTACCCAGCACTCACTGAAATCCAACACAAAAGGAAAATGAAATCACTCACTTCACTCCTAAATTATTCCATTTATTGATTTACCACCAAGTAGAATTAAAATTACTTCAGAGTTTCTAGAGTTATCTATATTGAGTCTTTGGCTGTTAATCTTATAGAAACTTCGTACCAACTAGTGGTATGAAAAATCCCTATAATACAAAGATCCTTTGGGTCTGGTGAAACTTTCTTTCTCTCCGATTGAAATGAGATGGTTGTAATCTGCTTAATCTGCTTAGTAAGTCTCTGTTCCATTTCATAGAAGCCAAAATGCCATGGTCCCAAGCAAAACACAGTGTTAAGGCAACTTTCCAGTAACTTAGGGCAAACCATGGACAGTTTGCCTACTCTGAGTGGCATCCCAGAAGAGGTCCGGCAGGCCCTAGACTCAAACTGTGGGCCACAAGCCAGGGGGATTGGATGGATCCTGGGAACTTGTTGGAAATGCAATTTCGGGCCCCACTCCAGACCTATTGAGTCAGAATCTGCATTTGAGCAAGATCTACAGGGATCTGCATGCACGGTACAGAGTGAGAAGCTCTGCCAAAGGGTTCCTCAGCCCTCTTTTTGTCAGGCCATCTGGGAAAGTTGGACAATGACGCCTCTGCATCCAGGGCAGGAGCTGATGGGCCGTGGGTTGGTCCATCCACACATGGGGACAAATGGTGACAAGTGGTGAGGAGGAAATAAGGGAAGGAGCCTGGACTTGGGGCTCAGGATGGCTTTTCTCTCCCAACCCAGTGATGCTGCTGTTCTATCTCCCAGGGGTCAGCCTGATACAGAAGCACTCTGTAAGGCAGTATTTCTCAAGCTGTGGGTTGCACGTGTTTCCTTAGGGTCTGGGGTCTTCTTCTTCTTCTTCTTTTTTAATATTACATTTTAATTTCAGTGATAATCTAAAAGAACTTACTATTACTAGAATCACGCGGAATTCCGAGTATATCCATGCAACACGTGTACTTCCAATGAGGATGCTATCAGACAAAAATTTTGCAGGAGTTTGAAAAGAGGAAAGTGCTGAGAGCGTTGATTCATTAATCCCATAGTCAAAGTTTTACATTCAAAAGAATCCCCTCTACTGCAGTCAGTACCAAGTTGCAAAAATTTATTAGCTGCAAGCATAATACTAAATATACAGTGAAGCATTTTCCTGCTCCTTATTCAGGCAGTAATTGGTTTTGTTACCCATTTAACACATATTCCAATTACATTGTGATGTTAATTTTATCTTAGAAGGGGACAGTTTTACAGAGCTACTTTTAAGTTGGACATCCATGGAATTCTCACTGACAGTTTTGCTTATGTATAAGATTTTTTTGAAGTAAAAAAGTTTTGAAAATGTTAATACTGTCTTGAAAAATATACTTAGGTGAATAATTATTAGCAGTAGTATTATTGAAGCCACATGAGTACTACGGAAGTCACAAAAAAGGAAACCAAAAAATATATAAATTAGAAAGCTGCACTTGAAATTTAATTCCTGCAAAATGGCATTCTTCATCACATTAAAATTGTTAAATTTTAGTTTTGTAGCTTTGCTGGTATTTAATTAATACATTTGTTTTGGCTCTAGTTATATAATAACTATATATATATATATATATATATATATATATATATATATATATATATATATATATGGAACTTTTATCTCATTTTATGACTTTACATATTTAGATAATATTATAATAAAAATGTCAGTAATGAAGGTCTGTGATAATGATTTTCTTTTAAAAGAGAGGCATCTATTATTTAAATTTGAAAAACATCCCTGTAAGGGGGCTACTTATCTGATTTTGCCTACTCTGGGATCTAGAATCCAGAATCTAGACTGAGGAGTCAGGCAAGTTCTACCTAGCGCGTGTGTCTACCTACAAGGTTCCTCCAGAAGGTTCTTTCATGGGGCATTTTATTAAGAGAACAAAATGCATTGGCTAAAATAGCTGAACTCACCCTGTAACATAAGCACTATTTGTTCATTTATATTCTGCCTTCTTCCAAAAAGGATTTAGGTAGTTTTCAAATATAAGTAAAACATTGCAAGATAAAAGTAAAATAGATGAGAGAAGTAAAAAAAACAAAACAAAGAGGGTATGAGAGTCAGAGAGAGCCTGAGTGAAGTTGGTTCAGTCCCTCCTCAGTATCCTGGGGATTGCCTCCAGGACCCCACCTTGGATACCAAAATCTGTGGCTGTGCAAGTCCTTTATGCTGACCCTTGTGGTCTAGCTGTTAGGGTTCAGTGCTCTGATCACCACACCCTGGGTTCAATTCCTGTTCAAGGGTCAGGGAACTAAGATCTCCTTTCAGACTGCAGTACCCCCGGACCCCCTCTCCCCCAGATCAGTATGAATAAAGTCAGTGCACTAGTAACCACAAAAGAAGTGATATTGGCATGACTATGTAGCCACTAAGAGTATATGGTATTACCCTATGTCTAAAGTTAACCAATGAAAATACATGGTCAAATATTACTCTGGAAGTTTCTGTGAGGGTATTTCCAATGATCTTAGCATTTAAGTAGGTGGACTTAAGTAAAGCAGATTACCCTCCATAATGTAGGTGGGACTCATCCAATCAGTTGACAGGCTGAATAGAAAAAAGACTGACTTCCCCCAAGAAAGAGGAATTTGAACTTCAGTATCGGCTCCTGGCCCATCCTTCAGATTTTGCACACACATTTCATTGGTTCTATTTCTCTGGAGAACCCTGACTAATATACCATATTTTCTATCTCTTAAAGAAAGAACATTGGTAGTGGAAAGGAAGGTGGAGAGAGAGAGACAGAGACAGAGAGAGAAAGAGAGAGAGAGGCCAAATGATATTTGAGTCCCTGGGTCCAGCTCTCCCGGACTTTCGCTTTTGCATGAGCCAGTAAATTCCCTTTTTGCTTAAGTTAGTTGGAGTTGAGTTTCTGTTATCTGAAAACAGAGTCCTGACTAAGACAAGTTTCAATTTCTTTTCTCCTCTCTTTCTCTTTCTTCAAATTCAATGGCAAAGGATAAATGTACTGGTTATTTTTGTTCAGAATAAACATCTCTGGAACTTCCATCTAAAAATGAGTCCTAAGCCACAACCATATGTTCTCCCTATATTTGACATAACACAATACTTTCTTACATTGGCCTTGCATTTTTAACATTCAAAATATTTTTCATGGAACTTCCCTGGTGGTGCAGTGGTTAAGAATATGCCTTCCAATGCAGGGGACACGGGTGCAAGCCCTGGTCCGGGAAGGTCCCACATGCCGCAGAGCAACTTAGCCTATTCGCCACAACTACTGAGCCTGCACTCTAGAGCCTGAGAGCCACAACTACTGAGCCCATGTGCCACAACTACTGAAGCCCACAACTACTAGAGCCCGTGCTCCGCAACAAGAGAAGCCACCGCAATGAGAAGCCTGTGCACCGCAACGAAGAGTAGCCCCCGCTCACCGCAACTAGAGAAAGCCTGCGCAGCAATGAAGACCCAACACAGCCAAAAATAAATAAATTAATTAATTTAAAAAATATTTTCACATGTATTTTGTTATTTGACCTTGGAGTTTATTTTTAATGGGCTTTGACCTGTATAAAATAATGCTACCCAGATCCTCCACTAGCTAAAGATGTTGGTGAGTAATCATAACATCAATTGCATCTACCATGATATGTGTACATTCAGAATGCCCTGCTTAGAAAGTCCATTTTCCAAAAGTTTAGAAAATTACAGTGAAAGTGAGGCTCAGGATCCACTTTACATTTCAGGTTATAGGACTAACAATAGTTCTTTTCCTTTAATAGTTTAGTTTCTTGTTTTGTGCTAGAAAGAGATCTCAGCTCTTTTCTCCCATGGTTGCTCATTTGTTATTATGAAAAGGTTTATCTTCTCCGTTGCTATGTTCCTGATCTTGCTCTTAAGAGGAATAGATTACCCTGTATAACATTTCAAGCCACTTGTGTTCATTAACGATGTAGATAATCTTGACATTAGTCAGTTTTGAAGCAAAGCATGCTCTAGAGAGACCACTGTTTTCCCGTAGGAGTAAAAGAAAAAAGAAAAAAATTTTAATTGCTTATGACTAGTCATTAGGTGCAAACCCTCAAAGACAGCAACACAGAGCAACCAGAATTACTCTACTTTCATAAGGAGAAGAAAAAAGACATATGAGTCTTGCGGTTGTATTCAAAAAGAAGAAACTCAGCTTTGAAAACCCTCTTGGTTCCTCCCCAACTTAAAATTTCTTGTTAATTTTTAAAAATATTTATTTATTTGGCTGCATCAGGTCTTAATTGCGGCACGCCGGATCTTCTTTGCGGCATGCGGGATTCTCTCTAGTTGTGGCGCACAGGCTCTCGAGCGCGTGGGCTTAGTTGCCCCGTGGCCCATGGGATCTTAGTTCCCTGACCAGGGATCGAACCCGCGTCCCCTGCAGTGGAAGGCACTTAACCACTGGACCGCCAGAGAAGTCCCTCTTGTTTCTTACATACACGTTATAATGCAATTACTTCTGGCGTATTTAGCATTAGCTGTAAAATACATGAAGTTTACCAAAGCACAACATATTAATGCTTATAGTAGAGCAAAAAAGAGTTTCGCCAGACTTCCCGTGTTGCGAATTATTATTTATTATTTATTTTATTTATTTATTGTTGGCTGCTTTGGGTCTTCGTTGCTGCATGCGGGCTTTCTCTAGTTGTGGTGAGCAGGGGCTACTCTTCGTTGCAGTGCGTGGGCTTCTCATTGTGGTGGCTTCTCTTGTTGCGGAGCACAGGCTCTAGGGCGCGCAGGCTTCAGTAGTTGTGGCTCTCAGGCTCTAGAGCGCACGCTCAGTAGTTGTGGCGCACGGGCTTAGTTCCTCCGCGGCATGTGGGATCTTCCCGGATCAGGGCTCGAACCCGTGTTCCCTTCATTGGCAGGCGGATTCTTAACCACTGCGCCACCAGGGAAGCCCCGCAAATTATTTTTTTTTAATTCAGGTGATCGGTTTTAGGAGTTTGTTTTGCCACACTCTAAAAGAACATCCTATAACAAAATTTGTTGGGAAGATTAAAGTAATATTCTTAACCCCAATATGGTTGATCTTGGATTTTAATAATCTGAATTACTTTGATGTATTTTGTTTCAAATTTGAAATCTATGCTGTTCTGACTCATTTTGTTTCTAAGAGTTTAGACGGAGGCATTTGGATTATATATACGTGTGTAGAGAATTCGGCTGAAATAGGGGGTTTTTGTGACGTATGTTTTTACAGAGCAGAAAATGGTCGTATAGTCAAATTATTACAGTCAGTATTATAGGAAGGCAACTACCACACTATCCACTTCCATTCACCCATCTTTCCTAATCGCATCCTCCCTTTCTCACCTGTCAATCAGTTTTCTGCAATGTGTACAAAGCCCTCTCCCAGTTAGAAGATGAGTAGTTTATGAGAATAATGTCTACATAATAATTTGATGTCCTTTTTACCCTAGATGGGGTTCTCTCCACTCTAATCCTTAAAATTGATACTTTAGCAATTTTACAAGCAATTTCTACCTCCCATTCATTGACGTCACTAAGAGGCCTTGTGGACAAGTGCACACCAGCATCATCATCGTAGAGTAAAACTTTTTCCTGTGCCCAATCTTGAAACCTCTAATGTCTGCAGTGTTAAAATGTTTTGCAAATACACACCAATGACACAGACTAAATCTCCTCATGGGAAATTTATGATCATTTAAGTCTATGTATGTATTTGTATAACATGATCCAGAATATACTCGTATTAAAATAGGTGAAGCAGCTAGCATCTTTCTCCAAATGTAATTAAGAAAAATAATAAAACACTGCAACCAGACTTTTTATTACATCACTTGAAAGTTATTAGTATGCTTAAAGAAAACTTGTTTAGGTATAAGTGAGCAGTTAAGACATAAACAGTTTATGCGTGCTGTGACTTAGACTCTGGACTTATTCCCAAATTACTTAGTCACCATGCAGTATCTGTATTTTTATTATATGTGTTCATATATACTTAATGATTATAAAACATAATAAGAATGAGGTGTTATTACATTATTCCTCATAATAGGATTATGCTTCTAAGTGTCAATAAATAGTAATATTGCTGTCTTCAAAAAAAAAAGAATTCTGTTAACTCAGCAGTGGGGCTTTTCCTAACCATCATGGGTGGACAAAATGATGGCTCATTCAAAGCCAAATGCTGCCCTGGAATGCCACCACAGAGCAGCGCGAAGAAATGCAAAGTTTAATTAAAAAGGGCTCCTTGAGAGTGCCAAGATCAACCCTGCTGTTTAATTAAATTGTTGATATTTTGGAGAACTGAATATTCCACTGATCTTATTTCTTGGGCACCCTTTGTCTCATCTTAGACTCTCCAAAATGCAAAGCCAGTGAGATGGTGGATGTCTTGTTTCTCCCAAGGACACTGCTCGGTGCTCTACAATTCTACCTGTTAGTCCTCTTCCAGGCCTTGAAGAGTGGGAGCGTGGTGACGTTTTCACCCCATTCTCCTCAAGGGGGCTTCTCTCTAGACCGTTTGCACATTTGGAAATGGCACCACAATCCAGTCTTTAAAAGGCCACAGGAGTCATCCTGTGCCAAGGTGATTCCTGGTTGGTTCTGGAGATGCAGAGGGAAGGATAATGGTGGGACTTCAAATCTTTGCTTTTCATGTTTCCTCTTACGTCATGACACTGAGGCAGGCAGCCTGTGAAGAGCTAGGATATCCCTCTGGATTTAGCAGAGACCTGAGGATCCTTTCTGCCCTCTGGGAGCTAGAACACAGGGGTGATGCCTGGTGATGACTTTCCTATTATCTTGAGTCTCCACCTTCCTCCATGGGAGAAAACCCTTGGATGGTTATTCTTAGACCAATGGGGGGGGGTGGAGGGCGGTGCGGGGCAAGGCTCACAATCAGTTAACTGTAGTCTTTCATGTTTCCATCAAATGATCCCCACTGGAATGAGATGTACCCTATGGGCCTGAAGCATAATGCTACTTTATTCGATTGTTCTCACTGACCTATCCCCAAATCCTTTCCATTTAAATAACTGGTCCTCAGGGACCTCCCTGGCAGTCCAGTGGTTAAGACTCTGTGCTTCCACTGCAGGGGGCACGCGTTTGATCCCTGGTCGGGGAACTAAGATCCCTCAAGCAGCACCAGGTGGCGCAGCCAAGAAGTGAAAAATAATAAAATGTATCTGGGGCTTCCCTATGGCACAGTGGTTAAGAGTCCGCCTGCCAATGCAGGGGACAGGGGTTCGAGCCCTGGTCCAGGAAGATCCCACATGCCGCGAAGCAACTAAGCCTGTGCGCTACAACTACTGAGCCTGCGCTCTAGAGCCTGGGAGCCACAACTACTGAGCACACGTGCCACAACCACTGAAGCCCGTGCACCTAGAGCCCATGCTCCGCAGCAAGAGGAGCCACCGCAATGAGAAGCCGGCACACCACAACGAAGAGTAGCCCCGCTCACCACAACTAGAGAAAGCCTGCATGCAGCAACAAAGACCCAATGCAGCCAAAAAAACAAAAACAAAACAAAAAAAACAATTAAATAAATAAATTAAAAAATTTTTTTTAAGTATCTGTAATTATAAAAAATAAATAAATAACTGGTCGTCACAGTCCTGACTGTCCATGGATGTCAGTGGAGAAGGTGGCTTGAGGGCTACTAAAGTCTGGACTCCCTGAAGTAATATACTCCCATGGGCCCGCCTCAATAGTTACATACAGTCAATATGGAAATAAACCCTTTGGAATAAGGGAAGACAAAATTCCTCAGGGCACCCAAGGTAAACTTCAAAAATGTGACCTGGAAGAGGAAATACATTAGCCCAGTTAATACCCACTAACATTTTACCGAGGTTTGGTTCCTCATATCAGACTGGTTTTGCTGAGTGACGAGGACATTAATGTCCACCTAAACCATGCGTTTTTCACAAGTGGAAAGTGAGACTCAGCCCTGAAGTGACCTGCTCAAGGCCTGGAGCGGCACAGAACCAGAATCCACGTCTTTTACTCTAGTCCAGGGATCTTCCCATACCTGTTTCTTGTGACTTGGGAAAGCTTGGCACACCTGGAAGAGGCTGGGATCAGCCATCCACAGGGAAGAGGCAGCACCGGGAGACACACTCAGTTCTAGACCATGGGGAGAAGGGAGCCAAGTCCAAGAGTGGGAGCCTCCATGCTCACCTGTTAAGGACTGAATTGTTCCCACAGGCCCTGTGCCTATGCGTGACAGCTGTAGGACAGAGTGTGGGTCGCATGCATCTCTGAGGCACAGCCCCCAGGGAACGGGAAGCCTTTCCACATCTTGAGGGAAGAGAGTTAGGAAAGGTGGTTTGCATGCAAGACCCTTGCAGAAATCAGGTTCAGGAGATCCACTTGAGTCTGACGAAGTGAGGCTGGAAGCGCCTTACAAAGACATGAAGCAGCTCAAGACCAATTGTTCTCCCACATTTTTATCTAGAATGGGGCCTATTTGTGTCATATAATAAAGACTCAGACTGGTGCTCTCAGGGTCCAAATAGGAGCCATACTGAACCCAGAAGTGGGTAAAACCCCACCCTGATGCTTAACACCTTGAAACTGTGAAGCAAATTGTGGTCTCTTGGCTCTTCTGTGAGATTTTTCACACAATTTTCCTGTGAAATAGGTCAGCAGTATGGATTTCAAGTCATTTCAAGAAAGGAAAAAAAAGAGAGAGAGAGAGAACAAAGTGGCCAAAACTTGCCCAAGAACATAAAATGCTTGAAGGCTAGCAGTGGTCTGTACTTCAAGTCCTTAAATCCAGAATCTTGTCCATGGCTGAACCATAGTTTCAAGTGGAATTCTGGGAGTTGCAGCAGTCTCTGCTCCTCTGTTATTATTTGGGTTACAAAATTAGGTTTTTTAAGTACAAAATTAAGGCACATTTTCTAATTAAAATTCTTTTTTTTTTATTGAAGGATAGTTGATTTACAAAGTTGTGTTAGTTTCTGGTGTACAGCAGAGTGATTCAGTTTTTTATATATATATATATATATATATATATATATATTATATATATTATATATATATATGTTCTTTTCCATTATATGATAAACTATTATAAGATATGATATTCAATATCTTATAATAAAATATTGAATATAATTCCCTGTGCTATACAGTAGGACCTTGTTGTTTATCTATTTCATATATAGTAGTTTGTATCTGTTAACCCCAAACTCCTAATTTATCCCCCTCGCTTTCCCCTTTGATAACCCATTTGTATCATATTTTAGATTCCACATATAAGTGCTATCATATGATATTTGTCTTTGTCTGACTTACTTCACTTAGTATGATAATCTCTAGGTCCATCCATGTTGCTGCAAATGGCATTATTTCATTCTTTTTTATGGCTGAGTAATATTCCATTACACACACACACACACACACACACACACACACCCCACATGTTCTTTATCCATTCATCTGTCATTGGACACTTATGTTGCTTCCCTGTCTTGGTTATGGTAAATAGTGCTGCTATGAACATTGGGGTGCATTTATCTTTTCAATAAAATTCTTTCTTTCTTTCTCAGTATTTCTTTAAACATCTGTACTATCTTCCTGCCTCATTAGCTGCTGCTTTACAGTCAGTTTTGCCAGCTCCTTCCTTCTCTTCAGATCTCAAAACATTGCCCTCCAGAGCAATAGATATAGTCTCTCCTTGGGTGATCTCATCCCGTACCACGACTTTACGGATCCACTGTATATGCGGGACCCTCACATGTAGTTCTCCGGGCCTTATCCCCTTTCCAAGCCCCACACTCATACCCAACTCTCCACTCAGCCTCCCCATGCAGATGACTAGCAGGCATTTCAAATTCAACATGTTTAGGAAGGAACTCTTGGTCTCACAGACCCTTCACTTCCCACCCCCAAACCTACTCCTCCCTAGCCTCCTCCATCCTGGTAAGTGTCACCACTATTCATCTATTTGCTCTAAACCTAAAAGTCTTTCTTCTCACACGCCCATATCCCACCAAATTCTGTCAATTCTGTCTTCAAAATACATTCATAATCGTGACCTCTTTCACCACTTCCACCTCTACCATCATCTCCCAACTGCCTGGCCTTTTAGGATCTCCAGGATGCCACTCTTCACCTCAACAATCTTTTTCCCACTCAGCAGGCAGAATGGCCCAATACTTAAATCAGATCATGTTGCCTCTCTACTCAGATGCCTCCCATAACTTCCCACTGCCCATAACATAGAACCTCAGCTCCCCATGTGGTCTTTCTAGCCCTCATGACCTGGTCCCCACCCACCTGGTCCAGCTCCACTACTAACTTGCGACTTCACTGCGGTCACACTGGCCTTCTTGCTTTTCTCTAACATGTGAGTTCTTAACATTTTCCATGCCATGGATCCCTTCGGCAGTCTGGTAAAGCCTATGGATCACCTCTCAGAGGAAAGTTTTTCAATGCATAAAAGAAACTACATAAGATTACAAAAGATAATATTATGTTGAAATATGGTTATCAGAATATTAAACATCAAATTTGTGATACAGAATATTAAAGATCAAATTTGTGCTTCTTCAGCCACATATTAAATAACAGGATCGAGCAGCAGCTCTGATAACTATCATAATTTTGAAGTCATGGTGAGCACCCATGACATTTGCAAATATCCATAGCAACTGTAACGTGATATGAAAATGTCTGTGATTTCTATTAGCGACAGGTTCACAGATGCTGCTAATACTCCTGCAGTTTGTTTGCCTGTATTCACTAGTGGAGGAAATGCTACATTTCAGTTAGAAGTTAGTGAAAATAGTGATGTACCTTTTCCCCCATTCTAGCTCAGGGACCCCTGATTCTATCCAGGGACACCCCCCCACCACCACCAATGAAGAACACCTGCTTAACACGCCAAGCTCCTTTCTGCCTCTGGGACTTTATACTTGCTATTTCCTCACCTGGAATGCTCTTCCCCCAGATCTCTACATAGCTCACTCTCACCTCACTCAAGCTTCTGTCCAAAGGTGGCTTTCTCAGAGGGTCCTGCCCTCATCCCCCTATGGAAGACAGTACCCCCAATCTGCCTGTCACACCCCTTCCCCTTGTTCTGCTTAATCTCCTGACCTTACTTACCACTCTTTGAGGTCATGTCACTTCTGTGTCTGTTTGCTTGTTCACTGGTTTCCTGAAGGTAATGTGTGCCTTGTTCTCCAAGGCCTCTCAGCATCTAGAACCGGACCTGGTATAAGAGAGCACTTACCAAATCTCTGTGGAATGAGTAAATGGCTATAAAGGGATGAACATAGTCTAGACTTTTATACACATAAAAGTATGTCTCTCAGGAAGAGACGTTCTGTTCCAAATTCCAATCAAAATGAACATATTTCTACAGGTTTTCCATTTTTTTTCCAATATCAGATTTCTAACAGAGAAAATTATGTTCCATATTTTATAGTCTTATAAATATGGTTCATGACACAGCTGAGGCATGTGCCTGGATCCCTAACCAGAGGATTGACTGGTAGACTACCAGAAGGTTGGTAAACCTTTATCACAATGAGTAATGACTTGGTTTGACTACCTCAATTCAAATATAACAGATTACTTCGAATAATAGCTATTTTCTTTTAAACTTGCTCTTACCATTTTGAATTTGGCTGACCCTGAAATAGGAATTTCATGGAATTGGTATTATGTTCACTCAAAAGAAAGTAAAATTACAGAGCAAACATGATGGCTTCTCACAATATGTGGAGGCAAATTAATCCTTTATTGAAAAAAGGGGTATAATACTGGATACAAGTTTGAGGCACTGGAAGGCTTCCTGGTGGTAACTCATGAGTCATTAAAAATATAGGTCTCTGGACTTCCCTGGTGGCACAGTGGTTAAGAATCTGCCTGCCAATGCAGGGGACACAGGTTCGAGCCCTGGTCCAGGAAGATCCCACGTGCCGCAGAGCAAACAAGCCCGTGCACCGCAACTACTGAGCCTGCTCTCTAGAGCCCACAAGCCACAACTACTGAAGCCCACATGCCTAGAGGCCATGCTCCACAACAAAAGAAGCCACTGCTGTGAAGAGCCTGCACACCGCAATGAAGAGAAGTCCTTGCTCGCTGCAACTAGAGAAAGGCCATGTGCAGCAACAAAGACCCAATGCAGCCATAAATAAATAAATTAATTAATTAATTAAAAATATGAGTCTCGAACTCAGGAATGTAGACATAGCCTTAGAGATAAACAGATGTCATTCTTGCACTGTGACAAATGAAGAGGAAATAGGCAGTCTACCTGAAAAAGAATTCAGAGTAATGATAGTAAAGATATCCAAAATCTTGGAAATAGAATAGAGAAAATACAAGAAACGTTTAACAAGGACCTAGAAGAACCAAAGAGCAAACAAACAATGATGAACAACACAGTAAATGAAATTAAAAATTCTCTAGAAGGAAGTAAGCAGAATAACTGAGGCAGAAGAACAGATAAGTGACCTGGAAGATGAAATTGTGGAAATAACTACTGCAGAGAAGAATAAAGAAAAAAGAATGAAAGAACTGAGGACAGTCTCTGGGACAACATTAAACACACCAACATTCAAATTATAGGGGTCCCAGAAGAAGAAGAGCAAAAGAAAGGGACTGAGAAAATATTTGAAGAGATTATAGTTGAAATTTCCCTAACATGGGAAAGGAAATAGTCAATCAAGTCCAGGAAGTGCAGAGAGTCCCATACAGGATAAATCCAAGGAGAAACATGCTGAGACACAAATTAATCAAACTATCAAAAATTAAATACAAAGAAAAAATGTTAAAAACAGCAAGGGAAAAACAACAAATAACATACAAGGGAAAACCCATAAGGCTAACAGCTGATCTTTCAGCGGAACCTCTGAAAGCCAGAAGAGAGTGACAGGACATATTTAAAGTGATGAAAGGGAAAAACCTACAGCCAAGATTACTCTAGCCAGCAAGGATCTCATTCAGATTCGATGGAGAAACTAAAACCTTTACCAACAAGCAAAAGCTAAGAGAATTCAGTACCACCAAACCAGCTTTACAACAAATGATAAAGGAACTTCACTAGGCAGGAAACACAAGAGAAGGAAAAGACCTATAATAACAAACACAAAACAATTAAGAAAATGGTAATAGGAACATACATATCGATAATTACCTTAAATGTAAATGGATTAAATGCTCCAACTAAAAGACATAGACTGGCTGAATGGATACAAAAACAAGACCCATATATATGCTGTCTACAAGAGACCAACTGTAGACCTAGGGACACATACAGACTGAAAGTGAGGGGATGGAAAAAGATATTCCATGCAAATGGAAATCAAAAGAAAGCTGGTGTAGCAATTCTCATATCAGACAAAATAGATTTTAAAATAAAGACTATTAAAAAAACAAAGAAGGCCACTACTAATGATCAAGGAATCGATCCAAGAAGAAGATATAACAATTATAACTATCTATGCACCCAACATAGGAGCACCTCAATACATAAGGCAAATGCCAACAGCCATAAAAGGGGAAGTCGACAGTAACACAATCATAGTAGGAGACTTCAACACCCCACTTTGACCAATGGACAGATCATCCAAAATGAAAATAAATAGGGAAACACAAGCTTTAAATGACACATTAAACAAGGTGGACTTAATTGATATTTATAGGACATTCCATCCAAAAACAACAGAATACAATTTCTTCTCAAGTGCTCATGGAACATTCTCCAGGATAGATCATATCTTGGGTCACAAATCAAGCCTTGGTAAATTTAAGAAAATTGAAATCGTATCAAGTATCTTTTCCAAACACAATGTTATGAGACTGGATATCAATTACAGGAAAAAATCTGTAAAAAATACAAACACATGGAGGCTAAACAATACATTACTTAATAACCAAGAGATCACTCAAGAAATCAAAAAGGAAATCAAAAACTACCTAGAGACAAATGACAATGAAAACATGATGACCCAAAACCTATGGGATGCAGCAAAAGCAGTTCTAAGAGGGAAGTTTATAGCAATACAATCCTACCTCAAGAAACAAGAAACATCTCAAATAAACAACCTAACCTTACACATAAAGCAATTAGAGAAAGAAGAACAAAAAAATCCCAAAGTTAGCAGAAGGAAAGAAATCATAAAGATCAGATCAGAAATAAATGTAAAAGAAATGAAGGAAACAATAGCAAAGATTAATAAAACTAAAAGCTGGTTCTTTGAGAGGATAAATAAAATTAATAAACCATTTGCCAGACTCATTAAGAAAAAAAAGGGAAAAGACTCAAATCAATAGAATTAGAAATGAAAAAGGAGAAGTAACAACTGACACTGCAGAAATACAAAGGGTCATGAGAGATTACTACAAGCAACTCTATGCCAATAAAATGGACAACCTGGAAGAAATGGACAAATTCTTAGAAATACACAACCTGCCGAGACTGAACCAGGAAGAAATAGAAAATATGAATAGACCAATCACAAGCACTGAAATTGAAACTGTGATTAAAAATCTTCCAACAAACAAAAGCCCAGGACCAGATGGCTTCACAGGCAAATTCTATCAAACATTTAGAGAAGAGCTAACACCTATCCTTCTCAAACTCTTCCAAAATATAGCAGAGGGAGGAACACTCCCAAACTCATTCTATGAGGCCACCATCACCCTGATACCAAAACCAGACAAAGATGTCACAAAGAAAGAAAACTACAGGCCAATATCACTGATGACAATAGATGCTAAAATCCTCAACAAAATACTAGCAAACAGAATCCAACAGCACATTAAAAGGATCATACGCCATGATCAAGTGGGGTTTATCCCAGGAATGCAAGGATTCTTCAACATATGCAAATCAATCAATGTGATAAACCATATTAACAAACTGAAGGAGAAAAACCATATGATCATCTCAATAGATGCAGAAAAAGCTTTTGACAAAATTCAACACCCATTTGTGGTGAAAACCCTCCAGAAAGTGGGCATAGAGGGAACTTACCTCAACATAATAAAGACCATATATGACAAAACCACAGCCAACATCATTCTCAATGGTGAAAAACTGAAACCAGTTCCTTTAAGATCAGGAAGAAGACAAGGTTGTTGTCTCTCACCACTATTATTCAAAATAGCTTTGGAAGTTTTAATCACAGTAGTCAAATATGAAAAAGAAATAAAAGGAATCCAAATTGGAAAAGAAGAAGTAAAGCTGTCACTGTTTGCAGATGACATGGTACTATACATAGAGAATCCTAAAGATGCCATCAG
Organism: Mesoplodon bidens; assembly: GCF_964165515.1. Taxonomy (NCBI): domain Eukaryota; kingdom Metazoa; phylum Chordata; class Mammalia; order Artiodactyla; family Ziphiidae; genus Mesoplodon; species Mesoplodon bidens. Next base: position 21,891,509 of record NC_138174.1, on the reverse strand, counting down.
AAAACTACTAAAGCTCATCAATGAATTTGGTAAAGTAGCAGGATACAAAATTAATGCACCAAAATCTCTGGCATTCCTATACACTAATGATGAAAAATCTGAAATAGAAACTAAGGAAACACTCCCATTTACCACTGCAACAAAAAGAATAAAATATCTAGGAATAAACCTACCTAAGGAGACAAAAGGCCTGTATGCAGAAAACTATAAGACACTGATGAAAGAAATTAAAGCTGATACAAGCAGATGGAGAGATATACCATGTTCTTGGATTGGAAGAATCAACATTGTGAAAATGACTATACTACCCAAAGCAATCTACAGATTCAATGCACTCCCTATCAAACTACCAAAGGCATTTTTCACAGAACTAGAACAAAAAATTTCACAATGTGTATGGAAACACAAAAGACCCCGAATAGCCAAAGCAGTCTTGAGAAAGAAAAATGGAGCTGGAGGAATCAGACTCCTGGACTTCAGACTATACTACAAAGTGACAGTAATCAAGACAGTATGGTACTCGCACAAAAACAGTAATATAGATCATTAGAACAGGCTAGGAAGCCCAGAGATAAACCCATGTGCATATGGTCATCTTATTATTATTATTTTTTTTTTTGCGGTACGCGGGCCTCTCACTGTTGTGGCCTCTCCCATTGCGGAGCACAGGCTCCGGACGCACAGGCTCAGCGGCCATGGCTCACGGGCCCAGCCACTCCGTGGCATGTGGGATCTTCCCGGACTGGGGCACGAACCCGTGTCCCCTGCATCGGCAGGCGGACTCTCAACCAGTGCGCCACCAGGGGAGCCCTGGTCACCTTATTTTTGATAAAGGAGGCAAAAATATACAATGGAGAAAAGACAACCTGTTCAATAAGTGTGCTGGGAAAACTGGACAGCTACATGTAAAAGAATGAAATTAGAACACTCCATAACACTGTACACAAAAATAAACTCAAATGGATTAAAGACCTAAATGTAAGGCCAGACGCTATCAAACTCTTAGAGGAAAACATAGGCAGAATACTCTATGACATAAATCACAGCAAGATCCTTTTTGACCCATCTCCTAGAAAAATGGAAATAAAAACAAAAATAAACAAATGGAACCTAATGAAACTTAAAAGCTTTTGCACAACAAAGGAAACCATAAACAAGACAAAAAAACAACCCTCAAAATGGGAGAAAATATTTGCAAACGAAGCAACTGACAAAGGATTAATCTCCAAAATTTACAAGCAGCTCATGCAGCTCAGTATCAAAAAAACAAACAACCCAATCCAAAAATGGGCAGAAGACCTAAACAGACATTTCTCCAAAGAAGATATACAGATTGCCAACAAACACATGAAAGAATGCTCAACATCACTAATCATTAGAGAAATGCAAGTCAAAACTACAATGAGGTATCACCTCACACCAGTCAGAATGGCCATCATCAAAAAATCTACAAACAATAAATGCTGGAGAGGGTGTGAGAAAAGGGAACCCTCTTGCACTGTTGGTGGGAATGTAAATTGATACAGCCACTATGGAGAACAGTATGGAGGTTCCTTAAAAAACTACAAATAGAACTACCATACGACCCAGCAATCCCACTACTAGGCATGTACCGTGTGAAAACCATAATTCAAAAAGAGTCATGTACCAAAATGTTCATTGCAGCTCTGTTTACAATAGCCAGGACATGGAAGCAACCTAAGTGTCCATCGACAGATGAATGGATAAAGAAGATGTGGCACATATATACAATGGAATATTACTCAGCCATAAAAAGAAACGAAATTGAGTTATTTGTAATGAGGTGGATGGACCTAGAGTCTGTCATACAGAGTGAAGTAAGTCAGAAAGAGAAAAATACCGTATGCTAACATATGTATATGGAATCTAAATAATAAAAATAAAAAGGGGGCTTCTCTGGTGGCACAGTGGTTGGGAGTCCGCCTGCCGATGCAGGGGACACGGGTTCATGCCCCAGTCCGGGAAGATCCCACATGCCGCGGAGCAGCTGGGCCCGTGAGCCATGGCCGCTGAGCCTGCGCGTCCAGAGCCTGTGCTCTGCAATGGGAGAGGCCACAACAGTGAGAGGCCCGCGTATCACAAAAATAAATAAATAAATAAAAAATTAAAAGTTTCTGAAGTACCTAGGGACAGGACCGGAATAAAGATGCAGACATACAGAATGGACTTGAGCACACAGAGAGGGGGAAGGGTAAGCTGGGGTGAAGTGAGAGAGTGGCATGGACATGTATACACTACCAAATGTAAAATAGATAGCTAGTGGGAAGAAGCCGCATAGCACAGGGAAGTCAGCTCGGTGTTTTTTGACCACCTAGAGCCGTGGGATAGGGAGTGTGGGAGGCAGACGCAAGAGGGAGGAGATATGGGGATATATGCATATGTACAGCTGATTTACTTTGTGTTATAGCAGAAACTAACACACCATTGGAAAGCAATGATACTGCAATAAAGATGTTTAAAAAAAAAGACACAAGTACATTAAAAGATGTTCAATGTAATTCATCATTATGGCAATGGCAATGCAAATTAAGACCATGATGAGCTATCACTATACACCTATTAGAAGAGTTAAATTGTTTAAAAATAGCCATAATGGCAAATACTAGCAAGAATACAGAGAAACTAGATCTCTCATATATTGTTAAAATATAAAATGTGCAGTAATCTGTAGAGTTGTTTGGTGGTTTCTTAAAAAATTAAACACACACTTAGAATAGGACCCAACAATCACACTTTCAGGAAATTATCCCAGAAGAATGAAAACTTACGTCTACACAAAAACCTGCCACTAATATTCGAAGGAGCTTTATTTACTATAGCCAAGTCCCAGAAGTAATCAAAAAGTCCTCTGATAAAGAATGGTTAAAACACCTGTGGAATATCTATACCATGGATTACTACTCAACAATAAAAAGGAATGAACAATTGATATACACAACAACTTTGATGGAATTCAAAGGATATTAGGCTGAGTGAAAAAAAGCCAGTCTCAAATCAGACATACTGCTGGATTCCAATTGTATAACATTCTCAAAATGACAAAATTATGGAGATGGAGTACAGATTAGTTGCTGCCAAAAATTACGGATGGTGAGGATTGGGGGGTATCATGACAAAGACTTTGTGGTGATAGAGTAGTTCTGTGTCTTGTAGTGGCGGTTACACGAATCTACACATGACAAAATGACAAAGCACACCACACATTATAAGAGTGTTATATCTCCCGGTTTTAATCTTTGTGGTCTAATCACATAATGTGGGGAGGTGACTCCCCTATCTAGCCACAGGAAAATCACACATGACAAAGAAAACTATGGCCTTCCTAGTCTTTAAGGACTGAAGACTAGGATTTAGGGCCTTGCTTTCAGTAAAACCTTTGGATGATCTCCATCTGCTGTTGCCACCAACTAACCCAGGGCTCGGGAAATTGGATGAAGCGGACATGGGACCTTGCTTTACTCTTTTTGCAATTTCCCGTGAATGTATCATTATTTCCAAGTAAAAATGTTTTAATAAGTACAAAAATAAAATAAAATAAAATAAAATAAATAAGAAATACGATGTTGTTCAAGTATCTACTTGTTCAAGTCTAAATTGACTTACTAATTGCCTAAGGTATGTAATTCCTGACTAGTTCTTGAAGATAAGGAAGAAGAAAGAGGGAAAGGTAATACACGTCCTATGACCTTTATAAAAAAAGAGAATAAGATATAGCACAAAGGTAGCAAACAACATCTGAAAAATGCTAATCATTTCACAAATTATCTTACAAAAGCAAACACCTAAATGGAAGAGTTGGCAAAATGTAGAGCTTGATAAAGAAATCCAGAGACAAATACTAGGGCAAACCTCAAGTGAATACAGGAATAACTCTGAGAGCTAAAAAGGAAAGTTTAAAAAAAAAAAAAAAGGCACAACACTTATTAAATGCCAGCCAGTGAATGTGTCCCTGCTGTACCAAGAAATTACAGATGCTCCCAGAGTATCTGTGTTAAATAACTGAAACAAATTTTTTTTCAAACAATTGCATTTTGAACAGAAAGCTGAAAGCAAGGTAAAGCAGCAGTAACGCAATCCTGAAAGGAACTGACATCATATTATACGAACATGTAATAGTGAAACACAGAAGAGGAACAATTATTTAACTACATTTATACAAGGGTTTTGACTAATAATCATTGGCAAATAAATTGATAATATTTCTGAATGGCAAAGAGTACAAATCTGAGATGCATAATACTTGTTCCTGATGAAAATAAACTGATTGGAAAAATTTTTCAGACTTTTAATCAAAATGCTTTCATTGAATGGAAATCTTTCATAGAGCCTCAGTAAATAAAACAGTTGAATCTGATTGGATCTGGTTGTGGTAGGAGGGACGGAGCCCTGCCCATGGAGCCTCACCACCCTCCCTGGGCACTCCACCACCCGCCCCCCTAGGCAGCCCCCAAGGAACTCTGTGGAAATTAAGGGGGTCTGTGCAGCACGGTTTGAAAACTACCCCTTCAAGGAGAGAGACGTGGTGAGCATGACACCACAGGAACCTTAATTCATTCCTAACATTTGCTTAGTGACTTGATCTAATATAAACATATCCACTTACTAACTGGAAATGCTGGAAGCATCACAGAAAAGTCAGTTGGGACCCTGATTCCAGTTTTTAAAGTCTCTGCACAGCTGCCATACCCCGAAACATTCTAGGCTCTAGTTTTATCTGAGCAACAGTTGCAGCATCTATGGGCATAGCGGTGGGAGGGGGCGGGCAGGAGAGAGGGAGTTTGTGGACATTTTTCTTCTTATTTTCCAGAGAAGCCAGGGTAGGAGGGAAAGGAGGCTTAAGCTTCAGGACCCTTTCCTTGCATGGAACCCTCCCGTGGCCCCAATTAATGAGTGTCACCAAACCAAGGGGTGTTGAAAATTAGTTACTGCACAAACTTGAACTGTCCTGAAATCTTACAGCTCATATATAAAGAAATTTGAGAGGGTCTCCCAATTCTAAAAGTTTATCTGACATAATCAATAACATGTTGTGAAGCCAAAATCAACTTTTCTAACTATCAATCAAAAACAATTTTCCATCAGTCACGCTAAAGGAAAGATTGAAAAATGATACTCTAAAACCATGGTCATATAAAGAAGCAATTAATAAGTATGCAACCAAAAAAAAAGTAGTGAAAAAGGCATTAGAGAGGTATACCAGGTGGTTAAGCAATAAATAAGTTATGATATTTTTCTGGGTTTTGTAGTGTTTTGTTATTGGTCAGATTTTTCAACTTTAAAATTTGCTGTGATTTCTTTTCTCATTCAAAACAGCTGTTCATTCTTGTACGCTTAATTTGGTGTTTGCATTTTGTGTTCCTTTTATTAAAGGTGATGACAAAAATTATACTCGCTTTAGGACCCACAAAGTTTGGATCAACCCCTGTCTACCAGCAGAGCAGATGGGGAAAAGCTACTGTGGATGGAAAAATCGAGAGTCAGAGAACAAGACTCTTATTTCAGATCACGGTCATCACAAAGGTTGGCTCACACCCCCTCCCTTCGGGCCAAGTGGATCCTTTAAGACTCAATTATCACTCTGTTCTTAGAAGAAGAAATTTACTAGTATAATAGGGACATGCCTTGCATCTAAGCTTGGATGCAACTATGAGCATAAATCATACACCGCCTGTGTAGGAGACACGGAAGAACGGAGGAGCCTTCTGAAAAAGAGCTCATTTAAAGGGGAGTGGAGGCCTCGCAGGGGCCGCCTGACCCTGAAGTCTGTCCTCGTCCTTAAAGTTCTGAGTATAGCTGAGTGTTGGTCACTGGCTTGTGATTCATGGACAACACAAGACTCAGTTGTGAGTCCTTCACGGAGAAGATACGAACCTTGAGGAAGCAGTTCCCTGAGGCCTCACCATACAGTGAGGGAGGCCCTTTCTAAGAGGAGGAGGTGGGCAGAGCCCAGACAATGTTAGCATCTTGAAAGCACCTCTGCTTCCCGGTGTTGTGGCCTGCTGGGAGGGAGAGGCCTGGTAGACGGAGCTGAGTAAGTTTGCCCATGAGTACATGGAAACTTCCAGAAACACAGGGGTACGTGCTGCAGAGGACTAAGGACATCTGGGCTTAGCTGGCATGGGCACGAACTAGTGAAATTTGGTTTATTACTATGCATGTAGTCCCGCCTTAGGTAGGTGAGGCTGGGGAGACTAAGATTATGTTAGCATTCCCAGGGCGGGGAGTTGGGGCTCTCGGGGGCAACACAGTCAGGGGACCTGGGTGTTACCGGCTGTGTCACTTTATGCCTCTGCTTCCTCATCTGTAGAAGTTTGAAGTCGATGCCAGTGCCAGAAGGATGCCCTGTATGGCATCTGCTAGCTCTAAAATTCTACATTATGCTAAGTGAAATAAGTCAGACAGACAAAACCAAATTCTGTATGATAATCACTTACATGTGGACTCTCAAAAATACAACAAACTAGTAAATAAAACAAAAAAAGAAGCAGACTCACAGATACAGAGAACAAACTAGTGGTTACCAGTGGGGAGAAGGAAGAGGGGAGGGGCAAGATAGGGGTCGGGGGGAAAAGGGGGTTATTGTGTGATTATATGAGATCATGTGTGTGAAACTTTTGGAAATTGTAAAGCACTATAGAATTTAAAGAATCTTTCATTCAATTTTTTTAAATGTGAAAAAAACTTTCTATGGTTCTCAATGAAACTCTTTATGGGCCTTCCAGGGTAACATGGAGCAATTACAAGAGATTTTTTTTTTTTTAGAAAAGAGGACACGTTGAAGAAAGGCAAAACCAAAATGCTCCCAGCACAGTTGCCTCCTGGACATTTTTGTCAGTTTCAATAATGAGCAAATAAATGTCATCAAATGAGGGAGTCAAACTCTCTCTCACAGCCCCACACACACATGTACTGCACTGGGTATCTATCAATATAATAAAGATCTGATTCTTTTTCATCTGTGCTCACCATTCATTGCAGCATCTGGCATTTTGGGGAATCATCTCACTGGAACCAGTTAAAGATGAGATCTACCAGGTGATGATACATAGATGCTTCCCCCACTCCCACCCCCCAAATGCAGGAGAACAAACCTATGTGTACAGAGACTTCTCGTTTCTGAAGACAAAGACAATCCTGATTTATAGCTTATCAGTTCTGGTGAGAGAGAGGGATATTTTAAAAGCCCACATTTTTGAAAAAAATTATTTTATTCAAGTATAGTTGATTTACAATGTTGTGTTAATTTCTGCTGTACAGCAAAGTGATTCAGTTATACATATGTATACATTCTTTTTCATATTCTTTTCCATTATGGTTTCTCATAGGATATTAAATATAGTTCCCTGTGCTATACAGTAGGACCTTGTTGTTTATCCATTCTATACATAATAGTTTGCATCTGCTAACCCCAAACTCCCACTCCATCCCTCCCCTACCCCTCTCCCCCTTGGCAACCATAAGTCTGCTCTCTATGTTAAATGACCATATTTAATTGTGGATATTTATTTTTATTAAATTATTTTTCTTTTTGGCTTTTTTTTTTTTTTTTTTTTTTGCTGTACGCGGGCCTCTCACTGTTGTGGCCTCTCCCGTTGAGGAGCACAGGCTCCAGATGCGCAGGCTCAGCGGCCATGGCTCACGGGCCCAGCCGCTCCGTGGCATGTGGGATCTTCCCAGACCCGGGCACGAACCCGTGTCCCCTGCATCGGCAGGCGGACTCTCAACCACTGCGCCACCAGGGAAGCCCTTTTTTGGCTTTTTATTATGATCTTATGGGCTAGAAGTTTTATTATATTTTTTATTAAAGTATAAATGAATTACAAAATTATATTTGTTTCAGGTGTACAACAAAATGACTCAATATTTTTATGCATTACTAAATGATCATTAGTATAAGTCTAGTTACAACGTCACCATACAAAGATACTACGATATTATTGACTATATTCTGTATGCTGTACATTACATCATTCTGACTTATTTATTTTATAACTGGAAGGTTGTACCTTTTAATCTCCTTCACCTTTTTTCACTCAGTCCCCCAGCCCTCTCCCCTCTGGAAACCATCTGTTTGTTTTCTATATCTATCTATGAGTCTGTTTCTGTTTTGTTTTGTTTTGTTTTATTTGATTTTATTATTTTTTTATACAGCAGGTCCTTATTAGTCATCCATTTTATACACATCAGTGTATACATGTCAATCCCAATCTCCCAATTCATCACACCACCACCACCACCACCACCTCTTTCCCCCCTTGGTGTCCCTACGTTTTTTCTCTACTTCTGTGTCTCAATTTCTGCCCTGCAAACCAGTTCATCTGTACCATTTTCTAGGTTCCACATATATGCATTAATATACGATATTTGTTTTTCTCTTTCTGACTTACTTCACTCTGTATGACAGTCTCTAAATGCATCCACATCTCTACAAATGACCCAATTTCGTTCCTTTTTATGGCTGAGTAATATTCCATTGTATATATGTACCACATCTTCTTTATCCATTCATCTGTAATTGTGGATATTTAGATGATCATAAAGAGCTGAGCATGGCTGCTCTTTGAATGATATAAAGAGATGCTTTATAATGGAGGTTTCTTCCATAGTTGCTTTCTGAGAGATACTGGATCTTCATTTGACTAAGCTGGGAAATGGCTCCAAGGGATCATCAAATCTGAAATGGGTAAAACAGAGGGCCAGAGGGAAGAATTCAGCCTCCTATCTGGCTATTGAAGTCTTCAAATATTCTATCAGCAAGATTATGTACAAATTGTTTCAAGCGTGCAAATAGCTGGGCTCCCACACACCTAGAGAAAGTTTGGAATCACTCTGAGACCTGGAAAACACCTGTCGATTTCTAAATGAACAAAATGAAGCCCAGAGAAAACCAGGGACTTCTCTTGTGCCACATGTCTCAGAAGCACAAATGCAACTGGAATCTGGGGCCGCCGAAGAGCTGAAATTCAAAGAACAGTGCTTCTGCCAGGACTGCTGAATGGGGCAATGGGGGAAGGTGGCTGAGGTCACCGTGACCAAAGAATGAGTGTCAGTGGCTTGCTTAGAATTGTGTGGTGTGTCACCTGCTCAACCTGACACGGTGGCCCTGCTCTTTCCCCCTTCTCCCAATTCAGAATCATTTAGCTCCAAATCCTATGACTAGCAGTCCCAGGGGAAGGAAGGACAGAGGCGCTGGAGTGGACCTTTGCCCTTCCCACTACCTTTTCCTCTCCCAGGAATGCATTTTTTTTTTTTTTTTTTTTTTTTTTGCGGTACGTGGGCCTCTCACTGTTGTGGTCTCTCCCGTTGCGGAGCACAGCCTCCGGACGCGCAGGCTCAGCGGCCATGGCTCACGGGCCCAGCCGCTCCACGGCACGTGGGATCTTCCCGGACCGGGGCACGAACCCGCGTCCCCTGCATCGGCAGGCGGACTCTCAACCACTGCGCCACCGTGGAAGCCCTGCATTTTTTTTTAAAGTTGCTTACAAGTGGAGTTGATGGCTTTCCCAGATGCCCTGCAATCAGACAAGGCTGCAAACACCCAGAAAGCGCAAATGAATTTTAATGCATGTCAGAAAGGTTAGAAATAACAGGAAATAAGGGAATCATGAGGAAAACTGAAAATCCTTAGCTTATTTAGGAAGATGGCGGGCTGGGATTCTCCAGTCTCTTGCTTCTCTGCTAAGCATAGCTGCTGCTAAGGAGAATATGGACCAAAATGTAGCTCAGCCTCCTTCAAGATGGCGGCCTTTGGAAAGCAGGGGGCTCAGGTGGAGGGGCACAGAGCAGCAGGCCAAAAAAGCACCCAAAGAAGACAAAAAGTCAGATTCTTCATACAGAAGTATACAGCAGACCAACCTTTCCTCAAGCACACCCACTGACTTCATTGGCTTCTATTAAAATTACTCTAAGATATGGCAGAAAATGGCCAAAAGATTGTATAGCCCAATCCACCCTGCTCATGTGTTCTTCCTGATGATGTCACAGAGCTTACTCACATGAACAGGCCCCCTCCACTCTTCCTCTGGGAAAACTCACCCCTACAGAGTTTTCCTCAATTTTTCTTCTATGTTCCCTGTGTACATTGCCATGTCCAAGGAGAAACTGATACCAAAAACTCAGTAAGATGAATGCTCAGACCACTGAATCTCAATTCTGGCTACACAGTGCAATCATCTGGGGAGGTTTGTGAAAATGCTCATGCTTCATTCACACTCCAGACCAAATAAATCATCACCTGGGGCTGTAAGCAGAGCATTGGCATGCATTAAAAGCTGGTGCAGGTCAAGGCATCCTCCAGCTCTGAGTTAAATCAGCGATTCTCAAAGTTGGTTCACATTCAAAGCTCTTTTCTTTGAATGTCAACTCTTTAGGAGCCCCAGATTCTGGCTGCATGTTTTGGGGAGGTTTAACAAAGCCCAATGCCCAGATTGCACCCCGTATCCATTAAATCAGAATTTCTGGGAATGGGAACCAGGCCATCAGTATTTTTTCAGATTTCCCAGATGCTTCCAAAATTTAGCCAAATCTGAGAACCAATGAACTAGATGATAACAATCCAACCCAAACACCAAGGATCAGTATGGGGCACCCGAAAGGCAGAATGTCTTCCAAGCCAGGGACAGGAAACCAGCAGAGTTTGGCTGGAGCTTTCTCGGTGGTATTAACAAATCTAAAGATAGAACGTGTCAGCAAAAGGGGGCTGTCTGCATGGAGAGAGAAAGTGGGAGTCGGAGGGAAGGACTCGCCAAGGGGAGAGGACATGGGTCCATCTCCAAAGAGGCAGTGAAAGCATGAGCTTAAGAAAATTTGACACCCTTTGACATGAAAACCATTCCTCTAATATCTCTGCTCAGGCTGTGTACTCAAGCTCTGTTCTCATTACCATGTGTCTTCCTATCTCGATTCCTACTGGGAGAGGATGTGTTAGTCAAGGTGACACAAATGTCCACTCTGCTTAGAAGTTCTTATTTCTCATTGCAAATTAATCAGTTGCGATTTGGGTTTATATAGCAGCCTCTCAAGACCTTGACTGATGCGAATCTGTCCCTGAGAACCTGATCACTCTTGCTTGTTGATATGTCTGCAAATCAATTTCACCAAAGCAACACCATCTCAAAATTCCTAGGCCTTAGCACAGAGCCTTTTTCATGATAATTCTCCTCCAGGTGATCCTGGAAGACAGGGGTCAATGTTTTATTCTTCTGTGTACCACGGATGCCCAGCTCAGTGCTGGGACATTAGAGGCAAGGGTGATAGTCTAAATATTGACACCCATGTCAGTGGCATGGCCCTTTCCACATGATATGAGTCTTGGTCCTGAAGCAGAGTCCTGGAGCCCCCCTGTGAGGCCAGGTGTGTATCTCTTAGGTCCTTGGTCTTACGGAATTCTGGGGGTGCTTGGTCTTAGGGAATTCAGGAGGTAGGGGGGGCTTGGCATGTCTGGGGCAGAGGTGGACACTGGGAAGGCTCAGGGTAGTGACATTTTACCAATCAGTATGGAAGTATTCTGATATTTTGAAAACTGGTAGATACAGCCATACTGGTTCAGAACAGCTAAATATCAGCTTTGTTTGTAGATAACGAATACTTGCTGATGAAATGAATGCCTCTCACTAAAGCATCCTTCTCATGGCTGCTGGTACTCCATTATCGGCTCCCTCCCACCCACCCCCACCCCCCAGCAAATGCCAAAGACTTTCCTTCCCAGAACTCCTTGACGATGGACCCATGCCGAGAGTGTGACTAAGCATGGTCTTAGCCTGAGGGCACATAACCCCAGGAGCTGGTTGGGTCTGGCGGCTGGGACATGAGACGGGAGAAGACAAAGGAATGTGGCCTTTTCAAGGAATTCATAGTACAAAGCACAGGCCTGCTCTCACTTTAATTTAAAAAGAAGTTAATGAAGCCCATGTCTTTTGCAGCTGTGAAAGTCCCTGGCAAAATCTGTGTTCTTTACGTGGTATTTGAAAGCTATGCTCTAATACGAAAGCAAAAAACCCATTAATCTAATATATGTGGCCTGATCAGATGTGAACAAAACTTCTGATCCCCTTGAAAGTGGGATCTACTGTGATTTCCCAACAAAGCAACTAAGAACTGTCTCTTTAGCATTTTGCTCTATCTCTTTTCCTGCATTTGATATTCCGCAACAAGTGATTGCTGGGGGTTGTCACTGGGTGAGAATGCTGAAAACACTTGTTTACTGTGTCATTCCTGCTTTGTCATTCTCCTGGTGACTTGTCGGTTTCCCACCTCGGGGCACCTTAAAGGGACATGGGCAACCAATGAAATAGAAAGATCTAGAGTTCTTTATGGTTAATTGTGCTGTTATTGTTAAATATAAAATATGTCCGTTCATAGCTTATCACGCTATCCGAAGCTTTGGCTTTTCAGAGCTTTTCCCCAGCTACCTTACTTTACTCCACTCCCCACTCCCCATACCCCTAAGTTTTAGTGAACTGTGTCTGGTTGTGCTATTGAGAAATCTAGTCTAGAGATGTATTCAGAGAAGTTGCGTATTCCTCCTAAAATAATTCATACTCTCACCAATACACAAACTATTTCATAGCTTCTGAGGGCATACAGTTAGAATGAGGGTGATTTGGTGCCCACTAATGATTAAAACAGAGATGTCTAAGCAGATGGATGGATACCTATCAAATTATAGCAGCAAATCTATCTAGAACAACTCTGAGGATGGGCCCCAACAGCAAGACATTTTTTCCCAAGTTGCTATTTTGGTGTCATCTCGGAAGCTCTCGGCTGAGATAGTAACAGGAAAGGTTTCATGATCCAAAAGGAAAAATCTCTTCTATTTTATAAGCCCCGAGTGAAAACAGCCTGTGAACTTAGGGCTGCCAGCGTAGCCTCGTGCCAGCTGGTTCAATGGGCAGAAGTGAAAATGTTAATAAACACTCTAATGAAAGGAAGTTGTTGGATAGTAATTAACATATGCCATTAGTATCTGCCCTTTCGGCCAGACGCTGCAGACAGGCTGAAACCATACATACAAATGAGTGTCTGCTAGGACTGCACGGGGAAGAAGGGGGTCCGGGGCATTGTGAGCAGTCGGTGCTATCAGCAGCTTTAAATCACAGGCCACTTAGTAACAAAAACAGAGAAGGCTTTTGTGTTCTGGAACAATCAGGAGACTGAAACTTTTTAATGTTAATAAACATTTTTCATTCTTGTTTACTTTTCTTTCACTTCAAAACATGCTATTTATACTCTTTTTCTGATGAAAATACTGACTTTGCTTTTTTTTTTTTTTTTTTTTTTTGGTAAACAGTGAGTATAGGACTGCAACTTAGGGCTTTTTTGTTTTCAACCACAATTTCCTAATGTCTCCGAGAAGAGAAGTGATTACATGAGTCTCATGGGCACCCTGGTAGTTGTACTTCTCAAGATTTACATTATCCCTTTCTGATTGCCCTAAAATGGTTTAAAAATCATACCAGCTACTTCCAACTGCTGTTTCTCACAACACAGTGGAAAGTCAGAACGGAAAACACAGTGGCCAGTCGGCTTCAATAGCCTCTTTTTGCAGATGGGAAACTGAATCTTAGAAAGGTGAACCCAGGTCCTTAAAGCACAGGCCTGGTCTAGTGACCTTGGGTCAAGCTTGTTTCCCACCCTAGGCTGTGCTACCTTGTTGCCTGCTTCTTTCTCACTTTGACCATGACCCAAAGAGGCATTCAAAAGAGACCAAACTACACTAAATCCTTCGTCATGTGTGTTGATTTGCTGGGAGCACACAAATTTAGGGGGAAAAAAACATTTCAGAAATACCAGCTTGGTGTTACTTGGCCATGAGATGTTAGGAAGCGTTAAAACTAGAGAATCTACTGGGAACAAGGATCAGCAGAAAAAGAAAAGAATTTGAAATCAGAGAGATTACAGTAAACTATGAGCTGACAAAGACTGACGCCACAAATCAGTAGGTAGGAGCCTCTGGAAGAGTCAAATGTGAAAGTTAATAATTGCTCTAACAAATTTATTTGAATGACTGAATTTAAGTGTTTGTGATAATTAAAGTTGGTGGAACTATTTACAAGAGGCAAGACACGGAAGCAACCTAAGTGTCCATCAACAGATGAATGGATAAAGAAGACATGGTACATATGTACAAGGAAATATTACTCAGCCATAAAAAAGAATGAAATAATGCCATTTGTAGCAACATGGATGACCTAGAGATTATCATACTAAGTGAAGTAAGTCAGACAAAGATATGATATCACTTATATGTGGAATCTCAAAAAATGATACAAAAGAATTTATTTACAGAACAGAAATGGGCTCACAGACATAGAAAACAAGCTTATGGTTCCCAAAGGGGAAACGGGGGAGAGATAAATTAGGGATTAACAGATACACCCTACTATATAACAAATAGATAAACAACAAAGTCCTACTCTATAGCACAGGGAACTACAGTCAATATCTTGTAATAACCTATAATGGAAAAGAATCTGAAAAAGAATATATATATATAACTGAATCACTTTGCTGTACACCTGAAACTAACACAACTTTGTAAATCAACTATACTTCAATTTAAAAAAATTAAAGTTGGCTGAAGTTAATCTTTGTTTATTAAAGAGAGAACTTATTAAACCAATTAAAGGATAGACAAAAGTATAGACAAATTAGTTTAATCTACTTAAAGATAACAAAATGACTTTCAAGCATTGTTCAAGCTTTTTTTTTTTAATGCAATGCACTGCCTTTAAATGAGTAACATCTACTTGCTGAAACAGACCCAGAAAAACCTTCATTTGTATCTCTTCAGTAGTGTTTGTTCAGCTCCTAACTCTAATATAAAAATAAAGGGTTCTATTTGGGGATGGGTTAAAACTGCCTTTCTTGGAGAACATCCTGTGGAGGGGTATAGCCAGTCTCAGAGGGTGACAAGTGTTCTTTTTCTCACCTACTGCACCTCAGGTAACTCTCAGTCAATCCAGGAGAACCTCCAGGAGGAGGAGGTAATTCAAGGCTGTCAGAGGGCTGTGGGCTCCAAGAGAGTCTTCAAGCTGGCCTGCAAGTTCCATCAGGAAGCCAGTTTTTTCTCTAATCAGATTGGCCTTTCTCTCAGCTGGTGATGTCATTTATGCACTAATATAGGAGGGGTTAGTTTTTTGCTTGGGAAGGACAGGAGAACAATCAAAAGAGAAAGGGTTTAAAATTCATTTATGCTATAAATCTGTGGGCTCATAGTGCCCCCCACAGCTCTGGGCAGTGGGTATATGTTCACTCAAAGGTTCATGGGCTGGGATATAAATGTCAGCACTTACAGAGAGTCTGGAGATCACCTAGTACAACTCTTTCATGTAACAGATAAGGACACTGAAGGCCAGAGAAGAAAACAATTCTGTTCAAGATTGTCCAGAAGGCTCCAGGCACAGTCAGCCTCCAGGGCTGTGTCTCCTGCACCAACTTTGCACAAAAACAACCAACAAAATTTCTCTTTGAGCAGAAACAATTTGAGAGTCAATAAATATGTACTAGGAAGAAAGATGAATTGAGACAACTTTACCTAAAAAACAGAACACCGAAGAGTAACTTAAGGATATCCTTCAAAATTGTATACGAATGCTTCTTTTAAAAAGTCTTGTTGAGATGTCCCTTTCAGAGGCTCCAATGTGAATTGAACACACTTAAATACGGCCAGAGTGGCCGGGATTACACATGGGGAGGAAAAGTGGGTGAATTCCAGCCTGCACTCCCAACATGGACCCTTGAATACTCTCCTGAAATGGTTTCCACCAGGAAAGAAAACCATTCGTCCCCGATTTAGGAACAAAGGTGACCAGGCAGGGGAAGGCTCAGGTTCCTTCCTAGGATTATGTTACTGTGGGGTCGCCGGTGACAAGCTCACATTTCCCGGGCAGCCAGGACAGATCCTAATAGAGGACAGTGGCTTCAGCTCTCCGTGTGGCCCACTGACCCCTCCTCTCTCCAGGTTTCTAAGTCCTCTGTGTGTTTACTGCAATTCTAACACACTCTGCCTCGGGAATTTCCTCTCTTATAATGATTTGCTGCCGTTCCTGTTTTTAATTGCAAACATAACATGCATTGATTATAACAAATTCAAATAACACAGAAATATAAAGAATAAGAACAGGGGCTTCCCTGGTGGCGCAGTGGTTGAGAGACCGCCTGCCGATGCAGGGGACACGGGTTCGTGCCCTGGTCTGGGTAGATCCCACATGCCGCGGAGTGGCTGGGCCCGTGAGCCATGGCCGCTGAGCCTGCGCGTCCGGAGCCTGTGCTCCACAACGGGAGAGGCCACAACAGTGAGAGGCCCACGTACCGCAAAAAAAAAAAAAAGAATAAGAACAGAACATTATCCCTCACTTCCCCAACCCCTGCCTTTCATCCTTCCCCTCCAATTCCTTTCCTTAGAGGTAACTGCTTTTAACCATTTAATATACATATTCTTCCAGGAAAAAAAAAAACACACTGTATAAATGTGTGTGTGTATATGTGTGTGTGTATGTACACAATTAAAATTTTTAGTTTACATTTATATGCACTTACACAGAAAGTTTTCCCAACATTAATTGTATTGTACCATATATTTTGTTTTGAAACTTGCCCTTTTCACTAAACTACATATTTTGCATATTTTCCCATGATGGTATGATGTGTTACAAGGTATGGATATACTCCAATTTATTTAATGAGTACCCAGTTGGTGAACATTTAGGTTGTTTCCAATTCTTTACTTTTATAAAGAACATTCAATTAGCGTTAGGTAACTTTCTGAATTCTCTTCCCCACCCCCTGCTTTGAATTCAGTTATATAAATTCACTTCCGTATCTCAGTCCTGATATAAATGATTACATTTCAATTCTGGACTAGTTAAGTAGCTGCTGTACCAAATGAAGGGAGGAGTATAAAGCAGACGGAGGGATGAAGGGGATAGAGAGGATGATGGGGGAGAGGAGAGGGTGGGCAGGGGAGGATCCTCTGAACTGAGCCTGGATGAATGAAGGAATGAAACATGCATTCCAGGCAGAGGTAATACCTATTGCAAGACCACCTGAATAACAAACTGTCTACCAAGGTGGGACTGAGTGAGGGTGGGAGGAAAAGCAAGGAAGCTGGCGTGCTGGAAAAACATGAGCAAAAAGTAAGAAGAGAGGGTGGGTAGGACCCAGGGGCCAATCCTATGGGGCCTTATAGGTTTGGGGATTTTGTTCTGGGTGTGATCAGACATCACTGGAGTGTTTGGGGTAGAGGAATGACATGATCTGGTTCACAGTTATGATCCCTGTGTTACAGATGGGGAATCTGAGGCTCAGAGAAGTAAGGAAGTTGCCCCATGTCACACAGCTGGTAAGTCTCAGAGCCTAGGTTCCAGTCGTGTCAGCGTGGACCCAATCCTGTGCTCCCAGAAGGAAAAAAAAGACCCCCTAGGGACTTCCCTGGTGGTCCAGTGGTTAGGACTCCATGTTTTCACTGCAGAGGGGCCGGGTTCAATCCCTAGTCAGGGAACAAACATCCCGCAAGGCGCAGGGCGCAGACAAAAAAAAAAAAAAGAGAAAGGAAAAAAAGTCCCTGGAGCAAACATTCCCTGCCTGAAGAGAAGACCAGTTCCTACACCCTGCCACTGGAGGCATTCTATTGACCGCTGAGCTCCAGGACCTCTGCCAGCCTTGACCTTTTCCATCCGGTCTGACTTTCAGACCCTTGCCTTACTTCTCTGACCACAATGGCCAGACACCCAGCTTCTGGAATGACTTTCTAGTTTCTGGCCTTAAGAGTGTTTAACCTCCACGACCACTTTCAGGACTTGAGGAAAAGTGGCGATGGTGTTGGTTGTGGCCTGACACTGGTTTCAAGACCTGGCTCTGCTGCTTGTAGCTGTGCAGCTTTGAGCAAGTCATAGGGCTCTCTGTGCAGTGTCTGGCGAGGTGGGTGCTCAGCAGAAGTGAGAAGGGGCTATTCTTCTCCACAGTCTTCCACGCCTCTGTCTCTGACGTAGAGTCTGGTCCTCTGCCTACCTCCCCTGCTGGTTCCAGGTCCCCTTTCCCACTAGCCCTCTGGCAGTGTTGTACATTTCCGACGGACCACGTGAAAACCTGGTGAAAAATACTTACAGGAGGAAGAGAAGTGGTTTACCCAGAAAAAGAGTCAAGTTGTACATCTCTTTTCATTTTTATTCAAAATGATTCTAACCACTCCTTTGGAGTCACATCCTCTTTTCTAGATTATATCAAACTCTCAGTTTATAGGGAAAACCATGGTATGTTCTATAGATCTATAAAAAATAAGATGGAACATTCAATTCCTTAGAAGTAATTGACACCAAAGACTATATGGTGGACAGGGGTTCCCAGAGTCCCTTAGTTACCTCCATGCACCTTTGGTAGCAGTTTCTAGAAAACTTACTCATCTTTAGGGCTACTGAATAGCATTTGCAATGTAACTTATGTGTTGTGATTGGAGTGAGGGTATCATGCAGAGGAATACTTCCATGATTCTCATCTTTTAAAAAGCTTTTTCTTTTTGTATAATTTTAGACTTACAAAAAAGTTGCAAAAAGTCAATCCAGCGAGTTCCCATATAAACCTCAATCACCTTCCTTTAGTATTAACACCTTACATAACCATGATGCAAGTAGCAATTTTAAGAAGTTAATGTGTTTTGTTTTTTGTGGTTTTTTTTTTTTTTTTTTTGCGGTATGCGGGCCTCTCACTGTTGTGGCCTCTCCCGTTGTGGAGCACAGGCTCCGGACGCACAGCCTCAGCGTCCATGGCTCACGGGCCCAGCCGCTCCGCGGCATGAGGGATCTTCCCAGACCAGGGCACGAACCCGTGTCACGCCTGCCTCGGCAGGTGGACTCTCAACCACTGCGCCACCAGGGAAGCCCAAGAGGTTAATGTTGATACAGTACTATTAACTGATTAAGCTATAGACTTTAATCAGATGACCCCAGTTTTTCCATTTTCGTCCTTTTTCTAGTCGAGGTGCCACATCGCATTTAGTTGTCACGGCTCCTTAGTCTCTTCCAATCTGTTACAATTTCTTGGTCTTTCCTTATCATTTGTGATCTTGACACTTTTGAAGACTACTAGTCAATTATGTTGTAAAACGTCCTTCAATTTGGGTTTGTCTGACGTTGTCTCCTAGGTAGCTTGAGGTTATGAATTTTGGGGAAGAACACAGCATGAGAGGTGCCCTTCTCACTGCATCATATCAGGGAGTAGATAATATTGGTATATCTTAATTCCAGTGATGTTACCCTTTATCATTTGTCTGCCAGGTTTCTCTGCTATCTCTTTCTCCTTAAACTTTCACTCACTAATTTTAGCATCCATAAGTGGTTCTTGCCTGTTGCAGTTATTTCTGTGCTGTTCAAATGATTCTATGGTTTCTTTCAGTCCTTCTGCATTTATGAATTTGAATTCTGCTGGAAGGAAGAGTTGTCCTTTCTCTTTCATGTATTAATTCACAACATTATAAACTCATGGATATTTATTTTGTTCTTTGCATTATAATCCCATATTATTGTTATTTATTTTGTTGGTCAGATTGTTCCAGTTTTGGCTATTGGAAGCTCTTTCAGGTTTCAACAAGCCCCCCACCCTGGTTTTTGAGCACTTCCTTATTTTATAGCACCACAAGATGCTTCAGGCTCATTTTGTATCTTCCCTGCCCCATGCCTGGACTCAACTGATTCTCTAAGGCCCCTCATTCCTTGTATTGGAGGCTGGTATTTAGAAATCAGGATCTGGATGTTAGGGGTGCTCATTGCTACTGTGGTGTCACTGCTTCTGGACCCTCAGTGAACAGAGCTAGGAAATAATGTATGCTAACACATGCATACACACACATCTGTATTTACTTCTATATAGATCTAACTCAGTGGTTCTCAACTTGGGCAATTCTGCTCCCCGTCTCAAGGGACATTTGGCAACTTCTGGGGACATTTTGGGGTATCAAAACTCGAGGGGAGGGTGCTACAGGGATCTACTGGGTAAAGGCTAGGGATTCTGCTAACCATCCTGCAATGCACAGTACAGGTCCCCAAAGCAAAGAATCATGTAACGCAAAATGTCAATAATGCCAAAGTTGAGAAGCTCTGATCTGTCTAAATATATATTAAAAACACACATGAGTTCATACTGATATCTCCGATTTAATCCAGCACCACTGGGTTTGTTCTAACAGTCTTCCTTCACTTATTTATAACTTCTTCAACAGTGAGAAACCTGTCTCTCATTATCTATAATATATTTACTTCTTTGTTCAACCCTGGTAGAGAGGTAAAATAGCTTCAAAACTGCTAAACTCTATGCTGTGAGAGATAAATTTACTCTCTATATTATACTATAATTTTGCTTTTTGTCTTTGCCTTACAATATCAACTCAAAGTACTGTTTTCCAAAATTACTTACTTTGCCTCCTTTCTCCCCCACCCCCTTAAGCTTGGTGTGTGTAATACTCTTAGATTCATTTGTCACAGTCTGCATTCCATCTTAGTCCTCTGATAACCTGGTTGATTTTTTTTTTTAAACTTGCATACAGTGAAAATTCATTCTTTGCACTATACAGTTCTACGGATTTTGACAAATGCAGTCATGTATTCACTGCCATAGTAACATACAGGACAGTTCCATCATCCCCCAAATTCCCTTGTGCTGACCTTTTGAAGTCAGCCTCTCTCCTATCCCCAGCCCCTAGCAACCACCCTTATAATTTTGCCTTCTTAAGAAGTCATATAAATGGAATCATACAATATGTAGCCTTTGGTTCTGGCTTCTTTTACTAAGCAAAAGGTATTTAAGATTCCTCCATGTTCTTGTATGGATCAATAGTTTGTTCCTTTTTATTACTGAGTACTATTCCACATATGGACATATCACAGTTCATTTCTCCATTCTCCTGTTAAAGAACATCTGATTTCTTTCCAGCTTTAGGAGATTATGTGTAAAGCTGCTATGTAAACATCCATTATAGGTTTTGTGGAAGCATTAAGTTTTCAAGCACTTGAGTAAATATCTAGGATTGGGGTTGCTGGGTTGTATGGTAAGTAGGTATCTAACTTTATAAGAAACTGGCAAACTGTTTTCCAAAGTGGCTGCACCATTGTGAATTTCTACCAATAAAGTATGAGAGTTCATCCTTATCAGCACTTGTTTTCAGTTTTTTTCTTTTTCTTTTTAAAGCCATTCTACAAGTGTGTAGTAATCCTCATTGTGATTTTAATTTGACTGTCTCTAATGACTACTGATGTTGAGCATCTTTCAACACATATGCTTATTTGCCACCTGAATGTCTTTTTTGGTGAAGTGTTCATTCAGATCTTTTGCCTATCCGTTTGCTCATCATTTTAAAAACGTGTTCCTCTTTAATGGACCTAAAGCCTCACTCCCACTCCTGTTTCCCTTCATGCCCATTTATGGGGGCTGCCCTCCCTCTACCTTTCCCCCATTATAATCACCGATTCTTTTGGGTATCCCCACCAGCCATGATGGCTTGGTGAGTTTTACTCTTTGCGGTATGTATTTTGCAAGCATTTTAAATTTATACATGTAAAATTATACTTTCATATTGATCTACTTTGTCAAACCACCACCCCTAAGATTCTGACATGACTCCCTCAGGGATAGGGTTCCAGCATTCTGTCTCCCAGTGACATGGTCCATTAGTGTTGCCGAGAGAGTTATGGAAACTGGACATGCTCTTCGGCAGCGTGAAGCATCCTCAAGGAACTCAGTGTTGGGTGTTGGGAGGATTTCAGTGCAGGAGCCTCGGGTAGAGTAGGTGGTATCTATGTGAGTATGTTTAAGATGAAGGGAATGATTTATTTCCACAGGTTTCCTGACTTATGAAAGTATTTGGATTAACCTCACACTTTAGAGTAAAATTTCATGAATTATAATTAAAATATAATGGGGGAGGGGAGGGAAGGCTCCCATGTGCCAGAGGCTTCATATTTATTAATTCGTTTAATCCTCACCACAACTCTGAGTGGTCACTTACTCCCATTTGGCAGATGAGAAGACTGAAATTGCAGGGCCTAGGCTACATCCCAGGGCTCAGACTCCAGAACTTTCATCCTTTCCACAGTTTTATTTTCCTGCCTCAGGGATCTAACTTATGCAGAATATCAGAAATAATATTTTAAGAAGGTGGCAGTTTAGAAAATCATAGAGACCCTGAGGGGTGGGAGCCTGGTATGATTGGGATTCAAGGACAGAATTTATTTCTGGCTCTGACTCATTTGCTTTGTGAATTTGGAGAAGTAATTCAATGTTATTTTGCTTTAGTTTGCCTCTCTTTAACAGTGGTCTCCAAATTGTTTTGATTGCACATCCCATCAGTAAAACAATGTTCCAGCAAGCTTGCTTATGGAATATTTATCTATTTATAAAATTATATACTTACAAAACTCCATTAACATTTATGTATGTTAAAAATATTTACTAAAAGAGAAATTTCAAAAAGATGAGATAGAGATAAAATAACTATAACTCTGCTCTCACTAGTATTTTTAGTTGGGACCATGTGATGAATTAGATTGTCCTTATTTTTACCTCATGTGACAGATGAATTATAGAGGTGTCTGCTCTACCATAGTCCGCTGTTTACTTACGTTTGCATTTCTTATTAACTTTACTCTCTGATTCCATTAGAGAAATAATTTTACGCCATTAGCCTATTTTTGTCAGGGTTAGTTTTATCAAAACTAGTTTAGAAAACCTGTAAATCCATGTAACCTGTCACACATAAACTGCAGTGTGTCCTACACTGAAATCAAATACATGATGGTGACGCTATTAGCGCTATTAACGTCTCCAAATTATGGGATTCCCTCAGCTTTTCTCCTCTGTTGTCTGGGACACCTGACCTTCTGACAAGTGGGCTGAGAGAGGAGACCAGTGTCAACCCATTTATTAAGTACTAGTTGAAGCTTAATTTCTGTTTTGTTTTAGATAAAAATATATCTAAGTTGGAATATTTTCTTTGTCTGCTCCAAGATTGTCTTGCGTGTCTACCAGGTACAAATACTTCATTTTAGAGAACGCTGATCTATAAAATGAATGTATGTTCCCTCCAAATAGAGGAAACCTAGGAGTCAATGGCTATGAGTTCCACTAGACGTTGTTGAATTATTCAGTAAAAGGGCTAAAATGCCTTTAAGAAAAATATTATTGCCTCTCTAAACTAATTTTGCGGCAGGAATTGAGGGAATCTAAGAGGGTGGCTGATGATAACTGTTTCCTGCTGTACCTTTGACATTGTGCTCGGTCCTAGGACAGATGGAGGAGGCTACTTCGTTGAAGCTTCTATTGGTCAAGGAACCCAGATGAGTCTAAGATCCATTCAGAATACTCTTCTCTGAATTCTCTTTCCCGTCTCAGAGTATCTAAGCCTTTTAAAAGTCAACTTGCTCTAGGACTTCCCTGGTGGCGCAGTGGTTGCAGGGGACATGGGTTCGAGCCCTGATCCAGGAAGATCCCACATGCCGCTGAGCAACTAAGCCCATGCACCACAGCTACTGAAGCCCGCACACCTGGAGCCTGTCCTCTGCAACAAGAGAAGCCACCACAATGAGAAGCCCGCGCACCACAATGAAGAGTAGCCCCAGCTTGCCACAACTAGAGAAAGCCCGCACGCAGCAGCGAAGACCCAACGCAGCCAAAAATAAATAAAATAAATAAACTTTTTTTTTTTTAAATCAATTTGCTCTAGAACAAGCTGGACTCAGGTCCCCGAGGTGGAAAACAACCACAGGCTGGTCCAGATAAGATGATCTAAGGCCGCTCCACTTTCTATCCTTTCCCATTCTTTCAATAGAACCATTTGGATAAAATCAATATTCCGTTGACATTACTTTAAGGATGAAAACCCTATTGACATCTGAGCCATGTAGTAAAGTGTGATTCCTTTTCCTCTTCTGCACAACTTTTTGTTTTCCTTGGGAATCCTTTTGCAGCGTTAATAACAGTACCATGGTTAAATGAGATTTTTTATACACTTTTCACTAATATACCTCCAAACTTTCCCTTAGTTGCATAAATCTTCTCTCTGCATTCATGCTCTTGGTATCCCAACAGTTTCATCTTTTTGAAGAATTCTCTTCTGGAGTCTTCTGAACAGCTGGGTGAGGAGGGCAGATTTCTGGCTGTTTGGAGTCCTACTCCTTCCTAAGCAGACTTTTAATCACAGTTGTTCTGTTTTCAACCTTTTATTTTATTTTATTTATTTTTTTATACAGCAGGTTCTTATTAGTTATCTATTTTATACATATTAGTGTATATATGTCAATCCTGTTTTCAATCTTACCTCCCTGCCTCTGCTTCCAGAGGTAATTGATGATACAAATCACTAAGCCTTTCAGAGGTTCTGAGATGCAAATCAGGTTGCCTCTCAACTTCACCCACTGCTGGCTTAATATCCAGCTTTCTTGGATCTGCTCATCAATTACCCCATGTTCATCTGATGTCTACTTTCTAAGATTTTGTTGCCATGATATTTCTCTCATTTTATTTGTACTGTTAGATGCAAATTATGTGCTACTGTGTATGCTTTAAAATAAACCCTCCTACACTATTGGTGGGAATGTAAATTTGTACAGCTACTATGGAGAACAGTATGGAAGTTCCTTAAAAAACTAAAAATAGAGTCACCATATGATCCAGCAATCCCACTCTCAGGCATGTATCTGGAGAAAATATTCAAAAAGATACATGCACCCCAATATTCATAGCAGCACTATTTACAACAGCCAAGACAGGGAAGCAACCTAAGTGTCCAATGACAGATGAATGGATAAAGAAGATGTGGTACATATAGACAGTGGAATGTTAGAAAAAAAGAATGAAATAATGCCATTTGCCGCAACATGGATGGACCTAGAGATTATCATACCAAGTGAAGTAAGTCAGACAGAGAAAGATATATCATATGACATCACTTATATGCAGAACCTAAAATATAATACAAATGAACTTATTTACAAAACAGAAACAGACTCACAGTCATAGAAACAAACTTATGGTTACCAAAGGTAAAAGAGGGAGGGATAAATTAGGAGCTTGGGATTAAAATATACACACTACTATTTATAAAATAGATAAGCAACAAGGACCTACTGTATAGTGCAGGGAACTATACTCAATATCTTGTAATAACCTATAATGGTTACCTACCACGGTTACCAGTGGTAGATACTCCACCTATGGAAACATTACTCTAGTCTAAAGTAGAAACTGAGGTCAGGAAGATTATGTGCTTTAAGTCTAACAAGTAGCAGAACTAGGACGTGCTTTGGATCTCCTGAATCCCTTGATTGTCCTTACCACTAAGCCAGGCTGCCTGGGCCTCTATCTAGATATACTTATTAACTATATACCTTACTTCTCTAAGCAATTCACTACTACTTAAAATGTTATACCATTATTAAATCATCCAGCCACTAAGTAATATACCTTCTTTAAAGCTCATAGTTCCAAACATGACCCACTTGTAGCCCTGAATAGGGAGACACTTTGGTGGAAAAATCAATGAGGTCAGTATTACTTTCTACTCATCTGACAAGAATGGTTACTTATTAAGTAATCAAGTTTTCCATCGTGGTTTCCAAAAGTCTTATTCATTTCACAGGGGATAAAGGAAGGGCACCAGAGAAGTGTATGTTCTTTTCTTTGCTATGTGCAATACATGGGACCTCCAAGTCACAGAGACCTTACGTATTTTCCCCAACAGAAGGTAGTTCAGTTTGTAAATGGCAGAATCTGTTTGAAAACACATTTTTTTTCCAAGCCCACTATTTAAATAGAAATGGCCCAAAGCCAGCATTACTTCAAGCATAGGAATTCTCACATAGTTTATCCTCACCAACAAATTCCACAGTACCAAATTTAGCTTAGTGAGACCAGCATGATGCTGAAAATACTCCTCTGCTGTTACTTGGCAATGATTAACAAAAGAGGAGCAGATGTTGAACTACAGAGACAGGTTAAATTTTGAAATTACGAGTGTTATTATAACTAATTAAAGCCAAAATGAAAGACACAAATTTGAGAATGATAAAATCACTGAAATAGAACTTTGGAGTTTATTTTAACAAGACTTGATCTGTGTAATATATTTTGGTTCCCTATAGGGTACATATAGAATATTATACTTTTTAACTTATAACAGTCTAACTTCAAATAATATCATTCCACTTTAAGCAGAGTATAAGTATCTTACAACAGAATGTTTATTTCTTCCTTCTTGTCTTTGTGCTAGTTTCATACATTTCGCTTCAACATATATTATGAATCCCACAAAACATGGTGATTATTTTTGGTTTAAGTAGCCAATCAACTTTTAAAGAAATTACACACATTTCTGGCACTCTTCAATCATTTGTGTAGATCTTTTTCTTGTATGGTATCCTGCCCAAAAAACTTCCATTAATATTTCTTGAAGTGAAGAACTTCTAGTGATGAATTATTTTACCTTTGTTTGAAAGAATTTTATTTCACTTTTATTTTTGAAACATATTCACTGGGTATTAAATTCAAGATTGAAAGTTTTTCTTTCATCACTTTAAAGATGTTGCTCCACTGTCTTCTGGATTACATAGTTTCTGACATGGAATCTGCTGTCATTGTCATGTTTGTTCCCTGGTATGTAATGTTTTCCTATTCCTCTGGCTACTTTTAAGATTGTTTTACCACTGATTTTCAACAATTTGATTATGAAGTGTCTTGGCATGGTTTTCTCAATATTTATTCTGCTTGGTGTTGGTTGAACTCCTTGATTCTGTCAACTTATAGTTTTCCTCAAAGTTAGAACATTTT
Source organism: Mesoplodon bidens (assembly GCF_964165515.1). Taxonomy (NCBI): domain Eukaryota; kingdom Metazoa; phylum Chordata; class Mammalia; order Artiodactyla; family Ziphiidae; genus Mesoplodon; species Mesoplodon bidens. Next base: position 21,864,680 of record NC_138174.1, on the reverse strand, counting down.
TATTATTTCTTCAAATATTTTCCCCACCACCCACACCATTTTCTTGGCACTTTAATCATGCATGTGTAGTCTACTTGGATTAGACCTGTATCATCCACATGTCACAAATGCTCTACTAATTTTTTCAGTCTTTTTTCTCTCTGTGCTTACTTGGATAGTTTATATCTCTATGTGGATAGTTTACATTGCTCTGTCTTCAACTTCACTATCTTTTCTTCTGCAGTGTCTGATTAACTATTAATCCTAACCAGTATTTTTCATTTCAGATATTGTATTCTTCATCTTTATATATCCCATCCAGCTCTTTTTTTATATTATCAATTTATCTTCTCATCATGTTTATGTTTTCTCCTACTTTCTTATACATGGGGAGCACATTTAAAATAGCCATTTTAATGTTCTTTTTTGCTAATTCATCATTTCTCTAACTTTCTGGGTCTGTTTCTATTGATCAGTTTTTCTCCTGGTCATGAATAATATTTTTCTGCTTTTTTTGCATACTCAGTAATTTTTGCCTAGACACCTGATCCCATAATTCGACATTGTTGTTTGCTGAATTTTGTTATATTTCTTTAAATAGTGTTGAGCTTTATTATGGCAAAAGGTTAAGTTACTGGGATCAATTGGATCTCTTCAAGTTTGATTTTAAGCTTTGTTATGGTGGGTCCAGAACAACTGTTAGTCCAGGGTTTATTTAGTCCCACTACTGAGGACTCTACTAGGAGGTCTTTCTACCCTGGCTGGTGGGAACACAAACTACTCTCAGCTGTGTGTGAGCTCTAGGAAATGTTCAGCCTGCTGCTTTGGGGTGGTTCTTTCATCTCAGACACATTCTCTCATGTGCACATAGAGCAGTGCTCAGCCATTGTTTCAAAAATGACCCCTCTGCAAACCTCTGGATCTTGCTTTCTCTCTTTGCTTCAATTAGTTTGAATTAGGTTTCTGTCACCAATGGATATAGGCAATCTTTTATATCAAACACCAAGATGCAGGTGAAGTATAGGGAAATGGTGAGGCACATGTCAGGACAACTGGTGATTTACAGAGAAGAGCTCCTCTCCCCACAGCCTGCTGGTACCCCTATCTGAGAGGTGGCAAGCAGAGCTGAGCCTCAGATGGTGATAACCAGGCAAAATCCCAACCAGGAACACTGATGGGCCAAAGCTGGACAACCTTACCTATGGCCTCTTGTCATTTCCACGTGCTGCCACATATATGTCCATGGAGGTGGGGAAATGGATGGAGGTGCTTCATGATGGCTTGAACACAGACCAAAATCTACTTTTCTATGCCCTGGTGACATGTAGTTCCATGGCCCAAGGTGCAGTTGAAAAGGCAGAGTGGTGGCTTCACATTTCACAGTGTTTCCATTCCTCAAGTCCTTGTGGAAGTTTCACTGTGTTCTACCAGTTTATCAGTTTAAGCCCTGGGTAACTACAAGCAGGTATATACAGAGATTGGTTAGGATGGGGGAGCACCCCACAGCATCAAGGTGCTGATGGGTTAGTTAGGAAAAAGTGTTGCTGCCTTCATTTCCCCTGGTTGGCTTTGGCTTCCTTTCCTACTTGTCCTTTGGCAGAGATGCTGAATGCTGATGAGGTACCTCTTGGACCCCTACCAGAAGAGTCTCTAATTAGGGCAATTAGGTGAGAGCTGGAGCACACTGTAGTGAACCATGCAGTGTGCCAAGGGTCTCCCGAGTCAAGAGACCACATCTCAGCTTTGCTGCTGATGGTCCCCTGGGGGAGTCTCAATAGAATCAAAACAGGAAGAAATCACCCTTCTTTTTGCAAAACACTCCAGGGTGTCCAAAATAATGCAGGGTGACAGTGACAGGTCAAGACAGAGCAAGGATAATATATTTTGCAGTATCAACTTCATTTCCTGGTTGATGAATTTGGCAAGAACCACATCACTGACAGAAAAATCATGATAAAATTTTTTAAATGTAAAACTTAAAGAAAAAAAGAATATTCGTGGGGAGACCCATAATAGTGAACATTTCTGTGGGAAATCACTATGGAGTAGATACTTTCATAGGCTACTTCGCTATTTCTGTGAAAAAGGTATTAATTCCCATTTTACAGATACAGAAAGTGAGGCTCCAAAAGGTTAAATAACCACAAAACTAGAACCTAAAATGTCTAAGAAGAATCTTTCTTCAGAATCACAGTGCCTCTCGCTACACCATGCTACCCTCCCAACAGCTGAGTACCCCACTCATGCCACTCATATGTGCATACTTGAGGACAGCAGATGAGACTTCTTTCCTATGGGAACTTGACCTTCTAGAACTCTGAGCAATGGGCCTCTTCCTCTCCATATTAGATCATGGTACCTGGTACTGTTTCACCAAAACCAAATCAATGGCAACTACCAGAAAAGCACATTCATGCCAATGTGATAAGCTGGCTAATAGCCACTTTTCTTTCAGTATCACAGGGCCCTTTAATCACCAATGCTGTTTACATAATTTTTTTTTTTTTTTTTTTGTGGTACACAGGCCTCTCACTGCCGTGGCCTCTCCCCTTGCAGAGCACAGGCTCCGGACGTGCAGGCTCAGCGGCCATGGCTCACAGGTCCAGCCGCTCCACGGCACGTGGGATCTTCCCAGACCGGGGCACAAACCCGTGTCCCCTGCATCGGCAGGAGGACTCTCAACCACTGCGCCACCAGGGAAGCCCTGTTTACTTAATTTTGTGTGTGTGATAAAATATACATAAACATAAAATTTTCCCTTTTAACCATTTTCAAATGTACCTTCCAGTGTGTTGAGCCCATTGACATTGTTGTGCAACCATCTTCACCATTTATCCACAGAGCTCTTTTCATCTTCCCAAACTGATTTTTGTTTTAAATTTTTATTGGAGTATAGTTGATTTACAGTGTTGTGTTAATTTCTGCTGTACAGAAAAGTGTATCAGTTATACATATACATATATCCACTCTTTATTAGATTCTTTTCCCATATAGGTCATTACAGAGTACTGAGTAGAGGTCCCTGTGCTATACAGTAGGTCCTTATTAGTTATCTATTTTATATATAGTAGTGTGTATATGTCAATCCCAGTCTCCCAATTAGTCCCTCCCCCACCTTTCCCACTTGGTAACCATAAGATTGCCCAAACTAACTTTTAACTGTACTCATTAAACAATATCTGCCCATTCCCCAAATCCTCTAGACCCTGAAAACCACAATCCTACTTTCTGCCCCTATAAATCTGATTACTTTAGACACCTCATATGAGTGGAATCATGCAGTATCTGTGACTTATTTCACTTAGCATGAAGTCACAAGGTTCATCCACATTGCAGCATGTGTCACAATCCCCTTCCCTTTTAAGGCTGAATAATATTCCGTTATATGTACATACATTTTCTTTATCCATTCGTCTGTGGATGGACCCAACCCACTTTTGAACAACTCTCAGGGGTAGAAAAGCCTTCCTTCCTTTGAACTCAATTCTGCTTCCTTCTAACCTGTGTTCACAGGTCCTACCTCTGCCCCTCAACAGTTACACAAAATAAATTGAGTCTCTTTCCCCGTGTCGGTTCTCTATTTATTTTAAGACAATTCCAGGTTGTTTCTAGGACTCCCCTCTCTGACCTGTGAAATGAAGCCTGAGAACAAGCAGTGCTGGAGGAGCTGCTTCAGAGGGAGACAACTTCGTCCATTCATTCTCTGCCCCAAAGGCGGGGGGGTCTTAGTGCCCTTCCCCCCACACAAAGGCCTGGAGAGCTGCTCAAGGGGGGCTCATTTCCCACTGTCCACCCCACTCACCCCATAGCACAGAGGGTCAGCAGTACCTCCCAGATGCCCAGCCTCCACGCCCAGGCCAAGCATATCTTCAGCCTGCGCCCTCAACCAGGTTAACAAAGCTGGGGAGGCCCATCAGCCACGAACCCCATGAAACGTTGGTGGAAGATTTCTGAACGTACATTCGTGCCTCAGCAAATTATCTCCCAGAACGCAGTGAGGACACAGAGAGGTAAAGGAGAGATGCCACAGTGAGAAACTGAATTGGTTACTCCTGAGATGGCCGGTGCCAGTGGCTTGCTCCCGGTAGAAAGAGGAGACTTCACCGCACCCTTGTCCTCAGAGGTGGAGGGGGCAGATCAGGTTGCTTCTCATTCCTGCCCCACCCGGAGGAATGGACTCAGTGACACTGCAGGCCTTTCTCTTCCCCGCTATCTTTGAGACCAGGCGCCGTGTTGACCAAGTGGGTCAGATACAGGACTGCAAAAGCATTGTCTGAACCTACCAGGGAGGATGTGGCCAACATTCCTAGGTGTGTTTGCAAATGTGGCCCCAAGAGAGTAGGTGCAAAGGGAGTGATGCTGGCAAAGCACTCCTACATCCGGGGACCAGTACTTCCCTCCTGCCACAGGCACTTCTGATTAATCCTTCCAACCCAGCTGTACAGGCATTTCACATTCAACGGCAGAGGGGGATCCTACACTCCAAACTCTATCCAGGTGGGTTCTGTAATAGGATATTGTTCATTGCAACAGAACTCTGCTTTTCCAGAACTTAGAAATCCATAAAGTGACAAACTTCCCTAATACATATTTTTCAGATTCTAGAAAATTCAACTCATTTATCTAATATTAGTTACTCATTATTGACTTCTAAAAACATCAAAAATTACATTTGAAGGGGGCTTCCCTGGTGGCGCAGTGGTTGAGAGTCCGCCTGCCGAGGCAGGACACACGGGTTCGTGCCCCGGTCCGGGAAGATCCCACATGCCGTGGAGCGGCTGGGCCCATGAGCCGTGGCCACAGAGCCTGCGCATCCAGAGCCTGTGCTCCGCAACGGGAGAGGCCACAACAGTGAGAGGCCCCCGTACCGCAAAAATAAATAAATTAAAAAAAAAATTACATTTGATAAATAGCTGTAAAATTATTACATCAAGGACCTCGATACAAAAGTCCAGTAATAAAATGGGCTGAAAGAAGAAAACAATTATATTAGGAGATTTAAGCTAAGGAAGTAATGAAATGAAGTATGAAGTTTCGCTCTGAGCTTCCTGGTGATAAAATAGAAAAAAGAAAAAAAGAAGTTAGGTTGCATTTATTTAATTAAAGAGAATATAAAGACTCATTAGGAGATGCTGTCTTGATAAATTTCAAGTAGGTATTATTTGCAAAAACTGAATTTAAATGTGGCTTTTTAGGAATTCATCTACTATGTGTATAAGACCTATCTGTATGTGAGAGTGTGTCTCTGTGTAGGTATGGATGTACAAAGCTATCTGTCCATCATCCCTCACCTCTTTGTGTGTCTGTGTATTTCATAGATTAAAAAAAAAAATCTATCAGGAGCTTTTGCAAGACTTCATCTGTTTCAGTTTTTTTGTTTGTTTGTTTGTTTTTTGCGGTACATGGGCCTCTCACTGTTATGGCCTTTCCCGTTGCGGAGCACAGGCTCCGGACGTGCAGGCTCAACGGCCATGGCTCATGGACCCAGCCGCTCTGCAGCATGTGGGATCTTCCCGGACCGGGGTACGAACCCATGTCCCCTGCATCGGCAGGTGGACTCTCAACCACTGCGCCACCAGGGAAACCCTGTTTCAGTTTTTAGAAATGGCTGCCTCTCGTGAGAAAGAACTTGGTTGGAAGGATGGGGGCAAAGGTAATCCCGTATCACCGGGACACCTGCACACTTACTCTGTCCTGCTAGTTAGCTGAGCTGATCCTACACAAGCCTATTGTTTCATAATCCAGGAACTTTGGCCACTAGTGGGGGAAGGGGAATTGGTCAGTCTTGCTGCCCTAAGCCCAGGATCCAGATGCCTGAGGATAGCTCTTTGGCACCCAGGTGCCCTGCAACCAGAGCATTTGTGTCTAAACCCACCCTGTGGGCCAAGGCTGGCATGTGACTGGGCGCCCGCTCAGCTCCCATTTGGCACTGCAGTTCCCTTCTGGCCCTGGAACCCTGCCCCAAACCACAGCTGCCTGGCTCAGGGCCTGACAATCCACTTGCTCCTTGCCAAAGGACTCCCTCTCTGAAGGACTGGAACTTGTCACATCCTTCTCTCACCTGCTTTGAGGGGTCTTGCTTCCACCTTGATGGCCCAGACATCCCTCTCCCATTAAGCCACTTGCCTGTCATGAATGTTCCTTGGCCCAGAAACCCTAAAACTCCCATGCCTCCACTGCTTTGATCAAATACCCCAGAAGGTTAGACCCACGTTTGCCAAACCCCTGGGGAGTCAGATGTAGATTCCAGGCTGTCCCCCTTAGAAGCCAGTACAGAGCAACCCTGGATCCTCCCCTCTCCCCAATGAACCACTGATTTAAAAGGTTATGAAAGCAGATGGAGGTCTCATACTTCCTAGGGAGTAGCCCATGTAGAGGGTGCATCCAGGCCTCCTGACATCGGGGTGGGAGGTTGTTTGTGGGACAATGACTACAGTGGGAGCCGGGCTGTCATGCAACCCTGCAAGCAGGCAGGAGGGATTCAAAAGTGTCCAAAATTACACATTGCGTTGGAGTGAACAACGTTTGCTGATTTCACCTGGCCAAGCTGCTATAGAGAGACTAAGAATATGTGCCCATGACCATTCCTTGGAGGGAAATACAGGGTAAAGTTTCCTTCCAGTCCCACCCTTTAAATTAAGGAAAGAGCCAGAGGAAGAGATGAGATATTTCCAGGCCCTGAGAGACTTGTTCTAAGAGGAAAAGAAAACACTTTGCAGTGGTTTTTGTTTGTTTGTTTTTGTTTTGGCTGCGTTGGGTCTTCGTTGCGGTTCCCCGGCCTATCACTGCGGTGGCTTCCCTTGTTGCAGATCACAGGCTCTAGGCGCACTGGCTCAGTAGTTGTGGCTCGTGGACTCCAGAGCACAGGCTCAGTAGTTGTGGCGCACGGGCTTAGTAGCTTCGCGGCATGTGGGATCTTCCCGGACCAGGGCTCAAACCCGTGTCCCCTGTATTGGCAGGTGGATTATTAACCACTGCGCCACCAGGGAAGTCCCTGTGATATGTTTTTAGCTAAATCCAAGGTTAGGAGCAGGGGGAGACTTGGAGCTTTAACAGCCAATCGTGTCCTCCTGAAGTAGAGGTTATAGGTGTCCCCAACAATGGGCACAGCCAGAAGGAGTTGTGAGCTTTGGGAGCCCCTCGGGGAACCCTGCTAAGCTCAGGTGGTGGGGGAGTGTATGTACTCCCTGGGGCTGAAGCATCTCAGAGAATTAACCAACCAACCACCGAGACAGCCATAGCAGTAACCCCATCTGCTTGAAAGAAAAGCTGTTTGTAACCAATCAAAGCAATTCTGTGGTGTCTGGTCCATAGGAGGCACTCAATAAACATCCACAGCTTCCACCCACCAGAGACCAAGCAGCTGAGGTGGAGAGAGGGAAACACCCCCTGAGGTTGGCAGATACCACGTGTGGCAGCCCAGGGCTCCTTTGGGTGAAGTGGAAACGTGCCCATCCACACACCTGCTGAGGCCATGCGTCTGGGAGAGACTTTGAAAAGCCATCACCATGTGGAAAGAATAGTTTTCTCTGGGTTCCCTGCTTCTCCCCCTGAATCTGCCTCCCAGGAAAACGGTCCTGTGGACGGTGAGGGGAAAGTGGGCCAATGGAGGCCGAGGCAAACAGTGAGAGAATAAAACGGTGATGGTCGCTGCAGTTTTGTTCTTTCACCTCATGAGCCAGGCCTCCCTTCTGTAACTTCAGGTACAAGTGCACAAGTATTTATTTTCATGTAGTGATGCAAAAGTAGATAAAATTCATAAAAGGTGAGCTGCATGCCTTAAGTGACCTTCCAGTGGAGTAGTAACACTAAGTCATTACATAAGGAACTCCAACTGATTTTAGATGTGCCGGAAAGCTAAACAAAACAGAAAGAAAATCCATTTTTCAGGCCAAGTAAGACAGGGAGTGATTATGGACAACTGAGTTATTTTCTTAAAAGAAGAATGACACACTGAAGTCATAACCTGCAGTTTGGCTGGAGTGCTTTAAGATGGGAAAATACCCAAACCAGCTTCCTCCATCCCCTGTTCCCTGTGGCTCCAAAAAAATGCACGCACAGACTATTACCGGCTGAAGTTTCTGCTGTGAAAAACTGACCGCGGGGCAGGTGACGGATGCTGAGCTGAGGCCAGGGATGCCTGGGCGCCACTGCCAGCTCTGTGGCTTAGAGACTTGCTGCCGGGAAGCCACAGAGCAAAGGACCAAGGACATGCAAACTGTGACCATGGGAGAGGCTTGATACAGGACAGAAGCAAAAGGGACAAGGTAGTTATTAAACAGCAAAAATAGTTTCAAAGAAAAGTTTGCTAATGCTGTCCAGATTAGCAAAGATGACTGATCAAACAATAGTTTTGTAAAATCTATATCCACTTTTACATCACCATAACATGTACTTGGAAAACAATTGCCCAGGTTCAGTCTCCTGGGTGTGGGAATTGGGATAACAAGCAGAGACCCACAGCAGTCCTGGTTTTCAAAGTGTGGTCCACAAGCCTTTTTCCTTGCATCACCCAAGGGTGCCACAGACTTCCGGGCCCCCCTCAGAACTACTGAGTCAGAATCTCTGAGGATGGGGCCCAGGAATCTGTATGTTTTAAGTCTGTAAGTATAGTAATTTTGAAAACCATTAGCCAAGGGTAAAAAACACAAATTGTCAACATATATCACTCCCCTACACACACAATTTTGCAGTCAGGCACTGGGAAGCACATTGGATTTGGAATCAAAACACTTGGGTTAAAATTATGCTACTTAGCCTTGAGCAATTCACTTATTTCCTCTGGCTCCAGTTTTCCTCATTTGTAAAATGAAAATTCTATCCAGAGTTGTAAACAATGTAAACACTGACAAAGAATGTCAAAGCATTTGCAATATAAACTCTACAGGATTATATAAATATCTATTATTATCATTATTAACTGTCATGGTGTCACAAGTCCCCACCCACGGTGCCAGCAACCTAGTCTAAGTGACCATATCTCTTGCCTGGATGACTCTAATACTTCCTCCTAAAGACACTCTTCCCTCCCTCTCCTTCTGTCTCATACCCTGCTGATTATTCACCTCTCTCACTTAAAACCTTCAAAAGCTTCATGTTGCTCTTAGACTACAGTCTAAGATCCTTAACAAGACTAGCTCTTATCCTTAAAGACCTGATTGACTGAGACAAGGTAGATTGAAATGCAAAATATCTAGAGTATAATTGGCTGTCCAGCAAAATCCACCCAGGCTTAATTCTAGCCATTTGCAGTCCAGGCAGCTAAGACATAGCACAGAGGATGGGGCCCTAGCTACATCAGAAGACCCAGCTGGTTGTAGGGCAGGATTAAAAACAAAGCCTTGATCTCACAGGCATGCCTGAGGCAGCCCTATTAAAAATGGATAAAAATACAGTATTAAAAATGTAGGCTTTGTAATTAGAGAAAGAAGAACAAAAAACCCCTAAAGTTAGCAGAAGGAAAGAAATCATAAAAGTCAGATCGGAAATAAATGAAAAAGAAATGAAGGAAACAATAGCAAAGATCAATAAAACTAAAAGCTGGTTCTTTGAGAAGATAAACAAAATTGATAAACCATTAGCCAGACTCATCAAGAAAAAAAGGGAGAAGACTCAAATCAATAGAATTAGAAATGAAAAAGGAGAAATAACAACTGACACTGCAGGAATATAAAGGATCATGAGAGATTACTATAAGCAACTCTATGCCAATAAAATGGACAACCTGGAAGAAGTGGACAAATTCTTAGAAATGCACAACCTGCCGAGACTGAACCAGGAAGAAATAGAAAATATAGACAGACCAATCACAAGCACTGAAATCGAAACTGTGATTAAAAATCTTCCAACAAACAAAAGCCCAGGACCAGATGGCTTCACAGGCGCATTCTAGCAGACATTTAGAGAAGAGCTAACACCTATCCTTCTCAAACTCTTCCAAAATATAGCAGAGGGAGGAACACTCCCAAACTCATTCTATGAGGCCACCATCACCCTGATACCAAAACCAGACAAAGATGTCACAAAGAAAGAAAACTACAGGCCAATATCACTGATGAACATAGATGCAAAAATCCTCAACAAAATACTAGCAAACAGGGGCTTCCCTGGTGGCGCAGTGGTTGAGAGTCTGCCTGCTGATGCAGGGGAAACAGGCTCGTGCCCCAGTCCGGGAAGATCCCACATGCCACAGAGCAGCTAGGCCAGTGAGCCATGGCTGCTGAGCCTGTGCTCTGCAACGGGAGAGGCCACAAGTACTAGCAAACAGAATCCAACAGTGCATTAAAAGGATCAGACACCATGATCAAGTGGGGTTTATTCCAGGAATGCAAGGATTCTTCAATATATGCAAATCAATCAATGTGATACACCATATTAACAAACTGAAGGAAAAAAACATATGATCATCACAGTAGATGCAGAGAAAGCTTTCGACAAAATTCAACACCAATTTGTGATAAAAACCCTCCAGAAAGTAGGCATAGAAGGAACTTTCCTCAACATAATAAAGGCCATATATGACAAACCCACAGCCAACATCATCCTCAATGGTGAAAAACTGAAACCATTTCCACTAAGATCAGTAACAAGACAAGGTTGCCCACTCTCACCACTATTATTCGACATAGTTTTGGAAGTTTTAGCCATAGCAATCAGAGAAAAAAAAGAAATAAAAGGAATCTTAATCAGAAAAGAAGAAGTAAAGCTGTCACTGTTTGCAGATGACATGATATTATGCATAGAGAATCCTAAAGATGCTACCAGAAAACTACTAGATCTAATCAATGAATTTGGTAAAGTAGCAGGATACAAAATTAATGCACCGAAATCTCTGGCATTCCTATACACTAATGATGAAAAATCTGAAAGTGAAATTAAGAAAACACTCCCATTTACCATTGCAACAAAAAGAATAAAATATCTAGGAATATATCTACCTAAAGAGACAAAAGACCTATATGGAGAAAATTATAAGACACCGATGAAAGAAATTAAAGATGATACAAATAGATGGAGAGATATACCATGTTCTTGGATTGGAAGAATCAATATTGTGAAAATGACTCTACTACCCAAAGCAATCTACAGATTCAATGCAATCCCTATCAAACTAACACTGGCATTTTTCACAGAACTAGAACAAAAATTTCACAATTTGTATGGAAACATAAAAGTCCCCGAACAGCCAGAGCAATCTTGAGAATGAAAAATGGAGCTGGAGGCATCAGGCTCTGGGGCTTCAGACTATACTACAAAGCTACAGTAATCAAGACAGTATGGTACTGGCACAAAAACAGAAATATAGATCAATGGAACAGGATAGAAAACTCAGAGATAAACCCACACACATATGGTCACCTTATCTTTGATAAAGGAGGCAAGAATATACAGTGGAGAAAAGACAGCCTCTTCAATAAGTGGTGCTGGGAAAACTGGTTAGGTACATGTAAAAGTATGAAATTAGAACACTCCCTAACACCATACACAAAAATAAACTCAAAATGGGTTAAAGACCTAAATGTAAGGCCAGACACTATCAAACTCTTAGAGGAAAACATAGGCAGAACATTCTATTACATAAATAACAGCAAGATCCTTTTTGACCCACCTCCTAGACAAATGGAAATAAAAACAAAAATAAACAAATGGGACTCAGTGAAACTTAAAAGCTTTTGCACAACAAAGGAAACCATAAACAAGACCAAAAGACAACCCTCAGAATGGGAGAAAATATTTGCAAATGAAGCAACTGACAAAGGATTAATCTCCAAAATTTACAAGCAGCTCATGCAGCTCAGTATCAAAAAAACAAACAACCCAATCCAAAAATGGGCAGAAGACCTAAATAGACATTTCTCCAATGAAGATATACAGATTGCCAACAAACCCATGAAAGAATGCTCAACATCATTAATCATTAGAGAAACGCAAATCAAAACTACAATGAGATATCATCTCACACCGGTCAGAATTGCCATCATCAAAAAATCTAGAAACAACAAATGCTGGAGAGGGTGTGGAGAAGAGTGAACTCTCTTGCACTGTGAGTGGAAATGCAAATTGATACAGCCACTATGGAGAACGGTATGGAGGTTCCTTAAAAAACTAAAAATAGAATTACCATACGACCCAGCAATCCCACTACTGAGCATATACCCTGAGGAAACCATAATTCAAAAAGAGTCATGTACCAAAATGTTCATTGCAGCTCTATTTACAATAGCCAGGACATGGAAGCAACCTAAGTGTCCATCGACAGATGAATGGATAAAGAAGATGTGGCACATATATACAATGGAATATAACTCAGCCAAAAAAAGAAATGAAATTGAGTTATTTGTAGTGAGGTGGATGGACCTAGAGTCTGTCATACAGAGTGAAGTAAGTCAGAAAGAGAAAAACAAATACCGTATGCTAACACATATATATGGAATCTAAGAGAAAAAAAAAAAAGGTCATGAAGAACCTAGGAGTAAGATGGGAGTAAAGACACAGACCTACTAGAGAATGGACAAGGGGATATAGGAAGGGGGAAGGGTAAACTGTGACAAAGTGAGAGAGTGTCACGGACATATATACACTACCAAATGTAAAATAGATAGCTAGTGGGAAGCAGACGCATAGCACAGGGAGATCAGCTCAGTGCTTTGTGACCACCTAGAGGGGTGGGATAGGGACGGTGGGAGGGAGGGAGATGCAAGAGGGAAGAGATATGGGGACATATGTATATGGATAACTGATTCACTTTGTTATAAAGCAGAAACTAACACACCATTGTAAAGCAATTATACTCCAATAAAGATGTTTAAAAAATGTAGGCTTTGGACTGTGTGAGCCTAAAGAAATGATTCTAATTCATAATGTTTATAATAACATGATTAAATATCATTTAAATGGTTAAAAGTGATTTTTTAAATATATAAAGATGTTTGCTGATAGGCATTTTTTAAAACTTAATTTTATTTTTTTATACAGCAGTTTCTTATTAGTTATCTATTTTATACATATTAGTGTATATATGTCAATCCCAATCTCCCAATTCATCACACCACCACCAACTCCCACCCCTGCTATTTCCCCCTTGGTGTCCATACGTTTGTTCTCTACATCTGTCTCTATTTCTGCCTTGCAAACTGGTTCACCTGTACCATTTTTCTAGATTCCTCATATATGCATTAATATACAATATTTGTTTTTCTCTTTCTGACTTACCTCACTCTGTATGACAGTCTCTAGGTCCACCCACGTCTTTACAAATGACCCAGTTTCATTCCTTTTTTGACTGAGTAATAGTCCATTGTATATATATACCACATCTGCTTTATCCATTCGTCTGTCGACGGGCATTTAGGTTGCTTCCATGACCTGGCTATTGTAAATAGTGCTGCAATGAACATTGGGGTGCATGTGACTTTTTGAATTATGGTTTTCTCTGGGTATATGCCCAGTAGTGGGATTTCTGGGTCATTTGGTAATTCTATTTTTAGTTTTTTAAGGAGCCTCCATACTGTTTTCCATAGTGGCTGTATCAAGTTACTTTCCCACCAACAGTGCAAGAGGACTCCCTTTTCTCCACACCCTCTCCAGCATTTGTTGTTTGTAGGTTTTCTGATGATGCCCATTCTAACTGGTGTGAGGTGATACCTCATTGTAGTTTTGATTTGCATTTCTCTAAAAATTAATGATGTTGAGCAGCTTTTCATGTGCCTCTTGGCCATCTGTATGTCTTCTTTAGAGAAATGTCTATTTAGGTTTTCTGCCCTTTTTTTTTTTTTTTTTTTTTTTTTTTGCGGTATGCGGGCCTCTCACTGCTGTGGCCTCTCCCGTTGCGGAGCACAGGCTCCGGATGCGCAGGCTCAGCGGCCACGGCTCACGGGCCCAGCCGCTCCGCGGCATATGGGATCCTCCCGGACCGGGGCACGAACCCGCATCCCCTGCATCGGCAGGCGGACTCTCAACCACTGCGCCACCAGGGAGGCCCTCTGCCCATTTTTTGATTGGGTTGTTGATAGGCATTTTTATTGATGGAAACATTTTTCAGTTTTTAAAATGAACTTTTATTTTATGATAGTTTTATATTTACAGACAAGTTACAAAGACAGTGCAGAGGGTTCCTGTAGACTCCTTACCTGGTTTCCCCTAATATCATCCTTTAAAAAAAAAAAAAAAATTATTTATTTATTTATTTATTTGGCTGTGCCAGGTCTTAGTTGCAGGACGCAGGATCTTTGATCTTCGTTGTGGCATGCAGCGTCTAGTTCCCTGACCAGGGATTGAACCCAGCCCCCGTGCATTGGGAGCACCTAGTCTTAGCCACTGGACCACCAGGGAAGTCCTCTCCTAATATCATTCTTACTAAACTTTGTTACATTTATCAAAGGTAAGAAACCAACATTGGTTCAGTACAGTTAACTAAACTCCAGACTTTATTCAGATTTCACCAGTTTTTCCACTTACGTCCATTTTCTGCTCTAGATCTGATTCAGGATTCCACATTGTGTTTAGTTATCACACCTCTTTGGTCTCTTCCCATATGTGACTGTTTTTCAGATTTTGTTTTTGACAACAAAACAAGGTTTTGATTTTTGACAACCTTAATAGTTTTGAGGAGGGCGGGTCAGGTGTTTCTTAGAAAGTCCCTCAGTTGGGATTTGTCTGATGTTTTCTCATGATTAGACTGGATTATAGGAACTTGGGGTGGGGGGGAGGAGAGGAAGACCACAGAGGTGAAGTACCCTTTTCATCACGTTTATCAAGGGTACATGCTATCAACACAACTCATCACTGTTGAGGTCAATCCACCCTGATCACCTTGCAGAGGTAGTGCTTGCCAAACTTCTCCACTGTAAAGTTACTTTTCTCCCCTTTCTGTACTACACTTTTTGGAATCAGGTAACTAAGGACAGCTCCCCACGCTGAAAGTGTGTGTAGTGTGGGTTAGGGATGGGGGCTGGGCTTGAAGCTCCACCTCCTGGAGGGCGGAGTATCTAGTGAATTATTTGGAATTCATCTGTAAGGAGCAGCTGTCTCTTCTCCCTCTCCCCCATGCGTTTATTTCTTCAACCACCTTTTTATATTCGTATAGACTCATGGATATTTATTTTATAGTTTGGGTTATAATCCAATACCATTTATTTTGTCCCTCATATTGTTCCAGGTTTGGCCACTGGGAGTTCTTTCAGATTGGCACTTACGTCCCTTTAACATGCCCTATCCTTTTGTTTTTGGAGCTTTTTCTTACTTTCTGGCACCACAAGGTACTCCAGACTTATCTTGAATCTCCCCTGCCCCAGCCCTAGTGTTGGCCATTTCCCCCAAGGATCCTGGTTCCTTTTCTTGGAGAATGGTATTAGAAACCAAGCTCTGGGTGTTGAGTATAAACTAGAATTTAAAAACACTTTGTTAGTGTTTTTTAAATTATAAAATTAATACACACTGTTGGGAAAATTTTCAAACAACACAGAAATGTATCAAGTAAGACATAAAAAATTCCACCTGCTGATACCACACAGGGCCCTGCGGGGCTCCTGGGCACAAAGCCTTTCTGTGTCCCCCATTTCTTTGATTATAGGAAACAGCCTTCATTCAGCCTCCATGACTGTCCCTGAGTTCCAGTGGGCAGATCAGTTGTTAATTAAGGAAGGGAGAAGATGAGAGATCAGGGAGAAACAAATAGTCAAACAGAGCAACCTTGGGGGGACTTCCCAGGTGGCGCAGTGGTTAAGAACCCACCTGCCAATGCAGGGGACACATGTTTGAGCCCTGGTCCGGGAAGATCCCACATGCCACGGAGCAACTAAGCCCGTGAACCACAACTACTGAGCCTGTGCTCTAGAGCCCACGAGCCACAACTACTGAAGCCTGGGCACCTAGAACCCATGCTCCGCAACAACAGAAGTCACCGCAATGAGAAGCCCACGCACCGCAACAAAGAGTAGCCCCCGCTTGCCGCAACTAGAGAAAGCCTGCGCACAGCAACAAAGACCTAATGCAACCATAATTAATTAATTAATTAATTTTTAAAAAATCTGCCTGCCAGTGCAGGGGACATGGGTTCGATCCCTGATCTAGGAAGATCCCACGGAGCAACTAAGCCCGTGCACCACAACTACTGAGCCTGCCTGGGCAGATGTAATGACCCGTGTTTCATATGGCAAAATAAATAAGCCAGGAGAAAACAAATACAAAATAAACCTACTGGATGGGTCAAGCGGAGGCGGGGTTTTGACTATATCATGAAGAGTAGAGAAAATGCTTATGGGTATAATAGGGTGTCCCAGTTGAGCCAGGAGGTTGCTAGGTTGGAAAGCCCTGTCACCAGCAAGGGCAAGGTAGTCCTTCCTACAGGCAGTGTGTAAGGGAACTAGGGTTTTGCTCAGATTCTAGCGGAGAAAGCAGACAGAGCCACAGGATAACGCAGTACCGTGATAAGCTCATACCCTCCATAAGGCCTTTGCCCGTGCTGGTCCCTATGCAGGAACGCTCTTCACACCATCAGTCTCCTTTACTTCATGCAGGTTTCAGCACTAATGTTACCCCTTAGAGAGGTTTTCCCTGATCTTGAGACTTAAATCAGCACTCACGACATCCTTACCCAGTTGTCATTCCTTCAGAGGGTAGTCACTACCTGAAATTACCTTGCTCATGTGTTAACTCTCTCTCTTTCCATAGGAATATAAACTCTGTTAGAGGAAGCATCTTCACTGTCCTGTTCATTAGATTTTTTTTTTTTTTGCGGTACCTGGGCCTCTCACTGTTGAGGCCTATCCCGTTGTGGAGCACAGGCTCCGGACGCGCAGGCTCAGCGGCCATGGCTCACGGGCCCAGCCGCTCCGCGGCATGTGGGATCCTCCCGGACTGGGGCACGAACCCGCGTCCCCTGCACCAGCAGGCGGACTCTCAACCACTGCGCCACCAGGGAAACCCCATTCGATATTTTTTAAACAAATGAATAAGCAAAGAGAATGACTCTTCTGGCTTGAGGCTAGGTAAGTAAATCACATCTTTCAAACATGTCCAGCATAGCAGATCCTTCATAAAAGATAGTTATTATAATGACTATTATTTATAGATGTCATGAAATATCAGAAGCCCTGACTTCAATGCTTCCGACTCTTCTCAAAAACGGGGCCCAGAGGCCAGGGCAGTAGAGGCTGAGCAGGCGAAACAGGTGGAGGGCAGGAGGGAAGGCCTGGGATAGCTGCTGCTTGCCTAGGAAAAGGGCTGAGGGGGATGGGATGGGCAGCTCAGGAGGATGGGAGGGGGTGGGGACTCCAGGGACTTCCAAAAGAAGCTGAGATTGGAAAGGAGCAAATCCTAATCTGAATCTTGTTTAAATCATAAATTGATGATGGCAAGGACTAGTTTCATTCAACTTCAAAATTCCAGAGTACATCTATTGAGGGTCTACATTCAAAGCACTTTGCTGGTCCCAACACAGGAGAGAGTTGAGCCCAGATATGGCTCAGGCCCCTTAGGACACATTGTACTGGAGGATACAGAGAGGTAGGTTACAGCTAACTGTGAGAGTATAATAACCCTATACTAGGAGTTCCCAGTGGAGTTTGAGATGGTCTTACAAAGGATGCCTTGGAAAGAGAGAGTAGGGCTTGCAAAAAGGGTGAAGGGGGTCTTTTTGAAGGGGGTCAAAGCCATGTTGGTGATTGAAAACACAAAACTCAGGGAAAATATCTATTTCTTGTTTGTTGTGGTTTTTTCCACTGATCTTATGTCAACAAGCTCAGGGTCACTTTTAACTGGCAATAATATGGACGGAAAAGATTATTTCACTAAGATAGACTGCATATCTGAGGTCAGCAGAGCTATCAATAATTGGGTTTTGTCTTTTCAAGAACAAAATAAGCTGAAATTCAAGAATTGGGCCTGAATGACTATCTGTGTGACTCGCCAAAGCTGAGCCCCCGCACAGAAGGGAGCCTGGTTGGTCCCGTGATGCCCTTTAGTCTTGGGACCATGCCTTGACCCCCTTCACAGGAAAAACACAAGAAGGACTTGTCACCTCTCAGCCCCCCTGGGTTTTTTCTGACTCTGTAAAAAAACAATCAAATAAAAATTTTATCTTCCCATGATCAGAAAATATTCTCCATTGAGGACTTTTCCTAGGACCTTGAATTTAAATTGTTGAAATTCTTTATTACCTGCTAACCTTGTCACCAGCCTTTTTGAAATGGAGAACTCACCTTTAAGGAAAATCTGCACTTTATTATATGAATGGTAAAAGTTAAGCCTTTAGGTAACGTTCAAAAAAACCCCCACATTTTTGCCTTGTACTGTATATATAGCAGCAAGTGTATTCTAAGAAGAGGAAGACTTAAGACACACTGACATGTGGGTGGTACACCTTTAAAGATGTCTCTGTTAGTAGGATTCTGAGTGTCATATACACTGAAGTTAATTGAAATTGAGTCACAACAAAGAAAACAAATGAAACAACATGCATAAACTTTTATAGAGTAAAAACCTATCAAGCATAAAGTGGTCATCGAGCACTTACCATATGTTCAAAACCACTGTGTTTACCCAAGCACTGTAGGGCTATCTCTACTTTTGCACAGAAAGTGTGTGTCCAGATTCATTGGTAGGTTGTATTTTGGTTTCAGGTTTTTTTTTTTTTTTAACTCAGAATAAATTTTTTGTAGGCATACATCTTTGTTTCCTATGTTATGTGTTAAATAGATTTTGTGGGCTAGCTTAGGGCGTAGCCAGCATAGTGTTTATATGGAAAGTGTCACCACATTTCAGTTTATAGCTCAGTTGCTGGGACTCACCACCCTGCTCCTTTCCCCCAGCTGTGGAAAGAACACAGGACAATGGGAGGGGCAGGATCACCACTGTGGCTTCTGATGTCTCTTCTATTACCTCTGAATTTGGTTCCTCCTCGGGCGTTCAGCCATTCTGTCAGTTCTTAAGGAGAGAATTGGCTCCCTTTGAGTTTGCGCCATCATAGGACTTCTGGTTTGGGACCCATCCTCTCTTGTTGCAGGTTGAGTTGGGCTTTCTGGACTCCTGTCTTGGACCCATGTCCTCTCCACTGGCCCTTAGATGTGCAAGAGCTCCAGAGGCTGGTCCTGATCGGAAAAGGAGATGATGCCAGGTCATCAGGAGAGAAGAAAGTCTTGGCTGGCTCAGCAGTCTGGGCGGTTTGTCTGGGGCTCCTTGGGATAAAGCAGACTAGGTCTGAGATCTCTGTCTTCAGCTTCCCACATCCAAGCAGGGAACCCAGTACTCAGCCCTTCAGATGACAGGGAGACTCATGTATCAACTTGAGAATGAGAGGAGTGGTCCCACCAAGGGATCCATATGCCCCAACTTTACTAACAATCCTCAAAGTTCTCTTGGTCAGCACCCAACACCTGCTTCTAGGACAAATTCAGAGGCAATTCCAGGAGTGGGACATCAAGTCATTCCTGTGTTCAGTGTGTATTCTCTACATTTTCAGTTTTTGCAGGGCCAGGATGAGGATGTGCAAAATGATTCTGGGTGGGCCTCATCTTGTTGGAGTCACGTGTTCTCCAACTGCCCTGCCATAAATAGAACTGGACTAAACTGAAGCAGAGGTTCCCTTTGGCTGGCTTGCAAAGTAGAGTCTGGTCAGAGAACTCCAGAGTGATTTTGGAGATGTGGGTGGGGACAGGCACTGGGTACGTGGAAAACTGAGAACCTCATTTAGTTTCACAAAGTGCATTCAAGGTCTTGATACAGACTCAGGATAGCAGTATCTAAGGGTAGAAATTTATAAGTGAAATTGTTTTCACTGCTCCCAAAGAATGATAGAAAGGTAAACAAGAATTGCCTAAGTAGGAACCAGGGAAAACTGAGAAGGAAAGGCTGGATCCTATTCAGCGTGGAGGAGAATTATGGTCAGGAGTTCAAATTCAATGTCATATTGCGGAGTATTCAGAACAAGCTCAAATCCAGTCCTGGCAGGTAGTAAAGTCCAAGAGAGACAAGGGGGTGGGAGTGACAGGTCTGGGCAATATTTAAGCTTCTGAGGCCAATAAGAAATCTTGAATAGATCAAGGAGGAAATGACACATCAGAAATGATTCTATGAGGATTTATTAGAAGCTTATCCTAGCCCTAGGGTTAAAAGCTGGTATCTACAACTTTTGATGCAGATCTTTCTTTAGAGACATTAAAAAAAAAAAGAAAGAAAGAAAGCTGGTATCAACCTGACAGAAGGACAGACTCACCTGTTGGCTGGGTTGAGGTAGACTCGATCCAGGCTCAAGGTCTGTTAGTCAGGCTAACTACACACAGAAAGGAGGGATGAAGGCCACCGCACAACACCATCACTGCCATTTAGGTCTGTATCTATCTACTGATGCAAGCATGCATCATAACTTGGCCATGGACTCTTTATAGAGTACCTCCTTCACAGTAAGAAGTAAGTATATTAGTCAGGGCTCTTTTCATTGCAAAGGAAAGAAGCTAAACTCCGAAGTCTAAAATGGAGAAAGAAATCCATGGGCTAGATAACCAAAAAGTGCATGAGTAAAACTTCAGGAATGGCTGGATCCAGGGACTCAGATGATGTAATCCAGGGTATGTCCTTCTCCATCTCCTGCTTTCCTTTGTGTTAGTTTCAATATTTAACTTAGAGTTGGCTTAAATAGTTCAATCTACATGGTGATAAGATGACCATTAACACCCCTAGGCTTACTTCCTTTCTTATTTCCTCTTCTAGCGGAAACAGAGTCCCCAGTAAATTGCAGAATCCAGTTTTTACTGCCTGGTTTGACCTTAGAATCTTTCCTGAACCAGTCATTGTGTCCAGAGTGTTACTCTGATTGGCTACACTTACATCACATTCGACAAGCTCTAGCCAATCACATGGATTAAGAAGTAGAAAAGAAGTGGTTCGCTATGGAAATTTGGTGTACTATTATCAGAAGATCTGGTTGGGGGAAAGGCAAAACCAAAAGATACCCATAACAATGAGTGATTAGCTAATATTCTATCAGGTAGTGTCTCTCTGGCCTGGTTTTGGGCAGAGCTGAGCCAGCAGGTGGCCAATGACCACTAATGTTTGGGCGTTGTTAGAATAAACAGGGACTAATACAGTTTTGGTGTGGTAAAGTGTAACAGCAGGTCTTCTACTTGTTTAATGTTAGAGTTTTTACCAAGTGCTTTTCTCAAAGTTCATATTATTAAATATTATTTAATTAAATGAGCTACATAATAAGAAGAATTACATCTCCATTACAGGGATGGCAAAACTGAGGCTCTGAAAGCTTAAACAAAAGGCCTTCTTAGTAACAGGTATCTGGTTAAAGCATAAATCCAACCTCCAAATTCATTGTTTATTTTACTCCACCACAATTGCTTCTGGGGAAAATATATTTCCAAATGTTGCAGGAGGTTTTGTCTCTTTCTACATGAGGTGATAGGGATGATCATCTAATGAGACAATATCCTTAAAGGAATAGTTCAAGGATCAACCTCACTGATCCAGACAGCCACATGTATGTGTATATGTATGATGTTAAGCTTGTGCTTAAAATCTGATAAAAACAAAAATAAAAATAATGGTAATATCTTACGAGTTCTTAACTGTTAATATTCTTTATGTCTGTGTGCATTTATAAGTTACATAGGAAAATACTTACTTGATAAAAACACTGAACACTCATGAAATTATTGAGAGAAAAAAATCAAGCACTTATAAAAAGTAGCTTTGAGGGAAATGGGAGTTTTAAAGTCATCTAATTAATTTTTAATGCAAATAACCAACACAGTAGATGATATGTTTATATTGGTAATGGGATGTCAGGCAAAAATATAACTCTGTGCATATTTAAAACACGCTGGTTTCTGTGGCTTATTAAGGCAGCTATGTCACCGTGCTCATGTATCTGTAGAGAAGTGTTTCAAATACTTTCCACAACTGGAGAAGAGTTTCAGAGATTCATAGTTAATCCATCAAGAAGAGAGCTTCTTGAGAGAGCCTAGCCTGCACCAAGTTGGCATCTATTCCAAGAACAGAGATAATACCATATACGGTTCTATCTTCCTACTAGGAAGGGGCAGTGAGCACATCTATCAGTCAGGGAGGTGTTTATACTTCACTTGTCAACTCCAATAATGCAGTTGCTTGAACTAAGCTCTCCTCCTTTTACTATAGTCATGAGTGTTTAATATTGCATTTGAAATTCTACAACTACATTGAAATTTTTACAATCTACTATAACCCAGCAGGTACCCAAATTTAATGACTACTTTCACATTCAAATACTATTAAAGCTACAGAATGACTACTTTCACATTCAAATACTATTAAAGCTAGAGAACATTATTTAAATTATTGAGTCTTCTTGATCATACAACAGCAAGTTGAATCCTCACTAATGAATGAGTTCATTTTTCTTCTTTGGACTTTAGCCCCTGTCAAACAATGGGCTTAAGATGTTAGAATTTTCTAGAACAGACCTCCTCATAGGGTTGTTCTTCAACATTCAAATTAGATTCTTCTTGAGGCAAACTGTTCACTTAGGTACCATAAAGCACCTCCAGGCCCTCTCTACCCACAATGCTTCTGCTCTGAATTCTGCACTTAGTATGGATATTTTGAGTGGTTGTGCCTTTATAATGATATACGTACGGTCTTCCCCTTGGTATCGCGGGGGATTGGTTCCAGGATACCAAAATCCGAGGATGCTCAAGTCCCTTATATAAAATGGCATGGTACAGTCAGCCCTCTATATCCATAGATGAAGAATCCGGGGATAGGAGGATCTCGGTAAATGCCACACTCCTCACTTTATACAGTGACAAGGTTTTCAGGCACAGTGGAGATCATTTCTGGTTTCCTTTTTGGTAGAGAACATTTCTGCGTGACAACTGCCACCCTTGGGCTATGCTTTTCCATAAGCTGAGACCTTATATATAATAGGCGTAAGCTCTTACCTATGTCACCTAAATTTTCAGGGCTCTGGAATAAAAACGTGAAAACTCCACCCCCCCCAAAAAAAAAACTATTGTTTGCTATCCAATTCCTGAAATTTCAGCCTTGGCTTAAACCATGATGAATCGTTTTCAACATAACTGCCAACCTTGACTGGTAATGACAGATGGGTTCTAAGACCAAATCCAGGTTCAGCAAGAACCAGTGCTGTTGGGAGGACACTGAAGCCCTCTGTAATACAAGCAGCCAGGAGGAAAACTCTTCTGAACTGTTGACAGTCATTTGCACCTTAGTGGGAATGAAACTCTTAAAAGTATATAGAAACTGGGAGGAGAGGGAATCAACAGACGATGCACTCCCAGACACTGGGAGGAAGAGTGACGGGGGTGCAGCAGAGAGGGAGGTCAGAGATCCACACAGCTGTGGCTATAACAAAATAAAGCAACATGTTAGCAGAACAGAATTGTTAAAGGTTATTTCAAGACTGGACTTGAGCTTATTAAGGCACAATGACTGTCCATTCTTGCTGGCTCCAGCACTTATTACAGTGTTTGGGATATAGTGACAGCTCAATGAATATTGGTGTTTTCAGTGAATTTTTTTGAATGAATGAATATCTGTTTTTTTAAACAATTAAGAAAAGGCTCTTTCAACTGGCAAGAGACAATTCCCCTGACAGTGATGTTAGGAATGTACTCCTTTTATTTTTTTTTATGATTATTATCATCATATTCTTACTATCATTGTCATCATCATCATGAACTAGAATACTGCTGCATCTTACCGCTTAGTCCCATGCCAATAAGGGATCTGAGGAAGCTCGCATCTATGCTTACGTCCCTACAACTGATGACTTACCAAATTAACTATTTATTACCTTATAAAGGAACGTACTCCTTTGAATCACAAGCTATGGACGAGAGAACACTAGTTTCATGCTCTCCCTTGATTGAGAGCTCAAAGAAACCTTACCTTGCTTGAACAAGCAGAACAGATGCAGATGGCCTAAAGGGTAGAAGGTGAAAATATCAGCAACTGGAGCTCACCTTAGAATATTTTCTCATTGCATCCAACTTCAAAAGAAAGCTTCCAATCACCCGCCCCCCCTTACAGAACACCCTACCCCACAGAGACATACACACGCGTACACCAGTCTTTGGTTGTCTTCCCTTGAAATTGGTTTACGGTTAACAAAGAGATAATCTATGCTAGGAACCTGAGGCTAAAACAGATGAGGTGAAATGCTTCTTTGTTCTCTGAACCTAAGCCCAGTGTTCTTCCCTGGGCAAATAATGAAATTAGAAATACTGCTCAGATGTATAATCCCAATCTACCTAGGTCACTGTACATTTCATAATAGCAATAATGTTGGAGATGCTTGAAAAGAGAATATTTAAATGGAACTAGAGGGCAGGGCCCTTAATTTAAGGAGTGTAGTAGGAGGCCAATGGGAATTTCAAACCATCTACCATGTTTTACCTTCTTTTCATGTTGTTGCTTCCCTCTGCTCAGTGACTGGGTCAGGGTTGTTCCATCACCTGGTAACATATTAAATTCCCTTTCATCCTGAGTATTCTGCATTTTCCATTTGAGGTTATGGCATTGTTAATTGGAGCCAGAATTCGTTATGTACCTTCCCCACATTTGCTATGTTGTCTTTATCTATTAATACTAGACTCTGGGAGGATATAAGAAGATCCTAGAGATCTCCTTGGTACTGAGATGTGGACATCCATATGAGGACTTCTCCAGCACTAAGGGGTGCATACCATGTACCATCAGATGCCAAGAACCAGCAATAAGGACATAAAGTCAGTGGCAAGCCCACCGAGATAAAATCCTCTAACTGGTTGTTAATATAACATAAGCATATTTTCCCTTCTCACTTCTGTAGATCAGAAGTCAGTAAACTTTTTCTGTAAAGGACCAGGAAGTAAGTATTTTAGATTTGTGGCTCATACAATCTCTGTCACAGCTCTGCTGTTGCAGCAGAAAGCTACTTAGACAATCCATAAACAAATGGACATGGTCAGATTTGACCCACAAGCCATAGTTTGGCAACGCTTACTCTAGATGATAATGATAATAAATAATATTTTTAAGACCAGGTGACTTCTTTATTATACAGCATTCCTTAATATTTTATTTTTCTGATATATTGGTTTTTTGAGGTACAGTTGATATAGGATATTATATAAGTACAATATATATTATACAATATAATTGAGGTATAGTTGATGTACAATATTATATAAGCTTCAGGTGTACAAAATAGTGATTCACAATTTTTAAAGGTTATATTCCATTTATAGTTTTTATAAAATATTGGCTATATTCCCTGTCTTTTACTATATATCCTTGTAGCTTACTATAATAAATAATAGTGAGTGCTATATACCAGGTACATTATTTTACTTAACTTTCTCAGCAATTCTATGAAGTGGATACTATTATTTTTTATTCCCATTTACAGATGTAAAATTTAAATCTTATACAGTTTAAAGGAAGGTTCTTCCTATCATATAGCTGGAAATGAACATTGCCAGTATTTGAATCTGAGGTTTGCTAACTCAGAGGCTGCTTTGATCCTTTTTAAGGGGTAAGACTTGATGTGCTGATGGGCAGGGAGGTGCTAGCTTGGAAGGAATGAGAAAGATGTTAGAAGATGGAAAGAGAATTTAACTGTTAACCTTTGGTTGATGTTTATTCTTCTGAGTTAGACTTGAGATGTATCTTCAAGACTTTGACACTGGGCAATCAGGCTCACTCTGAGATTCTGTAAGCTGATAAACTGGCCTTTTCTCTTATCACCTAGAGAGGCCGTGACTTTGAACAGCAGCCCCAGTAGAGGGAACAAGTAACACTTCATAACTAAATAGTGCTTTATAATTTACAGACTCATTTGATTCTCATGGTGACCAATCCCTGTGCTTTGCTCTCATTCTCCCTCTATTTGGAAAGCCTTTCTTCCAAATCATCCTCCTTCAAGGCCTTGTTTAAATGCTTCTGCTTCCATGAAGCCTTCCCCAGTGACACCAGCCAGAATTAATGTTTCTTTTACTTGTGTCTGGATCACTCTGCACCCTTATCACCTAGAAGCCGTGGTATGTTTTATTGTAAACACGTATGTACTGGCCTTCCCTCTTATACTGGTCCATAAGTTCCATGAGGGCAGGAAGCATGCCTTGTTCCTTCTTTTGTGCCCACAGAATTTGACATGGTTTAGGGGACACTAAATATGTGCTTAATTGACTTAAATTTAATGATCTTCATAACAACCTTGGAATTAAGCTGAACAGATGCTGTCCTCTTTTGCAGATGAGGAACGTGAGGATGAGAGAAAGAATTATTTGTCTTGGGAGAAGGTGTTTGCTAGAATCTTCACATAGTCTCTACTACATGGCTCCTCATTGCAATAAAACTCCTCCGGGGTTTTCAAGTTCCTGGTGGTAATGGGCTTCCAATGGCTCTAATTATATATGCAGAAATTATAAAAGTTAAATTTGAGCACGTGTGACCTTTTTTTTTTTTTTTTTTTTTGCGGTACGCGGGCCTCTCACTGTTGTGGCCTCTCCCGTTGCGGAGCACAGGCTCTGGACGCACAGGCTCAGCGGCCACGGCTCACGGGCCCAGCCGCTCCGCGGCATGTGGGATCTTCCAGGACTGGGGCACGAACCCGTGTCCCCTGCATCGGCAGGCGGACTCTCAACCACTATGCCACCAGGGAAGCCCACGTGTGACCTTTGAAAAATGATTGCTTACGACACTTCTCGTAGCAACAAACATTATCTTTGCACAACAATATCACCCAAGATATTGTTGGGAATAGTGATCAATTCATAAATCCGCTCAAGAGATGCTTAAACTCTCTTTAAATTTACTGCAAATTTATAAGCACAAAATCTCTTTTTCTTATTGAGGGAAAATTTATGTATAATAAAAAGTACAGATTTTCAGTTCGATGAGTTTTGGCAATTGTACATACTCTTTGTAAATACA
Organism: Mesoplodon bidens; assembly: GCF_964165515.1. Lineage (NCBI taxonomy): Eukaryota > Metazoa > Chordata > Mammalia > Artiodactyla > Ziphiidae > Mesoplodon > Mesoplodon bidens. The sequence continues at coordinate 21,837,779 of NC_138174.1, read as the reverse complement.
TAACTTTTTGTAAATTTAAATATGTGTATGTGTGCAAGAGATTATAGGACATATTTGAGACAGAAAGGAACAGGGACAGGCACAAAGAGATAGACCTGGAGAGACAGCATAGATAGATGTGTGAAAAGGACCGGAACTGCTCGCCGCCAATTCTGACAGGGTAAGTGGTCAAAGAAATAACAAAATAAGTGCCAAACCACCTAAATAGATTTCTTAGAAAAAGAGATTAAGGATTGCTGAGTGATCCCGAGATGTGTGGGCAGAAAGGAAAAGCTGAAGTTTCTGAGATCAAAAGCAAGTTCCTTTCTTTGACAACTTCGTACACATACACAAAGATGAAACCATTCTTATCAAAGAGAAAGCAAACTATTGACAGATACATTCCTGAAAAATAAATGGTCAGAAGGAAAAAAAAAGTCAAAATGGCCTCGGGGCAAGTTTTATATCCCAGAGGCTAAATAACATCTGCCCAGATTGACAAGGAGATATGGTGAGAGGCAGAACCTCAAGACTGAATTTGTTGTCTAACACAGGTACTGATGGGGTATGGAGGTTTTATGTTCTTTACTCCAAACTCTTAGTTGTTTAAACACACTCCAGCAAAAACAACAAACTTTAAGTTTTTAATTCAACCAAACAAGTCAAGAGTAAATCATGTTTCCATATTTCATATCCCTAATAACCAGACTGAGTTACTAAGAAGTCAGTTTTAAGGAATATTCCAGGAACTCTGGCTTCAGATTATATTATAGGATCTGAAAGTGTTTTATGACTCAGGACTTTCTTATCTGATCTGGATGGTAAACTCCCTAGGTGGGCACAAGGCTTCTAATACCGAGATAGTCCTATATACCACTCTCTCAATGAAACTGTTTTATCAAACCAGTAGTGTCTAGAACTTCATTACTGAACTGGATTATATTTCTGAGGTCTTTAAACAGAATGCCATTTAACCAAAGAAAAGGTATAAGTCAAACTGATATACTCTCTCCACAGCTGTTTCTATTTTGTGGATACTCCTGTTGTACAAGCCTCTGGACTTAGACTGCCTGGGTTTGGATCCTGATTCTACCACTCCATTGGCTGTGTGACCTTGGGTAAGTTACTTGACCTCTCTGTGCCAATTTGCTCATCTGCAAAGAGGGGGAAATAGTACCTGTTTCATAAAGATACTGTGAGGATTAAATGAATAATATCCACCCATTTATTTAACAAATACCATTGGCCCTTTGTATCTGAGTGTTCCACATCCAAGGATTCAACCAATCACAGATCAAAAATATATATTTTTTAATTCCAGAAAGTTCCAAAAAGCAAGCTTTGAATTTGCTGTGCGCTGAGAACTATTTATATAGCATTTATATTGTATTAGGCATTATAAATAATCTAGAGATGATTTAAAGTGTACAGGAGGATGTGCATAGGTTACATGCAAATATTAGGACTTTTATATAAGGTACTTGAGCATCCATGGATTTTGGTATCCATGGGGGTCCTGGAACCAATCCCCCGCAGATACCAAGGGACCACAGTTGCATTTCTTGAGCGTCAAGCATGTGCCAGGCAATGGGTTAAGTTCTGGGGGAAACAGCAATGAACAAAATAGGCAAAAGAACCTGCCCTCATGAAGGTTACATTCCAACCAGAGAGGCAGACAATAAACAAGTAAACAAGGACATGTACAATGTCCGATAGTGGTAAGTACTGTAAGAGAAAAGAAAAACAGAGTAAAGGAAGTAGGAGTTGGGGGCTGCTCTTTAGCGCCCAGGGACAGCCTCGCTGAGGTGACATTTGACACCAAGAATAATATCTGACGCATAAGTAAGCATTTAATAAGTGTTAGTGTCGCCATTATTATCACTATTAATTAGAACCATACTTAACCAAATTCGCTTATGACAAACTCCCCAGGGAAGTGAAAAAGTTTAAATTTCTGCCAGGGAGATTATAAATGCTATAACATACAACACCAATGGTCACTTTTGCTTTGGCAGCCTATAGGCTGCCCCCTCTCCTCCTCCCATCCCATTCCTGCCCTCTCCCTGCATCCTTGACACCTATGCATAAATATCATCTTCCCACATGCACCTGCCTGGAGGTATGTTGTACACTAGCACAGCACCTTATATTTTTTCTTCCTAGCATTTGTCTCATATCATCAGTGTCTTATGTTGTTTATTCTTATTGTTTTAAGTCTGTCTCCCCACTAGTCTGTACTCTCCATGCGGGCAGGGACAGTGTCTGCCTTATTAACTTCTAACCCCAACTCCCTTCATACCTGGCCTAGTTAATGGATGAATGTGTGGTTAGAGGTCTCTACCCAACTGTGTGCATGATTAGGCAAATGACTGGCAGCGTACCTGCATCTTCGGCATCTGTATCATGTACCTCTTCTTGCACTTTCATTCAACACAGTTTGAACTTCCCATCATTTTAATTGTAGACAAATATCGAAGCTCATCTGCAAGACAGTCTTTAAAGAAACAGACAATAACTGTGCAGAGTAAAGAACCAAGAACCAAGCTTACTATTCTAGGAACACAAAAAGTCCCCCAAGTGGACTTCCCTGGAGGCACAGTGGTTAAGAATCCACCTGCCAATGCAGGGGATACAGGTTCAAGCCCTTGTCCGGAAGATCCCACATGCTGCGGAGCAACTAAGCCCGTGCGCCACAACTACTGAGCCTGCGCTCTAGAGCCCACAAGCCACAACTACTGAGCCTGCGTGCCACAACTACTGAAGCCCGCGTGCCTAGAGCCAGTGCTCTATAACGAGAGAAGCCACCGCGATGAGAAGGCCACGCACCGCAATGAAGAGTAGCCCCCGCTCACCGCAACTAGACAAAGCCTGTGCTCTGCAACAGAAGACCCAATGCAGTCAAAAATAAATAAATAAATTTATTTTTTTTTAAAAAGTCCCCCGAGGAGTAATCGTAGCCTCATTTATGTAGTCTAGTATTCAGATCATCTTGGCATGATCTTATTTGTCATCATTATTCTGAAATAGCCGTAAGCATCTTGACAAGACAAATCATCACAAACTCTTCATTCATGACCTGTGGAGAAAGATCAACATACCCAGCTTTTAAGTAATTACCCATAAGATACACAGAGGTAGTAAATGTGTGAGTGTGCACACACAGGACGGGGCTCAGGGCTAAAAATTAAAGCCGATCTGAATTGGTCAGATCAGAACTGACCAATTCTTGTGTGTTTTGAGGGGCAAAACTTGTGTGTTTTTATTTTTCTCTACAAAGCAGGATTGCTAGGGAGCAATAATAACCATATCGTTACCTCCTAGGGTATCACAACACACACATCACAGAAGTGATTAGAAGAGGCAAGCCAAGGCCAAACAGGACAGAGGTAGGGAACGATTTTCAGAACATGGTCTGACTCACCCAGAGCAGCCGTGAAACAACTTAGCAGGGCCAGGAAATGCGTGAAATGTAGTACAGCTAGGGGCTATCTGTCTGGTTTATAGATTATCCACTCCCTTTGCCTTTTCCCCCCCTCGGCCTACATTTTCTAAATGTAAGCCTTGATCATTCTCCATCAGTAGATAATAAACAGCAAGTAGAAGTAAACTATGATCTTTAGTTGCCAACCGTTACTCCAAGCAAAAGACGGAATGTCATTAGCATAGCTCTTGGTTAATTTATTTAACTAGACACAGGTTTCACTTTTCCAAGCTATTTTTGCTTTACTCCTGGGCCCACCCTCTACTACAATAGCTTTGCAAGAACAGATTGTCAGAAGCTTTCTCCTTGTCCATTTCTACAATAGGGCTTCCCAGAGGTGAAAGAGAGTTGCTGGGGGAAGGCTAGCATGAGTCTGCACGAGGCCTGGGCCATCCTAAGGGAGAAGAAGGCATCCCAAGGGTGAAAAATTGAAGGGGAAGGTAAAGAAAATGGCCAGGGTTCAGAAACTGACTCATACTGAGAAACGAGCTGGAGGGAGCGTCACTGGCTTTATCTGAAGCAGCGGCCACGTCCAAGGGACAGGTTGATACCAGGGAGGAGAGTGGACTGTTAACGGTTTGGTCATGGTTTCTCTGTACAAAGCAAATGAGAATCCCAGAGTGAGCTGCCATATCAAAAGAGGAAGCTCCCTGGAGAGGAGCCAGCAGGGAAGTTGTGGGGTGAAGGGCTGGGGGTAGGTGAGGGGCGGGCAGGGAAGGAATCGAGTCATTGGCCATGTCTGTAGAGTGAGCTGAGACGGCTGTCCCCCCAGTGCCATAGGGGACCCAGCCATGACATGATTGATTTCACACCCCGGGAAGGAGCATTTACAAACAAGCCTGGCTGGTTGTGAAATATGAGGCCATGGTGTGGGCGACTGGACATCTCTGGCTATTTTTTTCTGTAAGGCAATTACATTAAGTACTTAACATCAAGCCAGAGAGGAAAAATGAGGGCACTGTGCTTTGCGGGGCAAGGTTGAGGAAGGGGGTCTAAACTGTCTCCCTGCCGTAAGCAAACATGCACATACAGAAAATGAACCCTCTCAGATGCTGACTTCTGACAACAGGGGCAAGGGAACACACCAAGACCCAAGAGCATGAGGGACTATTAGTGGTGTCAACAACTGCATGTGACAAAGGTTGAAGGGGAGTGAAACTTGCCAAGTGTTAATGGATCTGCTGGACGTGGAGAAAACTGGGCACCTGCCGTGTGCCGCCTGACCTGTCTCTCCCCACCTGAGCTGTGGCCAAGCGAGCTGTCTCTCTCTTTTCTTCTTTCCTGTTGAGCTAAAATAAAGGTTGCTCTTAAATGTTTTTCAGAACCTGGCCTGACCCCAGAGCCATCAACTGATGTGTGAAGGCCTGCTGGGTATCCGATGCCAGGGAAGAAATGCCACTTGCAGGTGCAAATGCCCCAGGGGCATCCTGAGCGCTCACTCCAATCATTCCTCAGGCTGGCAGCATCCCATCACAGAGGGACAGCCCAGCAGCCATACAAACGGGAGTCCCCAGGACATTTTACGGAACATGTGCAGAGGGCTGATGTCACGTGAAGGAAATACACAGACACCCCAAACTGCCGGGGCTATTAGCTCACCTGGAAGCAAGAGACTACCTCAGCTCTAGAAAGCCCTCAATACATACCCTGTACTTGTAAAATTGATTAAGTAATTATGCCCTTCAAGAAACACCAAACAATGGAGGAGACCAGGCAAACAGGGCATCGCTAAAAAAAAACTATACAGAAAAATACATTCATTTCAAAAGGGTCCAAGGAAGGAGCATAATGACACAGAATAATCCCTTTGTATTTTTCTAACTTTTAAAATAGACATTTTCAAAAATAAAGTATAGAGATAATAGAATGAACCCCCCATGTACCCATCACTCAGCTTCAAACAATATCAGGATATGTCCTTCTTATTTTATCTGGTCCCATCCCTCTTTTTTCCTGGAGTATTTCAAGAAAAATCCCAGACCTTTTGCTATTTTACCCAGAAATATTTCAGAATGTATATGTAAGAGATCCTTGCATTTGCATTTTTTACAGAAATTTCTATCTCAAGTATTGAGAATTTAAAGAGAAAAATTATTGCCTGGGGAGGCAATAACTGAGAATTTGGAGCATTCTTTCTGCCTACCTGCTCTACCCTGAAGCCTTTCAAAGTCTTGGGTAGGCATGTGTTGCAAAACACTTTAATGTGTGACTTCCTTACCATACAGTGTTTTCTTTTGCCTGGAAACTACCCCAGGACCCACGGATGGACCCCTAGTGGTGATGTCTGCCCAGCTGGCCTGATTTCAAGGGTAGAGACTCTGGGCCAGGGTGGGCCAATGAGATTCTCTTTGCTGGTGATGTGAACTTGGAAGCAGAAAAACATGATCAGGCAAAACTGAAAGAGAAGGTCTCCTCAATTCTGCTGCTGAGAGCCAGGAAGCTGCCCCTGCCAAACCTTGGGAACCTTGGGAAGGTTCTTGGCCTTCCCAAAGCTTGGGATGGGCTAATATTTGGTTAGATTCCGTGAAACACCCATAATCTTTCTAATGAATGCTGTTTTTGTGTGTTAGCTAACCAGAACATGACTTTTACTGTTGCAGCCAAAAGAACTTTACTAAAGCTCTCTCCAGAAGGATCCCATGGCCTAGACATACCAGCAGCACAAAACTAATATAGTGATGAGAACGTTATGAAACAAACCCTGGATGTCATGTTCACTGCTATCTCCCCAACACCTAGCATAGTGGCTCAACATAGAGTGGTGGTTCAACCTATTTGTTGACTAAACTGAATATTAACCTTCCCAGCAGAGAAGATCGTGGAAACATGGAGCAAGTCTGAGCATCTTACTAGAAACATGGGTTTGGCTCTGACTCTGCCACTTTCTTTCTATGAGAGTGAGTCACTTAACTTCTTTGGACCTCAGTTTCCTCATCTGTAAATTGGGGATAATAAACTCAGCCAACTGCACAGAAAGGCTCAAATGAGGTCATGCTATATGAAGGTGCTTTGTAAACTAAATTGTTTGCAAATGAAAGCTGTTATTATCTTTTCCAGCTGGGGATTCCATTCTGCCTATCTCAGCCTTTTGGCCGGAGAAGCCTTTAGGGCAAAAGTGGATGATGAACTGCCTTCTTCATAATTTTTTATTTTCCCTGTTCCCATTCTAGGCACTTCTTTTTAGCTTGGTGTCTACTTGGAGGACTCTGTTTTCTAGATTAAACTATGAGGAACCTAAGAATGCTGCCTAAGAGTCTGTCTTTTTTCTAAAACCTATTGCTTCTTCATTCACCCCATTAGGTACTCAACTCTTGACCACATTGACTGGTCCCCATGTCACTCTGATGATCAGTGGTATAGAGGTGGTGGCTTGATCCATTTCTATCAACCCCTTGGAAGACTCACTCACTCATCTTACTGGGAGGAGGTCCCTTTGAAAAGACAGGGAGGCAGAGGACCAGGAGAAATAAGTAACTGTCAGTCTCAAGGCTTCCTGACTCAGCTCTCCTGACCAGGAAGCCACGAAGTTGGCAAGAAGCAGGTGGGTTGTCCTAGTGCCTGAGTCATGAAACAGCTTGAACTTTCCCATTACCTGAACAGCCCAGCACTTAGGGAACATTGCTGCATTGTTCTGTGCCCTCAGGTTCCCGGTGGCAGGCCAACCCCGGGCCGTGCCAGCAAGCACATAGCTGTGATGATGCATCTGCCCCTACCGTTGTTCATTTAATTGAATCCACTGGGACATCATCTCATAATGCTACTACCCAAGGAAGCAGGAGTAGGGCTGTGAGGGAAGGGGATTACATCATCATTATTATTGTTATTCACTTATCAGATGATTATTAATTATACTTCAATTAAAGGCTTGCACTCTTGACAAGCATGAGCTCATCAGCCCTCACAATGCCCAAAGGAGGTCAAGAACCAGGAGAGGGCTGATTTGCTCATGAATGCAGCTGGCTTGAGTTTCAGAGATCCGGTGATCTTTTTTTTTTTTTTTTCTTTTTCTCTATGTCTAGCTCCTGGCCACCTCCCTTTGGGACCCCCAATTTCCCCAATGCATAGTGGATAGACATGCTGCCCACACCGCCACTGGACACTGTAAAAGTAGCAAGGATGGAATTTTCCTTTCACAACCTTTGCATGGGTTTAAAAAAAAACAACAACAAAAGAAGAAAGTGTTGACAACCAGTTGCTCCAATGTAGCCCACTCGCCCTCAAGATAAATGCATCCAGGGAGGTAACTTCACAGTTGAGTGGACCCCTGAATTTCAGTGAAGCTGGGGCAGTTTTGGGTTGGGGTCTTGGCAGGGAGTCAGGTGGGGTCGGCCTTTGGTAATCAGAAAGTCATTCTGTTACTGAGGTCAAAGTACAAAGCTGCAGCACGGAGGGACAATAAATGGTGAGCGGTAGTCAGAGCCTTTCAGAAGCGGCAGTTCCACAGAGGGATGCTCAGTCAAAGCCAGGCAGCAGGATACAGGCCCTGCCCCACTCCCGCCGCCGACCCCCAGAACAGCATCCCTGGGGACCGCACCTCTTCCTCCCAAGGCGACCCACAGATGTGGAATATGCAGCCAAACCGCCACAGGAAAGGTTTCCCTTTAACACCAGGATCAAAACAACTGCAGGGGTTTTGCGGGGTGGGGGGGAGTTGTGGGGAGGGGGGAACTGGTTTTCTTTTCTTTTTCTTATTCTGTTTTTTTTTTTTAAAGAAGTGGATGGAGTGGGGGGATGGAGTGGAATCTCTTAGCAGGTAGGGATAGGTACCAAGTTGCTTAGTGGGCCAGATGCCCCATCCTGCAGCTGCCACCCCCAGCCTGGCAACAGAGTTAATAAGACCTGAAGGAAATGGAAAAAGAGAGATGTAGAAACCTGAGGCCCCAGGTGCCTTATCTTGAAAGAGATCAGCCTTTCAGTTAAAGGAAAGGTTAACCAATTAAAAGGTCCTTGAAAGAAGTAAATAAATAACCCCCCAGTGAGTTGTCCTCCCTGGGTTGGGGGGCGGGGGAGTCCCGGGGCTTTGTCTGCAAGGATATGGGCTCTGCAGAAGCATTTTGAGTAAAAGGAGTAAGGGCTTTACCGTCCGCACTGCTCCTTCCTCTAGCCTTACCCAATGAGGCTTGTAGCGATTTAATCTGAAAGAGATAAAGCCCAATTTCCTCAGCTCTGGAGCTGATAAACGCCAAGGCAATGACCAGCTCTGTTCACAGGGCAATAATTAAAGCTCTAGGGAATCCAACCAGTAGGGTGGTCAAAGGACAAGGACAGAGTCATATTTCTCAACGCCATTCTGGGCAGCTGTGAGCACCTGTCCTCTTGCTGGAATTTAACCCGGTGGAATGAGCATTACCGTCATCCATGTCTTTACGGGTTCAGCGAGACCATATCAGCCCATGAGCAATCCAGCTAGCATCTAAGTCATCCATCACAAGCACCAAACATGCCACTAATTTAGCATTCCTTAGGGAGGCAAGATTCAGCAAAAATAAACACTTAACACATTTTCTTACTGGTCAAGGAAGGGTCTAAAATTCCAGAGATTGTATAATCCCACATTGAGGTATGGTGACTTCTTTATTGAAAAAACACACATGGCAAGATATTATCTGACACTGTTGAGGTCTGCCGAACAAGTTCTCTTCTTTGGAGTATTTGGAAACAGTACAATAATGTGTGTGTGTCAGGAGACGTGGGGTCAGAGGAAGCCCAGCAAAAGGAAGGAACATGTGTGTCCACGTTCTCAACACAGAGATTTCTCAAAGGTATAACCCTGTGAAAAGTGGGGAAAAATGGCGGAGCGGGGAGAGACGGGGACATCCCACCAGGAAGTCAGCCTAAGTTCGTATGCTCCCCTGAAAACATACATGCCAACAGGAAAGGGAACAGGTCTCCATGTGAATCAGAGCTGATCCTAGCTGGGACAGAAAGTGTGGCTGTGGTACCTGGTGGGTCTTTCCTGCATCAAGAGCACACGCTGTGAATGCCTTCCCAAGATCGAGGGAAAGACAGAGGCTGCGCTAATACCTCAACGGTTCTCACTCCTTTTCTTTTTTGAAGCACGAGAACCTGTCTTTTAAATGAAATTTTTCTTGGGGCTCAATTCTATAAAACAGATAAATATGATATCTTACTAATATAAATTTATTTTGAACATTTATATTTTTAACACATATCAAAAGAACAGCAAGATAACTTGGACGTACATAAATATTTGAAACTGAGTGTTATGCTTAGCTTTATATCAATTTCTGCATCCGAATTATTGATTTCAATTGTCCTTGGCCTTAGAAATGTTTTATGTATTTCAAAGTAATAAGAAAATTCAAATTCACACAGAGAGGTCAATGCAAATGGAAAGTATGGGGTTTTTTTGTTTGTTTTTTAGTTTGTTTGGGTTTTTTTTTGCGGTACGCGGGCCTCTCACTGCTGTAGCCTCTCCCGTTGCGGAGCACAGGCTCCGGACGCGCAGGCTGAGCGGCCATGGCTCACGGGCCCAGCCGCTCCGCGGCATGTGGGATCTTCCCGGACCGGGGCACGAACCCGTGTCCCCTGCATCGGCAGGCAGACTACTCTCAACCACTGCGCCACCAGGGAAGCCCGAAGGTATGGTTTTTTAACAACTCTCCTTTCAAATGGACTAATCCAAAAACTTGGGCAAGAAGTTGAAGAGATTTTAGTTTCAAAATGTAATCACAGCAATATTTATCAAGGGCTTGCATGTCTTCTCACGAAATAAAGGTCAGCAACAAACTCCCCAACCTTAAAGTAAGCGCTAAAATATCTCGAGTAAAATATGATGCTTTGACATGTAGTGATAACATGTGCCAAAGCTACGGGCCTTAGCCTTGTTCCATATTTAATTAAGCTTTACAGTAATGATGCACAATTTGTACTTGAGCAGATCAGCAGTGGCCTAATTTTTTTTTAAAAAAGCCTGTGCAAACTACCAACTTTTCAAAACAATGACACACTTGCAAGAACTTCAAGTATATTCACAAAAAAGGTAAAAGTTCCTACTGAAGAATTAACTTGATAGTCCAAATTAATGCCTTGATAGTCCTTAATACATAGAACTGTGGTATAGAATACATTTAAATGAATACTTTTAATTATAGTATTTTAAATAATTAAAATAGATTTAAAGCATACATTTGAATCAAACATTTGTAGAACTCCTAAAGAGCCTTCCAACAAATCAACATGTTCAGTAGGGGTGGAGTTTGGATTCTGGATGGGGAGAGATATATGAATGGTAAGGGAAAGAAGGAGTCTTATTCGAAAAGACATTCTGTATCATGTTAAAGAGTATGAACTAGATTCTGAGACTCATGAACAAGAGAGGGGCATAATCAGGTCTGTATTTTATTTCATTTATTATTATTTTTTAATTTTTGGCTGCATTGGGTCTTCGTTGTTGTGCGCGGGCTTTCTCTAGTTGTGGTGAGTGGGGGCTACTCTTCGTTGTGTTGCGCGGGCTTCTCATTGTGGTGGCTTCTCTTGTTGCGGAGCACGGGCTCTAGAGCGCAGGCTCAGTAGTTGTGGCACACGGGCTTAGTTGCTCCGCGGCATGTGGGATCTTCCCAGACCAGGGCTCGAACCCGTGTTCCCTGCATTGGCAGGAGGATTCTTAACCACTGCACCACCAGGGAAGCCCCTCAGGTCTGTATTTTAGAGTGATCACACTGGCTACAGTGTGGAAAATGGCTTTGGGTGGAGGCAAAGGGGAAGGCAAGGAGAGAGATGACTGACTAGAGGTGCTGTGGTCATCCAGGCAAGGGGTGATGGTGGCTAGAATGAAAGTCATAGCGCTTCAGCAGGAAAGAACAGGGGTGTACATTTAAGAGTTATTCAGAAGGCAGAGTTGACAGGACCCAGTCATTTATTAGATGGAGGTTGTAGGACTGAGGGACAGAGGAGAAAGAATGATGCTAAATACTCTGGCACGGGCAGTGAAATGAATGGGGTATCCACCACCGGGGCAGGAAATGCAGTAGAAACAGGTTGGGGTGGGTGCAGAGAAAAGAGATGCTGAGCTCAGACACGTTGAGTTTGAGATTCAAGTCAATAAGTAGTCATTAAGTCCCCGCAAAAATGATACTAAACAGCGTCCTGCACACAAAGACGAATGGCAACAGACCTCTCCTTCAAGGAGCTTATAACAAATGTAAACAAATAATCCGACTATAAGGCAGAGGGCAATCCATGCTTTAAGGAAGGGGCATATCTTTGGAAAAATAAGAAAGGGTTCATAGGCCTTAAAAGATGAATATGATTTGGTTTTTTTGGAGATGGGAAAGAGAAAGACGATCCAGGCAGGGGTAACAACATGAGCCAGAGATGGAAGCAAAAAAAGCAAAAAAAAAAAAAAAGGATGTAACATTTTGGGGGGAACTAGAATAATTCAGTTTATTTGGTTTATGGTACAGAATAATGATTGGGGAGCCTGGAAAGGCAGACCAGGGCAGATCATCAGGGAAAGCCTGGACTGTCCTGCTTTATTGTGGGATCTGCTCTGTACGGGTGGAGAGCCAGTGAAAGCCTTTAACAAGGAAAAGCATGAGGTCATGGGACCCTATCCCCTGAAGCACGGTTTGCTTCCTTCACTTCTAAGGCCAAGGACCCTGACCACAGGGGCTGCTGGGAAAGTAATGTCATCTGTTCCTCATCAATCTCCCCAGGTAAATGTCACTGTTAGGACAAAGGGAAATACCGCTGGCCACTGAAAAACCACTGCAGTGGGGCCATGTGGGTAAAGTCATTCTGTCTGAGTCACTAATGCTGCTCTTTAACTTATTTTGGAATCTTTGGTTTGTGGTGTGGCAGTGGATTAATTGGCAGAAACTACAGAAGTAGCTGTTACTCCATCTTGATTTGGGGAGTTTGTGCAGAGACTTAAGAAACTCTTACTTTTGGGTTTGTGTTACATTCACTTGTTTTAAAAAAGAAAAGATCCTGATGTAATGAGGTGAAGGTCACATCCTATGTCGGTAGTCCCAGGAATGCCTGAAGCGGTTTTGTCATCAGAACATTAAAAATTGAACTGTCTTCCCAATATAAAGCAGACTGTTGGTTGATAAATACTGTGAATGTAGAACATGGAAAAAGAAAAGAAAAAGTAAGAAATTCAGTGCAGGCAACTATTAATGTCATCACAATTCTAACCACTGCCAATGGAAAAACCATGAGAAATGAGTCTCAAAAGGCCAAGATTTTCCAAATGAAAGAAGTTTCTCCAAGCTTCTCATTTTGTTTATTTTCTGTCTGGCTACATCAGACTATGACCTACCTGGCATGTATATCTGTGGTTAGTTTCACACACAAATACACATGCATGCACTGCATGTCAGGAAGGTAGCAAGAAAATCACGTGTAGAGTTCTATTTAGAAACTGTTCATTTAAATGTACTTTAAATTTTTCAGGTGACAAAAGGTCCTACCCCATTTGCAATCCCTCCTGAAACATCTGGAAGCTTACATGGATTACTAACTAATCCTAAATTAGTAGTCCTAACCAAATGTTTATAAATTGGAGAAGGAAACTGGGAAGAAAATTGGAGAGAGTTAACATCAGAGACACCCAATTAGAAATGACCATTGTCAGGAGGGTTGGCACGGAGAACCGGACGATCAGATGGTCTCTTTCAAGCAGAGCCAAGTAGGATGGAACAGGAGACAAGTTTTCCTATCAGACATTATGGGGGGAGTAAACACCAACACCCCAAAAGTAACTAGGAACCTTCAGAAGATCAATAAATTTATTTTCTCCAACAAGTCCCAAATCATGAATCAAAGTTTTTAACTTGATATGGAGGGAACGAAAGCATTAATTGCTGCAGAGTTCCAAAGTGTTGGGACAAAGATCAGTGTTTTATGTCCAAAGACTTTTGACTCAAACACAAGATTTAGGTAAGCTAACCAGGTAAGTCGAAAGTTATGTGATTTAACCAACCCCTACCCGCTACCTCTGACCCCCCTTCCATTATTACCAGCCTGATGTGTACTGGCCTGACACGTTTCATTCAAGATCTTTTTCTAATATGTTTGCAAGATATATGTTTGCATATATATGACTGTGTAGTTGTTTTATACTTTTTTACATAAATGTTATTATACTGTACATATTTTTCTATAATTTGATTTTTTTTCTTTCTTTCTTTTTTTTTTTTTTTTTTTTTGCTTATCAAACATCTTGGAGATTTTTCCTTACCAGTGTGCAGAGATTAACTTCAGTTTTTACTTGTATGATTTTTTTTCTTTTTTTAACTTTTTGGGAAAAATTGTAGATTCACAAGAAATTACCCCCCCAGATTTTCAGGAATATCTGGTCCCCCTTCACCTAGCCTCCCTTAGTGGTAACATTTTAATTTGCATTTCACCAGTTTTATATATACTCTTTTGTGTGTGTTTGCAGATTGTTTTGTGCAATTTCATTATATATATAGCTTCATGTAAGCAGACTACATTTTTAAGACTTTGTATTCTTATTCAAATATACTCCTGACAGTATATTTTTTGTGTAAATTCCTGAAGAAAGTATTTTCAAAGTGGTTTTCTTTTAATGGTCTTAGAAATTTATCTTATTAAAAATTATTGGTTAGGGTGATTATAAAGATTAAAGATTTAGGATCTTAACCATGTATTGTCCTTTTTAGATACTCTCTTGTTCTTCAATTGTTTATTATATATGTGTAAATGCATAGATAGAGAAATAGATAGTTGGATGGTTAGATAGATCTGATTGGTCTTCCTCACTAGACTAAAACCCCTTGGGAGGATGGGCTATAGTCTCAGAAGTCTGTTAAATTCACGTCTTTGTATGTCTAATGCATGCTTAACATGTGCCCAATAAATGCCTGCTGGTTAGTTAGGCTGGTTAATTATCTGGTTACCCCACTCTACCAGAGTGCCAGCTGAATGAGTCAAGCTGCGTATCTCCATGTAAAAGTCTGCTCCTGGAAAACTCAAAACAAACAAAACATTTGCTTATACCGCTCTCAGTGTAAGAAGCCTTAGCAAAATATTCTTGGAAACATTATGAAAACACCTAGATACTACAGTGGTAACTTTTATAAAGGCAGCTCAGAAGATAGGTAGCTAGATATTTAGTTCCAAGTTCCATCCAAGACAGTGGCAGTTTCCTACATGACTTCTGGCAAATGTGTCATGAATATTAATGAAGCAAAAGATCAGAAAATACCCGCTGCTTGTTAGTTATCCTGGGATCCTCTTGGGATGCATATGGCAAGGTTCAAGCAAGGCCACATTCATCTCACTTTTGTTCTTTTTCAGGACATCATTATTGTATTATATATTTTAATTTCATTGGGGTGAAGTCAGGCAGAAAAAGAAACCAAAATATTAGCTATTCAATTGATTGTAATTTTAAATGACATTGCAATGATTATTTATTACCAAGGAAAAAAAACTAAATAGATAAGAACAGTGTGGCATAGAAAAGTTAAGCCTTTCTTTACCAACCTTATTCTTCCTTTAACGTGGAGCCTAAATCCTACTACCTTCTTGAAATCTTCTCTGCGCAGAATCCAATTCTTGTGGCATATTCAAGAATGTGGATGTTGCCATCAAAAATACCTGTCTGAACATAGGGATGCATGTATCTTTTTGACTTATAGTTTTGTCCAGATATATGCCCAGAATATATACAATGGAATACTACGCAGCAATAAAAAAGAATGAAATAATGCTCTTTGCTGCAACATGGATGGACTTAGAGATTATCATATTAAGTGAAGTCAGAAAGAGAAAGACAAATACCATATGATATCACTTATATGTGGAATCTAAAATATGGCACAAATGAACCTATCTACAAAACAGAAACAGACTCACAGACATAGAGAAAAAACTTGTGGTTGCCAAGGGGAAGGCAGAGTGGGGGAGGGATGGATTGGGACTTCGCGATTAGCAGATGCAAACTATTATATATAGAATGTATAAACAACAAGATCCTACTGTATAGCACAGGGAATTCAATGTTCTGTGATAAATAATAATGAAAAGGAATATAAAAAAAGAATGCATATATGTATAACTGAATCACTTTGCTCTACAGCAGAAACTAACACAATATTGTAAATCAACTACACGTCAATTAAAAAATAAAAAATACCTGTCTGAGTCAAATTCTACCTCTACCTCTATAGTTCTATGTCCGTGAACAAGTCATGGAACCTCTCTGAACCTCAGTTTCCTTATACATAAAAATGAATAATAAAATACCCTCTTTGCTTTAAGAAATAAAGCACTTAGCACAAGTTCTGACACATAGTAAGTATTCAATACGTACTAGTCATTTATTACTAGTAGTACTTTATGCCACTATTTTCAGCCTGTTTAAAGTATATGATAGGACTTCCCTGTTGGCGCAGTGGTTAAGAATCCACCTGCCAATGCAGGGGACATGGACTCGAGCCCTGGTCCTGGAAGATCCCACATGCCACGGGGCAGCTAAGCCCATGCGCCACAGCTAATGAGCCTGTGCTCTAGAGCCCACGAGCCACAACTACTGAAGCCCACGCGCCTAGATCCCGTGCTCCGCAACAAGAGAAGCCACCACGCACCACAACAAAGAGTAGTCCCTGCTCACCGCAACTAGAGAAAGCCTGCGCACAGCAACAAAGACCCAACGCAGCCAAAAATAAATAAATAAATTTATATTAAAAAAATAAAGTATATGATAAACTGGAAACTCTCTATACCAAGGATTGCAAACAGTGACCTGTAGGTCACATCATGTTTAGCCAACAACAGGTTTTTCAACCAGCCTGGCATGTATTCTTCATTTCGTTCTCACTCCTTGTTGTTACTTCTTGTTGCTTCACACGTTGCATTACTTGCCTGGTCCTTCCGAGACATTTGAGTTTGTGATTACTTATCGAAACTTTTGATTTTGTATCCTAAGAGTTCAAAAGAAGAGGAAGAAAGATTGGCCAAACGTCGATGGCTGTCACCAAGAAAGGGAACAGGGGAGAGAGTGGGCAGGAGATGGTAAAACTTTTCTTCACTGATCAATGCTCCAGACTTGAGGATTTCTGTCTATTCTACTCATTAAGCACTTAACCATAGACTGACTGGTATTATTATGTAGTTACTCATGTTTATTTCATCTTCCAAAGAAACCTGCCATCTTCTTGAGGACAAAAATCATGTCACATACATTTTTTAAAAAACCTCTCAGAACATCTAGCTTGGTTCCTTCTCACAGTAATATTTCAGTAAACACATTTTCAAAATAGCACTATATTACATTCATTGAGCACCTATGATATGCCAGGATGATACATGCTAAATGCTTTGACGGCCCTTATCCCATTTAATCTTTACATTAACCAAAGAGGCAGGCACTATTATTAGACCTGTTTGTTAGATGTGGAGACAATGTTACAAAGGTTATGAAACTTGCCCCAAATCACACAGCTGGTAAAAGACAAAACCCAGACTGAAACCCTAGTCTGTCTGATCCCAGAGACCCTGCTTTTCACCACTTTTGGATATTGCTTCCCAAATTAAAAAAACAACAAACATTTCTTGATTAATTAGATGCTGAATAGCTGGACATGAATGAACTCTTTAAGCTCACTTGTAATATCTAGGTCACTTGGCAATAACTAGATGTTTACTATTGTGGATGTTGGGACCTGAGATTTACTCAGTCAGCAGAAAATTTTGCTAGGCATGTGCCCCAGAGGACAGATGAGTGAGACAATGTCACCGAAACAAGTAATTATAAAACAATGCAATAGGGCTTTAATGACCGTTTGGGAAAATGCTAATGGAAACATAGGAGACACACTTACTTTAAAATAGATCACCATATATAATCAGCATTTTTAGGATTCCTGCTATGTGCCCAGAACTGTGCTAAGCAATTTATAAATATTTATTTGTTTAACTCTCACAACTACCCCCAAGAAGTAGGTTTCATTGTCCATGTTTGCAAAGAAGTAAACTAAAGCCTGAAGTTGGTAAGTGGCTTGGCCAAGGTCACACAGCTAATAAGAGATGGAGCAGGGATTCAAGTTCAGGTCTGCAAGACACCCAGGCCCATGGTTTATTCCAGCTTCACATGCTGTTATTAACTAGGTTTTCCTCTGTTTCTTTGCACTATCAGGAAACACCAAGGAAAGCATATAAATATAAAGGAGGTATACGTGTGTGAAGGAGGTTTCAGATCTGTCTCTTTAAGGCACTTCAGCCAGCTGAGTGAACCAGCAGGGTCATGGGGCTGAGTCATTGTCTGACTTGGAGAAGAGATTATTTCGATATTTTGCTTCTCCCTTTTTTTTTTCTCAGCTGGGGTTTGGGATCCCTATTGTTCTTTAGGCTGATACCAGGTTTTCTGCTTGCTGATCTTTTTGAGCAGTTTCTTGTCTAGTCCCCCTCTTTCTTTACATGTAATGTAAACATGGTCCTTTCAGTTTCTGTATTTTTTCCCTACCCTCTTATCACATCAAAAAGAGAGTCTTGACAGTTAGTTGTTTGATTTGCCATTCTCATGATGAAGGTTTTAGATCAAAGCCAAAGCACTATCAATAACATTTATAACATATTTTAGGCCAAGGAAAAAATCGAGCAAATGTGGAACATTTTCAGTGGACCCTCAGGAGATGCCTTGGGACTGCTCTCTAGCAGGATTCGTTCTGGAGCCTGGTGTGTATGTCTGCCATATCTAACTGGGGGAATGCCAAAGGGGGTCCAGGACCCTGTCACCAAAAGAGAAAGAAAGGGGTTGTTCCTGATGGAAGACATTTTGGCAACATGAAACCTGTGCCTTAAATAGAAGCTCACCTTTGGGCCCAGTAGGTTCATTCTGAGGAGTCTATTCTAAAGAAACAAAGTTGTTATATAGTGATTTACATAACGTTAATAGTGAAAAAGCAAACACACTTAACAGTTTGACAATGGAAATTGTGCCAGTGAATTATGATACAGCCATACAATGGAATGCTTCACTGAGAACTTCATGTTGTAGAAAAATATTTGATGACATAAAAAAAGTTTTCCATATTTTTTAATCTTTTTATAATAAAATGTTTCAAGCATACACAAGGTAGCGAGACTATTATAACAAACCTACCATCCAGCTTCAACAATTAAGATCCAAACACAGTCCATAACTTATGTTCAGTGGTAGGTCTCAAGTTTCTTTTAGTCTTTAGGTTCTACCTCCCTTTCTTTTTTCTTGCTGTTTCAATTATTTGTTGAAGAAACCAACAAATAATTGTTAGGTCCTACTGTACAGAACAGGGAACTATATTCAATATCTTGTAATAACCTATAATGGAAAAGAATCTGCAAAAGAATAGATATAGGCACACATATACATACATATATATGTATGTATAACTGAATCACTTTGCTGTATACCTGAAACACTGTAAATCAACTATACTTCAATAAAACATAATTTAAAAAAAGAAACCAGAGTGTCATGTAGAGTTTCTCCCTTCCTAGCTTCTGCTAATAACTTCCCTATGGTCCTTTAAAGATGTTTCTCTGTGTCCTGTATTTCCTTGACTTGATGTTTGATTTTTGGCAAAAATACTTTATAAATTGTCACAGGCTCAATGGTGTCCGCCCCCCAAATTCATATGTTGAAGTCCTAACCCCTAGCGCCTCAGAATGTTACTGTATTTGGAGATGGGGTCTTCAAAAAGGTAATTAAGTTAAAATGAGGTCATAAGGATGGGCCCTAATCCAATATGACTGTGGTAAAAGAAGAAGAAATTTAGACTCAGACTCAGCATACCCGGAAGACCATGTGAAGATATAGCAGAAAAGGGCCATTGTAAACCAAGGAAAGAGGTCTCAGAAGAAACCAACTCGACCAACACCTTGATCGTGGACGTGTAGTCTGCAAGACTGTGAGAAAATAAATTTCTGGTTTTTTTAAGCTACCCAGTCTGTGGCACTGTGTGCAACCCTAGAAAACTAATACACAGATGGTAGTGTGCTCTTTCATCAAAAGGCACATAGGGCTTCCCTGGTGGCCCAGTGGTTGAGAGTACGCCTGCCGATGCAGGGGACACGGGTTCGTGCCCCGGTCCGGGAGGATCCCGCGTGCCGCGGAGCTGCTGGGCCCGTGAGCCATGGCCACTGAACCTGCGCGTCCGGAGCCTGTGCTCCGCAACGGGAGGGGCCACAACAGTGAGAGGCCGGCGTACCACAAAAAAAAAAAAAAAAAAAAAAAGGCACATAATCCATTCTTTAGTAGGGAATTCTGTAGTGCAGAGAAGAACATATTACAAACGGCAATTTAAAAAACAAAAAAAGCACTACACACTAAGAATGGCTACAATTTCAGAACAAATTATTTGCCAGGCACTACATTCATTATATTACTTGACCTCACAACAGCCCAGCAGGTAGGTATAATCGTTGCCATTTATAGATAACGAGACTAATTCAGAGAGATTCAGACACCAACCCCAGGACACACAGCTAGTTAAGTGGCAGAGACGGGTCTCACAGGCAGCTAACTTGGGCCATCTGCCTGCAAGTCCTGGGCCACTTCTGTGCTATGCATATGATCACAGAGACTTTGGATGCCGTCAGCCTCAGCTGGGTGCCTGACCAAACTGCCAAGCTCAAACTGGAGAAGAAACCAGCCAAGGGAGAGAGAGTTCCCCCAGTGAGAAAAAAGGACCACTTCTCAGGGTACTGGGCATCTGAGGTCCCGACCCTGGTTTTCTTTCTTTTTTTTCTTTTTTTTAAATTTTATTTATGTATTTACTTTTGGCTGCTTTGGGTCTTTGTTGCTGCGCGTGGGCTTTCTCTAGGTGTGGTGAGCGGGGGCTGCTCTTGTTTGGGGTGCGCGGGCTTCTCACTGTGGTGGCTTCTCTTGTTGTGGAGCACGGGCTCTAGGCACGCGGGTTTCAGTAGTTGTGGCACGCAGGCTCAGTAGTTGTGGCGCACAGGCTTAGCCGCATGTGGGATCTTCCCGGACCAGGGCTCGAACCCGTGTCCCCTGCATTGGCAGGTAGATTCTTAACCACTGTGCCACCAGGGAAGTCCCCCAACCCTGGTTTTCATAGTTCATAGCTAGCAGCTCTATGATGGTGGCTTCTATAATGACTATGACCTTGATTCCTCCTGGACCGGCATGGAAAATGGCTCTGGTATCATCCTGCACAGACCTCCTGGCTCTTCCCTCACTCCCCTCAGCCCGCTAACAACCCTAAACTTCACAGGCACATTCACAGGTGTTTTGTTCTATTTTCACTGACTTTGGATCACATTTCAGTTCAGCATTAAGAAGCAGTGAGTGTGCAGCAATACATTGTCAAGGTTGAAAGTCCGGGCATTGGGGAAAAAACAGATCTGGGCCGGGGTCCTGCTCCATCCCTTTGACCTGGGCCACTTTAAGTGAGAGCCTTAGCTCCTCTAAGCCTCCGTTTCCTTGTCTTTAAAATAAAATTAATTATAATACCCACTTCACAGGGTGGCTTTGACAATTAAATCAGAAAATGCATATAGAGCACACCTCTCAGGGCCTGAAACTTAATAAGGTAGCTTTGAAATGTTAGCCCTGAAAGAAAACAGGACGGTAGCAAGAAGTGACGGGTGTCTGGACTCCACAGTATTCTCTGTCTACACAGGGAATGAAATCCACCACAGAAAAGCAGATCTGGTGACTCCGGGTAACTTTGTCACTAGCAGTTCTTGACCAGAAAGTTTCAGGCACTCTTGGCTTCCCCACTTTGACCTCCAAATCACATTGACTGCTTTTTCCATTGACTTTTGAGCTACCTTATCATTCAATCAGCTCTGGACAAATGGCATTGCTTTCAAAGTTACAGTCTGCGTACAGTTAACTAAATAGCAGTGAATCTATGAAAGAAAGCCGAGAGCCAGTTTCCTCTCGTTTTCTCCTGAAATTTCTGGCCACTCGCTTTGACCAGCAATGGGAAATTTCCAGTCTGTTAGCCTGTTAAGCTTTATCTTACTGTGGCAGTCTATACTGGTGTTATCTCTCCCACTTCCCTAGTGGGAAAAATGCATTACATTTGGGACCAGTCACATGTGTCGATAGTACCTTTGTTGATGACACCCAGTGTGATGTAGTCAGGGCTGGTCTAATGTCTTTTTTCTCATTGCTGGGCATCAGCTTCTTCATACCCTGCTTGCTGGCCTGGGCATCCTTGATCAACGCATGGTTTTGTCTCCCATCTTCTTCATCGTGGACTTCACGGTTGGAGAAGCATGATGCTGACCTGGTGATGCACATGTTTCTCTGAGGGATGCTCTGCCAGTTGTACCTTGGCCCTGAAAGGTCTGGGGTCTTGGGCTGTGGGGCAGCCTCTATATAATCTTCCTCTGGGTGTGGACACTTTCAGGATGGCCTTCTTAGCTTTCAAGGCCTTCACTCTGCTGGGGTGGGGTGGGAGGTGGAAGCTGGTACAGAGAAAGAGAAGCTGCACCTTCCTTTTTTCATTTTCTCTGCTTTTTGGTAAAAAAGAATCTGAATTCCAGAAAAGACACCCCACAAATGCCATCAAAACCAAGCATTTCTGAGACTCTTTGCTGTTTGTATCAATAGCTTGAGGAGTTCAAGTGAGATTTGGGAAGGTAGCCGGTGGTTTTTCTCCCTGGGTCATTGTTTGTCTTTATTTCTACTTCTTCTATTTGTTAACTACCCAAAGAGAGCAATTGATTTATATTTTGGTTGGTAGGTTTGAGGGCTGTCTTCCAAGTAAAATGTTACAATAAGAGTGACAGTCACAATGAAATAATATTTTACCGTATGAAAATAATTTGCAAGAAATTTGCATTAGGTTACGTGTTATATTTCACCAGAAATGTCCTACACAGCTTTTTTTTGGGGGAGGGGGAGTGATTAGCAGAGCGTTGGAGGATTTGAAGTTTGATTTACTTCTGTCAGCAACAGTATTTCAGATGTACTCTGTCTTCCATCCAAGAATCCCCAAGCACATGGCATTGACTGCCCAGCACAATAAAATAAATCTCTCATTCCCCCCATTTGGGAAGCTAGGTTAAGAAAAGTGAAGACATTTCTCTGGTTACTCAGCCAGTTCAGTGAGACCTAGCATGGATGAACTGAAAAAAAAAAAATGTAGTTCCCAACTTTTGGTTCTCGGTAATGAACAGTTAGCTTTTTAAACATTTTTATAAACTTCTGGAATTTTTGGAAATGTGGATTGTGATCCAAATTTTACTCTGTCTTGGTCAATATTAGTTAAGTTTCTATGATTAGTCCTTTACTTGAGGTCACATTTTTTCCAGATACAGATTTATACATTGTACCTAATTCCACCCCAAGACCAACAGTTCTGTTATCCTTGCTTAAGTCTTGGGTGTTGTTTTAAAACTCTTCATACAGGAAAAGAAAACAGAACCAATAGACAACATGAACAAATCTGTACCAAGTACTCCACTAGACATTTACAAACTTGACTTCAGTGAATCCTCCTACCATCTATAAGGAAGCTATTTTATCCTTATTATACATAAAGAGATTGGGGCTCAGAGAAATTATATAATATCTTGCCCAAGATAATACAACCAATAAGATGGCAGGAATTAGATTTTGACCCCAGCATTCTCTAACTCCAAAGTCTGTGCTGATTTTTTAAAAATTTATATGGTAAGCCAAATTCCTCACTTCCACATTCTCCCAGAGAAGGGAACATGTAGACACAATGAACCTCTTATATCTAAAGTTCAAGTAAATATATGAGCTCTCTGAGGAGTTGGCTCTTTTCATAGAGAATCCAGAAACAGACTGGAGCCCTTGCAGAAAACAATTTTGAATTCTCTGTCACATGCTGGATAAGGGCTAGGTTTTGATAACTGTCTAGAAATGTGGATAGCAAATAGTATTGTTTGGTTTAAAATTTTTTTCCTTCTCAAGCACTATCATAAGTGATATTATTTCCAAATTTCTATATATTATCATCACATCTGTTGAAAGTAACCTGGTGATATCTAGAATAGGTACTCTTATTCTAGAAATGTAGGGGAAAAAACTGAGTAACCAAAACTGTGAATCGGCTACAGGCACAAAACAAATGATGGAAAAGCAGACTGGCACTGGAATCGAATTTCCCAATTCCTGGCCCTTTACACTTTCTTTTTGACAGTGTAGTCTCTTTCTAGATTATTTTTTGAGCACAAATTATAATATAGGGGCTCCCTGTTTTGTGAATGTAACTTACTGTAAGGTTTAATCATTGGATCAAAAAAATAATTATTTACAATCTTGCCCTAGAATGGTATTGCTAAAGTTCAAAATTTTTAGGATTGGGATTGTCTGTACTGGAACTCCGCTGTCCTATTTATATGTGCTTTCATTTGCTGTAGTGATCTCCCTCCTAATTTTTATGTCCCTGTTTACTTTATATAGTTTCTTCCAACAGACACCTCTGGGTGTGGGGCTTTGGGCTGGAGACGGAGACCTGTATGCAACACACCACAGTGGTTGGTAGGCATTCACTAAAGGTGAAGTTCAGGACATGCACAGAACACCTTCTCAGAGCAGTGGCTGGGAACAGTGCCCCGGGGGGCCAGATCGCTAGACTGCACCATTGCAACAAAGGAGCAAACAAGAGAAAATAAAGCTGAACACAAGTATAGAACCTACAGAGGGAACGGGGTGAATCAGAATATGGCAGGGGTGATCACCTTGCTGAGAGTCTGATCATCCAAGTCATAAAGGTAATAGGGATGGTTTGGAGAGTTTTTATTATTTTTCTCACTGTCTTGCACAGATTTGGAATGCTAAAAAAAACAAGGAAAAAATAATAGAAAATACTAATTTTGGTCTGCTGCCCGGTGTCATGAGACCCAACAAACATTCAAGAAGGAAGATTTTGCTGCGTTATAAAGAAGAAACCCATTTTAGAAGCTACTAAGAAATTAGCCCTGTGGATGTGTCCACATGTGTAAGAGACAGACACATCTTGATCAATGTCTGTCTTCTCCAACAGACTATAAGCTCCATGGAGCAGGGCCAAGGACAATCTACATGTTGTTGGGCATCAATCCCCTTATACACAGTAAACCCCCATTGTTGAATCAATGAATTGAATGAATGAATGATAAATGTGTCTAGAAAGATATATATAATTAAATCACCTAGGTAATTTTTATTTTCTCTGTGATAGTCTCTGATTTTTTCTTTTTATAATAAATATTTGTCATTTTCTCAAAGCATTAATTAAAAGATTTATTTCAAAAAGAAGAGATAGAAATGTATATGATACTTTAGGCCCAAAGGAGAAAACACTTCTTGTCAGATAGCCCAAACTCTCAGGGAGCCATTTGCACAAAGGTCTTCTACACATAGTATCTCTGAAGGAAAAAGAGAGAGAGAGAGAGACAAAGAGAGAGACCACTTGGCCAGAAGGTGAAGACAACAACCCGACCTTTATCTCAAGTGGCCCATCCCTTATTGGAGGGGAGACTCCAATCTGGAACTTTATAGCCTATCACTAGGAGGTCCTCCTAGGTTGAACTGTTAGGTCCTCCTGCAAGCCCAATGGGAAGTTGCACTAGTCAGGGTTCTCCAGAGGAATAGAACAAGGAAGATGTGTGTATAAAAGAGATTTATTATAAGTAATTGGGTCCCATGATCATGGAGGCTGACAAGTCCCAAGATCTGCACAGTGAGTTAACAAGCCGGAGACCCAGAAGAACCAATGGTTTAGTTCCCGTCTGAGTCCAAAGGCCTAAGAACCAGGAGAGCTAATGCTGTAGTTCGAGTCCAAAGGCAGGAAAAAAAGCCAGTGCCCCAGTCTGAAGGCAGTCAGGCAGGAAGGATTCCCTTGTAATCTTGGGAGGGTCAGCTTTTTTGTTCTGTTAGGGCCTTTGACTGATTCGGTGAGGCCCACCCACATTATGGAGGGCAATCTGCTTTACTCTGTCTACCAATTTAAAAGTTAATCTCATCCACAAACACACTCACAGACACACAGAATAATTTCTCACCTAATACGTGAGCACCCTGCGGCCTGGTCAAGTTGACACATAAAACTAACCATCATAAGAGTCATTTCGAGGGCTGAGGCCTCCATTTTGACCCATCATGCTCAGTAAAGGTGTTTCAAAAGGCTTGAGAGACTATCTTTCTTCTTTCCCTATATTGCTCAAGGTTCCTAATTGCAAGGAACAGAAATCAAATATGGTTAACTCATGCAAAAATGCATCTGTTGAAAGGATATCAAGTCACTGACAACATGGGTAGGTGGGCTGATGAAACTTGATTTTAAAATAGCAGACATTCAGCAGGAGGAACCAAGCTTGCCAGGGCTCTGCCAGCCAAATTACACACGCACCCCAACCATTGGACACTGAAGCCACACAGCTGCCAAAATTCCATCTTATCATTTATCTGTCTCTCCGTCACTCATTCAAGGCTGAAGTCCTTGGTGGGAGTGTCTGATTAGCCCAAGCAGGTCATATGCCTTCATCCTGATGCCAGAGGGATGGGAGGAGAAACGGCTTTCCATTCTGGCTTTCTTAGTGGGAGTTGGGGGTCTACCTTCCATCTCTACTACCACCATGGGGGATTCCCCACAACATGGATGTGAATTCAGATGCTGGGAATCCAAAAAGTAGCAACTGTGCACTGCAGCCCTGTTATAATTAGCTAGTCACATGACTGGTCAGCATTTAGTACAAAGTAGACTCAAGGCAAACAAGCCAATTAGTAAGCTTGGCCCAGGGAATTATAATCAGAAGCAGGAAGCAACATCTAAGAAAAGGCAGTTTGCTAGCTTGTAGATGGCCTTAGTGTTTGAGTCCCAAGCAGAAATTTTGGAAAGAGTCCCTTAATCAATTAGCCTCCTGAAAAGTACCTAGTGCACATTGGTTATGCACCTGCTGTGGTGTGTACAAAGGACCAACCCTTGCATAATAAGGAGGTCTTAGTCTCCACCCCTTCAAGTGGAGGATATACTTACATACCATTTTCACTCAGCAGGAGAGAAAAAGGAAGAAACTGTCAGAGTTGCTCCTGCTCTGTCTGGAGTCTGTTTCCCATCATCTCTTACACTGTCTGGGCTTTCGCTCTCCCTGTGCCCACAGGTTCCATGCCAGGGATCAACACTAGGACACAGAATAAGCTGAGTTCGGATGGAGACAGTCACTACACTGAGAGGTCTCTCTCTAAGGGAAAGACTCTTCACCGGTTTAGAAACCAGATCCTTTCTGGAAGTCTGATGAAAGCTACAGTCTTTCCTCCAGAAAAATGCATGTCTTCACTAAACACCAAACATTTTATTAAAAGCTTTAGAAACTTTACAAGCTTCCTGAAACTCAAAGGAATTTAAGAAACCCAGATCAAGAACTTATAAAGTTAAGAGGAAAAAAAAAAAGTCTTCATGAATATTTCTTCCTTCCTTTACCTTTTGGGTAGAGCAGAAAATGTGGAGGAAAGGGCATTTTTCTGCAGGGCACCTCTGACTCAATTACCTTCTACCAGACAGGAGTCCTTAGCAACCAGGTTCACTAACAACTCTGTGGAATTTCCTTCTCCCCCTTTATCAGTCCTCCAAGACAGTCATTCACTTCTTTGCTGTCCTACAATTTTAAACTGTTTAATGGTTCCAAACATTGAAAATTCTCTGAATACAGTAATGCATTTCAATAGAGTAGACTGTCTAGTTTATTAGAATAAAATAGCTTTTAAACAAATAATTTCCTTTCAAAGACCACAATCTTCTTCATTGCCCAGGCTCAATACCTCAGAAGCATTCTGGATTCTATCTCCAGGCCTTCACTCTCTAATTCAGCTAGTTAGCAGGCTCTATTAATTCTTTCTGTACAATGTTTCTAGAGTCTAGCCTTTAATTTCCATCCTTCCCCCTAGGGCTCTTGTTCAGGCCTCTATAATCTCATACCCAGACTATTACAATAAACTTTTTTTTCAATTTTATTTATTTATTTATTTATTTTTGGCTGCGTTGGGTCTTCATTGCTGGGCGTGGACTTTCCCTAGTTGCGGCGACGATCGGGGGCAACTCTCCCTTGCAGTGCGCAGGTTTTTTCAATGCGGTGGCTTCTCTTGTTGTGGAGCACAGGCTCTAGGCGCATGGGCTTCAGTAGTTGTGGCACATGGGCTCAGTAGTTGTGGCTCGTGGGCTTTAGAGCGCAGGCTCAGTAGTTGTGGCGCACGGGCTTAGTTGCTCCGCGGCATGTGGGATCTTCCTGGACCAGGGCTCGAACCCATGTCCCCTGCACTGGCAGGCGGATTCTTAACCACTGCGCCACCAGGAAAGTCCCAGACTATTACAATAAACTTTTAACTATAGTGGCTCCATTTTCACCTTCCTCTAACCCTCCTTAATATACAATATAAGATTAATCTTTCTTGAAATATCAATTTCATCCAATAGATGCCTCCATTAAAACCTTCTATGTTTCCACTGCCTACAGATAAAGTTATAACTGTGCAGTCCAACCCTGTGATGGGTTTTTACTGAGTCAGTTCAGCTAATCTGGAACTACATGTCCCCAGTTCCCTTCCCCGAAGGGTCCCAGGTTAGGGTTGCCCACAGAGAAGTTTGCATGACATTTGGAAGGGAGAATGGAGGCAGCCATTTTTTACGGTCTGAAGGTTGAAATAGGCCCCGCTGTGGTAGCTCACATTGGATCTCCTGGCTATTGGCTTGCTGCCCCAGCTTCTCCCAAGTACAAGGCCAGGTGTACCTGCAGCTCTGAAGCACAGGGCTTCAGGTCTGCAGGCCGCCAGTGTCATTGAGCATGAGGTGGTAAGAGACAAACGAGGGTCCGATTTGTCCCTGAGGGTTTCACTTTCACTTGTGGGCTCCCATTTGCTCTTGCCCTTCCCTATATCCTATTGATCTTTTCCTCCCGACCGCCAGCCTCTGATCTATGGGGAAATTCAGGCCCAATTACATGACAGGCAACAGCCTTGCATAGGTCAGTCCACCAGCTTCCACAATTGCCTGAGGTCACCAGAAACTAGGAGAGAGGCAAGGAACAGAGTCTCCCTCACAGCTCTCAGAAGGAACCAACCCCGCAGACACCTTGATTTTGAACTTCTAGCCTCCAGAACTGAGAGACCATACATTTATACTGTTTAAGCCACCCAGTGTGTGATACTTTGTTACAGAAGCCCCAGGAAACAAATACAACCCCCTGAGTCATCTTTCCCAACTAGTTGGTCCTTTATATTGCTAGTGCTCTCCCAGGGCCCTGTGCCCCAGCCTTCTGGAAAGGAAAAAGAACTGACGGTTTTTGAAGGTACCGGACTCTGTATCAGATGCTTTGCATTCCTCATCCCAGTCAATCCTCAGACAGCCCCTAGGAGGTATTTGTTAACTTTCCTAATTTTAGAAAAATGAGCA